>NC_137891.1:14059214-14762679 GCF_963455335.1 Martes martes | reverse complement strand
TGAATGAATGATAGTCTTACATCTCTGAGTTGGAGCAGTAGACAGCACCAGACTGTGGATTTTTTTTTTTTTTAAGATTTTATGTATTTATTTTGACAGAAAGAGAGAGATCAAAAGTAGGCAGAGAGGCAGGCAGAGAGAGGAGGAAGCAGTCTCCCCACGGAGCAGAGATCTTGACTCGGGGCTCGATCCCAGGGATGATGACCCAAGCCAAAGGCAGAGGCTTTAACCCACTGAGCCACCCAGGCGCCCCTGTGGATGGTGATTTTGAATCTCACACTGAAGAGCTCTTATTTTAACTAAGAAATGTCTTCATTAAATTCACATGGACATGTGGAATTTGGAGCTGGGTATTGAATTAGTGGTGGGTGATGGGGAGGGAAGACAAAGGGAACAGAGGTGGGGAAATTAAGTTAGGTGGACTCCAAGTAGTTTGAAGGATGTTATCTTCTTAACCACATTTCTTTCTTTTTTTTTTTTTTTTTTAAATTTCTTTTCAGCTAACAGTATTCATTGTTTTTGCACCACACCCAGGCTCCATGCAATACATGCCCTCCCATTTACCCACCACCTGCCCCCCAACCTGTCACCCCCTGCCCCTTCAAAACCCACAGGTTGTTTTTCAGAGTCCATAGTCTCTCATGGTTCACCTCCCCTTCCAATTTTCCCTCAACTCCTTCTTCCTCTCCAGCTCCCATGTCCTCCATGTTATTTGTTATGCTCCACAAATAAGTGAAACCATATGAGTACTTGATCTCACTCTGCTTGACTTATTTCACTCAGCATAATCTCTTCCAGTCCCGTCCATGTTGATACAAAAGTTGGGTATTCATCTTTTCTCATGGAGGCATAATACTCCATAGTGTATATGGACCACATCTTCCTTATCCATTCGTCCGTTGAAGGGTATCTTGGTTCTTTCCACAGTTTGGCGACCATGGCCATTGCTGCTATGAACATTGGGGTACAGATGGCCCTTCTTTCACTCCATCTGTATCTTTGGGGTAAATACCCAGTAGTGCAATTGCAGGGTCATAGGGAAGATCTATTTTTATTTCATGAGAATCTACTCACTGTTCTCAAAGTGGCTGCACCAACTTGCATTCCCACCAACAGTGTAAGAGGGTTCCCCTTTCTCCACATCCTCTCCAACACATATTGTTTCCTGTCTTGCTAATTTTGGCCATTCTAATTGGTGTAAGGTGGTATCTCAATGTGGTTTTGATTTGAATCTCCCTGATGGCTAGTGATGATGAACATTTTTTCATGTGTCTGGTAGCCATTTGTATGTCTTCATTGGAGAAGTGTCTGTTCATATCTTCTGCCCATTTTTTGATATGATCATCTGTTTTGTGTGTGTTGAGTTTGAGGAGTTCTTTATAGATCCTGGATATCAACCTTTTGTCTGTACTGTCATTTGCAAATATCTTCTCCCATTCCATGGGTTGTCTCTTTGTTTTGTTGACTGTTTCCTTCGCTGTGCAGAAGCTTTGATCTTGATGAAGTCCCAAAAGTTCATTTTCACTTTTGTTTCCTTTGTCTTTGGAGACATATCTTGAAAGAAGTTGCTGTGGGTGATATGGAAGAGGTTACTGCCTTTGTTCTCCTCTAGGATTCTGATGGATTCCTGTCTCATGTTGAGGTCTTTTATCCATTTCGAGTTTATCTTTGTGTACGGTGTAAAAGAATGGTCGAGTTTCATTCTTCTACATATAGCTGTCCAGTTTTCCCAGCACCATTTATTGAAGAGACTCTTTTTTCCACTGGATATTTTTTCCTGTTTTGTCAAAGATTATTTGACCATAGAGTTGAGGGTCCATATCTGGGCTCTCTACTCTGTTCCACTGGTCTATGTGTCTGTTTTTATGCCAGTACCATGCTGTCTTGGTGATCACAGCTTTGTAGTAAAGCTTGAAATCAGGTAACGTGATGCTGCCAGTTTTATTTTTGTTTTTCAACATTTCTTAGCAATTCGGGGTCTCTTCTGATTCCATACAAATTTTAGTATTATTTGCTCCAGCTCTTTGAAAAATACCTGTGGGATTTTGATCGGAATGGCATTAAAAGTACAGATTGCTCTAGGCAGTATAGACATTTTGACAATGTTTATTCTTCCGATCCAAGAGCATGGAATGGTCTTCCATCTTTTTGTGTCTTCTTCAATTTCTTTCATGAGTGTTCTGTAGTTCCTTTACCTCTTTGGTTAGGTAACCACATTTCTGCTTACTTTATTGCCTCTAATGATGTTCCATAATGAAGGGGAAAAAGCAGGAGGCAAGGGAAGCAGAAAGAGAACAAGGAATGTAATCTTGATTATTTGTTGAAATCCCGAGTTTTGCTTGATTCATGCTAGGTGATTCCAAGCATCTGGACATTTTCTTATTTTATGGACAAAACAAGCCTATAATCTGGACACCATGGCCCACTGTCCTTTCCAGTAAGGGAATTGAAGCTAAGGATGATAAACTACATTTGAAACCTCCCCTAGATACTGAGTATTACAGTGATTTTCAAACCAAAGTTTATATGACTACAAAGCCCCTTTTCCATCTGGTAAACCATATTTTCTGTCCAGATAGAAAAGAGAAAAAAAAGTCATACTTCTTAGTGTTACACTCAAGGCTCTCCACACTGTGCAGGACTGGGATGACAATGAAGAACCACCTTCAAAATACTTTTTTTTTTTTTAAATTGAACTGTCCCAACTCATCATCCCTTCCCCTTGATGATGTTGGAATCAATGTCTACTTTCCTTTGTTTCTAACATTATATATATATACACACACACACACACACATATACTTATTTTTATATTTTAGTATTACACATTTTATATAAAATATACATTTTTAAATTGTGACATAATTGACATACAACACTATATAAGTTTAGGTGCACAGGACAATAATTTGATATTTGTATATATTGCAAGATGGTCACAATGAATCTAGTTCACATCCACCACAACATAAGGTTATAATTTTTTTGTATATATTATATAATATCTTCATACTATCTTTGATGCCTAGAAAAGAACCTCATGATTTGCAGGAGAATTAGGCTGACCTGACTTTTCCCCAGTAGCCTGATAGCATCCTTATCAATCCTTCCTATCTGAGAACTTGAAATTTTCAGGGATTCACAGGTACAGAATCCCAGTCAGCACCAGAGCACGAATGAACAGGTGATTCTTGAGAGAACAATCCCTTCCTACTCAGGCCCCGCATTCAGCCACAGAGTCAGTTTTCTCATTCCATCATCCGCCTGTCTCATCTTTCTCCAAAAGAGGCTGGAGTCCTCTTTAGAGAGTACAGAATCTAACTGGTTCTTTCCACAGGTCAGATTATCTGGACAAGTTCAGGGGCAGTGTATGAAGGAAAATGAAAGATAATAACCAAGAGCACTGGGTTATAACAAAAAAAAAAAAAAAAGGGAAGAAATTAAGTGAAAAGAGCACCTAATAAGTAGAAATGTGGAATAACCTTCTAAATGAGGTTGACAGCACCTTTTCTTCTGGAGTCAAAATAGAACAGAACAAATCACTGAAGATCTTTTGTGCAAGGCAGTTCTGAGTGTCACGCTGGTGAATGTGTTGACCTCTCCAGCTCCCTAATTTCTATGGCTCCGAGAACTAACATTCCCCGCTGCCTCACTGGAAGAGAGAGAGACATCTCTTCATGATATTACTGAACACTGACCTTTTCGAGAAAAAGAAGCCTAGACAGTTATTAATTAAAAAAAGAAGGGTGACTGCAATGTCAGCTCAGATACGAACCTGGAGATCCCAGTTTCAAGGCTGTGGCAGAAGCCCCTTCAGACATGCGCAAGTTCGATGTATATTTAATAGAAGAACAGCTTCCTTCTGGTATCAGTGCTCAGATTTGTAAGTTGCACCAGCAGAAACAGTCATGAAAATCTCAATTCCCCATTTGTGTTTGCTGTCATCTTCACTGCTACCTGGTATGCTAAAAATAGTATTAGACATTGTATTTTGAATCTAAAAGGAAAAAAAAATGTGTGTAGAATTTCCAGCTGGCATACTACACTTTGAAAATGGTCTGTATACTACAAATGGAGTGATATATTTTTTTTAATTGGAGGGACGACTGAAGTAGATAATGCTTGTTGTGTCTGCTGTGTGAAGACTGCTTTGATCTGGGGGAGCCTGGGTGGCTCAGTTGGTTAAGTGTCTGCCTTTGGTTCAGGTCATGATCCCAGGGTCCTGGGATTGAGTTCTGCATCAGGGTCCCTGCTTGGCGGGGACATTGCTTCTCCCTCTCCCCCTGCCCGCGGCTCCCTGCTGCTTGTGCTCTCTTTTTTCTGTCAAATAAATAAACAAAATCTTAAAAAAAAAAAAAGACTGATATGAAAGATGGGAGTTTTTAAAAAAATTAACATATAATATATTATTTGCTTCAGGGGTACAGGCTTGTGAATCATGAGTCTTACACAATTCATAGCACTCACATAGCACATACCCTCCCCAATGTCCATCATCCAGCCACACTACCCCCACAGCCCCCAGCAACTCTTAGTTTGTTTCCTGAGATTAAGAGTCTCTTATGGTTTGTCTCCCTCCTAATCCCATCTTGTTTCATTTTTTCCTTCCCTACCCCCACAACAATGAGGAATTCTCAAATTCCTCATATCAGAGAGATTATATGATAATTTTCTTTCTCTGATTGACTTATTTTGCTTAGCCTAACACCCTCTAGTTCCATGAAAGATGGGATTTTTGATTCAAATCCCCACTTAACCAAGATAAGAGTTAGCTGTGTGAGTTGAGGCAGATCAGTTTACCGTTATTGATCTCAGATTCCTGATTTGTAAAATTAGGGTCCTCTCATCTAAAAGCCTGTGGTAGGCAGAATAATGGCCTCCAAAGATGCCTGTGTCCTAATTCCCAGAACCTGCACACGTTAGGTTCCATGGAAAGGGGAGTTAAAATTGCAGGTGAAATTAAGGTTACTAATGGGTGTACCTCAAGATGGGGGGAGTATCCCAGATTCTTAGGGTGGGCCCAATATCATCACCAGAAATCTTATAAGTGGAGGAAGGAAGCAGGAGAGAGACAGAGAACCAGAGAAGTGACAGTATGAGAATGATGCCCAACCTTGCTGGCTTTGAAGCTGGAGGAAAGGCCACAAATCAAGGAATGTGGGCAGCCTACAGGAACTGGAAAAGGCAAGGACAGGGATTCTCCCCTAGGGGCTCCAGAGAGAACACAGTACTGCCAGCACCTTGATCTTAGCTCGGCTGGCTTCTCCTTTCAGGTTTCTGCCCCCCAGAACCATAACAGAAGACCTGCATGTTGTTTTAAGCTGTTAAGTTTGTAGTACTTTGTTAGAGTCACAATAGAGAGCCCTTTGAAAGCCAGTTGTGATGCAGATGATACAAGTTTTCTGGGTGAACTTCTGGGGATCCTAGCTTTCACTATTCATTTCCTTCCCCTGACTGGCAGATCTACACTCACAGTGTTAACTGGCAAATTTTATAATCAGAAGGATACATGATAGCCTTCAACTTAGGGGAAGCAAATTAACTCTGGGCAGGCAGTTGGGGCTTAAAAGCAAAGTGGCATCTTGGCAGTTTTCTTCTGTGGCTGCCAAGCCAAATAGAGGTGGTTTGCTTTATTTTTTAATTTTTTAAAAAGATTTTTATTTATTTGTCAGAGAGAAAGGGAGAGAGCACAAGCAGGGGGAGAGGGAGAGAGAGAGAGAGAGAGAGGGAGAGAGAAGCAGACTCCCTGTTGAGTGAGGGACCCAATGCGGGACTCGATCCCAAGACCCTGGGATCATAACCTGAGCCAAAGGCAGATGCTCAATGGACTGAGCCACCCAGGAGTTCCAGAGGTGGTTTGCTTTAAAGAAGCAGGCTTTTGTGTAGGTGTGCTGATAGCAGACAGTACAAAAGAGAAAAATAGAAGTTTTCTGATTTTTTTAAAAAGATTTTATTTATTTATTTGACAGAGAGAGATCACAAGTAGGCAGAGAGGCAGGCAGAGAGAGAGAGAGGAGGAAGCAGGCTCTCTGCTGAGCAGAGAGCCCAATGCAGGACTTAATCCCAGGACCCTGAGATCATGACCTGAGCCGAAGGCAGAGGCTTAACCCACTGAGGCACCCGGGTGCCCCAAGTTTTCTGATTTTTAACCACATCATTAGTAAATAATGATTAACTTACATCTTATTTTCCAAACCCTATGCCTCCTTTATCTCACTGTATTAGCTAAAAATGCCCTTAAGTTGCCCTTAAGATAGTGGGCAACCTTGTCTTTTTCCTCATTCAGTGGAAAAGATAACACAGTCTATAGTGTTTCCCATTAAGTAAGATGTCAGTTTGGGGGGAAGAGGTATTTATTATTATGTTGAAGGTGTATCTACCAATTTATATTTTATTTAATGTTTTAACATGCATGGGTGTTGAATTTTGTCAAATATGTTTCTCATCAATGTTGCAAAATTTTCCTACATAGTTCTATTAATATGATACACTGCATTCATCAATTTCTAATGGAGCTTGCATTTTAGGAGTGTGCTAGAGAACAAATAAACAAATGAAATGTATTATATGTCACATGGTGATTGATTCTGGAAATGGAGATGGGCCATAGCTTGCAGGTGGGGAAAAGTGAAGATGCAAATACTTTACGTGCAACAAATGCTAAACTCATTTATTCCTTTATTTATTCAATACTTTTTGAATATCTGCATTTTGAACACCCACGTTCATTAATTTCTATACTCAACAGTCATTTTGAGTACCCTGGGATACTTAGTTTATAACAGGGTTGTAATTTACAAACAGGAATAAGATAAAATATCCACCTCCCAGGGCTCCCTAGGTTGTAGGACCTATTGGAAGGAAGAGAAATCTGCAAAAGGTTTCAAAACCAATAGTAAAGAGTTAACGTACCACCCTTCCATACAGGAATGTTCTCAGACTATCAAAACTCACCACCCTTTGTCCCTCTACTTGGAGATACATTCAGGATTGCCACAGGGAAGATTGAGTGATCCAGCAAATCACATGCCTTTCAAGACAGGGAAGGCTATGTTTGTTGGTTCACCAAAACATGATAGTGACATATTACTCTTGTGTTCTTCATATTCTGCAACATCTGTTCTGGGGCTGTGGAAGACGTTGGCTTTGACTACCTTCCTTTTTAGCTGTATGTCTTTCTTGGGGGAAGATGGAAAGAACTGTAATCCATCTTCTAAATCTATGGAGTGAGTTTCCACAAATCTAGCGTCCAGGCAAGATTCATGGGCGTCTACCCTCAGTAATTTGTGACGTACTGACACTGGACGACAGTAACTAGGTGCTCTCTGTGTTGACGGGCAGCAGCACTAACATTCCTCCTGCTCAGTTGGCAGTGTTGTTTACCCTTTTTAGAAAGGCAGTGTAAACCCCTACACTCATTTAATGCCATCCCCAAAGATGAGTGAGTCATTTCTCTCCCATTTTTCAGTATAACGCCAAAATCATCTATTTTCTGTGTTGGATTCGGAGAAGCCTGCCTTTCATGGGCAGTGGGGCAGTGGCGTCCACACACTGAACCTGACATCTGGCCCCATCGCTTTTAGGAATTACCTTGCCTTGTTGTGGGCTGCCACTGCCTTGCTGACTTCTCAGCAGAATTGACTCAAAGGATGACCTTGACCCCTCCCCAACTTTACTTCCCTCTCATAGCTTAGACCCATCATAGAGCGGTATGTCCTTTCAGTTTTTTCTTCTTCAATTTCTATTTTTAAATGGCAAATAACTAGCAGTCTTTCATGAAGCAGGTCCCAAGTTTCTACTAAAAAGAATCAAAAAAGAAAAAGAAAAAGATGAGAAAACCAACATTGGGTGAGTCCAATGGAAGAACATTAACCATTATAGTTCATTCTGCCTCATGGACCTTTCACTGATCTCCTCTTATGAAGGAGAGCCTGATTAAAAATGTAGGGGAGTAGCTCATTCCAGGGCATATACCAACCAGGACTGTGAACAGCTACTCCTCTAATGCATTTATTAATTTCTCATTATTTATGAAGCATCAAATGTATGCCATGTAATCTAGGTGGTCCAGATAAAGCAAGTAATAAGACAAAAAAAATCAATCATGCCTTCATGAAGATTACATTTTATTATGGGACAAGACAACAAATAAAAAAAATAAAAGATTGTGTCAGTGCTGTGGGGAAATATAAAGATAGTAAAGGGAAAGGGAAATGTTGGGAATTAGTCTTTTTGTTTAAACTCCTGAGGGGATTCCCAAGGCTCTAAAGTATGGGGATCTCTAGTAAAAGATGTTTCTGGAAGATGATGTTGTAAATCATAGATCCTTGAGGTGGTGGCTTGGTTATATGTTTGGAAAACAGCAATAAAAGAAAGGCAAGGTTGGTCAGATTGAGATCAGAGAGACACAGATAGCTGGATTGTAGAGAGTGAGAGTTCATTGTAAGGACTTAACTTTTCCTTTAAGTGAGATTGGAAGCCACTGGAGAGTGTTGAGGGTAAGAATGTTATAATCCCATTGACCTTTTTCAGTGGTGATCCCAGCTGCTGTGTTATGAAGGAACAGTAGAGAAGTGGGCAAGAAAAGATGTAAAGGGACCAGCCGGGGGAGGAGGAGAAGGGGCTGTTTCCAGGTGGAGAGTTATGGTACCTGGAGTAGCAAGCATGATAGTGAGAGGGTTGCAGACTCTGGAAACATCTTTAAAGATTAAGCCAGCAGGATTTGCTGATCAATTGCATGTAGAATATAAAAGAAGCTAAGGATATTCTAAGGTATTTTGATCAAGCACTTAGAAGAATAGAAATAATCATTGCTATGGGCTGAATTGTGCCCTCCCCAAAGTCATAGGATGAAGCCCAAACTACCCCTCCCTCAATGTGACCTTGAAGGTGACTAGGCTAACTAATGAGATCATAAGAGTGGAACCCACAGGGCAGGTGTCCTTTTAAAAGAGGAAAAGATGTTGTTTCTGCTATGCGTGGACACAATAAAAATACAGCTCTCTACAGGCCAGAAAGAAGGCCCTCATTAGAAATCAAATCAGCTAACACTTGGTCTTGGACTCCCCAGCCTCCAGAACTGTAAGCAATAAGTTTCGTCAGGTTACTATGGTAACCTGAACAGACTAACCAACAAGTCATTAACCAACAAGTTAAAGGGTTTTTTTTTTTTTTGTCAGATATGAGGGAGAAAATAGCCATTCCTGTTATGGATGCATAAAGTTTGATATGCCCATTCACTATCAACATAAAGATATTGTACAGGCAATTGGATAAATGAGTCTGCCATTCAGAGGAGTGATCAGGGTAGACATAAAAATTTATATGTGTATAAATTGTATTTAAATCCGTGAGACTAGATATTAGGGAGTGAGTGTATGTGGAGAAGAGAAAAATTCTGTGCACTGAGCACTGGACCACGTCAACACTAAGAAGGCAGTGACATAATAACAAATGTAAAGGGACAGAGAAGGATGCCAGCCGGAGAGGAGAACCGAGAAGGCAGAGCTTTCTAGAAGGCAATTAAAGAAGATTTTGACAGGGAGACTATATCAACTGTGTCAAATTCTACATATATCAGGTAATGAGGACTAACAATTGATCACTGGATTTGTGGAGGAAAGTCATTGGTAAATTGTCATGAATGGTTTTAGTGCTGCGTTGGGATGCTGGTCTGAAGGGAGTGGATAAAGGGCATGGCATAGGAAATTGAAGACAAAGCACCAACTCCTATGTTGAGGTATGACATATAGGTGTCAAGGTCCATGAGATGTGGTGTGTAGCCATTCTGAAACTAAAGGTCTAGTGAGACAGATCATGCTGGGGATGAATTTTCGTCAGTTCCATTAATTTAAAGTATAAAAACCAAAAGAAGAAACAAGTAATAGAGCTGAGAGGATACCACTATGCCCTCTTCCTGTCTAAATGTAGACAAGTTCCATTGGATGAATATCTGCTTTACCTGGTAAACACTGGAAGCCTAAAATAATAATCTGTCCAGCTGATGTGGATGTGAGAACAGTATCAGGCCAGAGCCCTGACAAGTCATGTACTCTGCCTGTTGCCAAACAGGGACACTTGATGACTTTCAAAACCTCATGTCATTTGAGTACAGAGAACAGCCTATATACAGAGCCTATGACAATATATTAGAGAATAAGAATAAGGAGAAAATCCTGAAGTGTAAGAGAAAGATATATATGAGAATTATCTACTGCTGGCCTCAGAATGAAATGTTTGGACTCTGGAATCCTTCTAGAATGCAAAGAGAAAGTTCTATAAGACAGGGGCAGAATGCCACTGGAATGTAATAAGCTGACTGGGAACTCTAAGAAAATAAATTGCGAAGGGGAGGTAGGGGATATAAAGAAGGACCACAGGAAATGCAAATGAAATGAGGTTTAAAGCTATATCATAAAGAAAGTGAAATCCAACTTTAAAGTATAAAATTTTATATCAGTTATGCAGAGGACAAAATTGATTAGCTTTCCAGAAATACTAAAGGAAAGGACAAGCAGATGAAAACAAAGGGCAGTAGACATAGAGGAGTAAGATTGGAAATCCAGCTTAGTAAAAATTTTCTGAAAACATTAATAATCAAAAATTTAAGAAAATCATCCTGTGCTGAATTTTTCCGTTTTTTTTTTCAGACTGAAAAATTTCGATCAAAATTGATGTGAAGGGATCCTTCTAAATTTTTGAATTGTAATGTTATATAATGTAAGCTTCATTATCAGATGTCAAGGTGTATTAGGACATATAATGATTAAACAAGCATAGAACTGTCCCAAAAGTCAATATATAGACCTAGATCAATGGAATAGGTAGGATAAAGAACCCAGGAAAAGACCCACAAATATGCAGAAATATAATATATGATACATGACAGAGGGGGCATTAACACCAAAGGGGAGAAAGTAGACTAATTTGATAATGTTGCTTCAATAATTTTTATAACATATAAAAATGATTTAATTTTACTTCACATGATACACAAAAATACATTCCAGGGGAATTAATGGCTTAATGTGCAAAGTAAATTTTAAAAATGTTTAAAGACAGTGTTGTGACTTTAAGGAGGAAAGAAGACCCCACAAAACCCAAGTCACTAAATAAAAAAGGATACATTGACTATTTTCAAATTTTATACTTTTTTTTTTTCAGAAAAAGACATTATAAAAATGATAAGCAGTAGAGTTGGAGAAGATTTTAGTGACACATAAATGATAAAGATTTTGTATCCAGAATACAAAGTAGAATAACGCCTACCAATTCATAAGAAAAAAGCAACCAAAAAGAAAAAAAAAACAAACATGAATAGGTAACACACAGGTAAAACAAAGCTTTAATGGACAATAAACAAATTTGAAAAGATGTCCAGCCTTGCTAGTAACCAGATAAGTAAAAATAAAACCCATAATGAGATACATTTTATATGCGACAGCAAGGCAAAAATGAAACACTCTGACAAAACCAAGTGTTTGCAGGGATGCAAATGAAGTTGGAAATCCAGCTGCCACGGGTGTGGGTGGGAATGTAAATTGGCGTTGTCTTCTGAGTTACAGCCCCTAGCGACCCTTTTATGAGTAAATATGTACAAGAATCTTTACAGCCACATTGTCTGTAATAGTAAAAAAGAACCTAAATGACCATTTACGGGAGAATGATCACATTAGTTGTACTCTATGCAATACTACTTTGAAGTTACTCAAATGAAAGCATATATATCAATATAAATAATATTAAAAACATCGTGTTGAGTGAAACAAGCAAGTTGCAGAATAGTGTGTGGAATATATCATTTTCATAAGGCTTAAAACATGC
This sequence comes from Martes martes, assembly GCF_963455335.1. NCBI lineage: Eukaryota > Metazoa > Chordata > Mammalia > Carnivora > Mustelidae > Martes > Martes martes. Next base: position 14,750,856 of record NC_137891.1, on the reverse strand, counting down.
AAAACATCTATATATGGTTTATGGATATGTATTGTTTCTATGTACATACCCACGTGTGTGTGTGTGTGTGTGTGTGTGTGTGTAGTAAAGTGCATATGTAGTAATTTTTAAATGTGGGGAAAGATAAATGCTCAATTCAGGATAGCAGTTAACTCTGGTGGCCAGAGAAAAACCTTCATTTATCTTCATGAAGCTGTATTTCATAAGCAAGGGAAGGCACTTTGGTGTTTTTATGATTGTTTATACCACTTGCAAGCACAAGATATTCAATATAATAATATATGACTATAATAATAATACCCATGTAAAATTCCAGATTACTTCTGTGAACCTTGGGGAGTATGTATTGTAGTGGTGGGATAAAGGTGAAAATGAATAAAATGTGCTGACTTTCTGTATCTTACATTTTAGAAATCAAGATAGCATTTCATTTGCCACTGATAATGAGAGAAATAGAGAATAGGAAGCTTTTTTTTTAAGCTTAGTAATTTTTTATTTGTAGAATTACAAAAATGAAACATATGAATTATCCAAAACACTGGGAAAATAGAAGCAAATGAAACTTTGTTCTTATACAAAATGACATAAAAGAGCAAGGAAGCACAAAGGCAAAAAGCACAAAAAAGAGTAATAAAAGAAATGTCAACCACAGCGGTTGGATAGAAAACCACTTCACTGGAATAGCCAATACTTGACCTGGTTGGGTTAAGAATTTCTTCTGGGATTAAGAAATCTTAACCTCAAAGTATGTTTCATGTGTTTCAGTGAACTCTGGTACAGTATAAATTTAGGAATTAAAAATTAAAATAAATTTAAGAAGGATATTTGGATTAGAAAAACTTGTATTTTACCTTAATATGCCTTGCCAATCAATTGAAAAATGAAAATATCTATTATAGCTTTGCTTTTGGATTGATCTATATATACATGTGAAAGGAAAAAAAGACAGTTTCTGTAATGAAAGGACATAAATGCAGTTTCTTATCAATATTTATGACAAAAGGACAGAACTTCAAATTTGCACTAATTCTCTTAAGGAGGTAATTTAGAATCATGTGATAATATTAAAATGACATGTTAAATAAAAAGCGGTGGAAAAATAACTTATCAGAATGATAGCTTGACAGGCAATAAAACACAATGGTTAAGATCATAAATACCAGAGCTAGTCTGTCTGTGTTTGAATCTCAGCTCTGATACTGACTAGTTTATAACCTTTGTAAGCTACTTGACTATTCTGTGCCTAGTTTGCTCATCTGTCAAATAAGAACCCAGATGTGGTATTCAAAATACTCATCTGCTAATAAAGTAATGTAAATTACTATTTAAATGAATAGGTAGATTGAAATATATTCCCTTTTATTTTCTAAATATGTTACACAGAGTATATAGTAAAGTGTTACTAAGTGTTACTAAGTAAAACATTACAGGGTAAATTCTTTATCAAGTCACTTGATTAATTCACAAATCATTTGTTAATTTTTAGAAATTATTACTGTGACCTTCTGTTTAACCGAGTTGTCACTGGTTAAATGAGACTCCTTTTAAGCCACGATTTGACTTAGGATCTGCATCAAAATTTCCCAGCAGTCCTAGTACATTGATTGTTATTAGGTTCTTGACATCTAGCACTTTGTTGCAGCCAGAAGATGGCCGGACCCTTGCCTGTAAGGCATAGGCAGGTATTCACTTAGATGCTAAAGCACCCTATGTTGCTTGAACCTGGTCCATGCTGACATGCTGCTATTAATGACACCTGTTTTGTCACTTGGTTGGCTGTGCCTGCCAGTGGTGCCTCCCAGGAGCAGCTAGCAGGTCCTGTAGATACCTGTGCCGTCAAACCATCTAACCTACGTCTGCAGGGATGCTGTAGCCTTGGTTGGACTCAGCAGCCATCTTCTCTCCTACCTCCCAGCATCACTTCCAGACCCATGACTTCTCTCTCAGCCTCCTGCTGAGTGGCATCATGTGGTGATTCGTGGTCTCAATAATTAGAGTTGCTCTTTGCCAGCCAATAGGAGTGGGTGGCAGTGTTTTTCTGACTCTCTGACAGTATTATGTATACCACTGGAAGTATAGAATCGTAGAGAATCTTGTGGAATGTTTGTGAGGACTACACAGGGTAGTTCAGGTAAAGCTCTTACAATAGTGTCTCACATGTAACAAGCACTCAACTAATACTAACTGATTTTAGCTAAATTTATTTGAACATTTAAAAAGCTGAAAGAGGGTGCAACACAGTTTTCATAGAAAAAAAAAATCCCACTAGCGTTAAATCTTTGCCCTTGCTGTAAATTTGTTGATCAAATTTCTCTTCCAGTGTGTACTGCCTGAGTATCTCTAGTGCAGTGATACATGATATTTATTTTGTGAAATTTATGATATTTCCAATATCGTATGACAAATGGAATGGTTGTATGGGTACAGAATGGTTGTCAGTGTATCAGCTGTTATCCCTGGGGTAGCTGGCTGACTGAGAGCTGTGGCTTGCTGCCCATGTCCAGCATCACAAGAGAGGATCAGAGGATCGAACTACACATTGCTAGCCTGGGTAGGTATTGATATTCAAAATCCGAAGTGGGGTTTCTACCGAATGTGTGTCAATTTCACACTACTATAAAGTCAAAAAATCATAAACTGTCATGAAGTTGGGGATCATCTATACTCAGACTGTATTCCGTAGCCACAACAAAAACAAGCAACTTATAATAATCTCCTATTTCATCACTGATTTCGGTAAGAGGTATTCTTAATGGACATGCAAGAGTGAAAAACAAAGTTAATTTTAATAAGGTTCAAATATGAGGAAGCGTAAATCAGAAGAAATATAGAGTAAAAATTTTAGTAGAGCACAGGATACATTTTAATGGCAGAGCAAAATCAGTAACAAAGAGCAGCACTGCTTACTATGAGAAACAGTAATAGATCCAGAAGATAGGTCAGCAAATGTATGCATGCAATAATATATAAATCCCTGATACTAAAGTGACAAGTGACAGATTGATGGAGTGATTAATCTTGTATTAGAGATTTTAACAGATCACTTTCAGAAACTGATAGAACAGACAAAAATAATCAGGATCATAGATTCGTGTGAGTTGACTAATGAGAATAATCCAGAGATACACAGAGAACTTTCTGTAACAATTGGAAGAGTCGCAAAAATCTATCATGTACCAGACTACCAACATACTGTTTTTATGCACAGTGTATTTTCTTTTTTCAAACTTTCTTATTTAAATTCCAGTTAGTTAACATACAGTGTAATATTACTTTCAGGTGTTCCATGTAGTGATTCAACACTTCCATACATCACCCAGTGCTCATCATGACAAGTCCTCTCCTTACTCCCCAACACCTACTTCCCCTTGCTCCCACTCATCTCCCCTCTGGTCACCATCAGTTTGTTCTCTGTAGTTAAGAGTCTGTTTCTTGGTTTGCCTCTGTTTTTTAAAAATCCTTTTGCTCATTCGTTTTGCTTCTTAAATTCCATGCGAGTGAAATCATACGATATTTATCTTTTTTTGACAGACTTATTTTGCTTAGCATACTAGTCTCTAGCTCCATTCATGTCATTGCAAAGGGCAAGGTTTCATTTTTTTTCAATGCCTCAGTAATATTCCATTGTATATATACCATGTCTTCCTTACCCATTCATCAGTCAATGGATATTTGAGCTATTTCCATAATTTGGCTATTGTAAATAATGCTGCAATTAACATTGGGATGGCGCATGTATCCTTTTAATTAGTATTTTTGTATTCTTTGTGTAAATATCTAGTAGTGCAATTGCTGGGTCATAGGGAAGCTTGATTTTTAACTTGAGGAAAATCCATACTGTGCTCCAGAATGGTTGCACCAGTTTGCATACCCTCCAATGACGCAAGAGGGTTTCCCTTTCTGTATCTCTAAAGAATTAACATTATACCATACAGTTTCTTTTACCACATAAAATACACATAGTTAGAAAATAATGTTCAAAAAGATAAAAACTTAAATTACTTATATCTTTAAACCATTAAAATACTTACAAAACACCCCTGCATTGGGACATCTGGGTGGCTCCATCTGTTAAGCATCTGCTTTTGGCTCAGGTTGTGATCCCAGGGTCCAGGGACTGAGCCCTGTGTCAAGCTCTCTGCTCAGTGGGCAGTGAGAGCCCGCTTCTCCCTCTCCCTCTGTGCTCATGTTTTTTCTCTCTCTCCCTCTCTCCCCCGCCCAATAAATAAATACATAAATAAAATCTTATAAAAATAAAAAAAGAAAACTCCCGTGTTAAAGAAAATATGTAGTAAATAAAAAAATACTCATAGCTAAATGACAATGAAATAATGCAGAACAAAATGTGTGGTATGCGAAATATATATATAAATACACACACACATATATATACACACACACATACATACACATACACATATATATAATATACAATTTTTAATCCATTAATAAGAAAACCATAAAGATTGAAAAAAAATGTGAGCTAAGCATCCAACATACAATCTAGAAATACAAGCAGAAAGTCTTATGCTGGGGCACCTCGGTGGCTCAGTCAGTGAAGCATCTGCCTTCAGCTCAGGTCATGATCCTGGGGATCGAGTCCTGAATCAGCTCCTTGCTCAGAAGGAAGTCTGCTTCACCTTCCCTCTGCCTCTTCCCCTGCTCTTGCTGTCTCCGTCTCTCTCACTAACTCTCTCTCAAATAAATAAATAAATAAGAACTTAAAAAAAAAAAATCTTATGCTTCCAGCAGTATGGCAGTCCAGGTGTTCTAAATGCAGCCCAACCGCCTTAAAATACATACATTCTGGATAATTTACAACAGACTTACTTTAAATACATTTCTGAGTGCACGAGGAAATTCAGGAAATCCCCCAGGTCAAAGAAAGCAAAGGGAAAGCAGTCTGAAACTACCGAGATTACTGCATGAGAACCTCAAACCCACACTTCTTTGGGGTCTAAGCCACTAGTGGGAGCTCAGAATGATTCCAGCCTGAGAGAGCAGGAGACCAGGCTTGAGGGCCATGTCATCAGAGACTTCCTTAGAAGCTGGCCCCCAGGTAAGGACGGTTGTGCAGGAAGGTAAGGAAGCACTGCCTGAGGAAGCCAGTTAAAGAGTGGAGGAAACAGGAGAAAGGGAAGGCAGGTAAAGGTGTGTAATCTCAGGCAAAATCCTGTTAAGGTACCTCACCTTGATCTCACGGAGGGCTTCTAATGTTATTACTCAGTGATGATAGATTATTACTGTTATAATTTAATATGATATTATAAAAAGTTACCATAACTTATTGTTATATTATTATGTTAATGTATTGAGATTATTTGTTATTATAATAAATATGATATTATAATAATTTATCATGACCCAAAGAAAATAAACTGGATTTTCAAAGTCCTGCATCTGTCAATGATTATCAACGGGTATGTGGAGGGAGGCTAGGGGGATAGACTCCCAGAAACTTCTAGCTTTCTGTGCAGACCCAGGACAATGGCTCAAGCAGTTAAAGGGAAGTCCTCTGAAGATTTTAGGTTAGACCAGATTGGAGGGGATCTGAGCACATCACTAGTGTTTGGTGGAAGTGAGGGAGCCCAAGGGGAGAGGCCTGACCAACCTAGACCTGCAAAGAAGTGCAACTTCTGTAAAAAGGTGGACAGGGGGACATCCCTCTACCTACAAATGCAAGGAACTTGAGACTTGTTTATTTCTGTCCCTGTACCATGTAATACTTTTAAGAAAAACCAATAGTTATTTCTTTACAACTTGTGGCTGTAGGCATGTGCTCATGTACACATCACCTATACTCTCCTCAGAAGCAGCTACAGTGGGGCCCAGTGCAACATGAAAATATGAGATTCTTTGCTTAAAAATTAAGAATTGTACTGAGAGTTGCCAGAGGGGAGGGGCGGTTGAGAGGGGTGACGGACAAAATGGGTGAAGGAGAGTGGGAGATACGGGCTTCCAGTTATAGAATGAAGGAATCATGGGGATGAAATGTACAGTCTAGGGAATATGGCAGTGGTAGTGTGATACTGTTGTATGGTGACAGATGGTAGCTGCACTTGCAGTGAGCACAACATAGAATACAGAGTTCTTGAACCAAGAAACACTCTTAACTGAAGAGAACAAATTAATGGCCACCAGAGGGCAGGTGGGTGGGGGGATGGAGGAAATAAGTGATAGGGATTAAGGAGGGCACTTGTCATGATATATTGTATACCTGAAACTAATGTAACACTGTATGTTAACTATGTTGGAATTAAAATAATAGAAAAATAACATGCAGAGTCGTCAAATCACTATGTTGTACACCTGAAACTAATGTAACATTGTGTGTCAGCTATACCCAAATAAAAATAAAATTAAGTAAAATAAAATGACATTTTCTTTCTCTTTGTCTTCTCCAGTACTAGATATTGATAAACTTTATTTTTTTGTCAATACAGTGAATTTAAAGTATCTATTCTTTTAACTTTCACTTCTCTGATTGTTATGAGATTGGGCATCTCTTCATTGTCAGTTTCTAACAGGTTCTTCATTTTGCCCATCCCTCAACCCCACTCCCCCCTGTATCTATAGCTATAATTCTGCTTTTGGTTTGAATGGCTGGAATTAAAAAGACAAGAAATAGCAAGTGTCAGCGAGAATGTGGAGAAAAAGGAACCCTCATGCATTGTTGGAATGTACATTGGTACAGCCACTGGGGAAAATAGTATGAGGTTTTCTCAAAAACTAAAAATAGAAATACCATATGCTCCAATAATCCCACTACTGAGTATTTACCCAGAGACAGTGAACAATAATTTCAAACAATAATTTGAAAAGATAATTGTACCTTTACATTTATTGCAGCATTATTCACATTGTTTATAAGAGCTAAGATGAGGAAACAACCTCAGAGTCCATCCAAAATGAATGGATAAAGAAGATGTGGTATACATATGCAATGGAATACTACTCAGCTAACAATGATGGCATCTCGCCATTTGTGACAACATGGATGGACTTAGAAGGTGTTATGCTAAATGACGTAAGTAGACAGAGGAAGACAAGTGCTGCATTATTTCACTCATATGTGGAATCTAAGAAATAAATGAATACGCTCACAATCTTTGGAGTATAAACTGAAGTAACTGTTAGGAGAATCATCTGACAATAAAAGTGTGTATTAAAATGAACAACCATATGCCCCATGCAGGATTTCACTCCTAAGTACATATACCTTGGAGAAATTCTAACACAGAAAAATAAGGGCACATGTACAAGAATATAATGCGACCATTGCTGTTTGTAAAAAACTGAGATGATCTAGGTTTCCTTAGGGGGAAATGTACATCAATTATGGTCTACGGCTAGGTAGGATGCCATGTATTGGTCAGATGAAATGAGCTATATCCACATGGACAAAGTAATAAAGTAATGATATTTAAAGGGAAAACAAAATGTGATTTAAAGTACCCAACAATATTTACTTAAAATTTAAACAAAAACTTGCATACATAGTACTTTATACTCAGTAAATTGTATACCCGAAAGTAATATTACAATGTATGTTAACTAACTGGAATTTAAGTTAAAAAAAATATATATATATGTATATACACATATATATGAAAGATACATATTAGATACACAAGACTATGCATTTATAAAATTGTGAACTGAGTTTGGGGGATAAGCAGTAGGGTTGCCAGATTTAGCAAATCAAAGTACAGGGCATCTAGTTACATTTGAATTTCAGATAAAAAACAAATAATAGTTGGGGCACCTGGGTGGTTCAGTGGGTTAAGCCTCTGCCTTCGGCTTGGTCATGATCTCAGGGTCCTGGGATCGAGCCCCGCATTGGGCTCTCTCTTCAGCGGGGACCCTGCTTCCCTCCTCTCTCTCTGCCTGCCTCTCTGCCTACTTGTGATCTCTGTCTGTCAAATAAATAAATAAAAACTTTAACAAAAGCAAATAATAGTTAATTACTATATCCAAGGAATATGGGATTAAAAAAAACATTGAGAGGGTCACTCTACCATCCCTGGCCAGCCTGAAGGGACCTATGTAGAAAAGCAGCAGTAGTGTTTTTGTTTTGTTTTGTTTTGTTTCTCATTTGAGTCCCAGATATTGCATGGGGTATACTGACACCAGATGTATACCTTGAAAAAATACGTGTTATTTATCTGAAATCTGAATGTAAGTAGACATCCCATATTTTATCTGGCAACCCTAACATGGAGAGAAAAGTAACATGATAAGAAAAAAAGAAAGTTCTTACAGCAACAAACAAGGATTATGTACTATGTCTGAGAACTACTGTCAACTCAATTCTGACGTGAGAACTTAAAAAAGTAAATCAGTAAATAAGTAATGAAATTATATAATTTTAGGTAAGTTATTTTACTGTACAAATTATAGGTTGAAAGTATCTTATAAAATCATGGCAGAACGTGATTCTATTATGTCAAGTACTTTAAATGTGGAGAAAAAGTATTTTTCCTGGTTTTATTTGCATGAAAGAAACAAACTTCCCATTGAGATTGTCACATTCCACTGTAAGCTACTCACCACAAAGTCTTCCTTGACCATCTTTATTAAATATTAAACACAAGGTTATTTTAGTTTACCAGAAATATAACTTTATGAAATAAGTACCATTTCTTATTCTGTAGAATGTATATATATATATATATATATATATATATATATATATATGTATATATATTTAACATATAATGTATTATTAGCCCCAAGGGTACAGGTCTGGGAATCGTCAGGCTTACACACTTCCCAGCATTCACCATAGCACATACCCTCCCCGATGTCCATAACCCAACAACCCTCTTCTCCCCACCCCCCCAGCAACCCTCAATTTATTTTGTGAGATTAAGAATATCTTATGGTTTTTCTCCCTTCCGATCCCATCTTGTTTCATTTATTCCTTCCCTACCCCCCAAAGCCCCCAAACCCCACATGTTGCCTCTCAAATTCCTCATATCAGGGAGATCATATGGTAATTGCCTTTCTCTGATTGACTTATTTCACTCAGCATAATACCCTCTAGTTCCATCCATGTTTTTGCAAATGGCAAGGTTTCATTTCTTTTGATGGCTGCATTGTATTCCATGGTGTATATACATATACCACATCTTCTTTATCCTAGAATGTATATGTTTGTTAGATTTTGATTATTTAAGCTTTAAACAACTGTCCTAGTAATGTTTATTGTTGTCAATTAAGCCTTCCTTATATTCAGGAAAAAGCAAATTTAAATCACCTGATCAACTTTATTTCTTTGCAAATGATTGCCAATAAAATTGAAAGATTGTTGTAGCCCATTTCAATCTAACATGATGCACAGTTTTGTTTCTTCAGTCCAACGATGTTGACCGATGGAGATCTTTTCCTCTTCCTTTTAGGTAGTTTCTCTACATAATTGTCAAGTAACCTTTAGAATACCAAAGTGAAGTGTTCTTGTTGTCACCCTGCATAATGAGGAAGGACTTCAACCTAAAATACAGTTCAGAAGTTGAGAAGGAGATACTGCATATGCCTATGGTGGGTAGACAAAGGTTTGTTACTCGTGTAATGAGGTTTCCTGGGGAGAGCAGGCCAGGCTACCCTCACTGGTCAAAAAAAAAAAAAAAAAAGGCTTGAGATAGTATGGAAGGAAGGATGGCTTGGGGTTTTTATGATATATGGGGGGTTGAGGAGAGATAGCAATAAGGGCTCCCATACACAGGCCTGAGCTGCTGTGGTTTGAATTTTCCACTCAGGCCAAAAGAGGGAGAATGGGGCTTTCTTATCAGTTTGACCAGATGTGGGGCAGAAGGAAAAAAGAAGTGGGGCTTAAAAAATATGAACGATTGAAAAAAAAAATCAACGATTGAACATCGAAACGGAGTCAGAATCTTTGCTGCAAGTGCTTAAAAAAGGAACAAGTCCTACTGACTGAGTGAATAAGATTGACTGGAATTTCATGTTATCGTATTACATTATAACCAGTTGAGATATATGAAGAAACTCAATCACAAATTAAAAATATAAATGACAGAAGAGCAGACTAAACAAGGGTATGCACAAAAAGCCTAGTGGAATTAATTAGAAGAATGATATGAATATAAGAAATATGAGTATAAAGGGCAATACCAGTTAAATTACAAACCTCGTTAATTTTTAATAACATTGCTTCATGTAGTATTTAGCAGACGTAATGACCATTTCTCAGGAGACGAGAGACACATTGTGTTATAATTCAGGCTCAAAAAGTTGCTTAAAAAATCTGACATGATCAATGACTTTTTTTTTTTTTTTTTGTGGTTGCCATTTCAGATTAAACTGAGCAAGAGGTTCAGACAGAAAGGAAACTGAATAAAATTAAATCCAGATTTGTTTTAACTTTTTTGAGATTTCTAGAATGATGTCATTCATTTTAGAGTTTGGTCAAACTGTGGGATAGCAATCTCAGAATATGGGAGGTATTTTTGAGATATGCCAAACAGCGTTTTTAAGAATTAGCTATATAGCATTACTCAATCCTAGAGGAAAATATTTTTATATTGACATCTTTCTTTTCCTTCCTTACAGAACTGTGATGACTTTCTATTGTTGCTCGAAACTTTGGTTATAATAATAATCAACTGTGTAGCAACCCTACTCCCGCCCCCCCAATATGATGGGATATCAAGAGACCCTCCCACCCTCAACACCATACTGTTTCTGGCTTCCTGAATGACACTGGAGAAGATCCGTTTCCTCTGCTCCACCTCTGAGACTTTCCCTCTGTAAAATGTTAGGATTGGGCTGCTCTTTCTCTCTCTCTCTGCATATATACATATTAACGAGGGCTTCTTCTGGTTCTGAAATTCTAAGCTTCTTTACACGATGTCTCAGGTTTCCTAATTCAAGAAGAGGTAATTATGAACCTGCAGGTCTTATTCTTCTTGCTCATTCTCTAAACTTCATCTCTTTGCAAATGTGCCTCAGAGGACATAGACCAGATCTCAATTATTTTGACTTCTTAAAGCTTATCTTTATTTCTTTATACAAAAGCAAATCTCTATGCTATACATACTTGAGGAAAAAAAGGAAACCATCAGAAAAAAGAAGCAAAAAGGAAAATCAGTAGTGATAGCGCAGTGAAGAAAATAAAGCAGGGTGGGGAGACAAAAATAACTGGGAGAGGAAGTTCAAAGATGGTAATCAGGGGCGCCCGGGTGGCTCAGTGGGTTGGGCCTCTGCCTTCAGCTCCAGTCATGATCTCAGGGTCCTGGGATCGAGCCCTGCATTGGGCTCTCTGCTCAGTGGGGAGCTGCTCCCCCCCAACCCCCACCTGCCTCTCTGCCTCCTTGTGATCCCTCTCTATCCAATAGATAAATAAATAAATAAATAAATAAAATCTTTTAAAAAAAGATGGTAGTCAGATAAGGATTCTCCAAAGTGGTGACTTTTGAGAAGCTCCTGAAAGGAGTAAGAGAACAAAGCATAATGTTGGAGAAATAGCATCACAGACAGAGGAATAGTATGTGCAAAATCCCAAAGTGAGAGGACACTTGGCATGTTAAAATATTGACCAGAAGGCCAGTGAGGCTGGAGGGCAGTGACCAAGTGGCAATGGTAAAGGATCTTCAGTTTACCTGGAGGACTTCAAACGTTAGTCCTAAGTCTGAGGGGAGGTTATTTGGAGGATGCTGAGCAGGTCATGTTTTGATCTCACTTACATCATTAAAAGATTCATCTGTCCGTTGTGTGAAAAATATCCTATCAGTGAAGTAAATGTGTAAGCAGGGAGGTCTGTTGGGTTAAGGAGAGGTGCTAGAGGGGTGAGCAAGCAGACAGTATTTCACAGCTGGATTAGAGGTGGAGTGGGAGAGAGAAAAATAAACACCAAAGATGATTTCAAAGTTTTGGACCTTAGATATTGGGAGCTTGGTGCTTTCTGCAGAAGTGAGAAGAGATATGGGAGCTGCAGATAGGGTTGAGAATTGGTTCAGTCTGAGATGCCCTATTAGCGATTCATCCAGAAATGAGGAGTAGGTGGGTGGAAATGAGAGGCTAGATTTCAGGGTCAGGTAAAGAAGGACCTAAATTTGGGAGTGATGGGCTGACTAGAGTCACAGGTCTGGACTGAGTACACTAGAGAAATAGCCCATACAGTGGACCTGGGGACACACTGACATCTAGAGTTTGGGAAAGGAAGACAATTTGGCCAAAGAATTTCAAGATATATAAAAAAAAAAAAATGTTGTTAGTGAAACAAGTAACGCCAATGCCTATTTTAAGGACAGGGATATTCTGAAAGCCTAGGAGTCCTAAGAAAAAGCAAGTTTCAAGGAACTAAAAGAACCAAGTGAAGATTTCCAGCTCCCACTAAGGGCATTGCCTCTGAGAATGGCTTCCCCCTCTCACAAATGTGAGCTACTCTTCATTGGCTGGTTCCCAATTATAATGATACATAGTTTCATTTTTCAAAGCCTCTTCATATCTCTTCCCACTTTATTTTCACAGTAACTGTTACTGAGGAGAGATGATACCTTTTTACTAGCCATTTTATAGATGATAATGTTGAGGTTCAGTGGTGAAGTGGTTACATCATTAGTTAGTGATGATACCGGCTCTGCAAGTAAGGTCTCTCCACTGTTCTTTCTTTTTTACATATCACTTATTCGAGCATTTTAAGGTTTACACCCACAACATGTTTCCTCACAAACAGCATTTTATACAGTAAATTACACATACATAAGACCAAAAATGCAGAGGAACTTTCTTCATCACTTATCCAACCTATTTAAACATCCACAGATATATCAACCCATTTATCAATTCAGTAAATAATTTTTTTGAGCACTTACTATGTATGCTGGACACGATTCTCCATGGATATACAAAGAGGAAGATGATTTTATCTAAGAGGTATTTTCATATTTTTAGCCATTATGCAATAATGATAATTCATACTACTTCTTTGTGATTGGTTAGTGCCTATATCAAGGCAATAACTTCTCATGTGATTTCATCACGTGATTTAACTTCTCCAGAGTAACAAGTTCTAAATTATGGGAAAAGAGGATTATATTCTACTTTTTCACTTGAAACTACAGGGTATAGATTAATAAGATGTTGGAAGAGAACTTGGGTACTATTAATCCAACAGGTTCAACTTGTGGCTGGGAAACTAAAGCCCAGAGAAGTGAAGTGATTTGACCAAGCCACAAAGCTAATCCATGGCATTGACATTGAAAGTTATGCTGTTTGTGAGAGTAGTTTCTCAGATCTTTGAGTTCTGGCCAAGGATACTTCCTGGTTGCCAAAAGTTTCCAAGAAGTTTATCTTGGAAATTCCATGAGTTTGTCACCCAAGAATTAATTTTACCAAGCCAGATGGCATTGTTGGCAAGAATGGGCTGTCACAATCTAATTTTTTTTCTTTAGGCTTCATATCTACACAATAAGCACCATCCAAATTTTGAAATCAGAAAAGGGGTTGGCATTTCATTTTAAAATTCAGATGATTGATGTTCACAATTTGAGATTTTAGTCAGATATTTTCATGCTTGGTAAAGTAATGTTTTTCTCCAGATAACACCCAGATATTTTCCCTTCATTTAGCTTGTGCATGAAGTCCCACATTCTATTAATCTTATTAATCTTGTCTGAAAACTATTACAAAGGTGAAGCTACCAGTATTATTTTATTGAGGTTTATTCTAATAATCTTAATGTCTTAATGAAAACAATAAAGGTTTTTTCTTACTTGTAGGAAGTCTATTATAGGTTTGGCCCTCTCTCCAGGGTAGCTGCTTTTCATGTTATGGCTCAGCATAGAATCTCCACAAGACACACTTCCACAACCACTTCAGCTGAGAGGCATAGGCTGAAGGTTCAAGTGTCAACTGAATGTTTCCACATGGAAATGTCCCATATGCCTTTTGTTATGCAGCCTGAAGTTGAGGGGAATAATAGTTTAACATTACAGTTACCTTTGTTGAGCTGAATGGGTAAGTTTTTAAAAGGAATCATTAATTAAAATTGTTCACTTTTTAAAAAGTTTTTTATTTCTTTTCAGTGTAACAGTATTTATTGTTTTTGCACCACACCCAGTGCTCCATGCAATACGTGCCCTCCCTAATACCCACCACCTGGTTCCCCCAACCTCCCACCCCCCGCCCCTTCAAAACCCTCAGGTTGTTTTTCAGGGTCCATAGTCTCTCATGGTTCACCTCCCCTTCCAATTTCCCTCAACTCCCTTCTCCTCTCCATCTCCCCTTGTCCTCCATGTTATTTGTTATGCTCCATAAATAAGTGAAACCATATGATACTTGACTCTCTTTGCTTGACTTATTTCACTCAGCATAATCTCTTCCAGTCCTGTCCCTGTTACTACAAAAGTTGGGTATTCATCCTTTCTGATGGAGGCATAATACTCCATAGTGTATATGGACCACGTCTTCCTTATCCATTCATCCATTGAAGGGCATCTTGGTTCTTTCCACAGTTTGGCGACCATGGCCATTGCTACTATGAACATTGGGGTACAGATGGCCCTTCTTTTCATTCCATCTGTATCTTTGGGGCAAATACCCAGTAGTGCAATTGCAGGGTCATAGGGAAGCTCTATTTTTAATTTCTTGAGGAATCTCCACACTGTTCTCCAAAGTGGCTGCATCAACTTGCATTGCCACCAACAGAGTAAGAGGGTTCCCCTTTCTGCACATCCTCTCCAACACACGTTGTTTCCTGTCTTGCTAATTTTGGCCATTCTAACTGGTGTAAGGTGGTATCTCAATGTGGTTTTAATTTGAATCTCCCTGATGGCTAGTGATGATGAACATTTTTTCATGTGTCTGATAGGCATTGGTATGTCTTCATTGGAAAAGTGTCTGTTCATGTCTTCTGCCCATTTTTTGATATGATCATCTGTTTTGTGTGTGTTGAGTTTGAGGAGTTCTTTATAGATCCTGGATATCAACCTTTTGTCTGTACTGTCATTTGTAAATATCTTCTCCCATTCCATGGGTTGTCTCTTTGTTTTGTTGACTGTTTCCTTTGCTGTGCAGAAGCTTTTGATCTTGATGAAGTCCCAAAAGTTCATTTTCACTTTTGTTTCCTTTGTCTTTGGAGACATATCTAGAAAGAAGTTGCTGTGGGTGATATGGAAGAGGTTACTGCCTATGTTCTCCTCTAGGATTCTGATGGATTCCTGTCTCATGTTGAGGTCTTTTATCCATTTAGAGTTTATCTTTGTGTACAGTGTAAGAGAATGGTCAAGTCTCTCTCTTCACAGATGACATGATTCTTTATATGGAAAACCCAAAAGACTCCACCCCCAAACTACTAGAACTCATACAGCAATTCTGTAATGTGGCAGGATACAAAGTCAATGTACAGAAATCAGTGGCTTTCTTATGCACTAACAATGAAAATACAGAAAGGGAAATTAGAGAATCGATTCCATTTACTGTAGCACCAAGAACCATAAGATACCTGGGAATAAACCTAACCAAAGAGGTAAAGGATCTCTATTCGAGGAACTACAGAACACTCATGAAAGGAATTGAAAGAAGACACAAAAAGATGGAAGACCATTCCATGCTCTTGGATCGGAAGAATAAACATTGTCAAAATGTCTATAGTGCCTAGAGCAATCTGTACTTTTAATGCCATTCCGATCAAAATCCCACCGGTATTTTTCAAAGAGCTGGAGTAAATAATCCTAAAATTTGTATGGAATCAGAAGAGACCCTGAATTGTTAAGGAAATATTGAAAAACAAAAATAAAACTGGCAGCATCACGTTACCTGATTTCAAGCTTTACTACAAAGCTGTGATCACCAAGACAGCATGGTACTGGCATAAAAACAGACACATAGGCCAGTGGAACAGAGTAGAGAGCCCAGATATGGACCCTCAACTCTATGGTCAAATAATCTTCGACAAAACAGGAAAAAATATCCAGTGGAAAAAAGACAGTCTCTTCAATAAATGGTGCTGGGAAAACTGGACAGCTATATGTAGAAGAATGAAACTCGACCATTCTCTTGTTCACATTTTTTTACGGTTTTGACAAAAACTCAGTGATTAAGACCACAAATGCAAAATGAAGGCCCCACAGTCAACCTAGATGCAGGCAAGTCCTTGCTTTGTGCTTATCACTGTGCAAGGAGCTTTTCAGATGTCGTGGTTGATTCTGAAATTGTGCACACATACCTCATATTTTCTTTATTTTCCAGGGACTACTAAGTCATTAGAGATACTCAAAGGCATAGCTTGTTGGAGGGCTTATTTCATATTTGAAAAATGTCTTGAAATTGAAATAACAGCTCCAGCGAGGTCATGCTATCATACCAACCAAATGGAAACAACAGTTGTTAGGTGTTAAGTACAAAATAAATCCTCATCTCTAGCTTTTCGGTAGGAAAAAAAACAAAAAAACAAAACCAAACAACAACAACAACAACAAAAAAACAAAACAGATGTTATTTTATTGAAAACAGTCTCTCAATAATCCTAAAAGCTTGCTGTTATTGTTGCCACTTTATAAATGAACGAACTGAAGTTCAGTGATTTGTCCAGAGTTATACAACTAGCTTAACAATGAGGCAAGATTTTTAAGAAGCAAAGGGAAAACCAAACAATAACACTTTGTGCAACACCCTCTTATAAATCTAAATCTAGTAAACAAGAAGCATTATAGTTAAGCCTTTTGCTTTCTTCCCTTCTCCTTCTCCTCCTCCTCCTCTCCCTTCTCTACCTCCCCCTCTCTCCCTTCCCTTCCCCATGCCCCTCCCCCCCCTCCTCCTCTTCCTCCTCCTCCTCCTCCTCCTCCTCCTCCTTCTCCTTTTAAGTAGATTCCATACAAACTCACAGCCCTCAGATCAAGACCTGGGCTGAGATCAAGAGTCAGGTGCTTGACTGACTGAACCAACTAAGTGCCCCTTGCCTTTTGCTTTCTAATAAAAAGTTCTTTTCAAATAGCCCTTCTGAACAACTATGAATGGTGGAGCCACTCAATTCTTGGACTGTTTGGTTTGTTGTTTTTTTAAACTCCTGTATTGCCCTGACAAATGTCTTCCATTGTTATCTTAAACTGCTGTTCTTTTTTTATTTTTAAAAATTTTATCTGTCAGGGAGAGAGAGAGAGTGGGCATGCAAACAGGGGGAGCAGCAGGCAGAGGGAGAAGCTGAGGAGAAGCTCCCTCATCAGGGAGCCTGGTGCGGGACTCAATCCCAGGACCCTGGGATTGTGACCTGAGCCAAAAGCAGACTCTTAACTGACTGAATCACCTAAGCATCCCTCTTAAGCTGTTTTTTTACACCATTTTGAAGGTAAGAATCCTATCTGCTTTTATCCTGTGTCCCATCGACACAGAACAAAGTAACTGGCACACAGGGGTGCTTCATGAATATGTTTTTTAAAAGATTGCCACTGCAGCTTTGAGGGGAGCAACAGTACAAAAAGAGCATTGTAAGAATATTAACATGACTGATATGACACATTTGATGATTCTCCCTTTGTTTTTGCATTACATATACCATTACCTAGAATTTTAAATGTTTCCTCTCAGCAGAATGCTTATTACTAAATCATGAAAAACATAGGAAGGGAGAATGGGAGTTGGGGAAGGCTTTGCCTTGGAAATGCTCATCTTGAGCCCATGTAGTACTTAATTTTCATCTTGGTGGATGTGAGAACATCCAGGTTGGAATAATATTTGAATTACTTGTCAGCCCTGTTAGACAAGCTGGCATAAATCTCATTTCACATTGACATTTTTCAACTAAGATTTAACAGTCCAAAAACTCAGGTAGATGCTGCCAAAAACACCACAAAACCTGAAGGTTTGGAATGTCTTCAAGGAAGGACGAGCAGGAGTGACAATTAATTTCCTTGAAGGTCACAGTCTAAGAATGATGCAGTGTCTTTAGAATTTTGACAACCTGGCTGCCCTGAAGAGGCCTCCAAAGTATTCCTAGCAAATACTTAATCATGCTTCTCAGAAGAGACCTTACTTTAGAAAATTTAATAGAATGGAGTTTTGGCTTAAAATAGTTTGATTTCCATCCCCCACCCTCCTTCCTGGTTGAGCTAGATAATGGAGAATCAGTTAGAGAATGCATGCTAGGGAAAGCATCCTAGAGTAAGAGGTCTTGAGTGGATGTCATTACATATGAAAGGATACTATCCCAATTTTCCTCATCTCTATTTTTTTTTTTTTAGTTAACATATAATGTATTATTTGTCCCAGGGATACAGGTCTGTGAATTATCAGGCTTACACATTTCACAGCACTCACCATTGCACATACCCTCCTCAATGTCCATCATCCAACCACCTGGTCCCTACCCCCTCACAGTACAGCAACTCTCAGTTTGTTTTGTGAGATTGAGTCTCTTACGGTTTGTCTCTCCCCCAATCCTATCTTGTTTCATTTTTTTCTTCTCATCTCTATTTTTTATTCTTCCACTTGATTCCTAGGCGTGCCTCATTTCCTGCCCCCCCAAATTTTCTCTCCAGCCCCAAGTGTCTATCTCTTCCTCTATATCAAGTAGAGACCTCTTATTTGCCTAACTAACTCCCATTCATCAGTGAGATTTCAACCAATGCTAGTGAGAAATTTCTCCTCATTTTTGATCCCAATAGTACCCTTGACATTGAAGGGAGCACTTACTGACATGAGTGTTGTGTTTACTTATTCTGAGGCATGAATGACTTACAAGCATAATACAGAGTCCTCACAGATGGGTTTTCTTGTAAGAAAGTACAAGAAGGTAGGGGAGATAGGTAGGAAAGATAATCCACACTGAGTACCAGTTATTTGCGGGTTTCTATATTGTCATCTAAAATGGTCTCAAATGACACTCTGAGGTAAACTCTTATCACTTTTCCACAACTTACAACTGATAAAATTGAAACTCAAGTAAGTGGCATATACCCAAGGAATTCCAAAACCCAGACATGAGGGAAGGCTGTTTTCTTTTTCTTTTCTTTTCATTCTTTTTTTTTTTTTTCCTGCCAAAAGAAGGCAAATTGCTTCTACTGTCAAGGATTGGGTATTGAACTTAGTTCCCACTGTAGGAGAGAGCTTTTGAATGAAAAACTCATTCAAGCAATGAGTTCAAATGTGTTTTTCTCCTTTGTCACTAGCTTGCTTTTGTTCATGCCACTGAAGCCCTTGGCTTCAAATAAAGCAACAATCCTGTAAGAGATATTATGAGATACAACAATACAGTCCAGTTGGAGACAATAACTATACGTTTGCTCAGTGCTCAAGTCTATGAGGGGATTTTAGAATCAAATGTATACAAATGTAGGAATCTCTGATCATGGTTATGAGCTCTGTTCTGGCAGAGGTGTGGTGGGCCACATCAAGTGCCCAGAATCAGAGTGAAGTTAAAGTGAAGGTGTTACCTCCTGGCTTTTCCTGTAATCCCTGGTCTTCTTAGTTATAGCCATATTTCACACAGAAACCCTTTAAGGTTTATGTTCCAATTTTGCCATCAACAAAAAGTGCCATGGCTTAAGCAAAGCAGGAATGGCAGCCTCTATTTGACTGATGAGAAAAAAAAAAATGACATCTAGGGATTTTAAGGGCTTCATAAATGTAACAAAATGTGAAACTGTGACCCAAATCCTTAAGTTCTTGCCACAAACATATTGTTTTTTTTTCCACATTACTTAAAAGGAGATCATAAGGGGCACTTGGTGGCTCAGTGGGTTAAATCCTCTGCCTTCGGCTCAGGTCATGATCCCCGGGTCCTGGGATCGAGCCCCGCCCCGCATCGGGCTCTCTGCTCAGCAGGGAGCCTGCTTCCTCCTCTCTCTGCCTGCTTCTCTGCCTACTTGTGATCTCCGTCTGTCAAATAAATAAATAAATAAATAAATATTTTTAAAAAAGGGGGATCATAATAAAACAGGACTTTAAATTGAATTAAATTTGCAATCACATCTTTGATACATGTAAAAAGGGACAAATGGTTGATATGAATCCACCTATATAAATAGTAACATTAATGTGAATGGATTAAATACTCCCATCAAAAGGCAAATAAGTTAGACTGAAAGTATGATTCAACTATGTGTTCTCTATAGGTGATAATGCTTTAGATTTAAATATATGATAGCTTAAAAGTAGAAGGATGAAAAAGTTATGGCATGCAAACAGGAGTCGTAGAAAAGCTAAATGGCTACATTAAATCAGACAAAATAGATTACAAGAGAAAAAAATGTGACAAGGGGCATGATAAACATTTTATAATGATAAAAGAGTAAGTCCATTAGGGTTAGATGACAATTATAAACATAAACACACCTAAAAATAGAGTTTCTAAAACATAAAGTGAAAACTAACAGAATTAAAAGGAGACATCAGCAGTTCAATAATAATAGAAACTTCAATAATCAACTTCAGCAATGGATAGAACTAGATGAATTACCATCCAGATGAATATAGAAAACTTTACACTACAAACCAACTAGATCTAACAGACATTTCTAGACCACTCCACTCAACGACAGTGGCAAATACATTCTTCTTAAGCACACATAGAACAGTCTCTAAGAAACTCTACATGGTGGGCCATAAAACAGGCCTTCAGAAATGTAAAAGGATTGAAATAAAATAAAGTATGTTCTCTGACTACAGTGGAATGAAATTATAAATCAATAGTAGGATATTTGGACAACATACAAATATGCAGGAAAAAAACAATATACTACTAAATTACCAACTTGTCAAGAAAGAATTCACAAAAGAAACTAATAAATGTTTCGAGATGGATGAGAATAAAAATGCAGCAAAAGCAGTGCTTAGGGAAAAATTTATAGCTATAAAGACCTGTATTAAAAAGAAGCAAGATCTTGGGGCATCTGGGTGGCTCAGTGGGTTAAAGCCTCTGCCTTCGGCTCAGGTCATGATCTCAGGGTCCTAGGATTGAGCCCCACATCGGGATCTCTGCTTAGCAAGGAGTCTGCTTCCCTTCCTCTCTCTCTGCCTGCCTCTCCGCCTACTTGTGATCTCTGTCTGTCAAATAAATAAATAAATAAATCCTAAAAAAAAAAAAAAGAAGCAAGATCTTAAATCCGTTATCTAAATTTGTACCTTAACAAACTAGAAAAGGAAGAGCAAAATAAATCTGTGGCCAGCAAGTGGAAAAAAAACCTAAGGAATAGAGTGGAAATTAATGAAACAGAGAATAGAAAGAAAAAAGAGAAAAACAGTGAAACTAGAAGTTGCTTAGTTGCAAGATCAACAAATTTGGGGGAAAAAAAAAACAACTTTAGCTATCTTGACCCTGCCCAAAAAAAGGGAGAGAGAGAAAAAGGCCAAATTATTAAAATCAGAGTGAAAAAGAGAATATTATAACTGATCTTGCTGACATATTTGAAAAAAATATAAGGCGATATTATATTATAAACAACTGTGTGCCAAAAATTAGATAAGTTAGATGAAATGAACAAATTCCTAGAAAAACACAACTTACACAAAATTGACCTATAAAAAATAATCTGACTATGCCTGTAACAACTAAAAATATTGAATTAACAATTTAAAACTTTTTACAAAAAAAAAGCCCAGGGTCAAATTTCTTCACTGGTGAATTCCACTAAATGTTGAAAGTAAAATTAATATCAATCTTTCATAAATTCTTACAAAAAATAGAAGAGGGAATACTTCTTAATTCATTCTGTGAGAGCTGTATTATCTAAGTATCAAAATTAGACAAGTTATATGAGAAGATAAAATTATATATCCATATTCATTATTAATATAGGTGTAAAAATCCTCAACATAACTAACTAATTGAATCTAGCAACATATGAAAATAATTATGCACATGACCTAGTAGGACTTACCCTGGAATACCAGGTTACTTTAACATCTGAATATTAATCAGCATAATACACTGCATCAATAAAATTAAGGAGAAAAACCATGTGATCAATTCAGTTGACAGAAAAATCTTTTCACAAAACTCAACACTTTTCATGATAAATACACTTAACAAAATAGGAACTGAAGGAACTTCATCTTAATAAAGGATATTTCTGAAAAATCTTGTAGCTAACATCATACTAAACAGTGAAAGACTGGGTGTCTTTCCCCTAAGATTCATAATAGAATAAGCATATCTACTTTCTTCACTTCTGTTCATTGTTGTACTAGAGATTCCAGCTAGAGTAATTAAACATGAAAAAGAAATTAAAAGCATCCATACCAGAAATTAATAAGTAAAATTATCTCTATAGATAACATGATATTGTATAAAGAAAATCCTAAAAAAATCCACTAAAAACCAGTTTATTAGAGTTAATACATGAATTCATCAAGATTACAAGTGTAAGATCAATATATGAAAATAAATTCTATTTCTAAACACTTGCAATGAAAAATTAAAAAAAATTGAAAATAATTGCATCGTATCAAAAACAATAAAATACTTAGACTTAAAATCAACAAAATAGAATAAAATATTTAGGATTAAAATTACCTAAGAAGCACAAGACTTGAAAGTACAAGAAACCTACAAAATATCACTGAAAAAAAATTAAAGGAGATTTAGATAAATGGAGAGAGATACCATATGCATGGGCCTGAACAGTTAATATTGTTAAGATGATAATACTCTTCACATTGAACTACAGATTCAATGCAATCCCTACCATCATCAAAATTGGTCCCCCTCCCCACCTAGAAGTTGATAGTAGTCAAATAACCAGAATAGCCAAAAGAATCTTGAAAAAAGAACAAAGTGGGAGGACCCATACTTCCCATTCCCATTCTGTGAAGCTACAGAATGAAGAAGGTGTGATACTGGTATTTGGGCCACAAAATTCTTTGTGGTGAGCGCTGTCTGGTGCATTGAAGGACATTCAGCAACATCTGTGGCCTCTACCCACCAGATATCAGCAGCAGAACCCAGTTGGGACAATCAAAAATGTCTCCAAATGTTTTAAAATGTCTCTTGGAGGGCAAAATCACCCTGATTGATAACCACTGCTCTAGATACTATTCTTTCCCCAAAGAGAGCTGAGGCCAAATAACCATAGCCTTCAAGAAATCCCCAGGCCAATGGGATACAATGGCTATTTTGACTGAGGGGAAAAAAAAAATTATTTGGAACATTAAAGAAACATAAATGTAAATAATAAAGTAGAAAACAATGTGAAAATTGTTAAAACAACATGAAAAACCCATAGTAGAATAACAGCATCAAGAGTGATTGATTGTGCCCTTGGGGAAAGGTAGGCATAAGAAGAGCTTAGCAGGGAATGTGAAATTTGATTTGGACCAAGAAAGCTGAGTGAGTAAAGAAGGGAAACACATTATAGGCTGGAGGGGAAAAGATGAGCAAAGGTATGGAGCTGTGCAGGTTGCAAGGCAAAAGGGTATGCAGGGACTAGAAAAGGCAAAGGATGGCAAGTAATGAAGCCGAGAAGACCTATTATTTGTGGTCTTTATTTTAAGTCTTCCTTATACATAACTTGAAATTTGTAGCAGGTCTTGCTTATGCAATTTTCCCTGGCTTCCCAGTGTGTGAATAAAAGTAAAATCAAAACTAGAGGGGACTTTTAAGTCCATTTTATAAAACCAAGAAAAATTGAGAGCAGATCAACATAAGAAGCAATTTTTCCTCTTTGAATTTCTGCCTGAGTGCAGAGAGGATTTTTTCTTCTACTTTCTTTCTCTCTTCCTGATCCCCTGAGTAATTTAAAATCCTCTTGAGCAGAATGCTTGCTAGGGCATAGGAGAAAATAATCTTAATTGGCTCTTTCTAATCTGTATTTGTGGGAATGGGTGTGAGTGTTCTTCAGCCGTTTACATCTGATGGTATTTTTAATTTGGGTAACTCCTTAAGTGAATGATAATAGATGCATGTAAATTTCCCTGCTTCTTGGAAACAGTCATACCTGGGGTTACTTCAGCATAGAAAAACTAATGATGGTCTAAGAAAATAGTCATTCCAGATGTAGGCAAACCCTCATTTCAATTGGCAACATGGATTTTGACCCATAAGGAGGTGAGGATAATGGTAGTTACCAGGTATTCAAGATCTACAAGACGATAATCATTTAAATACTTCACATTCATCTTATCATTTGATTTCAGACAATAGTCCTATGTCTTAGACTTAAAATCCTCACATTGTAAATGTGAGCACCAATTGGTGCTCACCAATCGGTGAGATTAAGAAACAAGTCACAAATAATAAGCAGGAAAGCTGGGATTGAGTATGGGGGTCTGTCGATTTCAAGGTCTGTGGTTTTAACCCTAACTCAACACTGCTTCTTTCCTGGTCTTGACATACAGCTGAATATACTTTGACATGTTTTCTATTAGAAAATTGGTACTGTCATATAATGTAAGGGATTATTACCCAAAGATCAAATGTCAGTTTTCTAAAGGCAAGGGACATGTATGGTTGAGAAAATCGAGAATGTGGGAAGTATGTGGTTTTGCACAGGCCACATTTAGATCATAAGCACATTTCGTAAGGATCCCAAAACTTCAGGATGCAGCTTTTTAGTTGAGAGAAGGGTCATCAAAGATTTTTTTTTAATGTAAAATAGAGTTAGCTAGCTAGCATAGTGTTTTGAAGACAAATGTTAGAATTTTATGTCAAAACAAAGATTTGTAGTCACTAGAAGACTGAAGAGAATGTAGTGGACAATGCGATCGAAGAATGACTTTTGGTATGATGAGGAATGTGCTGACTGGCTGAGAGCAAGCAGTAGGAGGGAGGACAGCAAGCCAGCAAGTCATAGGGCATAGATGTTTTAGAGCAAGAAAAACTCAGAATAAGAATTTAGCCATAATCTTGGACAGAAAGAGTCCAAAAGATATTAAGAAAAATAAGACAGTTGCGTTGGGTGTACATATCAATATGGAAGAGAGAGACAAAGTGGTGTATATAATTAATAAAGGTTATGAAGCATCTGGGCAAGCTGTTCAACCAGGAAGTTCTAAGAAATGCTGTTTTATTCACATTCACTCTAAGGTGGTGGCTATGTAGCCTATTGGAAATATCCTGAGGTCAGCGGAAATCTAGAACCAAATGGCGGGAGAATAACAAGAGTTACTCAATATCAAGTGATCTTCATGGGGCACTCCTCGTGCTAAGTGCTTTGCATAATTATTTCTTTAATCTCCATAACCGCATGAGGTAGCTTGTATTATTTCTTATATTCTATGGGCTCAGACTTGTCAATTCACTTGTCTAAAACCATGCTGCTGGCAAGTGCTGGGGTACAATTCAATCAGGTTCTTCTGATCCCAGAACTCTGCTTTTTACATCTGTGCAATTCTTCCATGAAGGAAAGGAGGGAGGGAGGGAGAGCTGGGAGGCAGGGAGCATTTAGGCCAAGAGTGGAAATTCTATTCACATATTATTGGCATAGAAGGGGGGGCTGTTACCGATTTGGAGCAGTGGAATATACAATTATGTTGACTATGGGGAGATTCTGGGAAACAATAGAGATAAACTGTAAGAGACTCTTAACTACAGGAAACAAACTGAGAGTTGATGTAGGGGAGGTGGGCGGGGAAATGGGGTCACTGGGTGATGGGCGTTAAGGAGGGCACATGATGTAATGAGCACTGGGTGTGATAGGCGATCGATGAATAATTGAACTCTATATCTGAAACTAATGATACAGTGTATGCTCATTAACTGAGTTTAAATAAAATAAGAAAAACAAAAGAGACACATCAAATAAATAATCTCTGCTAGATGTTTGTGAGTGAAATTGTGGTAACTGGAATTACTAAAGCCATTTTAGGACCACAAGGAGAGGTAGGCTTTAAGCTAAAAGGAAGAAAGAATCTGGTCCATTGACTTGCTTAATTAACTAATTCCAGGGTTTCTCTACCCTAGATTTCTCTTAGTCCTTTTATTGCTTAAGCTGTTTTGTATTGTTTAGTGGATACTTATTTCTATTTTGCTAGTGTGGGAAATAAGGATTAGACATTGGAATTGACCTCTTTGAAGTATAATCTGAGATGGCACTCTACTTATTCCCTCTTTGGGGCCATTGGTCCTCACCTTCATGTGGAATATCCCAGTTCTCTCAAGGTGAGGGATATCCTAATTCTCTCTGTCTTCTTCCCTCCTCATTTAAAAATCCACCACAAACTATGGAATCTTTGCTTCTACTACCCCATTGTTTTCTAGTTTTCTCTGTGAATCCCTCACTCATTTGGATCCCATCTTAAAATGCAAACATCTAAGCATGTACTAAGTATTCTACACTGTGCCTGATGCTGGTGAATAAAGTTTACCTTTACTGATAAGATCATGCTGTAGTTTAACTTGATTCAGTTCAATCTTTTTATTTATAGGTATATTCACAAAATATATTCATCCCTAAGGTTATTCATTGGTTTGTATAACACATACTCAGTGAGCACCTAAAGTACTATGTGACTGCCAGGTTATGGATCTACACAAATGGACAATACATTGTACATAAGAAGCATCCATGACTTGAACACTTAGAAGATTAATTAAAGTTCTAGAATAAGGGTTTGAAGAGAGTACTATGGGAATGGAAGTCTGAATCAGATTTTGGGGGAGGGGACATAAAATTGAGCATGACATGGTTTCTGCCCTAAGAAGGAAACAAAGGGATATGTTGAGATTGCCTACATTTAAGATTCATATCCCTTCCCAAGATTATATTCCATATCTAAAGTGACTTTACATAACTATAGGATCCCTACTATGCATAAGTATTTATTATCCCCAGATACCTCATGTTCAGATCTTATCCCCTGGGAACTCATTATCTAGCTTTTAACAGGGCTTTCAGTGCTGACATCTGAGGCTCTTTTTGCATTTTTCTTAAACGGCTCTTATTAGCCTCACTCAGAGACTATTTAAAACCTGCAAAGTTAGGGTAACCTTGGGCAACGTATTTAATCTCTCCAAGACTCTAGATCCAAGAAATAGAAATGATAGCACTTATCTCAGTACTTTGTTAGGATTAAGTTACCTAATACAAGAGGGGAATAATACAGTGCCTAGTACATAGTAAGCACTCGACATATAATGGTTTTACTACTGATCTTCCTGATCCTCAGATAATTAAACTTCTGCTGTTCCCCTAATATTCCAGCACTTTTAAATTTTCTAAGTATTTTTGGTCACTTTCTTCTTTCTTCATAGGAAGCTCCATTTCTTATATTTTCTGTACTCCTATATGTTCTTCACAGCCCACAATGAACTATTGAGTGCAGTAAATGGTATTTAATGTATGTCTGCTTGTCAAAAATAACCTCACAATCTTTTTTGTTCTTGAAGCACTTTTATGAGAAGGGGATTATGGGGAAGCTATCTTGTATATTTGTTCTTAAGATGTGACATCATCGGGGTGCCTGGTTGGCTCAGTTGGTTCAGCCTCTGACTCTTGGTTTCAGCTCAGGTCATACTCTCATGATTGTGAGATCGAGGCCCACATGGGGCTCTGTGCTCAGTGTGGAGTCTGCTTCATATTCTTCTCCCTTTCCCTCCTGCTCACACTCTGTCTTCTTGTCAAATTAATAAAATCTTCAAAAAAAAAAAAAAGACACGACATCATCATTGTCTACTCAAGAGGAAAAAAGTAGTTTTACCAAATGTCTGTGGTGTCTCAGTAATGGGAGATCTTTCAGGCAGACGAAACTGACCAATTTGATCTTCTAAGAGCTCTATACTCTATATACTATATTCAGACCTCAGCTAGTTATGCACAGGCTATTATAAAATAGAAATTAGCACTTGGGTGAAACAATCCTTCCAGAATTCTCCCTCAAAGACCAAAGCTTTCATTTGCAAAAGAAAAGTCTTTTATGGAGGTAAAATAATGCTAGGGAAGAGTGGTTTTTGTATAGGATTCCAATAAACTAAGGATATTATCATCTCTCTTTTACAGATTAAGAAACTGAGGCTTAGGAGACGTGTTTTGAAAGAAGTTTTTATGGCCGATGTCAAAAAAGTAACTGTCTATGTTCTCCTCTAGGATTTTGGTGGACCTGTCTCACATTGAGGTCTTTTATCCATTTAGAGTTTATCTTTGTGTATGGTGTAAGAGAATTGTTGAGTTTCATTCTTCTTTGTATAGCTGTCCAATTTCCCCAGCACCATATATTAAAGAGACTTCTTTCCACTGGATATTTTTTCCTGCTTTGTTGAAGATTAGTTGACCATAGTGTTGAGGGTCCATATCTGGGCTCCCTATTCTGTTCCTTTGAACTATGTGTCTGTTTTTGTGCCAGTGCAATGCTATCTTGATGATCACAGCTTTGTAATATAGTTTGAAATCAGGCAACATGATGTCCCCAGCTTTGTTTTTCCTTTTCAGCATTTCCTTGGCAATTAGGGGTCTTTTCTGGTTCCATACAAATTTTAGGATTATTTGTTCCAGCACTTAGAAAAATGACATTGGTATTTTTCTAAGTGCTGAAACTTCTTTCAAAACACTTCAGAAACTTCCTCCAAAACATGTTTCCAAAGTCAAGGGAAACAAAAGCGAAAATGAACTTTTGGGACTTCATCAAGATAAAAAGCTTCTGCACAGCAAAACAAACAGTCAACAAAACAAAGAGACAACACATGGAAAGGAAGAAGATATTTGCAAATGACACTATGATAAAGGGCTTGTATCAAGATCTATAAGGAATTTCTCAAACTCAATACCCAAGAAACAAATAATCAAGTGAAAAAGTGGGCAGAAGACATCAACAGACACTCCTCTAAAGAAGACATACAAATGGCTAACTGAGACATGAAAAAATGTTCAACATCATTAGCCATCAGGGAAATTCAAATCAAAACTACATTGATATACCACCTTACACTAATTAGAATGGCAAAGATTAACAAGGCAGGAAACAACAAATGTTGGAGAAGATGTGGAGAAAGGGGAATACTCTTACACTGTTGGTGGGAATGCACGTTGGTGCAGCCACTTTGGAAAAGAGTGTGGAGATTCCTTAAGAAATTAAAAATAGAACTACTCTATGACCCTGCAATTGCACACTGGGTATTTACCCCCAAAGATATAGATGTAGTGAAAAGAAGGGCCATATGTGCCCCAATGTTAATAGCAGCAATGTCCACAATTGCCAAACTGTGGATAGAGTTGAAATGTCCTTCAACAGATGAATGGATAAAGGAGGTGTGGTCCATATATACAATGGAATATTACTCAGCCATCAGAAAGAATGAATACCCAACAATTACATCAACATGGATGGAACTGGAGGAGATTATGCTAAGTGAAATAAGTCAAACAGAGAAAGTCAATTATCATATGGTTTCACTTATTTGTGGAATATAAGGACTAGCATCGAGGACATTAGGGGAAGGGAAGGAAAAATGAAGGGGGGAAATCAGAGTGGGAGATGAACGATGAGAGACTATGGACTCTGGGAATTGAATGGAGGGTTTTAGAAGGGACGGGGTTGGGAGGATGGGTGTCCCTAGTGATGGGTGTTAAGGAGGGCATGTATTGCATGGAGCACTAGGTGTTATATGCAAACAATGAATCATGGAACACTACATCAAAAACTAATGATATACTGTATGGTGATTAACATAACACAATAAAAAAAAAAATTAAAGAACGGAAACTGAGGCTTACAGAATTAAAGGATTTTCCAAAGGTTTAGTGTCAGAGCTAGCAAATGGTAGGGCCAGGATTTGAACCCAGGTCTGCAGGATTCTAAACTCATGCTTTTTTATGTTGTTCTGTGTTTCTTTCTGTTGTTTTCAACAACTCAGGAATGGAGAACTAAGTTGCTATCCTCTGTATTCATTATATATTGTTTTTGTACTTTCATAGTAAGCTGGGGTGTTCAGAGGAGTATAATCGGAAGTGAAAGACACTTTCCATGCAGGAGGCACTGCATGGTCCAGAAGCAGGCTCAGATGTCTTTATCCTTGGTCACTTCCCTGTTCTTCTCACTGGAATGTGATTTGTGAAGAACTGGAAACTGATGCTTCAGACTAATTTTAATTGCTGTTGGTAGGGATAGAAGGATGTTTCTTCTGCAATGTATGCCTCTCTCCCACGTTCTTCACCTCCTCCCTCCAAGAGAAGTCACTAATCCCATAGGTCAACTTGCCAGACACTGATTAGGTCATATTTGTTAGAGAGCAAGATCTTTGTGCGGTAGAATGTCCATACCCGGCCTTCTATTCTACTTCCTTTCATCTGAATATATTGAAATGGCCCCTGTTATAGGTGTCCAGACAAAATGTGATAAGGCTCTATCATTTGGATTTGTCTTGGAAGGAGGGGTAGAAGGAAGGCTTCTTTGTTGTTTGAACCTAAGCCATATATATGTTCTAGTGCAGATTTGCCAGAATTCTGATTTTGGATTCCTTGGCCAAGGCCCAGCTATTACTAAATAGAAGTGTGGGTTCTTATTTGTTAGTGTTTCTTGCGTGTATTCCCCTAAATCACCTTGGGAGCTGGAGGTGGAGATGGTTGGTTGGTCAACACCCCAGTATTCCTGGGTACCTGGCATAATATCACTTTAATACCACTAAAAAGTCAGCAAAACTCTTAACCTTTTCCAATATTTTATACATTAAATTTTATTTCCAGAAATAGATGGTCTTTAAGGTCAGAGATTGACCTTTACATTTCCAATCTCCTGTTAGAAGCACACCAATTGATCTCAGCAGAGAAGAATCTAAGGCAGCAGGTAAAGCATTGACCCTGTCTCTGCACCAAATCCCTTTGTTGGTCCCCTGGGATATTTGAAATAACTCTTACAAACAACCGTATTCTTACTTTATAGATGAGCCTAATTTTTTGACCAGATTGGCATCAACAATAACAATAATAAATAATTTCTGCTTGTAACTGAAAAAAATTCAGAGATAGAGAAAGCCTGGTTAATTCAGGGTCTTGCCCTCTTCTGTGTTAGTTTTCACCTCAGCATTATTTTCTTCATGACATCAAAATGACTCCAAGCACCACCTTATTCAAATATAATGCACAATAGAATTGCTACAAGTAGATGGGAAGAGAGAAAATTAATAAGATTCAAGGGGGACCTGGCTGGCTCAGTTGGGAGAGCATGCAACTCTCGATCTCGGGGTCATGAATACAAACCCTACATTGTGTGTGGAGATTACTTAAAAATAAATAAACTTAAAAAATAAGATTCAACAAAAATTTGGCTTGATTTATCATGGTGGAGGGTGCTAAGTTGTCTTACTTTTCAATACCCAGTTCTGTTTCTTGATTGGCTAGATTCTTAAATGGTGTCAGATATCACTTCTAATAGCAACTATAAATGATTGAAGTGGTGTCTATAGGAAGTTTAAGCGCTGCCCTTCGTATCTGTCTTGTCTTAGTGACAAGCTACTGACAGAAACTGTACCTGGACAGCATAAAGAGAAGTGAGTATTTGGCAAACTTTTAGAAAATGTTGTGAGAGAGTTAAACTGGACAATTCAGATTAGCAAATCTGAATAACTACAAAATCTCCAATTTTCTTTTCTTTGGGCAAATGGCTCCTGCAATGTAAGTGAAAATTAATTATACAGCTTTGTAAAGCAAAAGATGTTAGGGACAAAGGAGAGATGTGAAATGGAACTAACATTTGTTAAGCACTGATAATGTGCTAGACAGTATACTAGACACTTTACACATGTTATTCATTCTTTTGAGTCAACATTATGAAATACCTATTAGGTGATAGGCAGTGCATTTTCTGATGTGACTGTCAATATGAATAAAACATGATATTTTCCTTAACAAAGTTATAGCCTAGAGGGAGAGATGAACAACTAGGTCAGCATTCATATTGTGATGTGATAAATAGTATTATTGCTCAGAGGACATCAAAATCAGACAGAAAGTACACAGATGGTTTCCAAATTTAGAAGTGCTTGAATTAAGTTTTGCAAGAGGACAAAGGGGTCAATTATTTGAAAATGGAAAAGTGGATATTGCTGATATCAAGAATAACATGTGTGGGAGTGCCTCGGTGGCTCAGTTGATTAAACAACTGTGTTTGGCTTGGGTCATGATCCCAAGGTGCTGGGGTTGAGCCCCAGGTAGGACTCCCTGCTCAGCAGGGAGCCTGCTTCTCCCTTCCCTCTACACCTCCTCCTGCTTGTGCTCTCTCTCTCACTCATTCTCTTGAATAAATAAAATCTTAAAAAACAAAGATTAGCATGTGTGAAGATGCAGGGATATGGAACAGTGTGAGATAGCTGGAGTTTGGAAAACTTACAAATTATGTAGAATAGTAACTGGAGATGAAGTTACAAAGCTGGTTATTGTTCAGATTATGGAACATGGAAGTCTTAGAAGTCATGAGAACACTTTTCATTTTGAAAGTTATGGGGAACTACTGATGAAGATTAATCCCAGAAATATCATGATCATTTTTGCATTGAAAGTAATCACTCCAGATGCAGTGTGTGTGATGGAGGAGGAAGGTGGAAGGAGCAGTTTTTTATAATCCCTTCAAGCATTAATGATGAAGGCATTGGAAATAGAAGGGAAGAGACTGATGCAGGATGAGGAAGTAGAATTGGATGTGGATGGTGCATGAGTGAGAAAGGTCGACAAGGTTCCCCACATTTGAGGCTGGGGTTGCAGATACAGACATTTTCCAAGATAAGAAGTATTATAAAAGGAGCAGGTGTCAGGAAAAGACAGACTTCAGTTGGGCATATGGATGTAATGGGCACCTACTGAAGTAGAGCAAGGATTTGGTTTATTTATTTGATGATATACTCTGCCCACATGTTCATATGGATAGAGAGAGAAAGTCATCTTTCTTCCTTTTTTTCCCTCCTAAAGTTGACTGGAGTATACCTTCTTAGCTATGCACATGCAAGGAGAATAATCATCCCTTATAACTGGGAGTGGGTGTAAGACTCTAAGCAGGGTACTGAACAGGCAAGTGTCAGACATCTTCACCTCGTCTCTCTGAAATTGCAATTTTGAGAAACCCATTGGGCTGATACGGCACTGACCAAAAACCACAGGGAGGAAAATACCTGGGCTCTAAAAGGAACTCTGTAGCAGGGAAGGGGAATTGGTCCACTGACTGACTCTTTTTCCAGGGTTAACAAAATGGCCTGAATTGATGGAGAATTGATGGCTTACCTGGCGTACCTGGGAAACAATTTCCAAATATGTGACTGTGGTTCAAATTGCTGTAAACCTAAAGTTTGGGAATATGCAAGTATTTAGATTAGTAAAGGCATAATGCTGGTAGTGAACAAATGTCTAGAAAAATGGGCAAGAGCAGTGTTCAGAAGTGACCCATGTGGCCACCGTGGTGCTACTAGTGGGGTAGGAGGGTTTTGTAACTCCTCTTTTTCATCTGGAGTTTGAAAAGGAGGACTAGATATATTTGGGCTGAGTGAACTCCTGAGTTTTTCTACAATGATGTGTATCTATGAACATAAGCATGTGAGAATTTTAACAATTAGTTGAAAGCATAAAAGACATGTGGTTTCATCTGCATCTTAAACTGGTAGAGTGGGTCAGATAGATTATACTGAATTTGTAGTAACCTGCAGCGAAGTCAGATAAAGATATTGAGGAGGAAGATGGAGACAAGAGTGAGAAGGTCAAGAAACATCTTAGAGTTGAAAATACAGATGTAGGAGTCATTAGTATGTAGATGGTAATTGAATATACGCTTTCAGACAAGATCATTAAGGGGAAACATGATTAAAAGACCTGGAGACCACTAACACTTGGGTGGTTAGTGGAAGAGGAGAGGTCCATGAATGAAGAGCCAGTGAGGTATTAGAAAGAAAGAGAACCATGAACTCATAGAGGTCAAGCTAAGAGAGCTCGCTCAAGAGAAGCAATGGTCAAAATTCAAATGCCATAAGAAATCTAAATATGCTGAAAACAAAAAAGATACTGGCTTTTCTGACATACATTTTATCCCTGTACCTTTCAGTTATGTGAACTGATAAATGTTGTTTACATCAGTTTGGGTTGGGGTTTTGTTTCACTCGAATCCACATGAGCCCTAGTTGATGTTGTTTAGATTTTCACATAGACTCTGATGTCTCCCAAAGTGATGATGTACTTAGGTATCCTGGCTATAGGCATCTAGAGGCTGCAGGATGGAAGAGATAATCTGCATATAGTCATATATGCCACTTATTAATATGTATCACTGGCTTTGATACAGAACACACAGCTCCTGAAAGTCAAGATTCCTAACCACAACAGATTTTGAAATAGAACCCTTGTTAATGGATGTCATAGATGGTCTTTCTCCATTTGTGGATTTGGCCACATATACTATTAAACTCACACCAAGCTATATGAAACTAAAAATGTTCTTCCTTCTGACACCCTGTTCCCTGCTCCTCTGTGGAGGAACTTTTTGCAGCTGTATACTGGATGAAATAGTTGGGCAGAATCTTATTCAAGTTTTAAATGGTTCTCAGTCAGTGTTCTCGACCTTCTTACAAAACTTTAGAATAATTTCAATCTTAAAAATGCTAATAAAAACCTCTAGACTCCTTCTGATCCCTTGGGAGCTGTGTGCAAATGTTATGCTAATATGCTCTGTTACAGCTGAGAAAACACATCAAATTTG
This sequence comes from Martes martes, assembly GCF_963455335.1. NCBI lineage: Eukaryota > Metazoa > Chordata > Mammalia > Carnivora > Mustelidae > Martes > Martes martes. Next base: position 14,716,302 of record NC_137891.1, on the reverse strand, counting down.
CCAGTGAGCCACATTATTGACAGAGCTCTGGGAATTCAACCCCATGAGCATCAGAAGTTAGAAAACAGAGCAAAGCTTAGACTAGAAAAATAAAGTTCTTTGACTATGGCCTTCACTTTTAATTATACTACCCTAAAAGTTACAATTCTATTCAGCTTTCTCACCAGGCATTTAGAAAACGGGATTGCCACATCTTGCTTTTAAAGCGCATGCCTGCATCAAAACATAATATGTCTCTACCTCCTGTGGAACTACCTATGAATTCAAAGGCATATTTCATCTGAGTAGTCTGTACTGTCATTGTCATTGGAAAATTAAAAATAAAAATGTTCAGTTCTTACTGTGCTGTTAACAAAGGAAGGGGGATCCTCTGAGAGATCAGAATTTCAGAAGTGCAGGCCACCATTCTGCTCTGAAAACAAAACAAAACCAAGAGCATTTGCTATGACTTTGCCAAGGATTTTTAAAGATTCAAACTGAAAATAAAACACTTCCAGAAGTGAAGATGTGGGATCCATAACCAGAGCATGCGCCATCTGGTTTGTCTTCCTGGGAGATTGTTGGATTTTCCTGACCACATCAAATCCCATTGGAACAAACTTCTTGGTTGTCAAAACCATTTGGCTGTAACAGCATTTGGGAAAAATTATTGCACTTCTAGAAATCACATTTGAAAATTCTTGGGGCAAGAGATGAACTTTTCTGTAGTCAAATCAAGGGGAAGAATCTTGAGCCTAATTTATTTTAGCAAATGATATGCCCAGTCAACCTGGGACTGACTTCAACTTTGGAATTAAAAGGACCTGGGTTCATATCTTACCTCAATTCTTTAGAGGCTGTTCAAACTTTCTGGGCCTTAGTTTCTTCATCTGTAAAATGGTGGTACCTGTTTTAGAAGATAGTCTTAGAATGTAATGATAAAAGTTAAATTGAACATTTAAACCCAATATCTGGGTATCAGATACAAAGTGAAAGCACATAAATGGCCATTAGGGAACATGGATATGACAGCAGGCATAGTACTTTCCAAATATTTATCTTTAATCTTTTCATTATTTAGGGGGAAAGATGATATTTTGTTTAGAGTTTGGTATTTAGGGAAGATTTTACTTAGAAGGTAAAGAAGGAAAAGGAAGTTTGGAAGATAATTGCTCCCAACTATTGACATAATTTTCAAACTGGAGCACAAGTTCTAGTCAACTATATTTGAAAAAAAAAGTATTCATTGTCTAATTTCCTATTTTCCAGGCTGTGTGCTAGTTCTGGGGATATAGAAATTAACAAGCTACCATCTTTGGCCCTATAGAACTTGAGGCTTATCAAAAAACATGGACATTAACCAAGTAATTACAGAAATAATTATGTACAACTGTAATAAAATGTCATCAAGGGAAAATACAGCATGCTTGGACAGTGTATAATAGAGGAAATTAAACTGCAAGCATGGCTTTCTATTCCCTGAAGAAAGATTCATCACCAGTGGAAATGTGAAGTTTAAAGAGTTTGTCTTCAATGTGCTTTCCAAAATCTTGCTATTCTTTCCCTAGCTGCGGACACTAGTCCCCTGTAGTCTTTTGGTGATTCTATATTACTTGTCAGTATATTCTCAGAACTTAATAAAAGTGCATTTATATTGCATTGTTTCATTTACACCAAGTATAACTTTCCTCCTGGGTACTATCCTCTACTTAACTTTACCTCTATTCTCTCACTCAACTCTCCCTTTGTTTGCATCTTCAGACCCATTCTATTGAACTACTGACTAGACAAGCCTAGAGTCCTTGCATCTGGGCACTAAACATGCTTAAATCATTTCTAAATTTGTCAAATTTATGATCCTATGGCTTATTCTGCTCCCTCTTGGAATGGCAGACTAAAATAAGGTGGAGGGATGATAGGATAAGAGGGAAGGAGAGAGAGAGAGTCCAGGTTATTCAGTTTTGATCCAGGTGTCTCCTGTTTAAGATTGTACTTCCTTGCCACCAAAATCATTGCTGGTAAATTTCTTGAGCAAAAGAAAATGAATCATAAGACATTAGAGTTTTAAGGAACCTTAAAATTTGTATCAATTAGGACTCTAGCAAGTGATGAAAACATAATTGATATTGGCTTAAGCCCCAAAGTGCTATATTGACTGACTCAAATGACCAAGAAGAAAAAAAAAAAAAAAAAAAGAACAGGCTGGAGGTCTTCCCTAGTTATATGTAGCCTGATCAAAGGTTCAGAATCTGGCTTTCTGCATTTCCTTATCCATACTGTGAAACTGTGGAAGTTATAGGGACTGACTTGTTCAGCACTTATTCATTCTTTCTACTAGAATGTCTTCCATATTTCAGAAACAGTGACACCAAAAACTGCATTTTTAGCCTCTCTTGTGGCTCTGGGTAGAGATATGATTTAAGTTACCCCAATCCATAGCATTTGCATAAGACAGATTTGGAACTGGATAAGGAGTGGATGGAGTTAGGTGTCTATTTTCCTGGTGTGGATTATAGCCTAGGCAATATAGTGCATCATTAGTCCTCCCTGAGTCAGAGATTTTCTACAGTGTGGGTGACAACTTTCTTGAGTACGGCCTACGCAACTTGGTTCTGTGGTGAGCAGCTTCTCACCTTGGCAATTTCTCATATTGTTAATGGAAATTCTCAAATCAGAGCAGAGGTATTGTGACCCTAAAGACTAGGAATGGTTTTTTAGAAGCTTAACCTAAAGTCTGCTCCTTTGGGTTTCCATTGATTTTCTTCTAAACCACCTTACATTTGGTAGATATAAACAAAGACCAAATTAAAGCTATAGAGATGAAAAATACAATGATTGAGGTGAAAAAATTACACCGGATAGGATGATTGGAAGAGTACGCATGGCTGAAGAAAACATTAGTGAACTTGAAGACGTGTAATGTCTTCATTCAAAATGAATAGAGAGAAAAAAGTCTGAAGAAATGAGCAAAACATCAGTGAGCTGTAGAATGACTTTAAACAGCTTAATATACATGTAAATAGAGTCCCTAAAGTAAAGTAGGAGTGGGACACAGAAAAAATGTTTGAAGAAATAATAGTAATAAGGACTGAAATTTTTCCAAATCTAAAATTCAAAAATAAGAAAACAAACACCCAATTAAAAAATGGGTAAAAAATATTGAACAAATATCTTACTAAAGAAGCTATATAAATAACAAATAGGCATGTGAAATCATACATCATTAAAGAATTACAAATTAAGACAATGAGACATTATAAACTTATTAGGATGGCTAAAATCCCAAACATTGGAAACCCCAAATGCTGGTGAGAATGTGGAGCAACAGGGTATCTCCTTCACTGCTTGTGGGAGCACAAAATAGTACAGTCATGTTGGAAGATAGTTTGGCACTCTCTTACAAAGTTAAACATAATTATGCTCCTTGGTACTTACCCAAAGGAGTTAGAAAACTTATGTCCACACAACCTGCACATGAATGTTTATAGCAATTTTATTTATAATTGCCCAAACTTGGAAGCAACCAAGATGCCCTCTGGTAGGTGAATGGATTAAAAAACTGTGATGCGTCCAGACAATGGGATACTATTCAGTGCTAAAAAGCACTGAGCTATCATGCCATTAAAAGACATTCAGGATGTTTTTCAGAGTCCATAGTCTCTCATGGTTTACCTCCCCTTCCAATTTCCCACAACCTGAGGGTTTTGAAGGGGTGGGGGGTGGGAGGTTGGGGGAGCCAGGTGGTGGGTATTAAGAAGGGCACGTATTGCATGGAGCAGTGGGTGTGGTGCAAAAACAATGAATACTGTTACACTGAAAAGAAATTAAAAAAAACAGTAAAACAAAACAAAACATGATAGAATTCTTGAAAGAATTGGTGTTGTACCTTCTAATCTCTAATGAACTTGTAGTAAATGTGGTGGAAGTGATATTTTAATCAATGGGTGATATCTATAAGCATCAATGTATTCTTTACTCAATTTAAGGTAAATTAAACTAAGGTTGACACTAAAAAAAAAAAGACATTCAGGACTTGAAATACATTGCACTAGGTGAAAGAAACTAATATGAGAAGGTACATACTGTATGATTCCAACTATATGACATTCTGAAAAAGGAAAAACTATGGAGACAGTAAAAACATTAGTGCTTGCTAGGAGGTATTAAAGAGAAGGCATGAATAGGTGAAGCACAGAGGATTTTCAGGCAATAAAGATTTTCTGTATGATATTACGATGGTGGATACATGTTATTGTACATTTGTAAATCTCATAGAATGTAAAACACCAAGAGTGACCTGTAGTGTAAAGCATGCACTTTGGGTAATAATGTGTCATTGTAGGTTCATCTATCATAATGCATGTACCACTCTGCTGTGGGATGTTCATAGTATGACAGGCTATGCTTGTAAGGGATTTAGGAAAACTCTGTATTTTCTGTTCAATTTTTCTGTGAACCTAAGACAACTCTAAAAAGCAAAGCTTATCAAAAATATACAAGGAATGAACAAAACATTAGATGGTAGTAAATGGCATAACAAAAACTACTCAGCATAAAGAAGAAGAGAGAAAAGTTCTATTTCATGTGTTCCTCTCCCTTCCCTTACCCTTGGACCTCATACATCTCCTTTCTCAATTTATGTTAAATTCTTGACTTTTTATAAGCAGCCCAAATGTATCATTGATCTTTTCCAGGTTCATCTATGTTGTAACATGTATCATTACATTGTTCCTTTTTTTTATTGTGGTAAAATTTCCATCACATAAAATTAACCATTTCTAAAGTGTATGATTTAGCAGCATGCAATGCATTCTCAAGTCTGTGCAACCATCACCAATGTCTCCTTCCAATATATTTTTGTCACAGTCACAGGATTTCCTGAGCCCATTATGCAATCCCTCCCCATTCCATCCTATCCCCACCATTACTAATATGCTCTCTGTATTAAAAGAATTTAATTTTCCCAGATACTTCATTTAAATAAAATTAAAACATATGTGATCTTCCATGTCTGGCTTCTTTCAGTTAGTAGAATGTTTCCGAGGTTTACCCACATTGTCGTGCGTAACAATACTTCATTTGTTTTTTATGATCAAATAATGTTCCATTATATGGATATACCACATTTTGTTTATCCATTCATCTGCTGATAGACATGTATGTTATTTCATGTTATTTCCACCTTTTTGTTATTGTGAATATTGCTCTGATGAACATCTGTACACAAACAACCTCTTGAATACCTGTTTTCAGTTCCCTAGCATATTGACTTTGGAGTGGAATTGCTGAGTTATATGGTAATTCTATGTTTAACTTGTTAAGGAAGCACTAAACAGATGAATCATTTTACATTCTCATCAGCAAAGTAATAAGGGTTCCAATTTCTCTATATCTTTTCCAGCTCTCTCTCTCTTTTTTTTTTCCCCTCTGGTTTTCTGATTATAGACATCCCACTCAGTGTGAAGTAAATCTCATTTGGTCTTCCAGGGTAGTTTCAATTCTCTTATTTTTTTTTTTTCACATGTATATGTCACATTTTCTTTTCCTTTTCACATTTTGTAATCTTTGGTTGAAAACTCGACATTGTAGATATTACATTATAAGAACTCTGGATACTAACGGCCATTTTGTTGTTTTAACTGGTCCTTTGTTTATCTGTTTTACCACCTGGCTGAATTAATTTTGCCAAGGTTATTTCTCCCGCAGTTTGCTGCCTCTGATATCCATGTTCAGATTTCGTCCCCTTCATTTTATATTTTAACCTGGCTACTTGGAGTTTGCCTGTGGTCAGCATAAGGCACTTACTGGTGAAACATTATGCTTAAGCTCTGTTGGCCAGTTAGATCTTTCCCTTTACCAAAAGATTCACGGGTGGCTTGAAGGCTGCTCTCACAGCTCAGGGCATTTATGTATTCTGCTCCATAGTCACAAATCGGGAACTTGGAGATCCCCTTTCTGACAGCTCCTGAGAGGGTGCAGCCTTGGGTATGCACATAATCTTTAAGACTTCCAGAGAAGAATGTGATTTTAGTTTTAAGCCTTGCTTCCTAGGAGTCTCCTCTGGGTCAGAATAGCCTACTGTCAGTGTTTGGTCAGTGAGATTTTTTTTTTTTTGTCAGGGATTATGCCAGTGAGATGTCTCTGCTGTGTTAATGAGTCTGTGTGTGGCTTGTGGAATGCTCTGAAGTCTGTTCTGACTACTTCTGCGTAGGTATAGCCTAGTGCATGTACACAGCCTTTTGGACCCCAAAGGTCCATCTAGGCAAGGTCCTCTTGTCTACTCTTTCCCCTATTCTCACTACTAAATTTCAGATGGCTCTGCCATTTTTCCCGTATCAGAGAGTTATCAGATTCCTTAGTTTCCTTCCACCAAGATCTCCACTCTTCTTGACAATGTCTTTAAGCATGGGTTCCCCTAATCTGTTACGGATTAAGTCATGCCAGCAGGAACTACCTGTAGGGTACAGAGTTTGTGCGAGGTCCTCTGTCCAGGTTTGGGCTGCTCCAGGCTTACAGAGGGCAGAGTGCCAAGTTCTCAGCAAGGCCACTGTCAGGCACAGGAAGGGTGCGTGAGGACCCTGAACTGCTCAAACCCTCTGAGGGCCCATTTCTAGTGAACGCTGATTTGTCCCAGTCATTTTATTTGTATCCCAATCAAATGTTCAGAGAAAATTTCCTCATTACCTTGTGGAAAGTCTTAATGATGAAGACGACTGGTTGATTCTCAGGAGATTTGGAAGCCAGCATACTGATTTAGTGCTAACCTCATTAGAACAGGGACTGCAAAAGAGAGAATTAGCAGCAGGATGAGCTGCACCATTAAATACCAAATTGTCATCCAATTAGGTGTTGTCCTATGAACAGTGTGTTGTTTCCAGATATCAGACACCAGATCTCCAGGAGCGGCAATATCTTTCCAGTTTTGAAATGTGTCATTAACCTCGACTGCACTGTGGTTCACAATTGTAGTTCTGCACTATGCTTGAAAAATCCATCCTGGGTTTGAAGCTGTTTCTTAGTAACCTGGGGGATTTTGCAGGCACACCCTTAAAGGTAGATGTTTGGGTAACAGCTCATGGGTGTCACTATGTGCTTCTGCCAGTCATACTGTTAGGTTGGGCAGCAAAATATAAGGCAGACAGAGTTGTTTGCCAATGACCTCTGCAGGGATCACCTGGCTTGGTAGTGAGTACTCTCCTTCCGCAAAGCTCCTTGTCATTCATTTATTCACTCTCTCATTCATTTGTTTGTTCATTCATCTGCAAATTCACTTATTCTATAGACCAGAATGAATTAGAGGCAGAGTTAATATGTGTGAATGGGGAATGGGGTATGATGGTGCAGTAATTTGGAAGCTTACGGTGGAAGAGAACCTAGTCAATTTAGGAAACTGTAGGTAAGGTTTGTTGCAGAAAAAAAAGAAAAGCAGGAAGTATATAAACTACCAGGAAATGGCATAAAACCATTAAAAATGTAGGCTGTGAGCAGATGTAGACAAGAGGAATATTTAGTAGTGTTATCTGTACATATCATAGAACCTGTTGCCTAATAAAATGGGAGAGAGGTTTTCATGCCTAACTCAACATATGCACCAACACAAACAAAACAGAACAAAGAAAATAAATACAACTCATCCTTTTCAACAAAAGTGAGAGTGACTCAGATCAGAAAGTTCTCAGAAGTCAGATACTGTGGTGTTGTGAAGAGAAGGGAGGCACGGAGCCAAGAGCCACAGGTCTCACGAAAGGGAGATGGCCCATTTGCCAGATAAACAGCAACATTAGCCAAAGATACACCTTCTTCTAAACCAAACAAATGACCAAACAAAAAGACATTATACACTAGAGTGAATTTTATGAGGGATAGAGAGTGGAATTGGAGGTGGCAGGTTAGTGAAAATAATAATAAAATGAGACAAAGTAAAGTGAGCCCTGGCAGGGACAGTGGTGATAATAACATGCCATGAACTTTAGAGTACAGTGAGCTAAATTCTGTGTACTCAGGTCCAAACACATAAAACATGAACTAAAATAATGGCTATGAAACAAAATCAATCACTCAGGAAAAGACAAACAGAGAAGGGTTGCCCTATACCTATACCTCATCTAAGAATTCATCTGTTACACACATGGTGGGATTAAAAACTAATGTTAGAACAACGTTCCATAGTATTAATAATTTATTTTGTATGTGTTTTTATCTAAATTGAGCCCATTCATAAAATATAGAATATTATAATCCCACTATGTATTTAGTCATTCCTAGTTAATCCTTTCACTCTCTAAAGGCTTGAAGTAAAACTCTCCAGGTAATTATGTGGGTTTTAAAAATCTGATTTTAATTTAAACTAAGTCAATCTGGATGAATTAAAATATTGATTCCACTTATTATTTAAGACCTTGGTCAAATTATGTAACCTCTTTGTATCTTGGTCTATTCGTTTATAAAATGGGAATAATACAGTTCCTACTTCATCAAGTTTTGAATAAGGTATATATGTAAAATACCATATGGAAGTCATTCACAATAATTCCCGGCACACTGAAAACAGTTTAAACACAGACATTCATGTTATCATTTATTGTTATGATCTTCTTGAAATCATATCAAGACTAGAATGGGCTGATAAAACACTGAGCATTTATGACTGTTTCCTCAAGGAGGGTTATTCCTGAGTGTGTCATGGGTTTTCTTTTACACCTGTGCTTCCCAGAGGAGTCTGCAGGGAGCATCGATCTCTGAACAGTTTCTGGAAAATAAAAGGCCACTGACAGGTTCTGCCTGAGTTTGAATCCCACCTCTGTCAGTTGCTAGTTATGTGAAATTTCTGTGCTTCTGTTTCCTTCTGTGTACTCTGGAGATAACAACATCATTTTTGTAGGGTTATTTTTATAAGTATTAAATGAATTAATGTAGCTAAGGGCTTAAAACAAAACTGAGCATACAGATGATGCTTAATATATATCTCCTATTATTACTGTAATCTATGTTAATCTATACAAATTGTAAAGGCCTTAAGGTGAAAAATGAACCATTTTTATGGTTTGATATATGCCTCTGCCATTTGATAAGAATGTTGCCATATGAGATCTCTCTGATATGAGGAATTTGAGAGGTAGGGTGGGGAGTCATGGGGGGGTAGGGAGAGAAAAAATGAAACGAGATGGGATCTGGAGGGAGACAAACCATGAGAGACTCTTAATCTCATGAAACAAACTGAGCATTGCTGGGGATAGGGGAGTAGGGATAGGGTGGCTGGGTGATGGACATTGGGGAGGGTATGGGCTATGGTGAGTGCTGTGAAATGTGTAAGCCTGATGATTCACAGACCTGTACCCCTGTGGCAAATAATAGATTATATGTTATTAAAAATAAATTAAAAAAAGAAAAGAATGTTGCCATATGAAAGTTCCAATTTTGGGCAGGGTGGCAAGGCCTGCTTACTTAACATTTGAAGCCTGAACATTCATCACTGTTCAGAATCTCAGTGTGTCAAGTTTTGCGCACCAATTCTCCACATTTGTCCATTTTCCAGAACTAGATTTGCTAAACTCTCCATCTCTCTCCCTTTCTATATCTTTCCTCAAATGAAAGATGGGTTTGTATTCTTCTGTGCCAGGGTCAAGTTCATGGTGGATGATACCAGATGGTAGCAAAGAGGGATGAGTTTCTAGGGACTAGGGCTGTCATTCGAAAAAAAAAAAAAAATCGATTGGCCGTTGTACTTGGCCACCGCTCTTACTAAAAATATTGCACTCATTTAATGCACTGGCTTCACTGGGGCTGAACTTTGTCCATTCAGGGTGTGTGTTATTGGGGCTGGTAGCGGCAATGGAATGAAAACAGGAATTCTCCTCTTCTCTTACCACCTGTCTTCATTCTCACCCCCTGTATTGTCAAAAAATGAGCGAGACAGGTGTCAGATGTCACTGTTTTGGGACCTTCTCCAAATTCTTGCCCTCTTAAATAGTCTCAGCACACAGCTTTGGCTTTGGGAGGGAGCCATTCCCTGTATCAAAAGGGGCTGCAGGAGCTCATTTGGATTGGGAGAAAGTGGATTGAAAGCTGCATTTTCTGTTTCATTTCTCACCATATAACAAGCACCATTTTTTTTTCCTACCGACTACTGTAGACCTCTTTCTAAGTTTCTAAAACCCTGATTTATAAGCCATGTCCCCAGTCCTACGAGATAAATCACTGTTGCTAAACAAATCATAGTTGTCTCAACTCTTCTTGTCAGATATTTACTTTCCTAAATGTTTTTGTAACGAGGGGTGGACAGGTAACATAAGGCAATGACTTATGAGAGAATTTATGAGAATACTTTTCTTTTATGAGATACAAAACAGTGACAGCCACAAAGAGATGCCCTTCCTGTGTGTGTGTGTGTGTGTGTGTGTGTGTGTGTGTGTGTGTGCTCCATTTCATCTCTTGACCTTGGAACTTGTAATGCCATCTTGCAATCATGACAAGAGACTTTACCAACAGGAGCAGAATGCTAAAGCAGAAAGACAGAAAGATTCTGGATTCCTAATGAGATTGTCAGACTGTTGAACCAGCCTTGAGTCTGCTGGCCTCCCATCTCCTTATGTTATAATACTTGTCAATATTATTTAAACCACCATTAGTTGTATTGTACACTACTTGCCTTCTCAGTGAAATATTATACCAGAGTCTTAAAATTTAACAAGTTTGACTGCTTCTCTATCAGCTGTAGGTTGTAGGAAGTAGTGTGATTGATGTATGGGAATGAGTCTCAGCTTTGTATCCAAAGAACCACACTCAGCCGAATCCTGCACATTGCTCTGCAGCACAGATCACACACAAAAATTTCTCCAGCCTCAAGTCCAGGGAGCTGAGCTTTTTTTTTTTTTTTTTTTTTTTTTTTTTTTTTAAAGATTTTATTTATTTATTTGACAGACAGAGATCACAGGAGGCAGAGAGGCAGGCAGAGAGAGGAGGAAGCAGACTCCCCGCTGAGCAGAGAGCCCGATGCGGGGCTCGATCCCAGGACCCTGGGATCATGACCTGAGCTGAAGGCAGAGGCCTCAACCCACTGAGCCACCCAGGCGCCCCGAGCTGAGCTTTTATATCCCACACAAGTCAGTCATTGGCTATAGGTTGTGCAATGCATGGGCTGGGTGAAGAAGGGACTTTAAGGCACCTCCAACTTTCTGTGTATACAACTCAAGTGGTTCTAGTAGTTCATAGGCAACATTCAGAAGAAGATTGTAGATGCTGGTCAGTGGAAGCAAAGCACACAGACAGTGGTGTGTTCATGCACAGAACTGGTAAGTGGGATCAGAAGGAATCAAAGGGCAGGAGTTGACAATGTTTGCTACACTTACTTCCCTTCCTCTCAGAGACAGCATACCTGCTTCCCCCTGGGATAAACAAGACCCTTATCTCTAGAAACCCGAGTTGCCTAAGGGTGTCTAACTCAGTGCTTGCAGGCTGTGTGGTACTGGATAAGAATGTCATGTCTCTGACAGTTTCAGATGCTACTCACTTAGTCCTGTCTAATGAATCATTTTCACATAAATAGAATTTTATAAAAGAACAATACTTTAAAGATGAAGGGATGTGTGAATATTACCATCAGCACAACACAAGTCTGTTTAGGAACTTCAATTTTGTTGCAAAAGGGATTTAAGGTAACTTGAATAATACAGGGCAAGATGGAATAGGTTAAAATTAGGAGTAAAAGAATAAAGAGAAACAAGGCAAGAGAACTAAGAATAGCTAGGATGAGACTAAATGTGCATATTATAAATACTTATGTTCCAAAAATTATTTTATGTGAGTTGGCAACCCAAAGAAGATTTTTAAAACCCTGCCTGTTACATAGTTCACAGTACTTATAAGTTATAAATAGACTAGTTCTATTCTCATTGCTGGGAAGAGACAGGACTTTCTCCTCGGATCCTCAAGAGGAACACAATATACGATGTAACGATGGGCTGAACAACACCTTGTATCCTCTCAGTAAAGTCTGCGATGAATACTGTAACTTGCTTCTTACAGTTGTCCTTAATCCAGTTTAATGGTCTCCCACTAAGGCACGACTCAATAAAAGTGCAAGGGTAGTAAAAACAATTCCCTAAGGAACTGATGGGCTATGGTCTGGTATTAGGCTTAAAATGACTGGCCCTAATCTGGGAGTCCATTTCAGCCTTTTCAGTGGAATGTAGGGATGGCATGTCCATCAGGCCGTTCTTCACTGTATGCCTCAGCAGAGCTCTGATAAATACGAGGCGGCAAAAAGATTCAGATTAAATTGGCTGACAAGCACCTGGAGGACAGTTTTAGTCCAGGTAGCCCGTGAAAAGCAGACCCATGTGACTGGTAGGCAACTGAGTTTGGGCTGGCTGACATGAGAGTTTCTAGTTAATTTCTACGACGACTGAGCAAAGTGGAATCAAATATTCTTGTTTAAAAACCTTATTTCCAGGCGTGCCTGAGTGGCTTGGTCATTAAGCATCTGCCTCCGGCTCAGGTCATGATCCCAGGGTCCTGGGATCGAGCCCCACATCCAGATCCCTGCTCTATAGGAAGCCTGCTTCTCCCTCTCCCTCTCCCTGGCTTGTGTTCACTTTCTCTCTGTCTAAAGAAATAGAATGAATGAATGGATGGGTGGATGAATGAATGAATAAAATCTTAAAAAAACCTTTATTTCTGGACAAGTCTGTCCTGTCTGTCACAGTGCAGCTCTCTGCTCAGGGGGGCATAGACATTTATAGTACAGATGATATCATCAGAAAGTCTCAGTAGTAATGGGGCAAGTGGTACACCCCTCACTCTCAAAGGTTCTTGTTCTGTGTTGAACCTTTTCATTAGCACAGGCCCCTTGATATTATCAATTTCTTGGTATCCAGGGACTTTGATCTTTTTGGTTCCCAGGTGCCAAATAGTCTGTGACTTTAATTTCTTTCTTATATAGCTCCAAGTTTCTTATGTTGTGAGGTTGAGGGAACTTATCTCTGGCCTTCTGAAGCTGACCTTGCCTTAACTCCTAAGATTTTGGACACTCGCTGCAGGGATAACCCTTTTTCTGGGCAGAGTGGCAGGAGGCCCTGGGAGGAAGGCTTAGACACAGGATGCTCCTTCCATTGTTCTGGTTGGACACCTCCCTGGGGACTTTACACCCAGTGAAGTCAGGGCACTAAATCATAGGGTCTCTGGAATTGTCTTGTAGTTGATTTCATCTAATGACAGGTGAGAAGATGTTTTTGAGAGACTGACTGTGACTTTGGAATCACAAATCACTCTGCACAAATAGGCATGGACTCTGCTTAAGATATAAGGCATATGGCATTGATACGCCTGGTGGGGCCATTTCTCGCTAGTTGTGGGACTTGCAGAAATAACTCAGTTACTTTATTTTCTCCACAGTAAGTGGGGACAGAGATACTTTTCCTCAGGATTTTCTTGAGGACTTAGGGCATTAACACATCAGTAAAGTGCCATCTCAGTAAGGTGCCTGTCAATCACTATCTCTATTTATATCAAGATATTTAATTTTTTCCCTAATTTAATTTTTTTATTGATTTTAATGTTATATAACATCACAATCCCTGTTTTATCTTGGTTAGCATATCATTCATGTCAATGACCAAATCTTTTTAAATTTTGGGTGTATCTTTGATAGAAAACATTTGGCTGGATACAGCTTTCTGGTCCAATCGGTGTCTTTTTCTTTAAGAGAAGGATTTAAACTTTTTAAATATTTCATTATAAAATACATGTTTGGATTCTTGTAATCTCTCTTTTATAGATTATCCTTTACTTTTCCATACTGTTTTTTGTTTAACTTTGTGCCATTGACTGTTTTCTTTTTTTTTTTTTTTAATTTCCTCTCTATTGATCATCAATTTGGAAGAAAATATATCAGACTTGTCCTCAGAGCAAACTAAGTAAAATTATTTGTAAACAAAATGTTTTCACTTGTATTTCTAAATTTACCAACTTTAGAAATGAAACTTAGTTATGCCTTCCACCTATGAAAGTTAAGACAATTAGTCTGCTTCCATTCCCTCCCTCTTTAATTTTTTGTTTGAATTTTTTAAGGGCAAGAGGAGTCTCCCAATCTATTATCGTGAAACTATCTTTTAAATTTCAGGTGTTTTATACTTAAGCTTTAAGAACATAGTTCTTGCTTTGTGATCACAATATCACAGTTTTTCCAATTCTCTGTTTTAACAATGTAAATATTAAATATGTAAATATTAAACAACACACTACTGCACAAGCAATGGGCTTAATTAGAAATCAAATGGCAAATCAAAATGTTTCTCAAAACAAAAGAAAAAGAAAATGCAATATTCCAAACCCTATGGGATGCAGCAAAAGCAGATGTTCCAGTGAAATTGATGCTATTAATGCTTGGATTAAGAAAAAAAAATATTCAAATAAACAACAACATTATACCACAAGGAACTAGAAAAAGAAAAAAAACTTAGCTGAAATTTAGTAGAAGAAGGAAATAAGTAAAAATCAGAAACAAATGAAGTAGAGCCCAGAATAAACAATAACATAACATTGAAAGTAATGATGAGATTTGCCCCCCAAATAAACAAAATTGGCAATGCCTTAACTACCTTAACTAAGAAAGAGGAGAAAAGACTCAAAAACCAAAATGAGAGATGGAAGAGAATACAGCACGACAGGTAACCACAGAAATACATAGTGTGATAACAGATTACTATAAACATTTACATACTAACAAATCAGAAAACTTAGGAAAAGGTCACAGATAATTACAAAAATGCACAAGTTCCCAAGATTGAATCATGAGTCTTGAATCCAAGAAATCAGAAATTTTCTTATACCAATAACAAGAATGAGAGTTCAGTTAGGAATCAAAACTCTCAGCACAGAGGAGCCCAAGACAATACGATTTTCACTGGTGAAGACCACCAACATTTAACAAAACAATTAACAAGAATCTTATCAAAATCTTACAAATAGTGGAACAGAGGGAACACATTCAAAATCATCCTATGAGGTCAGTATTACTCTGATATCAAAACAGGATAGAAGTAATACAAGGACAAAAATGTCTAGGGGCGCCTGGGTGGTTCAGTCAGTTAAATGTCCAACTCTTGATCTTGGCTAAGGTCATGATCTCACAGTTGTGAATTCAAGCCCCATGCTGGGCTCCATGCTGGGCAAAAGAAACAAAAAAGTCTAGTCTGTCCAATATGAGCATTGCTACTCTGGCTTTCCTTTGACATCCATTTGTGTGATAAATGTTTCTCTCTCCCCTCACTTTCAATCTGCAGGTGCCTTTAGGTCTAAAATAAGTCTCTTGGAGGCCTGAGATATTTAAATAATTTTAACCTATCTTTTTTTCTCCTTTCATCTTGAATTTCTGAAATACAAGTGAAACTTAAAACCCATATTGTATTTTTGGTAAACATATTTAATTGATAGCACATCTTATATGCAACAGCTTCTTTGAAATGAGGAATATCCAGAGACAGATTAAAAAATAGGTGAATAGATTAAAGATATCACTTCCATTGTCTCAAACTACATTTATTCTGACATAGTTAATAATTAAATCATAAGCCAATGACTAAATCAACAAAGGAAGCAGTGTACTTTAGGGAAGAACAAGGGCCAGGACTTGGAGTTAGGCTTGATTTGAATATTGGCTCTTATCACTTGAGTAAGTTACTTACCATTTTTAACATGTTTGAGCCTTGATATTCTGACCTGCAAGATGGAGATAACAATACATATTTAATAAGGATTAAAATAACGTCTAGTTAGGGCTTGGCACATAGTATTCGAAATAACCGCTATACTTTCTGAGCTAGCAATGTGTTAAGTTCTATGAGGATTATAAAGATTAAGAGGTACAAACTTCCAGTTGTAAGATAAGTCACAGAGATGAAAAGTACAGCATAGGGAATATAGTTAATAATATTATAATAACATTGTATGGTGACAGATGGTGACTCTATTTATTGTGGTCAATACTGAATAATGTATAGAATTGTTGCATCTATATGCTGCTCACTGGAACTAATATAAAACGGTACATTCATTATTTAAAAAAAGTATCATAAGGGTAGGTGTGGGATCCCCAATGTGAGTAAATACAGACACTGCCTCTTAATCTTAATCTTCTTTTATTTTTATTTGTATTTATTTTTATTTTTTTAGACTATAAACATACTGCAGGCAGCAATTATGATTTGTTATATTCCTGCTTTATAGTTCAGGATGTGGCACATAAAGTATGTTCAGTAAATGTTTGTTGAGTAAATATGAATGAGTGAATGTTCAGCAAATCTAGGGCATTAAACCAGCACAAAAATAAATGAGACAAATATAAAAAAAAATAAATGAGACAGAAAACCCCTATAGAAGTATTAATAGTCTGGTTGGGGAACCAGACATAGAAACACTACAGTGGAAAAAAGGGCTATTATTATAAGAGATGGAAATGTTGTTTCTCCAGTTTTGGGGATTAAATAGGGTAGCAGAAAATATTGCCAAAATTATCCTGCTCTATGGATTTTCCATGATTTGCTCTAGTACTGAGATCATTGATCTTCTATTTGAAATTGGAAAGATGGAGAGGGATTGAGAATAGAATATGGGGGTGGTTTCACATTTCTAGTCTTTTTGGCATAGTCTTTTATGACCCGCTGGTTCCCAGATCACTTTATTGACCTTTTCTTTTTCTTTTTCTTTTTTTTTTTTGTACCTGTGTTCCCAGAGGCCCCAGAATACGTACATACTTCTGCAGAGAGCTGAGAAACCACATAGGCCAATGGCAAAATGCATGTATAAATTTGTCTGCTCTTTACATAACTTATTGCCTCTAAGCTCCAAATGAACCTTCCCAGCTCTGTTCTGTGATCTGATCTGTGAGCTGAAACTGTAAACGAAACGTCCCCCTTTGCTAGCTGGCTTCCTGTTACGTTCTGTCTGCAGGGGCACAAGAGGGAGAAGGTAAGGCAGAAGTTTAGGGACCAGGAACTTGCTCTGTCTTGTCAGTTTGCCCAGCCTCCCACTGTTAGCAAGGCAACAACCCTTTGATTGGCTTGAGCCTCCAACTTCTTTTTTCACACCTTGAACCAGCCTCCTGAGTGGCTCTTCCCACTGTTTATATCAATCCCAGAGAAAGATTCTGATTGACTACTTGGGTCATGTGGCAATTGTCCCCGTCAATGGCTGTTTACAGAGCGAAGGAGTTCTCTGATGGGCAAGGCTTCTGGGACACGCCCACCACTGTAGTCAAGGGCAGGGTCTACCTGGTATTGGAAGAAGAGTCTTGAGAAAGGGTATTGGAAAAGCAAAAATATAAACTACTACAGTCAACTATAAGGTTAAAGAGGGGGAAATAGGGGCGCCTGGGTGGCTCAGTGGGTTAAAGCCTCTGCCTTGGGCTCAGGTCATGATCCCAGGGTCCTGGGATCAAGCCTCACATTGGGCTCTCTGCTCAGTGGGGAGCCCACTTCCTCCTCTCTCTCCTGCCTGCCTCTCTGCCTACTTGTGATCTCTGTCTGTCAAATAAATAAATAAAATCTTTAAAAAAAAAAAAAAGAGGGGGAAATAATGTTCGACTTTCAAGAAGTCTTAGATGTGGGATAAGCTAGCAGTTCCAAGGAGCCATAATTCCCCTTTCACACAGGGCTTTGGGGTCCTCAGGACACCTGCCATTTATTGCTATACCCTGTATCTAAGGGCTCCCTGGCAGGCCCAGATTGGCACAGGTTCCAGAGGTTTAGGTTCCACTGGGGCTGGATACATACAGGCATGTTCAACATGCTAAGGAAGCCAAGAAGCATGAACAAAGAGTGGTTTGCTGGAGTCCAGAAAGGCTTTGGAAGTGTCATTCGAATTTGGATCCTAAATGTCTTTAGGATCAGGAGTCATTTAACAGACAAGAAAAGGGGAGTGCCATGTAGAAGATGTTCTGGCTTATGAAAATACAAGTGCAGGAGAGACCAAGGCATAAAAAAGGCATCCTGGGTTTTGGAGAATCATTTCGTGTGGCTGAGCATAACATGTAGGGGGGTGGGGGTTGTGGGGGGGGGTACTACGTCTGGAAAGACAGATTGTGGCCAGATTGTGATGAGCCGAGGATGCCATCAGTTCTCTCAGAAAACATCTGCTTCCCGTGTGCTGGCCAAAGCTACAACCATTTTCACACATACTTCATTATGGGACTTCCCTTTTACGGATGCCCTGGAATCCGTTTGCTTCAAAAGGTCCAGTCCAGGGAGTTGATACCAGGGAGGTGAAGTGGGTAGGCATGAAAATGGGTGCTTTCAAATTTGTTACCCACGCACATTTCTGAGTTCAGTAAAATATCTTCAAGCTGTTACAAAGTACAGCGAGCTTTTCATCTTCTGTATTTCTGCACCTGCATGTTGCCTCGGCCACCACTGGGTCAGGCTCCATGAAGCCCCAGAAACGGAAGCAGAAAATCGGGCTGGGGAATTAGGGAAGAGAACAAATCTGCCCAAGGCTTACTCATCTCAAAATTGAAATATGTAAACAAAGTTTAGCTGCAATGGAGCAGTTGGAGTACAGATCGCCGGAGGCATTGGAACGATAATGAGGGATGCAGGAGAATATACATTATTTTTAACTAAAATATAAAGGACAAGACAGAGGAAAAAAACCCAGTGTTTTAGAAATGTGTTAGGGGAAACATTATCATCGTCCCCACACTGCTGCATATCTTTCTGAACCGCTGACAACCGATTTCCCCAGGCTGGGTTTAAAGCTGTTTATGATTATCTTCACCCTGCTTTTATGGTTAATTAATTATACCTTTGCCTGGTACTGCCACCAGTATGGGAAGTACAGACAGGAGAAAGAGATGACGATTAAAAGCTGCATGAAATTCACAATTGCCTGAGCTGCATGTGCAGGAAAAGCAAGCATGAGCAGAACACAGTCCTGACCTCAGAATCGGGAGGGCTTGGCTACCGGCTAAGTGCAGGATGGATAAGAGAGGGACCACCTCATCCTGATTGGCCCGGACTTTTCTGGTTTAAAAACTGAAAATTAAAAAAAAAAAAAAAAAAAAAAAACTGAAAATTTCACTTTTAGAGTGCTTCCTGCCCCTGGCAAACAGCATTGGTCACTCTAGGGAGGGTTGGAGAGCTAGCTGACTATAATTCAATAAGCCAGGTGAAGCAGGCCAGTGGTTTGGGGGAAGGGAGGGCTGGCCCCTGAAATGGTGCTGAGATGTGAGGGTCAGCCTCAACCAGAGGGCATGGTGCTCTAGGAATCACCTAAATAGGCAGTCAGAGAGCTTGTAATAATGAACAAACTGGCCTCAAGCCTCAAGAATCCAGGACAAATAATATTTATCAGTCCAAGCAGGTAACCCACAGTCTTGGGTTAAAGTGGGAATGGGGGGTGGTTATATTGGGCTAAAGTTCTAGGGAAAGACTTTAATCCTTGAACAAGGAACTGGTGATCCCAGGATAGGACACATCTGTGGGGGGAGGGTGTGGAATTTCTAGGTTGGTTTGCTGGGAAACAGCAGACGTTTGAATAACTTAGAAGTGTTTGTTGCCTTCCCATTGTCCTGAGGATGAAAA
This sequence comes from Martes martes, assembly GCF_963455335.1. Lineage (NCBI taxonomy): Eukaryota > Metazoa > Chordata > Mammalia > Carnivora > Mustelidae > Martes > Martes martes. The sequence goes on along the minus strand of NC_137891.1, from coordinate 14,696,749 downwards.
CTTAAGATCCTTATTTGGAAATGGAGAGCTCTCTGACTTGTTCTCAGCATTTTTCTTATTTTTTCATTCTCCCACTCTGGTCATATTAAATGATTGGTGGTTCCTTGACTGTACCAGGTTCTCTTTCTCGCCTGGCCTTTGTGTATTGTGGTTTCTCTTCTGGAGTGTGTCTTCCACTCATACTAATTTCTGTTGCTCTATAGGGTTCAGCTCAAATGTCCTCTCCCCTCCCATCTCACCTCCAATCATTCCCTGAATTCTTATTCTAGGTTATAACCTCTCCTTTGAGGAGAATGCAGGCAGACTACTTTCCGGTTTTGCTAGAGAAGTTCCAGGCAGCCAAGACAATGCCCCCAAAACTCAGACTCACCTCCTGAGTTCCCATGGGACACATTGTTGTCTGTAGGAATAGTTTCAAATGCACGTGGATAACTGCTGATTGCCTTATTGCACCTCCAGATCCCTTAAATTTATCGAAAAGGAGTTAAGGCTCTAGTTAAGTATTTTTTTTTTCTCAGCACTATTAACATTTTGGTAGGGATGAGGAGGTGGGGGAGAGTTGAGTGAAGGGGAGCCTGTTCTGTGCATTATAGGACATGTAACAGCATCTCTGGTCTCTACCCATTATATACCAGTAGGATCTTTCAAGTTATGACAACCAAAAGTGTCTCTAGACATTGTACAATATTCCTCAGAGGACAAAACTTACCCCAGGTTGAGAACTACAGCTCTGGTCTAAAGGAACATCCTGGACAGCATTGGCAGGACTCCTACAGGGCAGAATCCTCATACCCTGCACCCATGAGCAGATAATATATATGGAGCGTGGGCTCGATAGAGAACTTCAGGTGAGTATCACACGGTCTGCCTTATGTGACTTGACCGCATGAACTGTGATCTATTTTTGTCTAACCTCACAGTCCTTTTTTGCTATTTAAAAATGGATCCTCCTTCATTTCACGGTAATATAAATCTAATGGAGAAGCCAGAGATTGGAAATTCTATATTGAGTCTGTGGCTTAGTGTATGTGTGGGTCTCTTCCAGATTCTAAACACCCTAGAGTATGAGCCAGTATTTTTTTTTTTTTTATGATTTTGGTATTTCTCCCATCCAGGGTCTAGAATGGAGCTTTGCACAGGATAAACGATTCAATAATATTAATCAAGTCAAAGTTAAAAGTCAAGAGAATATTTGGAAGCCTTCATGACTAGGAAACAAGATGGAGCTAACTGACTTGATCCAAGGCAAGAGAAAAGCCACTTTTCTGTGAAGTGTGGTACTAGGTATCCAAGGCTACTCTTTGGACAGAATTATAGGCTTTGCCTGGGTGTTGTGAGAAATGCAGAACCCTAGATCCTCTGAATCAGAATCTGCATTTTAAGAGGTCTCCTGGAAATTCCTAGGCACATTAAGCTTTAAGAAGCATGCTTTTATAGCACAGGCTCTGTATCCCTGCAATCAATGGCCAAGTCTTTGACTTATTGGCTGTGCAGCCTTAGGCAAAACATTTAACCATATGAGCCTCACTGTTTTTTTCTGTAAAATGGGCATTTTGATAGATATTACACACTAAGATTGGGAGACTCAAATTTAAAAAATTGAAGGAAAATGGTCACAGATCACAGTGCCTGACTTTATACAGTAAGAGTTCAATTGTTATTACATGTTGTTATTTTCTGAAATTTCTTTTTACTCAGGAAAAATCAGAGTCTGGGCTATAGATAATCCCTCACCTGCTATCCAGGCCATGATTTGGAGACTGACGATATCATTTACTCTTCATCCAGATGTTGACAAATATCAAGCCAACCCTGGTTAAAAAGTTTTCACGTTTATAAATGCGATCCATATTTTAGAAGTGTGTGTCTTGGGAACAAAGCTCTATAATAAGGTTAATGAGAAGAGAAGCAACACAAATCTGTTTTCATCACTGTTAAACAGAGCTTAAATCACAGCACAGAGGGAAACAGCTGCTCTGGAAGGCAGCCGAGGAGCAGATCAGTAGAGGCTGATTATTTATTAATGAGAGGGTTTTAGTGGGGAGCCCTGGTGGAAAACCCACCAGACTCAATTCTGCAAGCCATCCACTGAAGAGGTGGTGTATTTGAATCACTTGATTGATGTAAAAAAATTCAAAACAGATACTTCCCAGCACCCTGGAGGCTGTCATGTTCCACTGCTCTCTTATCTGTTCATGTTAAGAAAATAGGATCCTTCAGTAAGTAAATGAGTGTTCTATTTAATTAAACTCACTGCTGGGCTCTGTGTTGGGGCTGGTCCTCACTTAGGGATTGTTGGACTGTTATGTCCTGCCTTCCCTCTCATTTCCTCCCCCTAGTGCTTCTATATTCAGATCAAACTCAGCAGGAGCATCGTGGTAAGAGCTTTAAAAGTTTGCTTTTGCACCCACTTTTTAGATAAGGACACTGAGGCTCAGAAAGCTTAAGACATTTGTCCAAGATCTTCTAGCTTGGAGGACTATGATTTAAGCCCAGGTTTTGGGGAAGTCCATAGCTTATGCTCATGACCACTTGTGCAATATAACATACGTGTACTTAGTAAAAACTCACTGCTTAGCAGTGGTTCTCAACATTTATCCCCAGACCAGCATTATTAGCATAATTGGGGAATTTGTTAAAAATGCACATTTTCGTGCCCTGCCACAGACCCAGTGAATCAGAAACTGTGGGAGTCAGATCCAGGGAGTCCTCTGAATGATTCAGATGGATGTTAAAGTCTGTGAGCCACTAGCATGTAAGCTGTATGCTAAGCACTCAAATTTAAAAAGGAAAAAAAAAAATAGATTCCTTGACCTTAGAGAGTTCAGAGTCTGGCAGAGGAGACAAGCCTATAAAAACAATCCAAGTCATATTTTATTGGTGCATTGAAAGTGCAGTGAGGAAACGTGGATGAGAAATAAGGAAGGTAAAGATGAGTACAACTAAGCTGGATGGAGCAGGAAAAGCTTCCTGGGAAAGGTGGGGCGTGGACTGAATCCTAAAGCCTGAGAAGTCCCTGGCCACAGGGACAATAAATGATGAGCATCAGGGAAAGAATAGTTACATGGGGGATGGAGGAGCGTGAGGTGTGGTGAAGGAGGCAGTGATGAGTTCACTGAGCGGGCAGCGAGCTGCCCTCTGTTATTCCATAACTTGACCCCACCCCACCGGCTGAAGCTTGGGAGTTGGAAGCCTTGGCTTGGCGATTTTGGAGTCATTTGTCACTCTATGGCATTTATGACTGCCCTGTGGTTCCTGATGAGGGGCACCATATATCACAAAGACTTGTTCTTCATGAGCTGTTGAGCACCCAGTAACTCACGCATGTTATTTCTACTGCACGCTCTTCTCCTCCTTCTTAATATCCCCCACGCCACTGACACCAGCTAGTAGACGTCAAGCTGTCCAGTGGATAAAACGTTGTTAGACAAAGGCACTGCAGGTAGGGATGCCACTTATAGTTTATGTCACGAATTCTAACTCAATTCTTTGTTCTCCACATGATCTAACAATAATAATATACACATATCATAGGACTTCGTTCCTTTTTTTTTTTTCCTATTTTCCTATTTTCGTTCCTATTTTCCAGGTCAGTATTCTAACAAGGGCATGGGTTATATCAACACTTAAAATAAAATAATGGTGCTATATTCATCCTGGCATAGTGAAAAGAATGTGGGCTTGAGGATGAGAGAGGCAAGGGTTGTAGCCTCAACTATACATTTTCCTGCTGTGCCCAATTAAATAAGTCACATTGGAAGCGCCACTTATTTTTAATCTTTCAAAGCCTCAATTTTTCTTATCTGTGATGTTGGGTTGCTGGAGAGTTAAGTGATACCATATTGGTGCCCGAAACTCAGCAGATGGTATTCCTTCACTTGCTAGTATGTATGTCTGACTTACAGTGTTGCGGAGTTTGCTTCTTGAAAATGCCCAATATTCAGACTGGACAGAGATTTCCTACCTCTAAGTTTAGATATTGTGTCTGTGGATGTTCTTCCTACATGGCATAATAGGAGCGGTACTGGTCTCAGCAGAGAAGCAGCAACGTCAGTGCATCTGATTCAAAACCTTTCCAGCTCTTCGACTTCAAGGGGATTTCTAGTGAAGGGAACTCAGGTCCACAGCTATTTGATGACTCCTAAAACAACTGGAAGATGTGCTTCCATCTGACCAAAGGAAAAGGTCATTGTACTGACCTTAGTCCCAAATATCAAAAACTCAGGTTTGGCTCAATAGGCACCCACAACGTGCTGGGCTGCAGGCTGGGTGCTTTAGGGGTACGCTCTCATTTCATCGTCACATCAACCCTGCTTATATCCATGTCGAGAATGAGAAGCCAGTTGGCCCGACTGATGTCATAGGTCTAATTTGAGGCAGAGATTTGACTGAACTCACGCCTTGGTAGTCCATGTCCAGAGCCTTTTACAAGTTCCTATTCCAGACCTACTTTTCAGAATCTTTGGAGTGAGGTCTCTAGGCATCTATATTTTTATCGAGTGACCTGCAGGACAATTTTCAATATTAGGGAAATTTGAGAAAAAACAAAGCAAAGCAAACGTACTGTTAAAATAAAAAGCAAACAGAGACCAATCTTGAAAATCTGCTGAGCAGAATAGGCAAATTCTACAAAAGAAAATGTATTAGTGGTTGCCTAGGGCTGGGTAGGGAAGAGGCTGCTATTGGAGAGAAATGGGAAATGATGGTTAATTGGCTCCGAATTTCTTTTTGGGGTGGTGAAAATATCCTGGAGTTGTGGTCATGGTTGAAGAACCCTGTGAATATACTAAAAACTATTGAAATGTACAATTTACCTGACTCAATTGTATGTGAATTATCTATCAATAAATCTGATTCCGAAAAAAAAAAAAAAAAGGAAAGAATCTTCCCTAAGCAGACAAAACTGGTTTAGTCAAACAAGCAAAGCTTAATTTAGCTTAGTTTGCAAACTAGCTTGACCTGAGTTGCTTCTTACTTATGCCTCTGAAAACCATAAGAAAACCTTTAACTTTTCTCAAGGTTGGTATGAATTAACCACTGACCAATACCCTACCACTTGGGAAAAATCTAATATTATAACCAATCCCTGGAAAGAATCAACAGCCACTATTTTCTCACTCTAAAAACTGCTTTTTAACATTATACCCCTGAGTCTCATTCCATGTTCTGGTTTGAGTGCTCTGGTTTGCAAACTGTCCTTTTGGTGTCTGCATAATAAACTCTTACTAATTTCTACGTTAGCGATTCATTGGTTTTACTTCTGTTATTACTAAACTTGAAACCTACAAACACCATTTGTACTCCCAGGAGACAGAGAGTAGCTATGACTTAGGGATCAAGCTGTTGTTTCAGGTCAGGCTGGGCAACATATCTAGGGGTTTCTGTGAAACTTATGTTAATGTCTCTCCCTTCACCTTCTACAGATGAGGGAACCGGCCTCAGAGGTTTTAAAATAGCTTTATCCAGACCACGTAGCTGTTCTTTGGCCAAGCTAGGATCAGACCCATTGCCTGATTCTACTTCTCTTTCTACTATAAACACATTTTGGCTGATCTTCTCACATATGTAAGATTTCTGTTCCTCCTAGACTGCCAAGCTCAGCTCAGCAGGCCCTATGATGTTCTCCCTGTGCTTTGCACAGGGCTCAGAATATTCATTCACAATTTGCTGTCATCTATCAGATAAACTTTTGCAACATGCACCCATATTTCTGGGACAAGCACACAGAGTTGTATCATTGTCCCTGGGCTTTGAGTTACAGAGAAATGAAAGAGGAGAGAATCTTGTAATATAATGGGAGTATAAGAAGATGATCCTTGAAATCCATGAAATACACCGTTGCCTGGCTTCCCTATAACTCTTCTGTGCAGAAATAATCTGATGACCATATATTCCTGGTTGTGGCATGAAATCTAAAATTAAGATTCAATATTACATCCTGGAAAATCAGGAGGGTTTCCAAAGGACTAATAACAACTTTCCTTCCCCACTCTGCTCTTATGGGTAAGGTCCCCTCGCTAAATGACCCTCTTCATCAAAAGACCAGGCCCTGTTCTTGCCAATCTCTAGGCAGTAGGTTTCTGTTCATGCCAATCTGTGGAATGACTCAAACAAACCAATCACATCCTCCCACAGGAACCAAGGGGCACCCCTTCCTCATGATGCTACAAAACCTGCCTCCCATAGCCCTTGTTGTTTATTGGTTTCCTGAGTAAAACCCACACGTGACCTTGCATGGCATGTGGTGTCCTCCTCCCCTGGGCTGTGATTATGTGACTAACAAATTGTCTGTATCATCTGTCTACCAACTGGTATCATGTGCTCAACCATCCTCATAACCACAGGTTGGGGATCCTTCCTTCACTCACTGGGTAAACTGGAGGCGATTAAAACACCAACTGAGATCCAAGTCTGTGTCCCATTCTCAAAGACAGACCACTCATTTTCTGTTGGTTCTAGTATAGAGAGAATGCGGGCTCAGGAATCAGGAATTCTGTGTTCCCTCTACCCAAACCTTAAGGCACAACTGGGCTAAGCTGTTGAACCTGTATGTGCTCCAGTCTTCTCTCTGGTAAAACAGAGTGACTGAAATATGTAAGTGGGTTTCAAACTAGTTTTTACACTGGGAGCCCTCCACTCAATTAAAATCTGAGTGATGTTTTGAGAAGACAGAAACAACATCCTAATGGTGCTCTAACCATCTGCTCCCTGCTCTCCCCCCACACACACTGCTACCACATGCCTGTATCTGAGGAACCCCAGGGTTCCACTGGACTGAGATTGACAATCATATCACTAGGCATTTTCTAAGATACGTCCTCGAAGTTCCATAGATTCTAGGATCTGAAAAGATGGCCCTGGCTCTGCTATTTACTAGCTATGTGACAATAGGAGACTTACTTTAAATCTCTGAGCCTCAGTTTCCACATCTTTAAAACCAAAGAGACATGATAACAATAATAAGAGTGACAACAGCAGCAAGAAAAGTCATAATGAACAGGAACTGTTGACTCTGTTCCCAGGCACCGTTCTACTTGTTTCACATGATCATTATGGACTGCACGTTTGTGTCCCCCACAAATTTCAGATATTGAAATCCTACCCCAATGTGAAGGTTATAAAGAGGTGAGACCTTTGGGAAATAATTCAGATTTGATAAAGGGGGAACATTTATGACCCTTGTATGAGTTTAAAGAAAGTTTGCTTCCTTCCCCTATTCTCCATCCTGTGAGATACATGAAGTTGGCAGTCCACAGAACTCACCCTAATCTCAGACTTCCAGCCTCCAGAACTGAGAGAAATAAATGTCTGTTGTTTATATCCAGCCAGTTTGGGTGGTATATTGTTCGAGCAGCCTGAACTGACTATGAATGCATTAAGTCATTAATATCGAAGGCACACGTCAGCTCAGAAGCCCTTTGCTGCTTTGTCTGGCACTGGCAGGTTGAAAGAGAGAGCTGATTTTCTCAGAGGGCCGCTTAGCGGTTCTCAGCCAGAGGTGCCAACTGTCAAGCCCGTGTTTGAGTGGTTGTACAGGTCTCCTTCTGAGGCAGCAGAGATTAGCCAGACAGGTGAGGTAGCCTGAAAGAAGGTTACCTGGCAGACAGAGCTGGGCCTTACGTGGTATAGCTTGAGGGGCACCTAGAAGATTCCAAGAATCACAGCTTCCTCTCCCAACCAGATGTCACACTGTCTAAGATCCCAGCATTAAAGTCCCTTCCAGGGGCGTCTGGGTGGCTCAGTGGGTTAAAGCCTCTGCCTTTGGCTCAGGTCGTGATCTCAGGGTCTTGGGATCGAGCCCCGCATCAGGCTCTCTGCTCAGCAGGGAACCTGCTTCCCACCCACCCCTCACCTACCTCTCTGCCTACTTGTGATCTCTCTCTCTCTCTCTCTCTGTCAAATAAATAAATAAAATCTTAAAAAAAAAAAAATAAAGCCCCTTCCATTTGGGAGTCATTTTGTTCTCCCCAGGCACCAGTGTTTAAATTTGTCTGCGCCAAATTACAATTTCCGTGGCATTAAAGTTCAATAGAGTCTCTCTGTCATTCTTGCCCACCAACCTCCTTCTGAATTATCACAGATGGGAAGTTTCAGTAATGAAAATCCTTTAGTCTTCCCTTGTTATCAGAAAGTGATAGAGCAGTCAGGACCAAAGATTTTTAAAGCTGGAAAGATCTGGGATCCAATGCTATGTCTAAGCTGAGAACTCCCATATTTCCCTTCCTCAAGCACACTTTTCCCCCAAGCATCAGGTTGTATTCCAACTGCCTACTTGATATCATCATTTGGAAGGAAGCGTAAGAAACATCATGAAATTCTCGTGACCTGAACTGAACGCTGTGTTGTCTGCCCTCAAACTTGCTACCCTGCCCCCTCCTGATGACAAACCAACCTGCTGCCAAGCTCAGAGAGCTTGATGTTATCTTTGACTTCTCTTTCTCACATTCCAAATACAATTTTCCCTGAAATTCTGTTTACTTAATAAATACATCCATGATATGATCCCTGTGTGATATGATATGATCCCATTTCTACTGTGACCTGCCTAGGCTGACCTGGTACCATCTCCTGCCCAGGCAGCGTCAGATCTGTCTCCATTTCCAGGGACAACTCTCCAACCTGTCACAGTGATCTCACTAAAACAAAATCAAGTCAGGCTGTTCCTCTGCTCACAGCTCTGTACTGGCTTCCATTTCACTCAGATCACTGTTTGGAGTCCCTGACCCAGCCCACTAGTTCTTAATGAGCTTATTCCCTTTGCCTCTGACTTCATGTCCTCCCACACCTCCCATCAGCGGCAACCACACCAGGTTCCTTGCTTGTCTTTAACTCACCAGGCTCACTGCTGCCTTCATGCCTTTGCCATGGCTTTCCTCTGCTTGAAGGCATTTCCCTAGATGTTGTGAACTGGGTCGTGTTCCCCTGGGAAGCTATATCTAGAGATGAGATCTTTAGGAGATAATTAAGGTTAACGAAGTCATAAAGATAGAGCCCTAATCCCAAGACTGGGGCCTTATAAACAGATATATATCTCCCTCTCTTTTTCCCTGTCCCTCTCTCTCTTCCTCTCTTTTCTTCTCTCTCTCTTTTTCTCCCACCACCATGCGATGACAAAGTAAGAAGGGAGCTATCTGCAAGCCAGAAGAGAGTCATCACTAGAAACTGAATTAGCTAGCACCTTGATCTGGGAATTCTAGCCCCCTGAACTGTGAGAAACAAATTTCTGTTGTTTAAGCCACCCAGTTGATGGTATTTTGTTTTGGTAGTTGAGCAGACAATGACACTAGATCTCCATAAGGTTGACTGCCAACATCCCTCAGAGGCTTTTTCTCAAATGTCACCTTCTCAATAAATCCCACTACAATATTCTGCTAAAATGACAATGCCAGGATTCCCAGTTCTCCTCATTCTCCTCTTATTCCTTGTTCAAAGACGTATCATTTTCTAACCCCTGGTATAATTCCCTTATCACATCTATAGTTTATTGTGTGATAATCCTGATAGGAGGCATTTCTTGAGAGACCTCTGTTTTGCTCCCAGCCATGTCCCAAGACCCCTAAACAATGCCCAGCACATAGGAGGTGCTCAATACATATGTGTAAACTAAATGAATAAATGGAGAACTAACTACAAGATTTTCTAGCTCTATGAGCCTTGGGCAAGTTGTTGACCTACCTAAGCATCATTTGTAACTTCAGAGGACTGTTATAAGAATTAAATAAGTAAAATGTGTGAAGATGGAGGGGCTGTTTGTCTTGTTCGTTATTGTATCTTAGTGCCTGGACATAACAATTCTCAAAACAGAGTTAGGTGCTCAATGCAGTGCTTGGTAAATAGTAAGTACTATTTGTAATAATACTTACTACTAATAGTAAGTACAAGTAATAACTATGATTTTGACTGGTTAAAATATCTACTTAAAAGCATTGTCTTTAACTTCCTCTTGGGTACTGGATTGGACTGGACAGAGGAAATCCAAATCTTCTCATTCTGTCTGCCTTCAGGCTTTCTGTATCAGCCATGCCAGTCTGAATTCTGGGTACCAAATGTACTTTCCTGCATTTTGTTTCAGTGATTTTAACAATGCTCTATCTGTGACCTGGAATGCTCTTCATTTCCACCCACCTCCAGCTGGTAAAAAACTCCCATTATGTATATAGAGTTGACTCCTATTCAATTCCCAGAGTTCAGCTCCAACAACACTTCATAGGAAACTTCCTCTGATTCCCCAGAGTAGATGGGGGTCCTTCATAGTCCGACTAGGAGCACCTTGCCCTTTTTAGGAGCCTTTCCATCCAAGGGGCCTGGCAGTGTCAAGTATTTAGTATTTGTCCAACAAATGCGTGTTGCTAGATGAAGGATATTATCAATGATCAGATATTTTATATCCATAATTTAATTTGATGTTTTTTGGTAGATACTGAAATTATCTCCAATACACAGAGAAACTAAAGCTCAAAGAGATTGAGTAACTTCTCCAGTCACATAACTAATAAGTTTTAGAGTTTATAATTGAACTGTTCTTTTTAGCTCAAGAAAAATGTACTCTTCCCACCACAAATGAACTGTTCCCAAGATTCTTCAAATCAGCTTCCTAATTCTCTCCTTTAATGTGCTTTGCTCCTTCAAGCTCACCAGAGATATCAAAATATATCCTAAACCAACTGACTCTTTGACCCAAAAGTCTTCTATGCCACCAGTGACTTCAGGATCCTGAATTCATTCCAGGAAATCCATCGTTCTCACTAGCTATCTCTCTCTTGAAGGTTTTCTCCCATTCTGAGGATATCCATCCTTATAAACTGCTCGGTCCTAAACCTCCCCACCTCATTAAGTGGCACCATCATCAAGCTAAAAACTTAGAGGACACCCTCCATACCTTCCTTTACTTCCCTGTACCAACCTATCCAAGTGTTAATATTTTCTGTGTTCCTACCAAGTATGTCTCAAGTCTATCATTTTCCCTCATTATTCTGTAATACCCTATGTCTTCTCATGGCCTCTGGCTTGCAAAGCTTCCTTGATCTTTCTCTCGCCACCCCTTCAATTTCACCTCATTCCAGCCTTCCCCGTAATCAATATATTCCAGCCACACTGGTTTTCATTTCATTTCATTCAACACGCTGAACATTTTTTCATGTCAGATTTTGTATATTTACTCTTCCTTCTGTCCGGAATGATTTTCTCCTTGAGTTTCACATTCCTTTTATCTCAACACTCTCTCTAAGGAGCCCTTTCCTGGTTTTCTCTGCTGTTCCTGTTATTCCCTTCAGTGCTTTTCTTGTGATCTGTTCTTATCTTTTCTGTTGGGTTACGACATGCCATGCCTATTGAGACATCAGCTCAGTGGAACCGGGTACCATATTGTCAAGGACTGGTTCTCTGTCCCGAGTTAGTTGTCAGTTTTCCTCCTGGAACACAGTTCATCATGGGTTTAGCACTTCAATCAGACAACATCAGTTTCTTTGGTGCCCAATAGCCTGCAGCCATTGTACCAACCTTAACAGAAGTGCTAAGAGATAAGAACAGTATCTGCTTGGTGCAACGCTTAAACATTTTCAGCACACTACAGGGAAAACATCCTAATGAACCCTGAACTCTGCAGCTTTCTACCACTGGGGTTCTATAAGACCTCTCTCCTCTCATCCCTTGGAATGGCCAGAAATACCGTATCAGTTTGATTATTTGTAACTTTATCCCCTTTCCCAAATATTTCAAAATTTTCAAAAATTTCTTCATTAATCTGTACGAAGCTTAAAGACACTCAGAATTCATTAATTTCTTGTGTGTGGTTCTATGTCTCCTTATTACTAGTCCCATGATAATCTTCATCACCATCAGCCTGCTAATTGGTTTTGTATATGTATTGACATCTCCTCCAGATGATGCATTATATGAGAACAGGGATTCTGTCTGGAGTTTTATATCTTACATCATTAACGTTGGGCATGTAGAAGGCACTCAGGAAGCATTTTTGAATTGCACTGAATTCCTTCTGAAAGCAAAATGTAAACCCCACAAAACTACAAGATTGTGGAAATACCTTAGCTAAACTGCCTGTAGATCTACAATGCACAATGCCAGCTTTCTCCCCTGATTAACGTTTTTTTCCAACCATTCATCTCATCTTACCATTTACACCTTACTGTACTGTGTTGTCTTGACCTCCACATTACGCAAAGTGCATGCCACCTCATGTTCTCAATGAATTCCTATAAATAGGACATACCTCACCGGCATCTGGCTTGCCAGGCGCTCTTTTCTGCAAACCTGAATGGGTTTGCCACATTCAGATATTTCTATGAACACATCATTCACTTGTCCCTTCAAAGTCTAACTGGTACTAATTAGCAAATAAATCAAACTGAATTTTCCATTAAACATGCCTTCATTCGTGACAGTATTTACTTGCTTGTGTTTAGTAGGGGAAATAGGGATGATAAACATTAGCCACTATTTTTTCTCTTGTTGAAGATGAAAATAAATTAAAATTTGTTCAACATAGAGGGAAATTTAAAAAAAATTATATCCAAATGTTGTTTGAAGGGAAGGACTGTGTACTAAAAGTAAAAGGTAATGCCATTTGTAGCTACCAGCTATGAGATATGATGTGTCAGATAGTATGTTAAATTATTTCTAAGCCTCACAGAATTGCATGGCAAGTGATTAACTATATTTTCCAGATTAGGAAAATGATTGCAAAAGAATTAAATAGGGGCAGCTGCGTGGTTCAGTGGGTTAAGTATCTTGCCTTCAGCTCAGGTCGTGATCTTGGGGGTCCTGGGATTGACCCTCACATTTGGCTCCTTACTCAGTGGGAAGCCTCCTTCTCCCTCTCCCTTTGCTGTTTCCTCTGTTTGTGGTCTCTTTTTCTCTCAAATAAATAAAATCTTTAAAAAAGAATTAAATAACTCAACTAAGTTCACAGAGATAAATTGAAGATAAATTAGTCCTAAATATAAAGTTGGCTTCATTGATAATCCAGAAGTCCTTTGGAAAATAATCAGTTGTGTGAATGTGACTTCCACTTAATTGTTCTAGGTCCGTTTTCTTTACCTGCAAACTTGAGGGAACTAACTAGGTAATGTCAGTTTTCCCTCAGACTTTCTACCATTCCACGTTCCTGTACCAAAAGCTATTTGAGGCAAGTCTAACTTAAAGCATGTATACAATTTGGTGAATACAATAATGGTGACGATGATGACCATGATGTTATATATAAAGAAATTCAACATCACATGGATGAGGCAGGGAAAGTTTTTTTTTTTTTTTTTTTTTTTTTTTTTGTGGCCAAGAACCAGAACTAAAATGATTGCTGTGGGTGAGCATGAAATTTAGCTCTGAAAATGTGCAGGTAAGATGGCAGAGTAAATCTGGGTCACACAATCTTCCTTCCTATTACCTAGCACAACCACCACCACCAAAACAGTAAGTGTCAGCAAAAAACCCATCAGCGGCAAATAAGCTGGAAACTGGATATAATGTTAGGTCCACAAAGAATGGAGTGGCTGCCAAAGAAGACACTTCACAGCTCCTGCTTTCCAGCCTAGTGATAGACAAATAGGGAAAGTAAATACAATTCTGGAAAGGTTCATCAATATCCCCTAATCTGAAATTATTAATAGAAAGACCAAGTAAATATTTTTTTTCCAAATCCCTAGGACTAAAAATTCTATTCTTGAAGATTTCAAGATCTTAACAGAGACACTTGCTTTTCCTCTCTCTTGCTCTCTCTCTCTCTCTCTCTCTCTCTGTATGTATGCACACACACAAACACATACACACACACTGCTGCTGGGAGTCAGAGAATTTCCCTAGGGATCCCCTGTGAATTGGGAGAATAAATAAAATTTAAGCATACCAACTCATGGAAATGAGATATACACACTTCCAACTATGGGATATAAATGATGATTTAGGGAATTAAAAAGTAGTTCAGAAAAGAAAGCAACACTCTAACACAGTTGAAACTGCAGAGCTTTGTGGACATTGTCCTCTCCTTCCCACTGAGACAACCTAGTCTCAGAATAGATCTTTAAGAGAACAAACAGATTCCAATTACCTTAGGAAATCAAGAGGAAGCCAGAGCTGATCAAGATAGGCTTGAGAAAAATATTCCACAAAATAACATGACTTTCGATGCAAAATTAACTATAGCTAAACACGTACTCAAATAAACATCACTCAGTATGCACCCAAGAAAAGAGTATGGTATGAAAAAGACAGATTAATCGAGTCTGGAAAAACAAACATAACCCAAGGAAAAGAATAGTTCCTCTAAGTGTTTGTACACACACACACACACACACACACACACACACACACATTTCCATAATGAAGGGTTCAAAGACGACTAAATAAGAGAATTGCATGAAAATAAGAGAATTATATGAAAAAGGATATAGATGGTAAAACACTACCGTAAAATTAGTATAAACTAAAACCAAAAGGAAACAAATAAGCTATATTAGAGAATTTTAATGACAAAGAAGAGCTTTATGGTATCACTGTGATGGTCCATGGAATGGGGGGCATTCTTACAGACTCAACCATAGAGAAAGTGGACAAAGACATGAAATCAGGATAATTTTCTTATATGAATAGAGAACTCAAAATCAAGGGAAAACTGAATATTCAGAACAAAATAACACTGTACGTCCCCAGAAAATAAACACTTTTTTAAAACAGACTTGCTATGCACCGAGTCCTAAAGAGAATGTTGCTTATAAGGAGGAAAATCAGATTTATCTAAAAGTTCTCTATAGCACCAATTAGTGCCAAAGACAATAGACATCAGTCTACACAATTTCAAAAGAAAATTAAACACCATCAAGCAGTACCTCAAATACAGAGCCCTTTTTTTTTTTTTTTTTTGCACAAACAATTGATAAAATCTTGTTAACCAAAGAACATGGCAAGAGGACTAGTGAGGTAGTAAATAAAGTCTGACATTTAGAAACACTTTTGGTGTCACTGCAGTTTCCTTCACTTTTGCTCAGTTACTATTGAAAGTAATACTTTATTTAAAATAGCTTGGAAAATAGGGTGCCTGGGGGGTTCAGTTGGTTAAGAGTTTGCCTTCAGCTCAGGTCATGATCCCAGGGTCCTGGGATGCAGTCCCCTGTAGGGTTCCCTGCTCAGTGGGGAGTTTGCGTCTCCTGATGCCCCTCCCCACCGCTCGTTCTCTCTCTTACTTTCTCTCAAATAAATAAAGTCTTTAAAAAATTAAAATAGCATGGAAAATAATCCAAAAAAGAAATAGTTAAAGCACACTGAGTGTAAGATAATAAGAGAGTTTTTATACTCATATTTATATAAACAGATATCTTGCAACTACTTAATGTTAGTAGTACTGCTAGGTGATGATTTTTAGATGATTTTATTCGTTTTTTGCTTTTGTTGGCATCTCTTGATTTTGAAAACAAGCATGTGTAAATGTATAGTGAAGTCATCTCATTACTGTTATATTCAAAGAACAGGAGGAAAAAAAAATAGGTCTTAGCTTAACCTAAGTAGCAAGGTAGCAGAATCTCTTCCAGAACTCGCCATCTGATCATGGAGATTCCTCTCTGCAACCTCACAGACATTAGGCCTCTTGCTTTACTCTCTAAATCTTGGTTCTATCATTCATAAAACTGGGGAACTGCTGCTACATCAGAATGTGTTTGTAATAATGACAGGAAACAATGCATGTGGTGAGATCAAAGAGATTATACAAGCATGTCCACACTGGCTCTCCACCCACCGGAAGTGTCCTGGTTTCCCAAGCAAAACATTGAATGTAATGATCATTAAGTGGGAGTAAAGTGAGGAGAAAATCGAAAAGAGCAGACAGGAAAGCCTGGCTCTGGTGGTAAAATTGTTTCTACTGCCTCTCATTTCTTCAGAACGATAAGCCTGAAGGATCTTTTTGCAGGTACAGCACCCCTCCACCCCGTTCTGGTTTTCTGTGGTCCACCTGGGTGTTGGAGCTTATCTGCCTGCCTACAGGGAGGCAGAGACAAACACATGGATAAGTTGGATGGAATAGAGAAATCCCAGGATCTTTCAAGGTCTTGAAGAGAATGAATGACCTCTCTCTCTCAAACCCAAATCTGGGAGACAAAAAGCCTGGGTCCACTGCACCATCCTACCACTCTAAGTTGAGAGTCCATTGAGAATAGAATCAATACAAAGCAAAGCAAAGGATCCATCACGCACCCCACCCCCAAATATGTTAGATATATGAGCAAATTCCCTTTTATTTGAGGGAGGGAGAGTTGGTTTGGGCCATTTAGAATGAAGAGTCCTCCTACTTGATACAGAGGAAATTGTCTGTCTTTACTTATATTTGTTTGTTTTGGACAAATTTGGGAGCATCTGCAGTGTCTGAGTCCCAAAGATGAGGGGGAAAAGAAACATACTGAGAGATATTTCAGCAAACAATGTGTTGTAGCATGGAGTGGTCTCGTGAGGTTCAATACAAACAGATGATTTACATTATTTTAAAATCAGTTTGGTGGCATGGAGTTGATTTTTTTTTTCATGTCTGGGCATTCCAGGACTAAGACCCACGGTTTGTGTCTTTACTGATAAGAAGACACAGAAAAAAGCCATTCTGAGGCCTTTGCTTATAACATTCTGTCAGTTGGGAAGGCCTTGCCTTCATCCTGCTGCACGAGCTCTCTTTGTTTGATCAATTCCTACTCAGGCTCTAATGCTCAGTTTGGCATTTCACCACGTTTTGCCATTCATAGGTGCCTTTGCCTTACCCCTATTCTACCTGATGGGGCTCCCCTGTGTGTCTGTGACAACCACCTCTTATCTCTTTCATCATATATGTCAGATGGTAATATGATCATCTTGCACTAAATTGTAAGCTCTTCCAATATAAAGATGACTCACAAGTCTTTGCATTTTTAACACATATCATAGATGAGACACGTGACAAATGTGCTAGATATCTTTTGTTCACACCCACCCTCAAGCCACTCTCTGCACTCCTTACTCTACATCATGGAAGCTGTAAGAATGCCGTCAGTTGGGTCCTTTGCCTTGTGATTCTCACTTGGGTTTGGCTAGTGGAAAGCATAAGCCCAAGATAAAAAGGGAAGAAGGTGAGGTTGGAATATTTTTCCATTGGCTTTTTCCAGAAGATAGCCCTCCAAGGATTGCCACTGTCTCTCTACATAAGGCTGCAGATACTGTCTCAGAGGTCAAGGTACCAGTCCCTCCCCCTGACTCTTCAGACCTATGAGTGGTAAGAGCTTCTCTTTCAAGCTCAGGGGCACTACCCTATTCTTTGTCGGTTCCATTAACCCTGGCTCCACCTTTATTAAGCTCTCCTTAAAGTGCTGACTCTTCCCTATTAGACACTGACTATAGCTTATTAACCATTAAATGTTTTAAATAATTAGCTATTAGATGAATGATAAAAAATAGGGATTGAAGGTATAAGTGATTGCCATAAATAGTATTAGAGGGTTCCAGATGTGCCTTTATTGTGATGTGTGAGCGTGCTGTGCCTGACTGGTTTAAACCAGACAATATATGCTGGTTGGGTAGGGGGAGGGCATCAATTTGGACTAAGAATAAAGAGTGTTTCTTAGGGTTCTGAAGTCAGCCAGAGGTCAGGTGCTGTAGGTTAGATCCAATTTACTGAGATAACAGTGGGAGTGAGATAAGGCGAGAGCAGGAGTTAAACGGTTGATCAAGGGAGGGGTTGGAGGCACAAATAACCAAAATCAGAGCAGACAAAGAAAGTACAGGAAGTAGTTAGATTTAGATACAGAGAAGGAAGAGGTGGATGCAAGGTTAAGATACAGTGTGGCTTTGCTAGGGAAGGCTTCATAGATGCTGGTCTCTTGTCTCTACATTCTATCATGTGTAACTTAGGACGTGGATGTATATGTCTGTTTGCATTAATTTAACAGGTACTTACACATGTTTGGTCACTACCACCACCAACAAACTATATGAAGATATACATCCAGGCACCCACACATGTACCCACACATGCACACACCAGACACAGGTCTACTCCAAAAGTTCACAGTTAGTATGAGTCTTTTGGAGTGGATGTAGAGATGTCAGTTATTGTTCCCAGGGAATGCTCCCACAGGAATTCCATTTTTGTGTTTCTTTCAGGCAAAATCAAAGAAACCTGCATCTATTTCCACGCTTACCCATTGTTTCCATAATGATGTTCTATTTGGCTTTCTACATCTGGATCAATCCATTTTGCCTCAGGGACTCAGCCTTCTGTGTTAGTCCCCTGGTTCCCTGTTGTCAAAGAGCCTGTATGAAGTGGAATTAACATGGTTATGGTATTTTATGTCATTTCATTACTGAGGGTTTCTTCTTCATTAATGCCATCCTTACTCTTTTGTTGACCTTAGGGTCTCTCCCCTCCCAAGTCTGGATTTTAATGTTGCTCCTGATTTAACTATTTAAATAAACTTAATTTTTTGCTTGCTTTTACCAAAATCACTCTTAATAACTGCTATTATCCCTTATAATTACAGTAATCACTTTGGCTCAAGTGACTCACAACATTAGCTTTCAGTCCAATAAACCCTGGCAATTGTTTTTGGCAGAAGGTCCAGGGTATTGTTAGTAAGAAAATAGTATGGTGCCTGGGTCTGGTGGGTCAGGGTTACTTTGAAAAGTCAGAAAGACTTAGGGCTTCCCAGGGTAACAAAATTAAAGGTTTCAAGGAACCCCAGCTAGATCTTCAGATTGGGAGATAGTTTAGAAAAACGCTTTAAGTTTACAGTCTGTGAAGTCAAATTATTTATTCAAACCTATCTTTGCCACAGATAAAGCTTATGTTCTTAGGCAAGCTAGTTAAAGTTCTGACATCTCAATATCCTCATCTGTAAAATGGGTATAATTAGATCCCTGTCCCAACTGTTTCAATTGCTTCCATTCTGACTGATCTTAACCAAGCCATACCACTTATTAAATATTTTATATCTTACCCATATAACCATATATAACCATAAAACATAACCATATAACCAGAAAATAACCATAACTTTAAAAATTTTGAACTGTTTCAATTTTCTTTTATCCCAGTTCTATTCACATTTTTTATTTTACTATTTACTTATTATTTGTTTGTTTATATAAGATACAGAGAGAGAGAAAGCACCAGGGGAAGGGCAGATGGATAAAGAGAGAGAGAGAGAATCTTAAGCAAAATCCATGCTTAATGTGGAATCTGACACGGGGCTGGGTCTTACAACATTGAGATCATGACCTGAGCCAAAATCAAGAGTTGGACACTCAACCGACTGAGCTATGTAAGCACGCCTTACTCATTTATTTTTAATTTGAGTACAGTTGACACATGATGTTATATTAGTTTCATGTGTAAAACATACTACATTCATTCAACAACTCTGTATTGTCATGCTCACCACAAGTGTAGCCACCATCTGTTACCATACAGCACTATTACACTACCATTGCTATATTCCCTATGCTGTACCTTTTTATTCCTGTGACTTAATTTGTTCCATAACTGGAAGCCTGTATTTCCCACTGCCCTTAGCCCATTTTGCCCATTCCCCAAACCCCTCGCTTCTGGCAGTCATCATTTTGTTCTCTGTCAAAATAACCATAATCTTATGGTTTTTGTGTGAAGATTAAATGCATAACCAAGGTATAGCCCTTAGTACTGTACAAAGTACATAGAAAATACTCAGAAATACTGGCTGTTAGAATTATTTTCATTTTTATTACTACTCTTCAGAGAGCTTTCGTTTGCATCACAGATATGTTACCTCATAAAATCCTATGCTATTAAAATTATGATTATTCCATTTTATAAGTGAGAAAACCAAGATTCAGAGTGGTTCAATATTACAGATCTAACAAGTGGCAAAATGGTATTTCACCCTGGTCTTATTCTTAAAACTTTTTACTATACCACATAGTAAATGTTCTTTTTTTGGACCAAAAATAATATTTATAAAACCCAGAGGAAAAAAGTTCAGGTCAGAATGTTCCTAAGTATAAAAATTATGACAGGCAAAAAAGTAATTAAGAGTACTGAGCATAAATTGCATCACATCAACACCTGCAATGGGCTCTCACACCTTTCACAGCTCTTTGTTTTAATTAAAGAGCAGGATGGGAAATCCCAACAGTTCTAGTCTTGGGAGCAGAGGCTGCGGAGGAGAGAATGTGTAGTCATAATCTTATTGATATGCATGAAGTACAAGAAAGAATAAAACAATTAAAATCAGTAACCTTTCTTTTTTAAGAGATACAGTGGATGCTATTGTGTGTCCACCCAGATCCTTCCCTTGAGGACAAAAGTACTTATTCCCCCAGCTGCTGGGAGTGTGGTTTGCTGACAGTTCTCAGCTGAATCCCCCACTGAGCACTGCTATCAGATGAAGGGAACCCACTTGTCCAAGGTTGATCCCCTTCCTGGACACAGCTCACATCCAATGATTGGTCAATAAAGAAGTGTAAAGGACTCCATGTTTCCCCTGCTATCTGAAAGTTAATCGTTCTTATAAAAACTTTTGTAAGCAGAAATGGGGTAAAGCAAAGAGTATCCCCCTGCTTGCCAAAAGTTCACAATAGGAAAGACCATTAGGAAAGACCATTAGTATGGTTAAGGCTTTTTTTGAAAAAAACAAAAATCACCTTTGGATTTCTTTCAATTAGCGAGACAAATATTAAAGTAGGCCTTTCCTAAATGTGATGTGGTGTAATAGGAACTTTTGGAAAGTGGGGGATACCTGCATTCTCTTTGCATCAGTGGGGGGCAACTCTGTGAGGGTGCCCAGCTCTAGAACTTCCGCCTTCCCTGGGAAATCAACTGAGGCTGCTCGGGTCTACTTCTCTTTCAACTTGCCCCTCTACCTTCACGACACCACAGGTATTCACAGCAATGCTACCCCGTACATTTCCTGCACATAACTCAGTGCCTCGGAGCCTCTGTCCTAGGAAACCCCAACTGCAGTATGGGGGTAGAGTATGCATCTTTGTTGTGGCAGTCAACTCCGATTAATGCCCATATTTCCAAGAGGAATCATGATTTGCCAAATATTTACTGTAGTATCGGTGAGTATATCAGGGCACAATAAATATCAGGAACACTTTTGTGAGCATCAGGATGGAAATATTTTATTGATTTCCAAGGAACAATTCAGCTGTTGTCGGAGGCTAAGTCATTGGTCTTGGCAGAGGTCCAGGGCTCAGTGAGTACGTTCATTACCATTATTCTATCTCCAGTGTCTTGACTGCTCAGGATAGCGTGAAGAATTCTTAATTACCATTAACCAAATGGTGTTCGGGGAGTTTCTTCCTTCTGATTTGTTTATGAGTATACAGGTCCTGGGAGGTATTCCCTTTAAAGTTGAGTCCCTCTGGCCATAGGTTGCCCTCCAGGTGCCATGTCAACAAGAGAACATTCCTGAAAGTTTTCTAGAAAGCAGTTTTCACACACATCTCCTGAAAGTTTGCACTTCTTAGGGGTATAGTGTGTGAAGGGCACAGCACAACCATCTTAAGGTTATGGAACTTGAGTGAAGTGTCATCATCACATTCACATCTCTGACCAAGTCCTCTCACCCCTGGTCACTACCAACCATGAAGCTTACTCTTCTCTCTTCAAAGCTGTCCCCAGTCCTCTGCCCCGAGAATCCTGTAGGTTCTTTAAGGCTTAGGAGAAATGTGGCCCACAATGCCATGTAGTCACAATATTCTCTAAGGAATATTAATAAATATAAACTTCTCCAGAAAGCAATTGACCTTTGTACCTTTTGTCACTGTAGCTAGAGGAATTTAACCTCTGAAAGTCAATGGGAAGTGAACAATCCAAAAAGGAAACACCAGTTTTTCGATAGAAAGATGCAGAAAATTTCTAGGCATGACCATTAAAAACAACCCTTATTCTCTTTTCATTCTGTCTTTATTCCGTAGGATTTAAGCTTCATCTGGGCAAGGATCCTATCTGTTTTTTTTTTTTTTCCCACTTTAGTCTCTTCAGTATCTAAAAGAGTGCTGAGCATTTGGTAACTCTTCAATTAATATTTAACTAATGAATGCATGAATCTTCCGATGTGTGGAAGGAGTGGAAAAAATGAAGCTATGCTGAGATACAAAGAAGTTTGGCATAAAAAGAGGATACTAATGTATTTCTAGTTGGAAAAAGTCAACATTGTGAAGATGCCAAATTCTCTAATAATTTGTGAATTTATAACATTTCCATTCACACAACAAATTGATGTTTTTGTTTGAGAACTTGAAAAATTATTCTAAATTTCAGCTAGAAGAAAATAATAAGATAGCCCTTTCCATTTTAAAAGAAGAGACGTTGGAGAGGTTTTGTTCTGTCATGTGTCCCTGTGTGCGTGCACGCACACACACACACACACACACACACACGCACAGACACCACACACACACACATGCACACACAGTAACCACAGTGGTGTGGAACAAGAATACTTTGCCTAGTGATGGAAGAGCTTCAGTTCTGTGAGGTATAAAACCGTGAGGTGTGCTGTTTCCCCCGGTTACTGTTGACTGCTCTATTGGATCTTCCTTTCCCACCGGTTAGTAGCCATTTTAAGCATTATGATTATTAAAACAATCAATTTCCAGTCCAGATCATTCTAAAGATTTCATCTCAAACTTCCCCTTCCACCTTTCCTTCTGTATAGACTCTGTTTGCGGCTCTGGGGCCTCTGAGAGGTGGAGAAATGTGTGACGTCTTCTTTAAACGTCCTTCTGCTGCCAGCGCACGAGTGAAACCCATACTGTGAGATCCATAAACCTGTATTTTCTGTGGAAATTTCAGCTGCTATTAAAGAAGTTAGCAAACTCCCAATGAAGCTATTGTATATCCTGGCCTAATAGTTAACGTTCTCAGTGACTCAGAACAACAATTTTTTTTATGTGAGTAAAAAAGAAAGGAAAAAAGAAACAGAGGTTGGGCCTCTTAGCACCTTTCTGAAGATACAGCATGGAACGTTAACTCCATTTTTAAAAAACCCAAGTGTGAAGAGCATAAAAGGAATGACATTAAATTATTAGCACGTACCATCTTCTCTCTCCCACTTCTCCCAAAGGAGGGAGACTTATTACATGCTAGGTCAATTCTGGATCCTCCTTTATATTTATATAAGAATATCAGAATCAGGACAAAAGGCAAAAGATTACACAAAATAAACAAAAGACCTGAGCCAGAAAAGGCCAATGTTAGGGAAAGAGATGGGGCTGGTTCAGGCTGGGGAGAATGGAAATTTTTGAGGTGCATGGAGTGGGGAAAGGACGAGATTAGAGACAACAATAAAGAAAATAAAGAAATATAAAGAAAATAAAGAAAAAGAAATTGAAAGGAAATGATACAGGGAAAGGGATTTTTAAGAGTTTTGTTGGTTTCCAAGAATGTAGCCACTCCTTTTGAAACTTCTTCCATTCCTTTACTTTTTTTTTTTTTTCTTGGAGAGGTACTATACTAAATATTTTCACTGTTTGTAATTATTTCTAATTGCTGGACTATTGGTTTTTAGGTGACTTTGCATAGCACTGATTGCAAAGCAGTTGGGTTATACAGGCTACATGAAATCTTTCATTTACCAAACATGCCATCTGTGTATTCTGGTCCACAAGAATCATTCCAAATGCTTATGATGCCCTGATATGGAGATAGTAAGACCATGATCTCTGAATGAATGCTCTGGTGGTTTCCCCAAAAGTTCTGTAAAACAAATATTGCATTGAAGTTATGTTCATCCTTAATAGTCCTAAATTTATTCTCAAAAATCCAAGGTTTATGTTCTAGTTTTACTGTGTAATCTGTGAAACCAAACTATGAACCGTTTGAAGGCAGGCAAGATGCATTATTATCTTTTTATGTTGCCAGAGTTTTAGCAATTGGCCACCTGGGGCTCATAGTAAACACTCAGTATAAGTGGATAAATGTGTAAGGCTTCAACCATATCCAAGAAATCCTTCGGTTGTCTTTATAAAGTCCTGGATTAAAGAGTCCTTCTGTTATCATTATGAATTGATTCTTGCAGAATTAAATACCTCTAACTTTACCAGGTATTACTCTTCCTTAAGGGGTCATATCAGGTGATGAGCTGGACTCCTTACACACCTGGAATGCCATCTTAAACAAGAGTAAATGTTTCAAGTTTGTTTGAATAGATGATGAAATGAAAGAGGGAATAGAGAGAAAGATACAGGAAGGAATAGAGAAAGGAAATAATAGAGAATTGAAGACAATTCTTAAGGGAAAAAAAAATCTGTTTCAATAACTCCTTGGTTGAAGTAACCAATCAAAATGTCCAAGAAACCTGAAAATATTGTTTTTTCCCATGTTGGAACATCTACAGGTATTTTGGGTAAATTATTTAAATACGGGAAACAGATAATATACCACTTCCCCATACTCACACATTTCTCCTTTTATCATTGTGGTAACTCTTATTTAAATTTATTAGCACTGATGGACACTTTGTAATGTGCTCATACTGAAGAGGCTAGATATGTTTACACAGTATGATGATTGCTCAACTACTTTTTTCCAGCTGATCAAAGTGTCACCAGTTTTTTCCCTTCTTTTTCTTATAAAGGGAAATGCATCAAGTGCCTTCTGAAGGCTTCCTGTTCCATCCCGAAGGGGTTTCTCTGTAATATTCTTTCATCATAAATTGCTGGGTGTTCTGAAATGTTTTCTCCCCTGAAGTTATAAGTCACAAGTTTCTGATGTTTTGTCTAATCTCGCTCTCCAGCATACTGATTCTCTGGAGAAAAGTGTCATGAAAATGCTTTTGGATAGATAAAAATGCATTCATTCTCAGTCTTCACTGCCCCCTGCTATTCAAAGAGTCAATATCTATAAGGATGGCAGGTGCATTATCCGAAACATGGATTTTTCTTCTCCAAGTATTGTCATTATCGATGCTTTGGACTCTTCCTGCTTTATCCATCATACTAAGGTTATCCTTGAAAAAGTATTGCCTGAGTCTAGAACTCATAAGTCAACATCAATGATAATAGAAAGCATTTATTAGATCCCATTAAGCACTTACTCTTCTAAAAGCTTTTTGTGTAAAAACTTCTTCAATCCCCACCGCAACCCCAGGAGATCAGTTCTACTACTATCCTTGCTTTATAAATGAGGAAAATGAGGCACAGAGAGGTTGAGTAATTTCCTATTTCCCATAGAGCAAATGGTAGAGCAAGGGATTGCAACGGGGTCGTTTGCTTATAGACAGCTCCCTACACACTAGAACATGCTGTTCCCAGTTAGCAAGAAGTAGCAGAGAGGCAAGATTTTTAACCTGTATGTAACCTTCATGGGGTCAACAAGGCCCCTGAGAATTACATACAAACACGTCTGTACACTGTGTGCATAGGTGTCTGTGGTTATGTGTGCATTTTTCTGAAAAGAGACTCTACTGATTTCATTCAGTTCTCAGAATGGCCCAAGGTTCCCTAAGAAATGGTTAAAGAACAATATAGTGAAAAACAGTTTGGTGTTTGAGATCTAACAACTTACGGTTTAAATTCTGGCTGTGTTACCTGCTTTATTAAGTTGTTAGCAGCTTTAATTTTCCTGGTATGTTACAGAGGGAATTACAATGCCAGTGACATGGGGTTATTGTAGGAACGAAACGGCAGAATGCATACCTAGCATCTAGAAGACTGTCTGGCATGTATAGCAAATAAGGACAGGTCCCTTCCTGACTCATCTGGAAGCCTCTAGGCAAACAGGATGGTCCCCATCAATCAACATAAGTAGTGATGTCTTCATCTGTTTCCTTTCTCAGGTTCCCAGTGATCTTTCCTAAATGTTTCCAGCCCAGAGCAACAGTTGTGAGTGTGGGTCCAAGGCCAGATTCTGGTCTTTGTTAGATCTTTTCTCACCTTTACACAGATGGCAATCAAGTTTTCTCCAAGCCCACGTGAGACTCTTAGTCCTGATACACATTTCTTTTGTCAGAGGCCCAGTTAGGAAAGGTAACAAAACAACAGCCTAAACCTTGCTATAATTGGGGGTCTAATTGATATTTCCTTTTTAAAAAGTTGAAAACTTTCTGAATTTCAAGGGAAAAGCAGGTTAAACAAAAGAAATTCAATGTGACTGTATTGACTTTCTATGGCTGCTATTAACAAATTACCACCAGTTTAGTGGCTTAAAATCACACGAATTTGTTAACCTATATTTCTGCAAGACAGAAGTTTGATATGAGTCTCACTGGGATAAAATCAAAGTGTCACCATGGCAGCATTCTTTTCTGGAGGCTCTAGGGGAGAATTTAGTCCATTATATTTCTCAGTTTTTAAACACTTGTCTACATTCCTTAGCTCATAATCTCTGTCATATTCAAAGCCAGCAATGGCCAGTGTGGTCTTTCTCATGTTGACATGGACTTTTCTTCTGCCTCTCACTTCCATTTTACTTCAGGACCCTTGCGCTCACCTGGAAAACCCAGGAACTTCTTATTTTAAGGTCAGTTGATTAGCATTCTTAATTCTTCTTTGTTATGTAATATAACATATTCACAGGTCCTGGGGATTAGGATGTGGATATCCTTGGAGGGCCATTTTTATACCTAACACAGTTACCTTCTAAATTAGATCTGTCATGACCACGCTATTTAAAATCCAGTCCACCTGCACCCTCCTGATCTTCCTTAAGACTTTAAGACATAATTACTGTAATAAAAATGTGAGGTGCCAGGGACATAGATTTCTCTTCTTTTCTTTTCTTTTCTTTTTTTTTTTTTTAAAGATTTTATTTATTTATTTGACAGAGAGAGAGAGGCAGGGCACACAAGTAGGGGGAATGGTAGGCAGAAGGAGAGGGAGAAGCAGGCTCCCTGCTGAGCAGGGAGTCTGATGTGGGGCTTGATCTCAGGACCCTAGGATCATGATCTCAGCTGAAGGCAGATGCTTAATCAACTGAGCCACCCAGGCAACTCAGGGACACAGATCTCACTGGGATACATGGATAAAGGAATCAAGTTGACCTGGATTTGAATCCTAGTCCTACCATTTTTAACATGATAATCTTTGAAAAGTCTTAGCATTTAAAAGTCTCAGTTTTCTTATTTGGGAAGTGGTGATAATACATCAATTGCTCGAGATTTTTGTGAATATCAGAGGATAGTGTTTTGATGTTTCTGGCACAGAAACATATGTGGCAAGTGCTTAGTATTTCCTTCCTAGCTTTCTTCTTTCCCCTTCTTATTCCAATGAAGTTCTTTGTTTTTTGATTGTGGTCAGATAGATATAAAATTTACTACCTTAACCATTATTAAGTATAGAGTTCAGTAGTGTTTAGTATGTTCACGTTGTTGTGCAACAGATCTCCAGAACTTTTGTGTTGCAACACCAAAACTCTTTGAATAATTCCTTATTTCCCTCTCCTCCCAGCACATGGCAGCCACCCTTCTTCTTTCTGTTTCCTGAAGTTTGACTACTCCAGATGCCTCCTATAAGTGGATTCACTCAGTTTTTACCTGCTGACACATTTCACTGAGCCTCATGTTAAGTTTCATCCATGTTGTAGCATATATCAGAATTTCCTCTGACACAGCACACAGCATTTTTATAGTTGAATAATATTCCATTTGTATGTGTATACTACCTTCCATTGCAGTATGTATATACTACAAATTGTTTATCCATTCATTCATCTGTGGACATTGGATTGCTTCCAACCTTTGGTTATTGTGAAGTGCTGCTATAAAAATGGATGTATAAATATCTCTTTAAGATTCTGCTTTCAATTCTTTCGGCTATATAACCAGAAGTAAAATAACTAGATCATATGCTAATTCTACTTTTAATTATTTGAGGAATTTTAATACTGTTTTTTATAGTGGTTGTATCATTTTACATTTCCACCAACAGTGCACAGTGGTTCTATTTTTTTTCCACATCCTTGCCAATACTTGTTAGTTTCTGTGTTTGTTTTGATAGTAGCCATCCTGATGGGTGTATAATATCTCACTGTGGTTTTGATTTGTATTTCCCTGGTGATTAGTGGTTGAACATCTTTTTATATGCTTGTTGGCCATTTGTATATCATCTTTGGAGAAATATTTCTTTAAGTCCTTTGCCCGTTTTGAAAAATTAGATTCTTTGTTTTCTTGTTGTTGAGTTGTAGGTATTCTTTATATATTCTGGATATTAACCCCTTATCACACGTATGGCTTGAAAATATTTTCTTCCATTCCGTATGTTGCATTTTCACTCTGTTGATTGTGTTCTTTGATGCAAAGACACTTTAATTTTTATGTAGTCCAGCTTCTCTGTTTTACTTTTGTTGCATGTGCTTTTGGTATCATATCGTTAATGAGAGTTATAAGTACTCCTTTAACACATCCATGCATACACATAGACACACACATACACACAAAAGCCAAGCATTTAAAAAAGAAGCATTGAAGAAATCACTAAAGCCACTACTACCAAATGAAAGGGCAGACTAAAAAACCAAATCAAACCAAAGTGAACAAACAAACAAACAACCAAAAAAAAAAAAAAAAAAGGAAAGAAAGAAACTTGTCTATTTTTTAGAAATCTCCTTCTCTGGTCAGAAATGTGCCATCTTCACGTCGTATGCTATCTTCTCCTGAGAAATAAACACAAGGAAATAAGAGCAGCCGTGCTACAATCCTGGCAAGAACAAGGAAATTGGAGCCAGTAAATAAGTATTCTTGCAATTAACTAGCTATTCGACCTTGGGCAAATCGTTTTCCCTTTTTTAGGTCTCACATACCTTATTGGAGATTCTCTCCACTTCTAATGCTCTGTCCCTAATTATTTTTTCACATTCAGGATAAAAGACCATATCCTTGGTCCTAGTACTTGTGATACTTTGTTGGTGGGTTTACTAGTAAGCAAATGCTCCTCTGGGCACTCTCTAGAGGGTAATCTCCCTAATGGGATGAGAGACAATGGGATTTCCTAGGTAAACTGCTGAATCATTTATTACGGTCTTCCCACACCACATGCCAATTGATGGGTGTCAAGATAAGAGTTCAAAGTTGATTCATCACTCCTCTTGACTTCCTGGATGTCTACAGGTGTCTCCCCTGTGGTCATTCCTGGTTTCCTGACCGTCTCCTCCAGTTCATTTGAGGGGCCCTGCAATATTGTCATTAATCACTTGCCTCAACTTGGGTTTTCTCTCTGTCTTTTCTTATTTTGGGCCCAAGAACCCTTTCTTAGACTCTAGTTTTACTCCGGTCCATCTAAGAATGCCAAAGTTACACCCATTCATTTTCAGAAATGATGCTTTTCTGCATTTCTTCCATCTGAGATTGGTGAAAACTTCACACATAAAATCAGTGTCTAAAGCAATTCTGAGCCACTCAAAGTCAGAGTTCTCCTTAAAACCAAATATTTTAGATCCCAGGTGGGCCAGAGTCACATAACAATCAAGATCTCAGCTCAGATCCAAAAATATTGACTATTCCCATAAATAACTTGATTGATGCTATCTGAGCTAGTTTAGATAATAATTATAAGTTTTTCTTGAAAATGATGAGCCAACTTTTATTTCATTCCATTCCTAGGCTGTTCTTGTTTAAAACTACTGTAGCAGAACTTACGCCACACAAGTGGGTGGTGACAGGTGTGCAATAAATAGAAATAACAGATAACGAACGCTCCAAGCATTTTCATTTGTCTCTAATGTGTTATCACACTTAAGTTTGAAAATGAGAAGGTCTGATGTTAGAAATTAGTAATAACCAAACTCTAAAGTCACAGAAAACACACACACACACACACACTGAGTCCCAAACTCAGAAGACTACCAAGAAAACTTCCCATTGCCTACAAGTTTCCTGGGATACTCACATACACACACACACACACACACACACACACACACACACACACACACTTCTTTATTTCTTCTATTCCAGTCAGGGCTTGGAAAGATTCACACATCATGCTGTTAAGTGCCAACTTACATCAGGTCACTTTTATTCCATCAAGTTTGTTGTAGCATACATTTCCACCACCCCTCCCCCCACCGTAATAGAATAATACAGACACTCAGACCTCTAGCCAGCCAATAACATCCCTTAGACACCTACGGACTTCAAAATGCCATCACCAGAGTCCTGAATTTGGAAGCTAAATCTCAATTTGGGAGCAGCACTGTGCTGGGGTTGGGTCTGCACCCTGTGTGCTTGTTGCATTTTTTTCTTGATTTAAATTTCTAGTCTCACTCTAGCATACTGGAGAAGATGGATGCTGAAAGAAGGGGGAATAGGGTTTGTGACACCAGAGAGAAGAGTGGGAGAACCCTAAAATGAGGTAGGATCTAGCAGTAGACTCCACAAATTTTGATTGCATACTAGGAAGCATGCTAGGAGTTTAGAACTCCCTAGAAATGCAAAGCCTTTCTGATAACATGGAAAGACACAACTAAAACAAGGATCAATCATAAGAGCAACAAAACCTAGAAGATCAGGTTATTACTTTGGAGTAGATGTCATAATCAGAAATACAAATCGCCAAAACTTTGTGCTCTGTTTCCTGGACACAGAAAGACTAAATATATTGCTAAACCTGATCCAAATGACCAGTGGTGAAACTCTGACTTCTAAGACTTCCTGTGTTTTCTCTCATGCTGGTTGAAGAGAGACTATGAAGTTCCTTGAACCTTTCGCTGAAAGTACGCTGAAAGCACTTCAACTTTATTCAGTAGGCAACAGGGAGCCAGTGACGATTTTTGAACAATAGACTGATATATGACCACCTGTTGGTAATGTCTTCTCACTAATAAATTTCGTTTGTTTTTGTCTCAGAAGTATACTGTGGCTAATCTTTTCGAAGCCTTTTTTTTTAGAAAGAGGGAGAAAATAAATGCACATAAAAATAAATAAAAGCAAACAAATAAAAACAGAGTGTTTTCAGTAAAAAAAATAAGTAAATAAATAAAAATAACCAGAGAAACAAGAAGGCTGAGTTATAGAAACATAGCCAATCAGAGTATCAAGTTATTTTTCCTTACAGAAGCTCTGGATAAATGGTCAATAATTTTTTTTAAAAGATTTTATTTATTTATTTGAGAGAGAGACAGTGAGAGAGAGCATGAGCGAAGAGAAGGTCAGAGGGAGAAGCAGACTCCCTGTGGAGCTGGGAGCCTGATGTGGGACTCGATCCTGGAACCCAGGGATCATGACCTGAGCTGAATGCAGTCGTCCAACCAACTGAGCCACCCAGGCGTCCCAAATGGTCAATAAATGTTAAGCGGGGTATTATTTCGTGGTTAATTTCTCTTATTCTCAGGTTTTGCTCTTCTAAGGAATTTCACCATTCACTTTGTAATAGTGGCATGTAGGAACATATCCATAATCGTTTTTCCCCCCACAGCAGAAGAGTGGAAAGACCTTGTTTCAGACACCAGGGTGGTTTACAGGAAGACCTACAAGACAATTCTGAAAATACAATTTAGATCTTTGGAGCTTTTTACCTTTTTAAAGTTAACAGTGGTGGAAGGGAACATTTAATTTGAGTGAAAAGTAACACACAGGATAAGAAACTCACGGTCCAACTGACTCTGCTAAGTACCACAATTTACATTTTTTTTTCCTGCAATGCTAATAATTCAGCATTCCATCAACACTACATTAAAAACAAAAACAAAAACAAAAACAAAAACAACAAAACCTCTTTGTTTTATCTTATCTGTCTTTGTGGTAAAGTCCCTCTTGGCCTGCTGATTTTTGACAACCTGTTGGAAGGTTATGATAACACAGATTTGCCTCCGAGCCATATTACGGCACAGCTTCCTGACAACCTTGTCTCGGCTAAACAAATCATTTGCGCCCTGCCTGATTTGTTTCCGTGTTTGTAATTCAACTGCAATTTCTTCCTTCCCGTGGCTAAATGAAAATGTGGTCATCAGATGCAATCCTTCCTGTCTGAGCACCATAAATAATAGGTTTTTGAAGTGCAACGCATAAATATTTTACTAACCAGGATATAGGTTGGAAGACATGGTGGAATGAAAGTGGTAGAGAAAAGATTTCCTACAGATTCATTTTCACAGGATTTAGAGGCCATGTTATGGTTTGGTGCATTCCTTAGGCTCTTTAGGAAACTGGTTTCTCATCCGAAGAAACCTGTGCTTCTCAATTCCTTGACATACCAGGTTTATATTTTCTTCCTGGTTGAGTTGGATGTAATATATGTCATCAAATACTCCCAGACCTGATTTTAATTCATTCACTGCCATTTGTCTTTGTTGTTATTTTTTATTTTTCTTCTGCATAACATTGTTACCTCCTGGGCAAATTAAGAGCCACTGTAGAATAATGAGGTTTATACTGAAAATAAATTCTTCTCACTGCTGCGGAGCTAGTCACCTGAAACTATAAAGAGGAAAAAAAAATACTCAGAGATTTGAGGGGGGCAAGGGTGTGCTAATGAAAGGAGTACAGTAAACATAATTCTTCTCTTCTCCAAGTTAAAAATTTTTTTTTTTTGTTGAAAAATATATCCCCTTTGGCCTGAAAAGCTATTTCACATGTCCTGTGGTTTCTGTTCTGTAGGTGTCCTGAAAATAATTGGGTATTTAAAGAATCTCAAAAAATTGCCGATCACAGAGCCAACCGGCTCTTGGTACTTTCCCTCTGAGGCTCTTATTAATTTTTAATCAGCTTGCTGCTGTTTCGGGTCTTTAGGACTCCTGTAAGTAAAGGAAAATGCCGGGTAGGCGGCAGAGGAGGAGAGAGTAAATAAATGCAGAGGGGGAACGGGCTCTCCAGAACTCAGAGAGAGACAAAGGCTGGCGTGCTTTCAACAAGGAGGGAGTTGAAGCAGTTTCAGAAGAGAAAACCACTCCCTCAGCTGGACCACACGTGAGCATTAGAACCCCATTTCTCTCCAGCCGCTTGACTGGTGCCCGTGGCCTGCATTCTTTTGGCCTTTATTTCCACGGATGAATGCCATTCCTTTTACTCTCAGATGGGCGGAATGACTTGAGTCTCGAGGACGTTTTTTAATTTTCCTACTTTTTCTAAAAGATGCATAAATCCCACCCTTGTCTCCAATCGCCCTCTCTCATCGCTCTTCATCTTGAAAACCCGGCTCAGCGCCTGGCACACAGCAGGATGCCAACACAGACCCCTGCGGTTAGCGCTTCCCCCTGATGCGCCCAGGCTCTCTGAAACCATAATGGGGATCTTGGTCACTTGGGACAGCCGTCTTACCAACGCCCCCTCCAACCCGCCAGGGGGTGTGACCAGGTGGCAGGCTGTCCTGGGATTCTTCCTTCCAATGAAAGGATAGCTCCTCTGAGTGGACTTTCTTCTTTATTCTGCCTTCTAAACTGTCAGGTGGTGGAAACCATGTAGGAGGTAGGAGGTAGGAGGCAATGATTTGGCAACACCGGAGTTAATAAAAGGCCGGGGACAGTGATCTGAAACTGAGCAATTGGATGATCTTCTTTTCCTTCTGTTGCACTCTTTAGGGTATAAAGATACTTCTCCCGAAAGGAGGTTAAACTTTAATAGACTTTGGAATAATGGATATTTTGATTTTATTTATCTATTTATTTATTTGTTTCTTGTATTTTAGTTATTGGTCAAACTCAAGAGGGTCATGTTCAAGTACATAGAAAAAATGACTTTGTGGAGAGAACTTAAACATTATCTCCTTAGGAAAACCCTCCTTAAGACTGAACTTAGGGTGAAAATCCTTAAAATAAGAGTATAATTTTTCCTTTTCCTACTATATTGCAAGCTCCTAGAGAGAGCAAAGACTTTGTTTGTTTGTTTGTTTGTCTCGTTTTGCTTTGTTTCCAAGTCCACAGCTAAAGGAATTAGCAGAATAAATAGTTTATGGTTGGTACATTTTCAATGTCTATAGGTGAATGTGGGACCAAGGGAAGGAGGGGAGTATGGAAGAATGTGTGGGTGAGCAAAGAGAGGTGCAGGGAGCTCCTTCTCCTCAAAGAGTCTGTTATGAATAGGCCACCTATTTCTGAGGAAAAGCTGGCTTAAAATGATGTAGGATATAATAAGAAACTCTGGAAATTGTTAAATATTGATCATGTAGTAGAATTAAACTGGGAAGTTTTCAGATGAGGATTTTTATTTTATTTTTCTCTTTTTCTTCAAATTTTCTTCTTTTCTGTTTTAAAGATTTTATTTATTTGTCAGAGAGAGAGAGGGAGAGAAAGCAGAAGCAGGGAGAGCCACAGGCAGAGGGAGAAGCAGGCTTCCTCGCTGAGCAAGGAGCCTGATGCGGGACTTGATCCCAGGACCCTGAGATCATGACCTGAGCCAAAACAAAGGCAAACACTTAACCATCTGAGCTACCCAGGTGTCCTGGGTGAGGATTTTTAAATATTATCTCATTGGTTGGAAATTAAGTGGCAGTTGATTTCACTGAGGTGTAAGTGACATATAATAAGCTGTGCTATTGAAAGTGTATGATTTGATACATTGTGGACTATATATACACCTGTGAAAACTATCACCACAGTTAAGATAATGAACATACCCAGTTCTCTCAAAAGGTTCCTCATGGGGCACCTGGCTGGCACAGTCGGTTAAGCGATCGCCTCTTCGTTTTGGCTCAGGCTGTGATCTCAGGGTTTAGATGTCAGGGTCGTAAGATTGAGCCCCACACTGTTTCCTCACTCAGCCCAGAGTCTGCTTGAGATTTACTCTCTCCCTCTTCCTCAACCCTTTCTGCTTGTGCTAAAATAAATCTTGGGGTACCTAAGTTGGTTAAGCATTTGCCTTAGGCTCAGGTCTTGATCTTTATCGAAGTTATTTTGTGTGTTATCTGTCCATTGCATTTCCATATGAATTGTAGAATCAGATTTCTGCAATTAAAAAAAATTAAGAGGATGTCTTATAACACACTTAAAGGTAAATATACTGGTTTGTTCTAATCATGTAAATCATGTAATTGCATCCCTAAAATTACCCTTTTGTGGTAGATGACTTTTTAGTTGTTTCGGAAGGACTTTTTTTTCCTTAGGCAAACTCATATTTTGAAGCAATAATTTACTCCAATATCTACATGGCTCACAATAACAACATGTCATTTCTTTCTAGGCTTCTTTGTCTATCCCAAGTTGATAGACAAGCTCTGCTCCATATTGTTTTCATCTCAGACCTGGGCTGAGGGCACAGCTTCTATCTAGACAAATCTTGTAACTGAGAATGTTAGAGAGATGGTACAACCACTCAATGGTTCTTAAATGTTTTCTAAGAAGTCACATGTCCCATCCATTCACATTTCATCGGATAGAACCAGAGACATGGGCAAACCTGATGTCAGTGGAATGAAAAGAAAAATTCTCCCAGAAAGAGGGCACCATAGGTAAAAGGATATAATTGTTTTTAACAGAATAAAATCTCTCACAGACACAAAATAGCTCTTTAAGTGGCCGCTTTCAGAATTGTGTGCCAATTTGTCAATGGAGAGGATTGATTTAGTGTGGAATAAATTTTTCATGGGAAAAATTAAGTAGCCCACCTGTTTTGCCTTGCATGACTAAGCCTCTGTTTCTCCCCAACTTCACTCCTCTTAATTCCAGTTAAGAAGATTTGGGGCTGGATACTTTGACTTCATAGCCCAGTGTCACATCACATATTTCCGGGGAAAGTGCCAGTATTATTTCCTGTGTCATTGTTTTGCCCACCCCTTTATTGCTTTCCTTGTACTATTTAATATTTTCTCAGAGATACCTCCAGGAAGTTTACAAACACCTCTTATTTGGTGAGTAACCAATTCTCTCTTAAAGCTAAGTGGGAATGGAGAAGTGGTTTGTCTGGAATCCAGTAGGATAATTATCATAAAAGCCATCATTAATTGAGCGTTCAGAGTGTGCCAGTCATGATTTGAAATGGCTTATCCACATTTTCTCATTTAAAGCTTCCAGAATGCTGTGAAGTAGATAACATTGTTATAATATGAATAACAATGAGGGAATAGGTGCACAGAGATGTTAAATAACTTGTCTAAAACCTCCCAAGTACTGTATTTGAGTCTTGATGCAAATCCAGGCCTGTCTGACTCCAGAACCTAAGTCTACAAGACTGTAATTCAGGAGGATGACCTTCAAGCCATCTCAGAGTTCTAATTGATAATCCTTAAGATTTTACAATGGGCAAAGCTGGAATTTTAATATCAAAGGGAAATAATACATTTTCTATGAAATCACCTGCATTTGGACAAAGTAGGCTATTGATCTCAGGCTAATTTTGGAGAAATTGCAGCATAGATGAATAAAAATCTAAATTATAGTGCCTTTCAAAGCAATATAAAGAGGTATAACTCTGAAGTTCAGAAAGACACTGCAATTTTTCTATAAATGAGCTGTAATTAGGATTCGCTGGATGACATAATGTCATTGAAGAAATATTAGTTGCATCACAATTATAACTTTATTACACTTAAAAAGAAAAAGATTTTAAAATCCCTAACGAAGTACTGTTAAACCAAATCCAGCAGCAGATTAAGAGGATTATACAACACGACTAAGTGGGATTTATTCCAGGAATGTAAGAATTGTAATAAGAAATCATTCAATGTAGTAAACCACATTAACAGAATGAGGAAACACATACACATTCATCTCAACACATGAAGAAAAAGCATGTGACCAAATATAACACCCTTTTGTGATTAAAAACACTGAACAAGCTAGAAATAGAATACAACTTATTCCACATGATAAAGGGTATTGATTGAAAATTCACAAGTAACACCATATTCAGTGCTAAAATACTGGACAATTTTCTTCCCCTAAGATCAGGTACAAGACAAAGGTGACTGCTTTTATGACATCTATTCAACACTGTACAGAGGTTCTAGCCAGAGAAATTAGGTAAGACAAAAAAAAAAAAAAAAAAAGAAACAACCAAAATGGAAACGAAGCAGTAAAATTATATTTTCCCATTTGATGTGGTCTTATATATAGAAAATTCCAAAGAACCCATAAAAAAAACACATTAGAGCTAATAAATTATTTCAGCAAAGTTGCAGGATAGACCATTGACGAAAATCTGTTTCATTTCTATACTCTTATAATAAACAATCCAAAATGAAATTAAGTAAACATTTCCATGTGTAATTACATCACAATGTGTGATATTGGCATCAAGGTAGGCACAGTCATGTATAGAACAAACTAGAGTCCAGAAATAGCATCTTTATTACTAGGGGCCAAAGCCAGCTGAGCATATATGTGAACCTGAGAATTTCTGCATTCCCAAGACTGCAATATCAAAATCTTCAATCAAAATTTTAGTAATGGATAAAACTATAATATTTATAATGTTTTTTTATCCAGTGATATTTGAGATGTGCTAAGTTGAGCCCTGGTGCTTGTGAAGAGTTGCTTGGAAGCTTTCTAGAGGGATGAGGGAAGGGGTGGAGGTAAGTCACAGGGGCTTTGTCTCGCCACAACTGCTTCACCCAGAATATCTCCATTTTCTTTCTTTCTTTTTTTTTTAAGATGTTATTTATTTATTTGAGAGAGAGAGTGAGAGAGAGCATGAGAGGGGAGAAAGTCAGAGGGATAAACAGACTCCCCGCAGAGCTGGGAGCTCAATGTGGGACGTGATCCCAGGACTCTGGGATCATGACCTGAGCTGAAGACAGTCACTTAACCAACTGAGCCACCCAGGTACCCAGCTCCATTTTCATCTATTTTGTTTACTGTGTCTCCCCACAAGTTTTTGTAGGCATGTCAAAATTTACGCTATTTTTTTTTATTATTTCAAGATTTCTTGTAATTTGAATGGGCCCAGACAGATGCCTCTCTCTTATTTGCCTTTAATCTCAATTATATTGTCTTTGAAAGTAATGAATAATGGCTGTTTTCCATAATGCCTGTAAGACCTATAATTCTGTACCATAGAAAATTTGCAGTATACTTAACTGTTTCTGTGTGTGTGTATATGTACACACACATACCATACACACACACACGCGCACACACACACAGTGTATACAACATATATATCCCACATCTTCTTTATCCATCCATCAGTTGATGGACATTTGGGTTGCTTCCATATCTTCGATAACCCTAACTCTTTCTATGATGTAAATATACATGTAATATTGACAGTGCAATTAATAAGGTTCCAAAAAAGAAACTGAGATAGAGAACCAGGTGGTAGCCAAGCTAAAAATCAAATTCAAGTTTATCTCACTCCAAATTTAGCTCTCTTGGTATCTGGAGCTATATCTCTAGAGCTTAGTATATTTTAAAATACTTAAAATGAAATCTTCTGAGGGTTAGGAATAGGACCTTAAGAATAGAGCACTAATATTTAAAACTAGCTAAAGCCTACTTTGTCCTCATGGATTTTTGGAACATATTTGCTGCTGCTTAGCCTTTGCACTGAATTAAATAGTGCCTTTCCAAAATTTATGTCTGCTCAGAACTTGTGACTGGAACCCAAGTTAAAAATAAAGGTTTTGTAGATACAGTCAAAATAAAGTTATATCGAATTAGGGTAGGTTGTAAATTCAATAAAGCTAGTGTCCTTATAAGAAGAGAGAAATTTGGACATACAGACACAGATGTGCGGGGGAGAAGGACAAGATAAGGTGGAGGCAGAGACTGGATGTTGCAGCTATAAGCCCAGGAGTTCTGAGGTTTCTCTGCAATCACAAGAAGCTAGAAGAAGCAAGGAAGTATTCTCACCAATAAGCTTTGGGGCGTGGGGTGAACGGCATGGTCCTGCCAACATCTTGATTTCTGCCTTTTATCCTCTAAACCCGTGAAACAATAAATTTCTGTTATTTTTAGTCACCCAGTTGCACAGCAGCCATAATTAGGAAATTAATACCGAGTCTGTTTGGGAGAGTATCTAGTTCCATTATCAATTTAATTGCCCATTATCAATTCAATACGATTGAATCAATTCAATTCAATTGTAAAAGGGCTTAAGAATCGGAGAGCCATTAGTAAGGTTTCCCCAGCGTGTCAGTGGGAAAAGGTGCTTACTAAATGTGGATAAGAATGACCCGAGAAAAATAGGGAAGTTCTCCATAGGGTCCCAGCCACCAGTTTAGTGCAAAGAGTGCAAGTATTCAAAATTAGAGAGCTAGGATCTGTGACCATTCATCTAGGAAAACCTCACTAAAGTAGAGTGAGAAGCCAGCAGGGGGAGCTCTCACACCCTACCACTCCTTGTCAAATTGCAGCCTTAACAGGAAGACTCACCTTGCAAGCAAATACTACTTTAACCACTACTTGACTATCCCAGCGGGAGAACCAAAGGTTTTCCTTCTCCCCCAGCAATAGCCCAGCCAATGAGAGATCGTCATAACTCAACCAATGGAAAGTTACCATATTTTGGAATCCCACTTGATTCCAATGGGCTTTTTCTTTGCAACAGCCCCTCTGGCTTCCCCCTTCCTTCCCCTTTGTTTACCTGACTAGCTGTAGCTTGCTTTGTCAAATTACGATTCTCTGCTATTTTCAAACAAACTCATTTTTGCTGGTAAAACAACTAACAACTTTATTTTCTTAAGGTTAACAGATCTCATTTTTGATATGTCAGCAACCGAAACTGAGACCTTGTGCAATGTACTTACTCTCCCCAGGCCTTTTCCATCTCCTATAAAAAGGGAATCTTTTTGGATCTACTGATTTTCAAAGGGATAGTGAGTATCTGACAATAAGATGATTGTGAAAATGTTTTGAGACATCCAGAACTGTTCAATCCATCATCATAAAGGACTACAAAAATATAAACCAATCTAATTATTTTTATTCTCGGTTACATCAGCTAGACTCTTCAGATGTAGAGCGAAGAAATCAAATGGTTATTTTGTTTCCAAAGCTTAATGTTCTATACTTTTCCTGACCTAATTGCAGAGCCTATAAAGAAAAAAATATCATGTTCTGTTTTTCTATTAACCTAGCTTGCTAATGCTTCCACCACTTCAGCAAGCAACAAGAACAACAACAAAACAGTACAACACAACAGTGTCATTATAACCCTCAAAGCAGGGAATAAAAATTACTCTTCATCATGGACTTAAATGGAAGATTAGCTGTTTTGAATACAATTAAGGCAAATGGCCAGTCACTTGCTTGTTTGCTTTCAGATCCATTTCCTGCTCTTTCCTCCATCCTTACGGGAAAGCAGATCCCTAAAAACAGAGATGTTAGAAGAGCCTGCAGGAATCCCTAGGGGCTGACTAAAGACAGGGCAGAGATGGGGGCTGGTGTATCTCTCCCTCTCTCTTCCATGGTTAATGTCTCTTGGTGGCTCTAGTACCTTCCCTCCCACCATCCAAGACCTCTCTCCTTGGGCTCAGTTCCCGATTCAAGCTTCTAGTGTTCTGTCTTGGCTCCAGTTCTAGTATCCCCCACCCCTACTTCCCTGCCATTTTTCCTCCAGCCCTCAGAATGGAAGTGGCCTCCTAGAGTTTCTAATTTCATTTTTCACCTTCCCTTTTGTTCTTTCATCTCTTCCAGCATCTTTGTAACTAATTCCCTGTATTAATGTCCTCTGTTTAATTTACTTGGCATGGTTTCTGTTCTTCTGGATGGACTCTTATTGAATCAGTAACTTAAATTAGTTTGTCTCTACATGGAAAAAGGCATAAATGTTTTCAAATTTTTCTGATTCTTTAGCCTTAGAAAAGATTGATTGTCTTTAAATTACACTATAGCATGGGAAAACTATAGCCATGCAATTATTTATCCTGATGTAAATGTATGTAACACTAGGGGCACATAAATAAGTTTTTACTTTTTTCCTTTCTCTAAAGTGTGTTTGAAAACAATTAAGAAAATAAATTTTTCAGAGGTGGCAGGTGTGAGTGGTAGTGTAAGGGCCTATTCAGCCAGAGTGGTCCCACCCCGGTTGAACTGCCATTTTGTTGTAAAACTTAACTTGACTCTGCCCCCCCCCCCCCACCAGGGGAACTTACTTAAAAACAAGTCCCAGAAACCAGTCCCAGGTAACAAAGACCAAATACAAGGGTGGGTCAGGTCAGGTGGAGACATCCGATCAGTGGGGGGGCGCATACTGTCTCCCTAGTTACCAAGGAGTATGGGCCCCGCCCTTTGGGCACCTTTTGGGCACCAATTATGACCAAGGTGATAGGCTGGTTCAAATGTCTACTAGAGTAAATTGTAATTCAATTGGTCACCTAGAATGACTGTGCAGCTTTCTCTGTGTGTTACAATTTCATTGGCCACCTGTGCACGGCCAGGCCCAACCACATGGCCTTTGCTCTATAAAAGCTAGTCTGTGAAACAGAGAGGGGTCGCTCTCTCTGTAAAGGGCAGCCCCGACGGGTCTGTTTGACGGTCGGTTTGATTCTTGATGCTTGGCGCGAAATAAAGCTTTGCTTGACCTCCGCTTTGTATCAGTCTCTCTCCTTTGACCATGGACACATTATTGGGGGACCCAACATTGGGGATCCAACAGTAGGTAGTTGAGGATGCACAGAATGTTCAATTTTGCTGTGGAGTTTGGAAAATTTCTATATATAATCAGAGTGTAACTTCAGTCCTTCTAACTAGTGAACTCTTTCTTGTCCTACAAAATTCTGCTTAGATATTGCTAGCTGTTTGCAAAAATCCATGCTCTCCTCTTCTTCACGGTCACACAACTCCTTTACATTTCTCAGCCTACTGGGTTGGTAGGCTTCATTATGTGTCTCAGTTCAGGCGTGGAATGTAATATCACTTCCCAGTGACACTAACATCTCTGGACATAGTTCATAAAAATCTTTTGAGTTAGCTTATCTGTGTGTTTTTCCCCTTTCTGGCTGCTGATGAGGAGTTGGAGAGTTGGTCAACTGACCCATTCACTCAGTGATACTGTTACATGAGCCAACATAAACTTATTTTGAGCTATTGTACAGCTCAGGCCTATTAATTATATCACCTATAATGTCCCTAACTAATACACTCCCTTTAAAAGTCTTTCCTTACTGGTTTCCTATCTTTGGTGCCTTGTTTATACCTCTCTGACAGCCCTTTTCAAATTGGATTCAAATTAATTGTTCATAATGTTCTCTCTCTTTCTTTCTCTCTCTCCAGAACATGAGCTTTATAAGGGCAGGAAAAAGGGTCTCATTTACCTTTGTACCACCAGGTCCAAGGATTAGGTATGGAAGATACAAGGTCTTGAGAATTGTATGTTGAATTAAATGGGCTGGGATTGGGAGTCTTAACCTAGTCTGTCTTTGCTTCTCTCATCCTTCCTAGGATGAAAATCTTGTCCCTGAACCCTGACCTTTTTAAACCAATGTTCACTATTTTTTGCCAAACATATCATTCCATCCATCTACCCATCTACTTGAAGTTTTAACTGGAGACTTCTAAATGTCAACCATTCCTCTTCTCCCCACTTTCCTACAAAACTGTCACAACTCTGAGCCCTATCTATCTTCATCATGGCCCACAGAATTCAGCCTCATGTAAGTATTGCTTACAATATCCTGGGGGATAAAAAATAAGTATGAAGTTTTTATGAGTACATGATAAGCTCTCCCTGAATTCATACTCTGAATTCATACTCCCTGAATTCATACTCTGTGTTGTTTACTTAACTGAAAGAATGATATTACTAACCTGAAAATCTCTGATTTCTAAATTTAACCATTGTTAGTTATAATCCAGGATTAAACAAATTAACAACATTGAAAACTCATGAGTCCTGTGCTCAGAACAAAGGTCAATTCAATGAAATACAGCAGGGGGGTGGATATTTTAGCTGTAAAAGAACAGGGACAGTAGAATAACAGAATATGTCTTTATATTCTTCAACTAGAGTGAGAGTAGAAGGTGAATTTTTAACATCTGTTTACCTCACCAGTACTTTGATAATAAGAATTGTAAAGATTCCTAGTCTATTCCCTTGCAAAATAACTGAATCAAAAAATGTCAGGACTGGAAGGTGCCTTTCAATTCATGTAGGCTAGTGGTCCCTGCCTTGCTGAAGGACATGAGCCTTTTAAAGTACATTTTCAAAATTGTGGGTACACACACCCACACCCCCCCACACACACTTTATATCTAATTTCGATCACTTAAGTATTCACTGGAGGACATCCATGATCTCTCATCCATCCATGGAAGCCCACTGGTGAAATCTTGTATGCACTAACAAAGAAGTCTGGATATCAGGTATGAACTTTACTCTGTATAACAATAAAGTGCAATCAATGTCACATTCATAAGTTTATTAATTTCTCCAAATTAAATTGAATCTACTTTAAGTTCCTACTCACTAGGCTGATAGAAAAGTCCATATCAATCTTCACTAAGAAGACTACCATATCCATTCCCCTGGGATTATGTCCTGGGTCTTTCATAGTGCAGACCATCCAAGGTGGTTATGCTAGTTATGGCTGATGTGTTCCTGGTTCAGGATCACAAGCTGCTATTACCAAACTTGGATAAGCAGTCTTTCCTGGTAGCTCTAGAAGTCCTCCTCATATTCTGTCACATCAGTATCACCAAGCTACCCCATCAGAGATATTTCATCTCTAAGGGAAAGGGAGGATAGTCACCATACAGAGGGATGGGGCAGTGCTGTTGGTTAACCCTTGAGTTCTCCACACTCCAATTCCATTCCCAGTTCTAAGGGAGAAACTATAAAATTTTTCTCAAATCTTATAGCTTTTACCTTCTCTGCTCCTCCTACTGAGAGAACTCAGTATAAATCACGTCAACTGCTTTTTGCAGGATAAAAGATGGTATGCTTTCTTTGTTGAGCACCTGTGCTCTGGAGCAGATTAGCTGGGTTCAAGCCCCCGCTTTGATGCTTACTAACTCTATGAATGCTTTGGTTTCATTCTGTCATAACAAGTTACCATAAACATGGTGACTTAAAACAACAGAAATTTGTTAACTCATGGTCTGGAGGCCAGAAGTCCAAAATCAAAGTGTCATCAGAGTGGGTTTCTTCCAGAGACTCTGAGAGGAAATCTGGTCCATACCTACCCAGGTTCTGGTAGTAGCCAGCAATCCTCAGCTTTCCTTGGCTTGTTGATGTATCACTCCAATCTCTTCCTCTGTCTTCATGTCACTTTTCTTCATTTAAAAGGACACTTATTCAATTTTGTCATTCAGTTTAATGCAGGATGATGTCATCTCAAGATTTTTTAACTTAATTACATCTACAAAAAACATTCTTCCAAAATAGGTGAGATTCACAAGTTCTGGGTGGACATATCTTTTCAACTCACTATAATAAACTAAAAGCAATTTTTTAACTCTACATTGTCTATTGTGACCTATTGTATAATGGGGATGATGATGACAAGAGTAAACTCTCCCATATGTTTATTGGGGATAAATGAGTTTATCCCTGTAAAGCACTTAAAGACTGCCTGGTAAATAGCAAATATTCTTTGTTAAATAATATGTACTATAATGGGGAGTTAACGTCTGAATAGCTATTAACTTCTGCTCTTGGGTCAATTCAAAGTCCCATTAACAAAACCCAAGACAGGAAACCACAGAGGCTAATAAACTTCTGTTTATGAAGTCTGAAGTCGGGGGGTTGGATGTACACATTGGCAAGCACTCTGCCACATTTCTGTAGCTATTTTGCCTTAGTACTAAGAGATAGTTTTCATGGTGGAAATGTCAACGACCTGGCGTGGTTGCCTTGTATTTAGCACAAAGAATATAAAAATTTCCAATGATAGGACATTGGGATGAAA
This sequence comes from Martes martes, assembly GCF_963455335.1. Taxonomy (NCBI): domain Eukaryota; kingdom Metazoa; phylum Chordata; class Mammalia; order Carnivora; family Mustelidae; genus Martes; species Martes martes. The sequence continues at coordinate 14,652,091 of NC_137891.1, read as the reverse complement.
GGGGTGTCTAGTAAGGAAATCAGATCCACACCAGGTTTTTTTTTTTTTTTTTTTTTTTTTTTTTTTTAAAGATTTTATTTATTTATTTGACAGAGATAGATCACAAGTAGGCAGAGAGGCAGGCAGAGAGAGAGGAGGAAGCAGGCTTCCTGCCGAGCAGAGAGCCCGATGCGGGGCTCGATCCCAGGACCCTGGGATCATGACCTGAGCCGAAGGCAGAGGCTTTAACCCACTGAGCCACCCAGGCGCCCCCACACCAGGTTTTAACATAGGGAATTTAATATACGGAACTGGTTAATCAGGGAGTTAGTCATGTTTTTTTTGAAAAGCAAGAAAGAAAGCACAAAGGTTACATAGAGACAGTAATCACAGGAGACAACTACCTCTCCCAAATGAGGGAACAGAGGGATCATTCTCTTCACTTCATCTTATCACGCAGGCATCCTATGATCTCACATGGTCACAAGAAGGGTCAATACAGTTCAATAGGTTATTTTGAGTTAGAGACATTCATATAACTTTTATGCCAGTATATTGTTTCCATTGTTCTATTTTATTATTAGTTATTGTTGTTAATCTCTTAGTATGCATAATCTATAAATTAAGTTTTGTGATATATATGTATGTATATATAGGAAAAAATAGTATATTTAGGATTTGATACTCTCTGTGATTTCAGGAATCCACTGGGGGTCTTAGAACATATCCCATGGATAAGGAGACAAGACACTACTGTATGTGTGTGTGTGTGTATAGAGAGAGAATCATATATAATGTAATAATATAATCAATCAATGCATCAAAACAAAACTAAACTGCAGTTAGGAATGCCAAGTCCTTCAGCATCTAATGCTGACAAGTGGCCAAGCCAGTATATTATCGAAGGTCTGTCTGACTTTAAAGACCATAGTCTTTTAAATCTGAATTATCATCTAGATATCAGAACTGAAATCTAAAAGGTTCTCAGCAATCTGGAATGCTGGTAAAAACTTAAAAACCATTTCCTATACCAAACATAAATGCAACATTCCACACCCGAACTAAAAAAGATAATATCACAATTGTCAGGGAAAGAATACATGCATCTATATAGCCGCCCAAAAGATGAATGTGTTCTAGCCTATTGCAGTACTATTATTAATAAACAAAGTGGCCCCCCTATAAAAAAAATAAATGTGACTATTTTCTGCAGTATCCAAAACAAGCAAAGGGATAACCCATCTTTATTCAGCAATGGCCAGGTCACAACTGGAATCTTTTGTTCAATCTGAAGTATTAGATCATCAGAGGAACTTTGAAAAACTGAACTTAATTAGATGACAGTGACCATCATGATGACAAGATGATGCCACCATCCTGATTTCTACTCACCTCCTTTTGCTTCATACAGTAATAGGCTCCTGACTGGGGTCCTGACCTGTCATGCACAATCCATCGTGCAGGAGGGTGGTCTGTCTAAATACAAGTGCAAGTGTACTCATGTTGTACCTGCTACAGTTCACCCCAAACCCTCGGGAAGGATGTCCAAATTGCCTGAAAAATTTTTAGAAGTCCTCAGGTTCTTGTATGTGTTTGCTTCTCCAGATACATGTGTGAGTGCACGCGTGCGCGCGCGCACACACACACACACACACACACACACTATAGCTGGATCTTGCTGATTAGTATTTCTTATCCTTTGGGCATTCAAGTCTTTTTACTGAATTACTTTCCTACCTCTGATTTCCACTTACACACTTGCCCTCTACCCACCCCTTCCCTGCTATTCCTGCTCACTATTCTAGGGGTCAGCTCAGCCTTCACTTTATCTTGAAAGCTCTGGACAGGACAGTACAGATTTCAGGGTTTCTTGGCCCCTCGTTTATACCTCCATACACCCCTGAGCTTCCCCAGTCTTAGTACATTATCACACTTTGCTGTAATTGCCACTTTCTTTTTTTTTTTTAATAAGATTTTATTTATTTATTTGACAGAGAGAGAGCACAAGTAGGCAGAGAGGCAGGCAGAGGGGCAGAAGTGGGGGAGCAGGCTCCCTGCTGAGCAGAGAGCCTGATGCAGGGCTCAATCCCAGGACCATGAGATTATGACCTGAGCCAAAGGCAGAGGCTTAACTCACTGAGCCACCCAGGTGCCCCTAATTGCCACTTTCCTCTACTGGATAGAAAGTTATGTAAGAACAAGGTTTGCTTTCTCACTATTTTACCTCCACCACCAAACACAGTACTCAATGAATAATTGTGTCTTGAAAGACTTCATTCTTGAATAGAAGAGGAAGGGATTTGAATAGAATAAGGATATCTGTAGAGAGGAGTGTGAAAGCCATCTTCTGGGTATAAAGCAATATACGCTGATTTTTCCATTTGGACAAGAAAGCAGAATTAGGACCAACGGGTAGATGTGAACTGAAAGTAGATTTAATGTTTTTAATACAAGAAAATTAGAACGATCTGAAACATGGCATGCTGGTGTTAAATATAAGGATTCCCTCCCATTGAAATGTTCAAGTTGAGAGGCTGTTCATAGAAGGCCAATCGGATATATTGTAAATGCCAGTTCAATACATTGGTAGTTTTCTAAGGTTGAGCTGTGTTGAGAGACAGTCTGAGGGACAGGGAGAAAAAATTACATAATTATATACTCAGTTATTAGTGTCTGTTAAGAGCTTTCTTAGGATTGAAAAAATACACAGTTAATACTCCATATCCATCCTTCTCCATCCCTGTTTCTGTTCTCCCCACCCCCAACACATGGAGAAATATACGATTATGAAATGCGAGTATAATAGAGAGACTATCACTTTGTCCGTCAAAACTTACCACCCTCAGTGGCTACACTGCCTGGAAACTCGTATTTTCTTGTTCCTTTTTTGAGTCAATGGGAAACTTTAATGCCCACTGCCCCTTCTCGTAACTGGAAAGTGGGGAACTTCATACTGGTTAGCACATGGAAATTCATTACTGTTTTTGTCTTGAAACAGCAAAAAGGAGAAGTGGGTAGATAGTTATGGGCAGAAAAGATGCTAGGGAATCACAGACTCAAAGAATACCCAATGGCTCGTACCTGAGGGGCAGCACCCTACAAGGGCAGTAGATTGTGCTAAGCACTGGACTTGATCACAAAACAGGAAAATAAGTCTCAGCACATGATATTTAAATCATGCAGTTCTCAGGAAAGTATCAAAGTTCACATTATCCTGGTTAAGGCTCCAGCTGTCCCTAGAATCGAGGAACCACTCTGGGTCTCCCCTCTTTATACATTAATTTTTTAAAGATTTTATTTACTTATTTGAGAGAGGGAGAAGGTGAGAGACAGAACACGGGTGGAGGGTGGAGGGACAGAGGGAGAGGGAGAAGCAGGCTCCCAACTGAGCAGGGCTGGATCCCAGGACCCTGAGATCATGACTTGAGGCAAAGGCAGACACTTAACCAACTGAGCCACCCAGGCGCCCCTGCATTTTGTACATTAAATAAAGATCTTGAAGTAGTTAAAGAGAAGCTTGTTTATTAGCTGTGATGTTATTCTCCTTTCAGGGCTGCATTTTTTTACCACATTAATCTTGGGTGTGCTGCTAACGTCTTTTCTGCATTGAAGTCAGGAGGCCAGTTGGTATGAGGGCAGTGAACCGTGAAATGCCTGTGTGGGTAATATATGGGTTCTGGCAGCTAGACTCTCCGGAAGCACAAATAAATAGACTCCTTTCTTGCTTGATGGGAGTATTAAATGCATGAGTGCAGGTACAGTACATAGACTGGATACATACTAAATATTAAACAAATGCTATTTATTATTATTTTCATCAATATTATATTTATGTGTTGTCACGTGTCAAGTCAAGAGCTTTGCTCTCCAAGTTAGGCTTGTAGGACAAATGTCAGACTTTGGTTTGTAGTTTCAGGACTGGATTAGTCAATGCCAGGAGAGAAAGCATCATGATTTAGGGACCAGGTACAGATTTTGGAACCACATATTTACATTCGAATCCAGGTTTATCTACTTATTAACTATGTGAACTTGAGGAACTTATTTTTTTTCTCCGACCTCAGTTCATGATTGGATTAAGTAAAATTGTGCATGTAATTGACCTAGCAGGTGATAGTAAAATGAAAATACAAAATAAAAATAAGACAAAAATGTTTAAAAGTTAATCATCTCTTTTTATTTTGTATATTTATTTTTATTTTTTCAAGATTTTATTTATTTATTTTAGAGAGAGAAAGAGGGAGTGAGGGGAGGGGGAGGGGCAGAGGGAGAGAGAGCCCAAACCGACTCCATGCTGAACTTGGAATCCACATGGCTCTTGCTCTCCTGACACTGAGATCACAACCCAAGCAAAACCAAGAGTCCAATGCCCAACTGACTGTGCCACAAAGTTTCCCCTGTACATTTATTTATATTCGGGTTTCCTTCCTTTTATTAGTTCACTATGTTGTTCCCAACCTGACCACATCACTGCCCTTCTTCAGGGCACTTGGTATTATCAGAACAGCAGGCAGTATTAATGGTTCCATGTGAGTACTAAGTACTGTTGCCCCCAATTCTTTTGGATGGATCTCTTCCTGGCCTCAAGTATTTGGCCTCACCAGGATTCAGTATTCTGGTGGGTATTCAATGGAGATGCTCTGTTTGTGTGCAAAGTTCTATCTGTACAGCTTTCTCCTCTCCAGCACTTGAAAATAAAGTCACCTGTGTCTTCACAGACTCTGTTTCTTCAACTCAAGGATTCTACCAGGTTTTGCCTTTGTTTCCCCTCCTTGTCCATACTGTAGCCTGAAAATATTCTTACTGGGGCAACTGTAGGGTTCACCAAATTGTCTCCTACATCCTAGAAATCACTGCCCTTCATTACTCATCTCCACTGTCTTAAAATCATTGTTTCATCTATTTAGTCCAATTTTGCATTTGCGTTAGGAAGTGTTACTCCATCTTGGCTAAAGGCAGATCTCTAGCAGCTCACTTCTCATGGTGCTCTCAGCTTAGACATTTGCAACCTTGGTTCACCAGACAGAAGGTTCAAGACCTACTTATTGGTTCACCAAATACAGGTGAGCCTAAATTTCCATCTGATGGCACCTTTCTTTATTGTTTTGTACTCTCTGATGGACTTCTGCCTTAGTTTCCTCCTCTTCAGCTCTACATTCCAAGTAAAAGCCTCCTCTGAAGCCATGGAGACTGGTTCCTACTTTTCCTAGCAGGACCCCACAACTTGCACATAGCCTGTGGTCAGTATTTATCTCGAGCTGTTACTGGATGCTCAGTTGTTGCTGTGCTGCTGCTCTTGGCACTCCCTATAGAACATGATAATTATTTCTGGATTAAGTATTCCTGAACAATACTTAGCACTCTTCATTTGGATATCCATGGGTATCAATCCTTAACAAACCAAGACAGGATGTATTATAAGGCCCTGGACCTTGAGTCAAATCTCTACCCCCCCATGCTCTGCCTGTGATCCATTCCCCACCAAGATGTGATCACGAGGATCTAGCATACCCCAAACTCCCAACTAAGGACACTGAGAAGCTAAATAGTGACCACTATGTGTTTTGTCCTTGGAGAAAAATATGCACATGCAGAGAAATTCCTATGAAAGCTTTGTGAGTTGTCTAGTTAAAACTTCTTTTGCTGTCTCATTTTATAAGTTAAAAAAAAAGAAAAGCAAACAAACAAACAAAAAACAAGGCCAGCAGAGTTTAATTGAGTTTCCCAACATCACAGAGCTAATTATTGCTAATGGTAGTACTCAAACTCAGGTCTTCTGCGTCCTAATTAAAATTTCTTTTCTCCTGGATCTCAAACACTTAGATAGTTCTTTTGGTGAGCTATTCATTATTAATATTGTTCCTGAACAAGGGGGAAAAACACACACACACAACAATCCAATTATTGTGGCCCTCTAATATTTTCTAGACCTGACTCAAAGGGAGAATATTTTCTTAAAGATTTTATAAACTACCTTTCCAAGCCTCCCTCTAATTCCCTTCCTTCCTATAAAATGGTAATCTACAAGGGAGACCAGAGAGAAGCTCTTGGCTTCCGTTTTCTTAACTCCTTCTTGATTTCTGAAGAGCTGTAACCCTACCACAAACTTTCAGGGATAGTGTTCTGGCACTGTAATTGTTAAGTTCCCAAGTTACCTAATTTGTACATATCAGCTTGTACTGAGAATCAGTGCACTATTAAAAAAAAAAAGTTTTCCAAATCAGAGAAGATGGGCCTTGTGGGGGTCCTTGATTTTCTCTTTTTCTCCCCATGGCACTGTGGTCTAATTCATGGACACATAACTACTGTGTTCAGAGAGTGGGTGTGATCGGCCCATGGAAAACAATCCGTATGTCATTATTTCCTTGAGATGATTGAAGAAGCAGCCTCCCACCTAAGGGGACAGTCAACAGAAGTTGGGCAGTGGAGTTCAGTGGATCCCCACCTGGATTAAATCTGAGCAGAATTCAAAGCAGAGTAAACATTGTAGTTCTCCTACCCCTTCTTGCCAACTCCCACGTCATTCCCGGGAAGGCTCCTTATGTGGCAAAAGTGGAAAATAATCTACAATGTCTTAATGAGATGGAGACAGGTTTGGGCTTAAACACAAATGCCTCCTCCCCCAGTATCTTACAATTTAGGGGATTACTCTGTTCCATTCCATGCAGAGCTGCTCCAACAATCCACAGAGCGAACTCCTTAAGTTCTCAACTCTTGCCAAATACTGCAATAACATTAAAGAGTACAGTGAGGGCATAAGTGGGAGTCGATAGAAGAGCTGTGTTAGGGATTAGTTGGGATATGAGAAGAAAAAAATAAAGCAACTATGAAATAAAGAATTATTTTAAATCTTGAGTAAGTAACAGCTCAGTCTTCTCTTAGATACACACACATACTCACAAATGATTCAAAAGATTTGTAGCTGGCCAGCCTGGCTCCTCTTCCCATTTTGTCTTTTTTTATTTAATTTGGATCAGTGTTGGCTTTTGCAGCATCAAGTCTTGGAAACCTTATTTATAAATATCCCACAAACATTGGCAATAGCAACAGTAATTTTAATTGCATGGGTACTAAAAATATGCCAGGCACTACCTAAGTCCTCAAACACCTCTAACTTGGACAATAACCAGGTAGACAGAAGTATACCATTTTTCCAGCTAAGAAGATAGAATCTCAGAGAAGGTAAGTAACTTGCCCAAGGTCACACAGCTGGCAGGTGGTAGAGTCAGGACTCTGTGTGATACCAAAATCTTTGCTTTTGCAGTCACTAAAATTATAGCTAAGGGTAAATTATTCCTCTCTGCTCTCTCTGTTCTCCCCAATCCAAGGGTGGTCATCATTATTATAATCTTGGAGCTGCTTCAAAGACCTGGTGGCTCTGCAGATTCAACTCCAGGATAAGAAAAGCAAACAAAGTGAGTGTTCATTTTCAGCCTTTATGTGGGTCTTTTCATCTTCAAAGTCCTTTGTGAATATTAAACAATTAATCCCCCTGGAAGCCCTCAGCACTGGGGGAAGCGAACGTTTCCATTAATGTTGACGAATGTCTACTGCGATTGGTGAAGTTTTGCCTTTCAGCTTGTGCTTCTAAAGCCTGAAAGCCTTTCCATATAAATGAAACACATTTTCATTCACATGTCTCTCCCAGGTGAATGAGGGAGTTTGCTGAGATGTCTAAACACAGGGCTTTTTAAGTACCTTTGAGGAGTTAAAAAGCTTTGCTGGTTCTGCTTCCTGAACACACACACACACGCACACACACACACACACACACACACAGTTTTTATGATAAATCAGAAAAGTCAGTGGTGTGTGTGTGTGTGTGTGTGTGTGTGTGCATAATGCTGGGTGCTTGTGTTTTATTCCAGACAAAATGGCACATAGAGGTGACTTCTCTGTTGGAGCGAAAGCCATAGCTAAGATGCACAGTTGTCTCTGTGGTGCACCTGGTTAGCACATCCGGTTGCTAGCTGAAAGGTTGGTGGTTCAAACTCACCCAGGGATAATTTGGTCTTCTTTTCAGAAATACTTGAGCAGTCCATTTCAGGAACTTATTACTCTTTTGTGAAGCACTGGTTCAGCATTCTCCAAACTGGCCTGCCAAATCCCACCCCAGGTGCTTATTAAAACCACAAGTTCCAGAACCTTGAGATTCTGATCCCGTTGTTCTCGTGAGGTGTCCGAGAATTTGTTTTTTTTAAAGACATATCCTCTGCCCCCAGGAAATTATTATTATCATTCAAGTTTACAGAGAATTTGTGTAGAAGATAAAACAATTGGCCCCAGAGCCACATGGCCTGCATCCGGCTCTGCTTCTCCATGTATCGACTGAAAAGTTTTGCAATGTCCCTCTAAAGTGGCCACCGGTGGCTCAAGCCCAGCATCCTACTGTGATGGTCTACGTGCTGGTATCTGGTAGTTTTATTTTTTAATTGTTTGTTTATTGTCTTTTCCAATTCATTACCACCCAAAAGTCCCCACTGCCTTGATGGGGGTACTGTGTTACGTCAATTTACCAAAACTGGAGCTGGATTTCTTGGAATTCCCTTCCTTTAAAGTCCCAGGTTAGGGGTGCCTGGATGGCTCAGTGGGTTAAAGCCTCTGCCTCCGGCTCAGGTCATGATCCCAGAATCCTGGGATCGAGCCCGGCATCGGGCTTTCTGCTCAGCAGGAAGCCTGCTTCCTCCCCTCCAACCCCCACCCCCACCGCTTCCCCCTCTGCCTACTTGTGATCTCTGTCTGCTAAATAAATAAATATTTAAAAAAATTGTAAAAAAATGTATTAAAAAAAAATGAAGTCCCAGGTTAAGGAGACACCTGGGTGGCTCAGTCAGTTGAGCGTCCAACTCTTTATTTGGGGCTCAGGTCACAATCTCAGCGTTCTGGAATCGAGCCCCGTGTCGGGCTCTGTGCTCAGCATGGCTTCTCCTTGTCCCTCTGTCTCTGTACTTCCCCCACTCCTGATCATGCACTCTCTCTCTCATTTAAATAAATAACTAAATAAAATCTTAAAAAAAAAAAAAAAAAGAACCAGGTGGAGATCTGCGAGGTGGGAGTGAGTCATCACCATTCTCTGAAGGTCATCATTGGTTAGAGGTGGTAAGGGACAGAAGCAGAGGGCAGTGGGGTCCAATTAGTGCTCACTTTTCCTCACTCCACATCCAAGTCCCCTTGCTGACTTCCAGCCCTGCTCACCAACCATGACCACAGGCCCAGAGCCCCTGCTCTGGCCTCACAGAGATGGAACCATGAAAAGCCAACGGCCTTCCACGGACTGCTGCATCACTCTGGGACCTGGTCTCGCCCTTCAACAGGGAATGAATCAGAGCTCGGCAAACTCCTCATGGCTCTACTTCCAAAGAATATAAATTTTGTGATATCTGAGACCTCGACTAAATTTGCCCATCGTGATTTCCTCAGTACCTAGAACATGGTCCGGCCCTTGGTAAACTTTCAGTATTAGCTGAGTGGCTGACGAGAGTGATGGTTTCATCCTTCAATGGGGGTTATGATGCTTCCTTCATTGAGTTGTGTGAGGACAAATGGAATCACATATAACGAGCTCAGTTCTATTCCCGGCAGATAATATGCACCGATACATGGCTGTTGCTATTACACATTCTGTTGTTATGGCTTTGAAAATATCAAATCCGCCACAGCGAGCCAACAACATTATACGTACAAGTGCGATAAAATCTGTGTCAAGTCAGTGGTCTCCCAACCTGCCTAGGTTTAGTCCCACCTTTGAATCATAATGTCATCTCAGAGAACTATAAAGCCGAAGAGGATGCTGAAGTTTCTCAGTACAACATCTGTGCTTGAAAGACGAAGAAACAGGGACCTGAGAAGTGAAGAGATTTACTTGAAGTAATCTACTAGTTCGAAAAAGACGTAAAACTAAGAACATGTTTCATTGAAATAGTCCAGAGTACTTTCTGTGACCTTATGGAAAATAAAAATTTTAGAACACTTTATAACGATGCGTACACATATGTACATGTATGTATATGTATATAGAGATGTATGCATATATACACACACATCAATAATATGGGTATGTACATTTTATATGCATACATTTTATATGCAGTGTTCTGCCTTCCCTACAGCTAGGGTGATGGTACATCCGAGTTGCCTGGAACAGTACAGTTTTTGTTTATCCAGTGGTTTAATTACTAACAGTACCACTTCATTCTCAAAAGTGCCTTGGTTTGTCCAGTAAACTATATAAATTATATAGTTTCCCTACCTATAAGGGAGACATTTGTTCTCCACTTTCTGTGTACACATTTATTTATTTATTTTTTTTATTTATTTTTTTTATTATTTTTTTTTTTAAAGATTTTATTTATTTATTTGACAGACAGAGATCACAAGTAGGCAGAGAGGCAGGCAGAGAGAGAGGAGGAAGCAGGCTCCCTGTTGAGCAGAGAGCCCGATGCGGGACTCGATCCCAGGACCCTGGGATCATGACCTGAGCCGAAAGCAGAGGCTTCAACCCACTGAGCCACCCAGGTTCCCATCTGTGTACACATTTAGAATTAAGTAGTCCACAGAGATGGACATGTGTGGGTTGGACATCATCAACCAGGACATCCCATTCGCTTGGCAGCAGTGACCACTTTGGGGATGGGTTCATGGTGTGATCAGAGCAGTAAACTGTAGGCTAGCATTGCCAAGGGAGAAGCAGGCTCTCTCTTCTCTGGGATGGTAGAGAAGGTGCTGGGCATCAGAAGCTGCCCCATGCTTCACCAGTGGGCCTGAGCATGAAGCCACTGTGAAATGAAAAGCAACCAAGAGATGGAAGAAACTGAATCCTAATCACTGGTATTACGAGCGCTGGATCAAGCCATCCCTGAAGCTACACAAATGCTGGATGTTTTTGCTAAAATTAGATGAGGTGAGTTTTCTGGAACGTGCAATTAAAAGCATCCTAACTAAAGTGCTGACTGAAAAAAACATAAGCGTAATAAAAGGGACAGGACACTTGTACCATGGTCCCAGTCCTCCACCAAAATTATTTCTGGGCCAGGGTTGCTCCTCTGATAAGTTAGCAGGGGAGGTATGTCCCTGTGTATCTTAACCTCCCCATCCTAACTCCATGCTGTGTGGTTACACTGGACTTTGCAATCCTGACTATGCCGTTCATTCATCAATGATGTAAGAGAGAAGTGGGAGTTCCAGCACACCACACTAACATCCCTGGATTTCTACACTCTGAGCATGACAGAGAATCCCTGATCAGGTTGTCTGGCTTCTCTTGGGCCACCATAACAAGACTGCTTTGCTCTCCCCTCGACTAACTTTCAAGAACCTGCACATAGACTTGCATGGCCTTCTTTACTGGTACCCCTTGTGGCACTGGCACCCCTCGTAGAAGAAGGCAGATGGTGCATGATTCTGAACTCTTCTCTCCTCTCTGAACCCTTTGGCTAATTGATAGCTTCTGCTTTATTTTACTCCTTCCTCCTGTCCCTAATCAATTTTCTTTTGCTTCCGACTAATCCTTCCTTAAGCTCTCATGCCAGGTCCCTCTCTTTCTCTTTTGCACATCCAGTGATCAGATTTGCATTGCCCAGACTGTTATCTGGGCAAGAGTTTTGAGCAAAGGAAAACCGGAAGCAATGAGAGGTGGAAAGTTGTTACAGAAACGCAAGGGAGAGAAGAGGGAGTCGTGGGGAGAATGGAGAGGGGAGGATGCTTCACAGTGATAGCCACCACACATGTGGGATGGGAAGAATGCATTTGGGGTCTGTGTATCAAAAAGCAGTTAGCATATGTTCTGAGAGAAACCTCAGCATGTGGAGGCTTAAACTGCATTCAGAACTGAATTTCCAGGCTCAGTAAATTTACAATATGCTTCCTCAATCCACCCCATCTCCTTGCTCCTCAGCTCAGTGAAATAGCTAAATAATTAAATGCTAAAATGCTTCTTGGATATGCTTTGTTGTTGAAACACATCTGCTACATGTTGGAGGAACCCTTCCCAGCAGATGTTCCTTTCCTTTGGCTTGTTTGTTTATCTATGGAAATGAATATCTTAAACCTCCTCCCCTGCTAAGCTTAATAAAAAGGAATCCTTTCCATACTCATCTCCTTCACGATGCCCCTTGTGGTCCTTTATCAAACTATTAAGGACATATGCTGTGCAACTAATTATTTTTTTTTTTCCTGCTACTGCACTGCCTTAATCCAAGGGAAGGCCATCTTCAGCTCAGGATTTAGTGCAGGGGAACTAATCTGCACACTACATTCTCTCCCAAATAAAACCGAGTCTCTGTAGTTGAATGAAAAAATGCTGCAAGCCAGGACTCTCTATTAGGACTCTCATTAGTCTCGGTATAATGTAATCTATTCTTTGAGCAATTATGTACTTGATGGAGTTAAGGTTGCCTATTGATAAACTATATAAGATGGAGAAAACAAGGAATAAATTGAGATGGCATAGTGTACATTCATCCAGTCTGGGGAAGATTGGGAGCCGTGGAGAACAAGGAGTAGACAGGATTCACTGTTTGCCATAAAGACCATGAACATAAGGGAAGATTTAATAAACTTTTTGGAGACATTCATGGTCCCTGAATTTATTGAAACCCCTTGGTGAAAGAGTCACTAGGGAACTCTTAAGGAAAGCATTTGCTTTCTGTTTGTGCATGGAGATGGTCAAGATTATATGGGCTCCATAACTAAGACATCTTTGAAATACAGATAAAGGAGGAAGAAAAAGGAAATTTTAATTAAAGTCACATATGGTACAGCTTAGCAGCACGAGAGACCATAGGGGCTGTTTTAAAATATTTGCATGTGTCATAACTTGAAATGGGAGAAAACAGATATTTCTTCCTTTAGGGTGAGATAAGCATTTGACTCATGAGCTCCATTTTGCGTGGCATTTAATTTCACTAAGTCCTCGGAACCTGAGCTTTTAATCATAATTGAGTTTCCTTAGCAGCATTTGGCCTCTATTTTATAGATGAGTGTCCTGTTGTAAGAGAAATCTTTTATTATAGAAAGAGCTAGTCTCCATTTTTGTTCCCGTGTAAGAGAAGCTTGCATTCTTTCTAGATGTTTGTAGGGTGTTTTTCTTCAAACTTGAAATTCATGTGTCTGCCAGGATATGTCTACATATATGACTCTGATTCTGTAGAGCATACATTACCTGTTTCCACTGGCATCCTTCATCGTCTGTTCAGAGATCTAATACTCAGAGATTTCCTAAATAATTTTGTTGCATTTATCGATTTCCTTTGCAGACACAGTACTATTCTGCAAGTATGGGCAGATCATTCTCTTGCCCAGTCATATTTAATCACCTTCTCTCTTGTCCTCTCTATTTTCTCGTCTTTGTTTTCTCAAGTTCTTCTCTACTGTTCTGATTTGATCTTCCACATTCTTATCTTTGCTGCTTCCATCTGCCTTCATTATGGTCTGATATTCTGCTACCAGAGTTTTGGTATTTTTTCTTTTTTTTTTTTTTAACTCACCCAACTTTTTAAAAAAAAATATTTTAAAAATATATAACTTCACTATGTAAAAGAATTAAAAACACATAGGCAAAAAAAGAAAAATATTAATTAAAACCACTTAGGATCTCAATGCCAAGAGATAAACAACTTTTAGTATTTATATCTTTCCATAATTTTTATATAGATATGAAAAATGCATACATATTCCTATAGCTCACCCAATTTTGTTTTCATCCTATTCTGTTCTTTTATTTTAGACAACTTTCCTCTGGGAATTTTTTCTCCTATTTAATAAAGAGTTTTCTTTTTCTTGGTTTATTTGATTGAATATTCAATTTAAAAATTTTCCTTTGGCTTGTAAGATTTCATTTTCAGAAACATGTTCTTATATTTCCCTTTGCTTTTTATAATTTTATATGCTCAATATTTTATTAATACTCTTTACCCAGACTTGAATAAAGTAAAGTATCTACAGACCAGGTGTTTGCCAAAAATGTGTGGATTTCCTTAGCTCTGCTACCTGTTTGTCTAAAGCTGGATTTCCATTGCCATTCTACAACTGGAGTGATAGGCAAGATTTCCAACCATTTTCTGGTTTCTGTAAGATATCTGGGTAACATGCCTCTATTTTATCAAACTGGAAATCTCGTCATCTTTACTACATTCATAACATGCTCTGTCTAAACTCCAAAATGCACTGCTTCTCCATATTTTTTGCACTTGCTTTCACTGTTTACTGTTGACAATCATACTTCCAAAATCTTCCTTCAAAAGTCTTGACACTTTCTGCTTTGCTGGGTTCCTTGGGGTTGGAAGACATCTATGGATGAGGAGATCAAGATAACTGATTACCTGGTGGGGGCAGGGGTGTGTGTGTGTGTGTGTGGAATCAGTGCTCATGCATTAGAAGTATACTTCTCTTGTTTTAATTTTATGGAGACCTGAATGTCTTCATCAGAAGAATAATCCAAGATGGGAGAATTTTCTTCCAATCTTCTTTGAAGCACACTTTGAACATGAATAAAACTATTTGCTGAAGACTGGGTAGATGTTATTTTGAACGTTTATTGCAATATAGTCCATTGAATTTAAAATTATTATGAATCATTTCAAAATTTAAGTCTTAATTTCAAGAAGGATGCATTTTTGCCTTGTTCACTGTTGTCATGGGAAGCAGGAAAATGGACAAAGCTGAATTAGGAACTGCTCAAATGCCAGATGCCATTTTAAGCTGGAAGGCACCCAGCAATTAGCATCTGCTCAGTGCTTGGAACATGGTAAATGACTTACATACAAATGAACCTTTGGGATATTACCCATTCATAATGTGGGCACCAAGTGTACTATAAATCACCTAATTTCCCTCATAACAGTCTGCATTTTGGTTCTAAGTCAAAGGCTGCAGAATAACTAATTGTTAAAAAAAAATAAGATGAGGTGAAATAATTACTGTCATCACAGATTTAAAGATAAGAAATGGAAAAAGAAGGGAAAAAACACTTTATTTTGCACATATAATCCTCACAATCACCTATGACTTGTGATTATGATCCCATTTCTTAGATGAGGGGGAAAAGTACAGCACTAAGTAACAAGCCTGGGGTGACACAGCCACAAAGTGAGAACCAGGATCTTTAATTCAGAATCAGACCTGGCTGGCTGAGTTCAGAGGTCAATTTTCTACTGTTATGTATATCACCTACCCATAAGCTCAAATCTACTGGAAGGGTTTCTCTCAAATGTATTTCTGGTGACCACATGCATATGGCGCAAGGAAGTCCCATCTTTGGGCCCTTAATGTCTAATGGAGACATTTATTTTTGCTTGTTACAGTCTCTTCTTCCCTGGCTTGCTGTAAGCCCAAAAGGGAAAGAGAGGTTGGAGGCTAAACAAGGAAAACCCTCCACTGCACTTGACCCTTCTTGACTCCTCTATTGTCCAGTCCTGATCTTTGGACCAAGCATGGGCTAATGTCATCAAATATTTGAAAAGAAAGGCTGTTATTCATACATGAAAACAAATTCACCTAAATTTCATGAATATTTTGGATTTTCTTGCAGTGGATACAATGTTTTCTGCACGGCCTCTTCCATTCTACCACACTTCTAGCCTTTGGGGATCAGTATTGTTTAACTGACACATGGGCATGGAGAAAGGGTAGATATAGAAAGGTCTGGGGATACAATCCTTTTTTATGAAAACAACAAATGTAACTGACTTACAACTGCAGAGGAAAGGAAAGTAAATGTTGCTTAGAATGCAATAATCAGTGTCTTCACTCAAAACATCAGATCTGGACTGGAGCTGATCTACCATCTCTCTTTAGAATAGACTGGAAGGTAGGAAAGTGGGGCATCTCTCATGTACGTTGACCTGCCAAGTTGTCTGCCACCAGATATTATATAGGCTATCTTCTAAAATCTAAAGAGAGATGAGATACTTCCATGAGCATCTTTTATGATCAGTATTCTTATCTCAACCTTACCACAAGTGGATTTTAAAGAATCTCCTGTCATCATCTCTTGGTGGTATGTGAGCAGTAAATAGGTATAGACCATGGGGTATCTCTGGCAGTATTAATATAAATAATTAAAATTCCTTTTCCTATTCCCTGCACTTTCTTCTTTCTTCTCCTCCTCATCTTGTTGTGTTTCAATCATTCTTGCTGTGCTTGGAGGTTGCTGTAAAAGTGCTTCACCTATATTCTCAAAGCTCATTTTAGAACAGGGACAGATAAAGATTAGAACCATTTCTGGAGAACAATCATTAATTCTTATTGAGCAATCATAAGAGATCCTTCAGGAGTAAGAAAGAGCTTCTTCTTGTGTTTTTAAATAGCTAGTAGATCATCCATTCTCCTTGGGCATTGTCCTAGAAAAGAGGTTTCCAAGAATTTCACCTTTACTAGCTGTGTCTACATAGCATCAAGGAGTTAGACGGAGGAAAAGAAAAACAACAAACAACAAGTAAAAAAAATAAAAAAGAAATCAATCATCTTGTACTGGTCCCATGTACACTAAGTAAATGAAAGTTTGATTTTTTTATTTTTTAATCTGGATGTTAGATGTCCACATCTGATTTATTGTTTTATACCCCAAAGCACCTAGCACTCTGTCTTGTACCTGGCAGATACCCAATAAATATTTATTGAATGAATAAATGCATGAATGAAGATAATGCATGGATGTGGGTAACTGATGACATTATATGGAAAGGACTTGAAGATATAAAGCCTTGAGACTCTCTTTTTCATTGACAGTGATAGAATCTAAAAAAAAAATGGAACTTCCCTGTTTTTTTAATTAGGATTTTATGAATTCCTTAATGCAATATTCATTTTTTAAAAGATTTTATTTATTTATTTGACAGAGATCACAAGTAGGCAGAGAAGCAGACAGAGAGAGAGGATGAAGCAGGCTCCCTGCTGAGCAGAGAGCCCGATGCGGGGCTCTATCCCAGGACCCTGGGATCATGACCTGAGCTGAAGGCAGAGGCTTTAACCCACTGAGCCACCCAGGCGCCCCCCTAATGCAATATTCTTGATTGTTGCATACTAGACAAAGGGAGCAGATGAGGAAGAGTCCTTTAGCTCAGATGACACTCAAGTTAGAGTTGCAGGATTTACACTAGAGTCTGTGAGTAGATCATCCATATGTCTAAATTTACAACTGGTTACATAAAAATAGGAGTCAAAAGGAGATCATATCCAGCATTATTTTGTGGGGAGGACTGCAAGACAAAGGTCAAGAGGATAACAATAATGTGGTAGCAGATTTTAGTCAAATATAAGAAACGCTTGTCCTACTATCATATGATCTCCCTGATATGAGGAAGTGGAGATGCAATATGGGGGGCTGGAGGGGGTAGGAGAAGAATAAATGAAACAAGATGGGATCGGGAGGGAGACAAACCATAAGTGACTCTTAATCTCACAAAACAAACTGAGGGTTGCTGGGGGGAGGGGGCTCCGGAGAGGGGGGTGGGGTTATGGACATTGGGGAGGGTATGTGCTATGGTGAGTGCTGTGAAGTGTGTAAACCTGGCGATTCACAGACCTGTACCCCTGGGGATAAAAATACATTATATGTTTATAAAAAAATAAAAAAATAAAAAAATAATAATAATAAAAAAAGAAACTCTTGTCCTGTAACATGAGCTTCCACCTAGGAATGAAAGAGCAGCTTCACAAAATAGTTATTTCCTCTAATACTGGGGATATTCAGCACATTTATATGTATAAAGTACCTAGAGTAGAGCTTTAGCATATAAGGATATTACATAAGCATTTCTTCAATAAAACAAAAAGCTGGAATACCTGAAATACTGAGTTGATGAGTCCTGTGTTTTCTAAAAGTTTTTACTTAAAGCTTATATTATGACTGGGCTATTTTGGATGAAAGTCACAAATAGGTTCTAGGATTTGGGGCCCAGAAGAAAATTTTACTGAAAGGCTAATTCAGGAAAGTGGACATATAGAAGTGAAGAGAGGCCAAAAAGTTGGTTTGGAATGGGATTCAGGAAGATCCAGAAGCTCCAGTTACCATCTCTGGAATGAATGAGAGCTCTAGCTATTGTCAGTCTTTTCACCAAGCTAACTCGTATTCAAATTCCAGAAAGGGAGCATATGATGAACCTCATCTTTTGTGCCATGTACTCAACCTTTTGACTAGATTACTTCATTAATTGGAATACCAGACTATGACTATGCAAGAGCTAATTCCTCAAGTGGAAATACAGGTATAATTTCCAAAAGGAAGTGTAATTGATACTGGGTAAGCAAAAAACCATGAAAGGCCCTCTGTTTCCTCTAAGCCTCTTCCAGCCTTATGATTCTTTGAAGCTCTGATAATATAACATAATGAACACTCATTGGATGGAGTTCATGACCCCTTGATGCACTCCACCAGCATTTTGCCCATTGCTTAATAATCCTTTCTAATGATGACAAAGAAGACTGAATGCACAATTGGATATGTGCACCTTCTCTTCCCAATGTACATGTAGTCAGTCTGGATAGAACAAAGTCATGGGCTTGGGAAGCACTGAGTAAGGGACAGGTGAGCCTAAGTAGGGGGAGATGGGTAGGAGGTGATGTGACTAGGGTCACTCAGGGAACTGTATAACCAGGCTCACAGAAATTGCAGGAGTGGAGAAAGAGACATGATATTTACAAGAACACTTTTTTTGTGCTCATGATAGTTATAAGTCCATCATGTTTGTTCTAAATATAGACATGATATTCACAAACCCACCCTGATATTGACAAGAAATTTACCAAGTTCCCTGGTCAGTTCCTATAAAAAACCAGCCTTAATGGCCCTCTGTGACAACCCATTAGGGACCCCTCTCACTCTAGAGAGCTCATTTTCTTTCCTTTCTGTTCTCACTTTTGCTTAATAAACTTTCACTTCACTTCACCCTTTTGGTCCCAGATTCATTCGTCAACTCCATGAGACAAGAACCCTGCAACCCTGCAACAGGGCTCTGTGGCCAGGCATCTTGACAGAATCCTGTGCCAGCCACACACATGTTGTCACTTTATGCAAATTACTGAACCTATATACATGTCTCAGTTTATTTCACTGTCCTATCTCATAGTTTTATAATATGTATTCATTAAATTAGATAACACATGTAATCAGACTGGCACCTATTCAGGTGTCACAGTAGAGGACTGTAGATGACATTTTAATTATTATTAATATTACAGCCACCAATAATGTCACCACTGTTACCTTACTGAGTAAGATCCATTTCAGACACCCACAGCTAGTCCAAGGCACATTTGCAAATATGGCTACCTGTTCTACCAGACATCTTTCTTCAGGAAGAAAGGAAAACTACCTAAGGTGTAAGCAAAACACTGTAAGAGAAGTGGTGGTAGAGAGCTCAAAGCCTGCCATTCTTTATGCTCAGAACACCTTGGAAATGGCTCTACTGCCCTGTGCAAAACAGAAACTCTTAGACTTTCAAGAATAATCATGCTTAAAGGGAAACAGAACAAATGGAAAACAAATAATAAAAGCAAAAGCCTTATTTTCTCTTTCTATCCAGGACGTAGCTTTTTAAAAGACTTTTTTTTTTCCTGGGAAAATAAAATGAAATCAGAGGGGAGATGAGCCATAAGAGACTCTTAGCTATAGGGAACAGACTGAAGGTTGCTGGAGGGGAGGTTGGTGGACGGATGGGGTAACTGGATCATGGGCATTAAGGACGGCATGAGGCGTAATGAGCACTAGGGGTGATATGAAACTGATAAATCGCTAAGCTCTACCTCTGAAACTACAAAAAAAAGTCTTCTAATCTATTTAAAAAAACTTTTTTTCCTTATTATTATAAAAATGCTACCCATAATCTATTGAAACAGTGAAAACATTACTGGATTTTTCTAGCTAACCACTACATTAGCCAATTGCTGTTGGTATTTCCAGTAGCCCTTTCTATGTACATAAATCTGTATAGAAACAGATTTTAATGGAATGTAACTGAAATGCTTTTGGAAATGAAGGGGATACAGGGAAAAAATTTTGAGTGAGCTAGCTCTGGATACCCTATTAAGTAGAAAACCAATTAGGACATAGAGCCCCTTTCAGTCTACAAAGTAATTTAGAGGGAATCCAATCTCTCAGGACCATCATGGTTGAAGCGAGCCACACCAACCCTTCACTCTATAACACCTAAGGCATTTCCACTGACTTGATTCACAGAATGCTGTGCTACAGGGTTATCAGTTCTACATCCTTCCTTCAGTGACCCATATCTAATTAGGGCTTTAATAAGATCTCAAAGTGTTTCAGTTTTATAGCAGTTATTAGAATATTCGGTTCCAATGCTACTGACATAACGATGTGCATTACATGTGGCCATTCTCTATTCAGTACTCTCAGAAACACTGGGGAAGGAAGTAGCAAACCCATTTCACAGATGAAGAAACTGAAGACCAGAGAGATGACAAAACTTGCCCCAGTTCACATAATCTCTAAGTGGCACAGTAGAACAAAATCATACATTTTGACATTAAAATCTTTTCCTTACTCCTTACAGTTCTTGTTTCATTGTTTTGAGACTGAGGTTGTCATTTGCCTCTTTCTAACAAATGCTTTGGGTCCTGAAATTGGGTTTTCAGGTTGTCGGTCCCAATGACTCTTGCTTGAAATAGGCAGCCATTGAGATGGCTTTTTAGGAAACCAAACAGGTAAGGTCGACAAGGCTCAAAGAGAAAACAAAAAACAACACATTTATCTGGGCTTATTGCCCATTCTCCAAATCATTCAGAGGGGATCATGAGGAAGAGTAAAAGCACATTTCACTGTTAATGGATTTTAACTCTCTTTTAATTCAACAGCAAATGGAAGCATCTATTGTTTTTGCCAATCTAACATCCCATGATTTCTCTGAAGTATCATTGGCAAACTGTTTTTATCAATGGTGGCATAGATACAAGTCTATTAAAGTGCAGAATATTTTAATACAATTTACATTTTTTTCCCAATTATCATTTAATTCACCTGATACTGGCCACATGGCAAACTTGTCCACATTCCAGACATCAGTTCTCTGGCATTTTTTAAATTTTAGCAGTAACATTTAATATAATTTACTTAATTGAAAAATAATATATGTACACTGAAGTGCATTTGGAAAATATAGTAATTTGTAAATTAATAGAATAAAGATTGCTGTGGTCCAACTACCCAAAAACAAAGACAATTTACACTGTATGATTGTGATTTTTTTTTTACTATGCATATGCACACATTTTTAAACAAAGTTTATATAAGTTTATAACCTGCTTTTTAAAACTTAATAATGTGTTATAAATACTTATTTAACTCATTAGTGTCTCCTAAGACTTTATTTTTTAAGCTGATTATTTGGATTCATAATTCTAAGAACAAATTTTTTCTTTTTGGACATTAGTTTTTTTCCCTCACTTTCTAACTTTTATAATAATACTCTTAACATATAATTGTACACAAATTTTTTACACAGCTGTTTCTGTGAGGCATATGTTTGGCTGAAAATTCAGAAAATCTAACTACTAGTTTCTTAAATGATATAGACATTTTCCCAACGTAATAAGACATCTGGAGGTAGAAAACCATGGCTGGAGCACTGGCCAAATGACACCAGATGACCCAAGCTCTTTTCATCTTTTTCTGCCCCTGGTCTGAGTATTTGCTTTTTATTCCTATGGTTTTAGAGCTCATTGTTGCAATATGGGTACCCTAGCTCCAGGCAACTGTACTCAAGGAGGTAATGGGAGGAAATGATGTTGGCAATACTCCAACTGTATAATATCCATGTATCTACTCTAGATGAAAAGAACTCTGGGAAAGTGAGTATTTAGCCCTTCTAACCTCCAGATAAAATGAGAAGGAGTTGGTGGTAGGTGTTAAGTTCATCAACCAACAATGTCTGCCATAATCTATTATATAAAATGAGCAATTTCTCCCTGTAGGAAAACCCCCTAGAGGGGATACCTTAGAATTTCATTTTTTCTCTGATATAAAAGAAATATATGTTAATTGCAGAAAACTAGGGAAAAAAAAAACCTAAGAAAATCATAAAAAAGAATATAAAATATTTTATAACCTCACGAAGCAGACATAACCAGCCAATAACTAGACTATGTATCTAGTCTTTATCCTATACTAGCTCAGACAATTCTATGTGGAAGCAGGAATTAAGGGTTACTGTAATAGACATGATTACTAGTCCTAAGAATCCAGATGAATAGCCCTCAAGTTCAGTTCAAGCAACAGTTTCTACTTTTGTACTTGATAAAACTATGTCTACCCCAACTAGTTAATTGACTTTCATGGAAGACAAGCACTAAAACAAATAGATATATATTACACTATATTTAACAATACAGTCAAACCAAAGTATTAAAATAGTACTGAGCAGAAGTAGTTCTTCTGCGGGGCAGGGGATGGTTCAAGAAAAGCTGCTCAGAAAAGATGATTCTAGAATAAATTTTAAAGTTTAATTTGAATTTTCCATGGGGACAATGGCAGGTTGCGGTAATAGAAATGAGTATTCAAGATTCAGAAAACAGCATTCAGAAAACATCGAGGAGTGAAAACAAGTGCATATTTGAAATTACATATAAATGAGGGCTTGACATATTATAAAGTTTAAAAGATGTCTATATAACAGAAGTAGATAATTCTAGAAAGATAAATAAGACTCTAAAAAGTTGAGCAGTTCATGCAACAAAAGGGCCACTCTGTTCTGCCCAGATGTTAATAGAGGATCCTGGGGTGGGGGCCAAAACAGGAGGCATCTTGACCACATTCCCTGTTAGAAAGATCACCCCATCAGGGATGTTCCCTCTAGATACACAAAAGCAGGCAATCAGTTGAGTCCATTGCAACAATGGGTTCTACTTCCTCCAGAAACCTCTCTTTCTGAGAACACAGCCCTGAGGAACTTCTGGTATGTTCTAAGGGAAATTTCCATGACCTGAGAGTCCCAAGGATAATCACCATCAACATCCTCCTCCTCCTCCTCCTATCAGTTACTTTAATATCTCAAACAACTTCCATGTTCCTGTCACCAGAACGAGGAGCTTTCTGTATGATATATCATAAGAATTCTGAGCAGCTGCCTTTAAAACTATATTCTTGGATGCCAGCGCTCTGGATAATTGCTTCAGTCATGACATGAGGGCTGAGCATGTCAGGCTCAGTTCCTGCTCCGCCCCCACCTGTAACTTTAAAGGAAGAGTTGTACCTCACTTATTTTACATCATCACAGGATAAGGAGCTTTTCTACCT
Organism: Martes martes; assembly: GCF_963455335.1. Classification (NCBI taxonomy): domain Eukaryota; kingdom Metazoa; phylum Chordata; class Mammalia; order Carnivora; family Mustelidae; genus Martes; species Martes martes. Next base: position 14,628,864 of record NC_137891.1, on the reverse strand, counting down.
CCACCTCCCACCTGGGTTCTAAAACCGACCCACTTTCTTTGTTGGAGAGCAGTATAGTAAATTAGGGAAAAAGAAGGAGACCTTTTATATTATAATTCAAAGCATAGCAAAGAAATAGAAACTGTTTTAGTTTAATAATACCAAAGAGCATTGGGCGGGGGTGAGGGGGTGTTGGAATTGATTAAGAGTCCAAACTGGCTTATGGATGGTTTGACTTGCAAAGGAATATTCTCTTCATCTTTCTTTTCCACCTGTATACAACACAAACCTTCTCAGGGAAAGATTCCTGAGTCTAAGAGGACAGGTAGTGTGGCAGAGCATCTGGGAGAAGGTAAGGACAGAAGAGAGTTTTAGGAGTCAGAGGCATGGTAAGGGAGGAGTTGAAAGGAAGGGGGACTCAGAGAGGGGAGCAGTCAGTTAAAGCTAAAGGCTTTAGCATGTCAATTAAAGCTAAAGGCTCTCCATGCTCTCCTATGAGTTGGCATTCTGTTTAGAATAGAATAGAGAACCATTTCCTATTCTCCACGAATTCTTTGAGTCAGCGTGGATTATTATAATAGGAAAAATAAGCCTAAAAAACAGGAAGGGCTACATGAGTCCTGGCTGCAGACTCTCAGAGACTTATGACCTCTTCTGTTTCTCAGTTTTCTCATCTATAAGATGAAGATAAAAATACTACATAGTTCTTACCTTAATGAAAGAAAAAAGAAGATAAAATATATTAGGAGCTTAGATTGGTGCTTTGGGGTCAGCAGACTCTGTAAAGGGCCAGATAGTAAATATTCCAAGCTTTGCAGACCATATTCTCTCTGTCACAGCTACTCAGCTTTGTTCCTACAGTGAGGAAGGCAACCATAGAGACATGTAAACAAATGTGTGTAGTTGTGTTCCAATAAAACTTTATTTACAAAAACAGATGGTGGGCCAGATTTGGCCTGCAGCTGTAGTCTATGGGCCCATAGCTTAGAATATTCATGGATGGGGCACCTGGGTGGCTCAGTGGGTTAAGCCTCTGCCTTCGGCTCAGGTCATGATCTCAGGGTCCTGGGATCGAGTCCCGCATCGGGCTCTCTGCTCAGCGGGGAGTCTGCTTCCCCCCGCCCCTGCCTGCCTCTCTGCCTACTTGTGATCTCTCTGTGTCAAATAAATAAATAAATAATATATTTTAAAAAAAGAATATTCATGGACATACTCTGTAAATGATTCATAAATATTAACTATTATTGTCATTATTAATTGATCACTATGTCTTTCCAGATTCTTTCTGTTTGACAATTTAGCCAATAAAAAAACTTCTACAATAATGTCCTATAGCAATTTTCCAAAGTCAAGGACATAATAAAGAGATTATTTTATATTGGACTTCGCTATAAAATGTATTTTAATAAACAAGTTTTGCTTTAAAAAACAGATGTGTGTTAAAACTAATAGACTAGATTTGACCAAGTTTTCTTCAAATGCCACAAATGGTTATAATCCCAAATGCTCACAACTTCTCTCCATGAAGATTTAGATTTAAGACTTCTTTGTCGGATGCAGGCTTTTGCACAGCTTGTCCATGGGTAAGAGCCAATTTTTAACAAGACTGGTCCTCCTCAGCACCATCCTTTCTGACATCACTGTTACTATCAACCAGAAAATTCTCATTTCTCAAGGAGAGCACCCAAGTTCCAGGAGCTGGTTCTTCCAGTGTCTCGGCATCTTTCCAGGGGGCCCATCTGTTTGCACTGCTCAGTCAAGGCCTAACAGCTCAGAACATATGGCTGGGACTTCTCATCTTGGAGACTGAAGCTGACGAATACTTGAGAACATGCATTTGGTGTGGGAGGTATGTTGGCTCAAAGAAACCTGGTCTATTTGTAAGCCTGAAGCTCCTGAGGAAAGTACCTGAAGTCTTTACAGGGGAAGAAGAACCTTTCCATTTTCAGAGGAATAACTAGAAATGATTTTATATTAGTATTATATTATTCCATCTGTACAAATATACAAAGTTAGCCTCAGAAAGTTTGAAGGACATACCCCAGTTGAAACTGGCATAAAGTGACAAACACTGAACTAGTTTACTAGTATTCTGTACAGGGTTCTTTACATTTACTTAATCAGAGTAGCCCTTTTTCCAACCACTCCAAATAAGGAGAATTTTACTATACATTGGAATACTAAATGGCCTGGGAAGTGATGTGGCAAGAACAAATCAGGGCATAAATACACCTGGACAAAATATGCTGGAAAAATCCTGGAGATGGGTGCAAAGTAGGCAAATGGTTTATATCTGAACATGAACAAAAGGACCCATTTCTATCAGCTTGTTGGGCTCAGTGCACCTGCAGTTCTTTCAAGAACTAGTTACCCTTGAGAATGAATCAGTAAACAAGGCAGCCATGGTCCCTGGTCTCATGCAGCTCATCGTCTAGTGGGAGGTTATTTACTGAATCCATTAGGGCCTCGGGATGAAGGCAACAACACGGTCAAAGGGTTTCCTGGAAAGGGTTTACATGGACGGTCTACTGAATTATGAGCAAAGTTAAAGGAACAGGATGGAACAGGGAAGCACCTTAGGACTCACAGTAGTGGGGAGCTACGACTGAAGAGGCAATAGGAAGGAGCCGTGTGATCAGAGCCTGGCAAGGACATGAGACGTCAGAAGAGGGCCACCTAGCAGGACCCCTGGCTGCGGAGGTGCACAGCGGGAGCAAAGAACCTCAGCCAGGCAGGGAGGGAGAAGTTGCGGGAAACAGATTTTCCTGCTCTCTCCAAGCTCCTACCCATGGACCCTTAGCAACCAGATAGCAACAAAATCTTCAGCCTGAAAGTCAGCTTTCTGAGGCGCTCCGTGGCAAATATATTTTTGCGGGTGGCAATATTGAAAATGAAGGATAGCCAGCTCACCTGTGGTAAAGTTCTAGTACCAATTAAGGATATATAGTAGTTTTTTCAAATCATGTTTGTATTTTTTAAAGATTTTATTTATTTATTTGACACAGAGAGAGAGACCACAGGTAGGCAGAGAGGCAGGCAGAGAGAGAGGAGGAAGCAGGCTCCCTGCTGAGCAGAGAGCCCGATGCGGGGCTCCAACCCAGGACCCTGAGATCGTGACCTGAGCCCAAGGCAGAGGCTTAACCCACTGAGCCACCCAGGCTTATTTAAAAGAAATGGCATAATGGAAATAAATGGTCTTTAGAGTCATCTCAGTATAGACTAGAACCCCATTTCTCTCACTTTAGAGCTGTGGGATATTGGGCAATTTCCTTAATCTCTTTGTTCCAATTTCCATACCTATAAGATGGAAATAATAATGCCTTCTTTACAGGGTCTTTATAAAAAAAAAAAGAAAGAGTTGTTTGTTTGTTTTTTTAACACTTGGTATTTAGGAAACTTTCAAACAGTATTATGTTCTTCCCTTCTTCTTCTTCTTCTTCTTTTTTTTAATACCATTGCATCCCTATTACTGTAATAATTCCAGGAATTTATAGCCCAGCAAGCATAAAATTCAGTGTTGGATGTAACTGGCAAATATTTAAAAAAACTCAAAAGTGTTAAAAACAATCTTTCAAAATGATAGCAAAAGTAAAATAATGCTGGTCTTAAAAGAGATTAAGGAAACCAACCTAAAGATTACAGTCATCTAAAATTCCACTCCTTAAAATAGCTTTTTAAATTTTTACATCAGAGCATTTTGGACAATCGTTTAAAAATGTTGTAAAAGTTGTCATCCCTGAGGTGATGAATGTGCTTCTAATCTCTCCTTACCCTGCTTCTCTCCTGCAGAGTTATTTGTCCAAAACCAGAATTGATTATATCACTTTCCTGTCTTAAACATATTTCCCCTGTGCCTATAGCACAAAGTTTAAACTCCTTAGCAGGACATCCAAAGGTTTTCCTAATCGAACTCCAAAGCAGAGCTCTAATCCAATCTCCGAGCGCTACACACTACAAATCAGCTTCACTGAACTACTCACACTTGGCAATACATTTTCGTATCTCTGTTTCTCATTGTTCTCTTTACCCATATCTCCCTTCTTGGCCAAGTGAAAACTTATTCATTCTTCGAATCTGGGCCTCAGTGTTGGTTCTTTGGGAAATAGGTCATTCTTTTCTATTTATTCTATTACTCACTAATTTCTGAAATGAGATTTGGTTTATGTTAACTTCCAGGTTATTTTTTCCATAGACACATTAAAAATTAGAATTTCCTTGCTTGATCATCTTTGTTCTCCCTTTCTTATAAAGTCTTATTGTAACATTTCTGGGTCATCTACAAGTTTGATGAATGTCACTGAAAGGCAGAAGAGTGAAGGTCACATATTGGCTCCAGAACTTGTGGCATTTGAAGTGCATTCCCCTCAAATCTATTTAAGAAACACCTGTTGAATATCTTCTATGGGTCAACCGCTGTTCTACCTGATACATAAGTGAAAAAACACTCAAGTTTCCCTCCTCTCATGGAGCTTACGTTCTTATAGGAAGAGACAGACAATAAACATAGGACACATGTAAATTACATATGCATAAAAAGGGATGAGTGTTATGCAGAAAAAAAGGCAATGTTGATTCATCTGTAAGGAATTGGCTGGGGTTGCTGGTGCTATGGAGACCTTTAGGTTTTACAGAGAGAACACTGTACAATGAGAGATGCGTGTATGAGTGGAGTGGAGAGAGCTGAAAGAAGAGATGTAGAAGACAAGGAGAGATGGGCAATAGGAACCAGGTCCTGTAAGGCCATTGCCTTGTGTTCGGAGCTAGGGTTGTGTTCTATCAACCTGCTGTCTTTCAATACTAGCCTCAAAATGCAATTCTGAAATAAACAGGGCTAGTGAACTCCCTGATTGAGGTTACATACCACTTTGGAGTTGACAATGTGTTTTTACATATATTCATTCATTTAACTCCTCAAATCCTCAAGCTAATATTATTCTAGTATTATTCTTATTTTTTTTTCTTTTGAGAGAGAGAATGCATGAACATAAGTGAGGGAGGAGGGCCAAAGGGAGGGAGAGAGAGAATCCCAAGCAGGCTCCATGCTGAAACCCTGAGATCACGACCCAAACCCAAATCAAGAGTCAGACGCTTAACTGACTGAGACACCCAAATGTTCCAATATTATTCCAGTTTTAAAAATGAAGAAACTAAGCCTTAGAGAAATAACTACCTTAGTATCTCTGCTAAGGTATGGAAGATCCAGATATAATTCATATCCAGGAACATCTTATTGGAACAATGTCTACTACCTCCACCATTATCTTCCTCTAACCAGCTACACTCTTGTCTTCCTGGGACTACCTCATCTGCCATTGAACTGAAGGACGTTCATCCACTCTTGCCTTACTGTAGCAGTAGGCTCTCTGACTAGGTAGCATCCTTATTTCAATGAGTTCCCAACTATTGGTGTAGTCTGCAGGACACTGAATGGGTGAGTTGTGTCTCTCTTTCTCCACCTTGGCACACCCCATCTCTCCTTTCTGGACTATAGCACTTTCTCTTTTGGTTCCGCTACAGGTCCAATGCACGTGATGTTCTCTCTGCAGGGAAAAAAAAATCCCTCTTCTGTCCCTAATTATTCTACTTTTCATATATCGCTCAATCGTTTCTTTATATTACCTCTTGTTATTTTCCTGGGAATTCAAAAATTTTTGTTCAATGAAAGAGATGCTGGAGTCTCAGTAACTATTTGTTAGATGAATGGATATACAAATGAGTAAAAGTCTGGACATAAAGGCCACTATTCTCACATGCAAGTATTTTATACAACCCTAGGATTCATAAGGAAAGATAAACCAGAAGGAACTTTTGCTAAACAGCAAGAATAGAGCTGCACACCGTTAGTTAATACATCATTTACTTTTATGACAAATATGTTAATTCAGGTACTCACCACACATTTGCTGATTTGTTCATTAAGTTAAAGTTGCAATTATGTTCTATTTAACCATAAAACCTACACTTATATAGGCAATTTACAGCTAGCATTATACTTTTACTTACTGTGGCTCATTGAACCCTTGCAAAGGGCCTATGATGTCATTGTCAGTACAACAGAGCCCTGACTGTCATTGGTTTAACTAATTGTTTTATAAAGTCACCAGTGACTTAGACAACACAAAACTTAAGGTTATTCATAATTTTGCTGAGACAAGATCTTGAAATTTGTCTTGTGTTTAACTAGTTAGTAAGCCTAATTAGCCATCTAACATACTCATGACATCGTGGCTTTGTTTTCCTTCTAAAAAAGGAAATTTAAGCAAAATGCTGAAGAGAAAGTAGAACTATTTAAGGAAGTGGTTCTTATTTTTTATTTCTTTTTAAATTTTATTTTATTATTTCAACGTTTCTGAGAAAGTTGTTCTTGGCTGGGTGCAAATGATTGTCTATAGTGACATTGCCAAAAGTAATGCTGAAAAAGCTCATTTAAAAAGCTAGTTTACCTGCCTTGTCATCATCCCAGGAAAGTGCCAGGCTCATAAGAACATATTCAATAACAAGTCAAGTAAGTCAATATGTTCTCTAAATTTTATGAACAGGATATAAACTGCTAGTTTCTCTTTTTCTTCCATTCGGTTCTATCACATGCCCCAGCCACTATCGCACCTCATTCCTTGGCCCCCTAATTGGACATCTGCTCAGCCAGGTGCCTTTGCCATGGTCCTTCTCTCTTCTCATTTTGTCTGGGTTCTGCATTCAATGTCCGGAGTATGAGACTGTGAAGTTGTCAAGAATTTGGCAACTTGGAAAGCAGGAAGGGGTAAATAGTTTATGAGCTCATCCAGAATTCTCCCTCAATGGACAGAGAGAGGGATAAGCTGGGGCATTTTCACAAAAATTCTGTTCTATTACTGATGAATTCTGAGCTCTAGAAAAGTGAGTACTTTATTTGTGAATGCTAGGTGTTTACAAGGAAGAGTCCCCATGCAGAGAGGAAGAAACTGATGCTCAGAAAAGGTGTGTAAATTTGACAGTTTTCCTTTAGAGTCAATGACAATTTTTTTACCTTTTCATAACATGGTTGAAAAAGAATTATCTCGACTAACTTGTCTTTTGCTCCTACTTGCTTTTGACCTTGAACTTGCTCAAGATGCAAGCACTGCTTCTATATGTTGTCCCCCGTTTTGTGCACAAGTGTTCTCTCTTGATGGACCCAAGTCCTAACTGGTTTTCATCTTTGCTGCTACTGGATCAGTAATGTCAGCTCATCTGTGGGTGCTCCAGCTCCATGAGAAAGAAGGGTCAACACTATACATCCAAGATTCAAAGCTAAGAGAATGCAAAACTGGAGCTTGAACTTGGTCCTAAGCACTTGTCAGAACAGCCTGGAAGGCTATTTCATGAGCTTTCAGAAAAAGCAAAATTGTGGGTGAATCAATTTGATCTTTGTTTTTTTTTGTTTTTTCTTTCCCTTTCATCATATACTTGTGGACCTTTTTATTTTCTCTGGACATTAAACTTAATACTTCCAGTCTTTTGTACAGCATAGCCTCTCTTACTCTGTTCCAAATTATGCCACCTGCTGAGAGACTCAATTCTTCCACTTAAAGTTCTTCTATGTTCTTCTCACACAGGTGTGGGGAGGCGGCATGGAGTGTGGATTTTGGAGTTAGGTAATCTACAGTTTGATTTCCAGCTCCACTGTGTGCTGGTATTTGAGGAATAAGCCTAACTTGATGTTCATGTCCATCAGGTAATAGATGTCTGGTTCACTACCACTTCATCCCTGTGATTTCACAGCAATTTCACATGCTGGTCTCCACCAGGTGTTAATTTATTTCCATGACTTAACACAGTTTACCTTTAAAAGCCTCTAGAAAGCTCCAACACAGAGGACTCTGCTTTAGTCAGAGTTATCCAACAGACTTTTCTAAGATGACAGAAATGCTCTCTATCTGCATGTCCGGTACTTAGTCACTGGCCACATATCACTACTGAGCATTTGACATGTGGCTGGCACAAGTGAGAAACTGAATCTTTACATTTATGTTAATGTTAATCATTTTAAATTTAAATCTATATAGCCATAAATGGATTGGGCTATAGTACAGAATACTGCAGTCTTAGATGATAAAATTGATGACATTAGATGACATTAAGATGATTAGATGACAAATTAGGTGACTTTAAGAGGGTTATAGGATAAATATTTACGTGGATGGGGAACTTTCCAGCACCCCTCAACTATTAGAAGTTGTACCTACTCTGTCTATTTTTCAGTCCATCCATACTATGTGACTATAAAACTCCGAAGTTGTGTATATTTAAGTATACATAAGGTTATTATTGCTACCAAGTTTTAAAAATTATGCCTTTATTATTTTCCAATTATCCAGATTGCTCTTTTATTTTCCTTTATTCAAGACAGATGCTAAAATAAATTCAGGAGAGAGGCCAGTTTAGAGTCATCATTAATTTCATTTAGTAGAATGTCTCCTCAGCCCCTACTGCTGCTTCTTTGTTTTTCTTATAAATGCGGTTTCATTCCTTTAACTCTCTTGGGGTAGGTTTAACTTGCTATTGATGGTCTGATCTCAGCCCTTTATTAAGTCAGAATCCTGCAGTTTGGAAGTTTTCCCTGGTGGAACATTTGTTTTGAATAAGGGATGCATTTCTCATATTTCTTCGCTTGGATGGGGCATCATTTAATAAATTACTGTTGAGATTTTGTATATAGAAGTCTAAATAAAAACTAGAATGAAGTAACTCAATTTTTATCAAATTTTCTCTATACACATTTTATCAGGGTCCCACAGGATTTGCCTTCTAAGATAGTGAGTTCCTTATCACTGGAATTATTGAAGCAAAGGTGTGAGGTCAAGTTTCAGGTATTCTAAAGATAAGCATCTTGACTCTAAGGTCTTAGCACTTAAATGGGTTTGACATGGTGATGACAGCATATCTGGAGCCTTGCCTCCATTTCTTAAACTTTGTCCAGATATAAGAATCTCTCACATTGTGGTGTTTCTGATTTCACTTCTGGGTTTTCTGTTTGTTTATCTCTCTGCTGCATTTTTTCCTGGATTTCTTTCAAGAGGTCTTCCTCCACTAATCTCTTGAATGGTTGGTTCCCCCAAATCTTCTCCTCAGCCTTCTCCCCGTATCTGTCCCTGTATGCTCTTTGTGAGATGGCATCTGTCACCATGGTTCCCCCTGCCCTACAGGCACTGATGACTGCTAGATATGTTCTTAAGCAAAGTTCCTCATGCACACATTACATAGCCTACTTAGAGGTCTCCACCTGGCTGTCCAACAAGCACTTCACATACAATGTATCAACAGCTTAACTCAGTGTCATCCTCAAACTACCCAAAGTACCTATTCCTTCTCCATTTCCAATTTAGGTGGTACTATCACATGAACAGGTACTTAAGCTAAGAATCTGGGAATCATCTTTGAATTTCCTCCTTTGGGTCCCTCTTCCACCTAAAAGATCACCAAATCCTGTCCATTCTACTGCCATTGATTCATGTATTCATTCAGCAAATATTATGTGCATGCTCTGGGCCATATATCTTGCTAGGTGCTGTGAGTGGAGAAGTAAACAAGACAGACACAGTCAGTCCCCAAATGAAGCTTAGAGTACATTACTGAGAGATACAACTAAAATGAAACAAAACCCCACATAAACAGAAGTAATTTGCAATCCACACTACGTTGTGCATGGGCTAGAACTGACCCAGCCTCTCATGCATCCTTGTTCTCTGAAAAATTCCAAAAAATGGTCCTGAATTTGTATTTGCACATAAAAAGAATATAGACACCAATACTCTGGAATTCCTTCCAAACAGATGACTGTTTATCTATGCAAATTGCTTGGAGTCTGCATCATTTGTGCACTGAAGAGTCTCTTCCTTGAAGACTTACATTACTTATACAGTTCATTTAGTCCAACCTCTAACTTCACACAAGATTCACTTTTACAATGGCACAACCTGCTTTTGAGCCATCAAGCACTGGGCAAGCTCACCCTTCACAAGGCAACTCACTGAATATTTAATAACTTTGCCTGTTAGAAAGTTTTCCCTGAAATTCCTCTCCACTCCTATTGTTCTGGAGTTACATAACACACCCAATATTTCTCATTTGCTTTTCAAATACTAGAAGATAATTATCTGAAACTTATATTCTACACACCAACTTTTCTCACTTCTTTCACTTATTCCTCATGGAAATGATGGAGTCCCCAGATTTTGCAATGGCCAAATCCTCATGGCACTCTAGTCTCAAAAGTCCAAATTCAAATGTATCCAGAATTGAACACAAAGCTCCAGATGTGATATCCTTGTGATTACAATGTCAATGATGACAAAAACTGTAAATACCACTATGTATTATTGGCTTCCTATGTGCCAGACATGGAAAGAACTTAATTATCTCATTGATACTCACAGTAATTTTATAGGCTGCATAGGCTTACCATCTCCACTTTTCTTGACATGGAAAGTAACATGACCTTATTGGTAGCAGATGACCTGTAAGTGGCAGAGGCCAATGCTTGTCCCCATCTATGTGTATCTTCAAAACCTATGTTCATAAGCACTTTTTGTTCTCTTTCTTTACAGATAAAGCAAGGAAAGCAACATTTCTTTACCTCTTTGTGCCTCTGTAATTTCAACTTGTATTTTATGAGAAGTCTTAATCTATAATCTTAGAGTAATGGTAATAGCTGCCTCATAGAGTTGTCATGAGGATAAAATGAGGTAATATTAAACACAGTATGACTAGCATGAATTTAAAATGTGAAACTTTTTTTTTTTTTTTTTTTTTGAGAGAGAGATTGAGAGAGCAAGCAGGGGGAAGGGCAGGAGAGAGAGAGAATCCCAAACATGCCCCATGCTCAGCATGGAGCCTGACACTGGGCTCAATCTCATGACCCTGAGATCATGACCTGAGCTGAAACCAAAAGTCAGATGCTCAACTGACTGAGCCACGCAGGCACCCCTAAAAATGTGAACTTTTATTATTATTGCCATTATTGTGCCACATGATACTTAATAGTCACTGATAAGTGATTTAAAAATGAGATAATCCTAAGGAAATCAGATATTTGTAGCTAAGGACAACTTCCACAGGAACTCAGAGCTCTATTTCTGTACTCTCAGAATGTTCTTGTAACAGTCAGGATAAGATAGGCTAGTGGCCCAAACAAATCCCAATTATTAATGTTTTAACACACAATGACAAAATGCTTATTTCTCATCTATTTTACATTTCCCGCAGGGGTTTATGGGGGCTCTGCTCATCTACTCTAGGTCCGAAAATGATGAGGACTCCAGCACCTTGTAACTTGTCACCACGCCATCCAGAATGTGTTGCCACTTTGATGGCTGCAGTGGGGAATTGTGAAAAACCTGAGGGTCAGTTTTCATGGGGTTCCTTGAGCCCTGGAGGAGAGGAAAATTGGCTACAAATAAAATTAGAATTGTTAGATAACCCTACAGAATGGTTCGCTCTGGGAAGTCCCAGTCTATATTCACTATCCTGGCATTTAGTCCTCTTAGAAGTACCCTGGTTTGCATAATAATCTTTTTTTTTTTATTTTTTTTTATTTTTTTTTAATTTTTTTGTTTTAATAAACATATAATGTATTTTTATCCCCAGGGGTACAGGTCTGTGAATCGCCAGGTTTATATATTTCACAGCACTCATCATAGCCCATACCCTCCCCAATGTCCATTTCCCCACCACCCTCTCCCGTCCCCCTTCCCCCCCGCAACCCTCAGTCTGTTTCTTGAGATTGAGTCTTTTATGGTTTGTCTCCCTCCCAATCCCATCTTTTCATTTTTTCTTTTCCTACCTCCCCCCAAACCCCCCCACCTTGCATCTCCACTTCCTCATATCAAAGAGATCATATGATAGTTATATTTCTCCGATTGACTTATTTCGCTAAGCATGATACCCTCTAGTTCCATCCACGTCGTCGCAAATGGCAAGATTTCATGTCTTTTGATGGCTGCATAGTATTCCATTGTGTATATATACCACTTCTTCTTTATCCATTCATCTGTTGATGGACATCTAGGCGCTTTCCACAGTTTGGCTATTGTGGACATTGCTGCTATAAACATTCGGGTGCACGTGCCCCTTCGGAGCACCACGTTTGTATCTTTAGGATATATACCCAGGAGTGCAATTGCTGGGTCGTAGGGTAGCTCTATTTTCAGTTTTTTGAGGAACCTCCACACTGTTTTCCAGAGTGGTTGCACCAGCTTGCATTCCCACCAACAGTGTAGGAGGGTTCCCCTCTCTCCGCATCCTCGCCAGCATCTGTCATTTCTTGACTTGTTAATTTTAGCCATTCTGACTGGTGTGAGGTGGTATCTCATTGTGGTTTTGATTTGTATTTCCCTGATGCCGAGTGATGTGGAGCATTTTTTCATGTGTCTGTTAGCCATCTGGATGTCTTCCTTGCAGAAATGTCTGTTCATGTCCTCTGCCCATTTCTTGACTGGATTATTTGTTCTTTGGGTATTGAGTTTGATAAGCTCTTTATAGATTTTGGATATGAGCCCTTTATCTGATATGTCATTTGCAAATATCTTCTCCCATTCTGTCAGTTGTCTTTTGGTTTTGTTAACTGTTTCCTTTGCTGTGCAAAAGCTTTTGATCTTGATGAAATCCCAATAGTTCATTTTTGCCCTTGCTTCTGTTGCCTTTGGCGATGTTCCTAGGAAGAAGTTGCTGCGGTTGAGGTCAAAGAGGTTGCTGCCTGCATTGTCCTCAAGGATTTTGATAGATTCCTTTCGCACATTGAGGTCCTTCATCCACTTTGAGTCTATTTTCGTGTGTGGTGTAAGGAAATAGTCCAATTTCATTTTTCTGCATGTGGCTGTCCAATTTTCCCAGCACCATTTGTTGAAGAGGCTGTCTTTTTTCCATTGGATATTCTTTCCTGCTTTGTCAAAGATTAGTTGACCATAGAGTTGAGGGTCTATTTCTGGGCTCTCTATTCTGTTCCATTGGTCTATATGTCTGTTTTTGTGCCAGTACCATACTGTCTTGATGATGACAGCTTTGTAATAGAGCTTGAAGTCTGGAATTGTGATGCCACCGACTTTGGCTTTCTTTTTCAATATTCCTTTGGCTATTCGAGGTCTTTTCTGGTTCCATATAAATTTTAGGATTATTTGTTCTATTTCTTTAAAAAAAATGGATGGGATTTTGATAGGGATTGCATTAAATGTGTAGATTGCTTTAGGTAGAATAGACATTTTCACAATATTTGTTCTTCCAATCCATGAGCATGGAATATTTTTCCATTTCTTTGTGTCTTCCTCAATTTCTTTCATGAGTACTTTATAGTTTTCTGAGTACAGATTCTTTGCCTCTTTGGTTAGATTTATTCCTAGGTATCTTATGGTTTTGGGTACGATTGTAAATGGGACTGACTCCTCAATTTCTCTTTCTTCTGTCTTGTTGTTAGTGTAAAGAAATGCGACTGATTTCTGTGCATTGACTTTATATCCTGACACTTTACTGAATTCCTGTATAAGTTCTAGCAGTTTTGGAGTGGAGCCTTTTGGGTTTTCCACATATAGTATCATATCATCTGCAAAGAGTGATAGTTTGACTTCTTCTTTGCCGATTTGGATGCCTTTAATTTCTTTTTGTTGTCTGATTGCTGAGGCTAGGACTTCTAGTACTATATTGAACAGCAGTGGTGATAACGGACATCCCTGCCGTGTTCCTGACCTTAGCGGAAAAGCTTTCAGTTTTTCTCCATTGAGAATGATATTTGCGGTGGGTTTTTCATAGATGGCTTTGATAATATTGAGGTATGTGCCTTCTATCCCTACACTTTGAAGAGTTTTAATCAGGAAGGGATGCTGCACTTTGTCAAACGCTTTTTCAGCATCTATTGAGAGTATCATATGGTTCTTACTCTTTCTTTTATTAATGTATTGTATCACATTGATGGATTTGCGGATGTTGAACCAACCTTGCAGCCCTGGAATAAATCCCACTTGGTCGTGGTGAATAATCCTTTTAATGTACTGTTGGATCCTATTGGCCAGTATTTTGGTGAGAATTTTCGCATCTGTGTTCATCAAGGATATTGGTCTGTAATTCTCTTTTTTGGTGGGATCCTTGTCTGGTTTTGGGATCAAGGTGATGCTGGCCTCATAGAATGAGTTTGGAAGTTTTCCTTCCATTTCTATTTTTTGGAACAGTTTCAGGAGAATAGGAATTAATTCTTCTTTAAATGTTTGGTAGAATTCCCCTGGGAAGCCGTCTGGTCCTGGACTTTTGTTTGTTTGGAGATTTTTGATGACTGTTTCAATCTCCTTACTGGTTATGGGTCTGTTCAGGTTATCTATTTCTTCCTGGTTCAGTTGTGGTAGTTTATACATCTCTAGAAATGTATCCATTTCTTCCAGGTTGTCAAATTTGTTGCCGTAGAGTTGCTCGTAGTATGTTCTTATAATTGTTTGTAAGAAATACATCGACAGTAGTACAATAATAGCAGGGGACTTTAACACTCCCCTCACTGAAATGGACAGATCATCTAAGCAAAAGATCAACAAGGAAATAAAGGCCTTAAATGACACACTGGACCAGATGGACATCACAGATATATTCAGAACATTCCATCCCAAAGCAACAGAATATACATTCTTCTCTAGTGCACATGGAACATTCTCCAGAATAGACCACATCCTGGGTCATAAATCAGGTCTCAATCAGTACCAAAAGATCGAGATCATTCCCTGCATATTTTCAGACCACAATGCTCTGAAGCTCGAACTCAATCACAAGAGGAAATTTGGAAAGAACGCAAATACATGGAGACTAAACAGCATCCTTCTAAAAAATGAATGGGTCAACCAGGAAATTAAAGAAGAATTGAAAAAATTCATGGAAACAAATGATAATGAAAACACAACAGTTCAAAATCTGTGGGACACAACAAAGGCAGTCCTGAGAGGAAAATATATAGCAGTGCAAGCCTTTCTCAAGAAACAAGAAAGGGGGGCACCTGGGTGGCTCAGTGGGTTAAAGCCTCTGCCTTCGGCTCAGGTCATGATCCCAGGGTCCTGGGATCGAGCCCCGCATCGGGCTCACTACTCGGCAGGGAGCCTGCTTCCTCCTCTCTCTCTGCCTGCCTCTCTGCCTACCTGTGATCTCTGTCTGTCAAATGGATCAATAAAATCTTTAAAAAAAAAATAAAATAAAATAAAACATAGGTACCACCTTGAGCTACAGTCAGGATATCAAGGGCCATTCCATTAAAAAAAAAAAAAAAAAAAAAAAAAAAAAGAAACAAGAAAGGTCTCAAATACACAACCTAACCCTACACCTAAAGGAGCTGGAGAGAGAACAACAAAGAAAGCCTAAACCCAGCAGGAGAAGAGAAATCATAAAGATCAGAGCAGAAATCAATGAAATAGAAACTAAAAAAACAATAGAACAAATCAACAAAACTAGGAGCTGGTTCTTTGAAAGAATTAATAAAATTGATAAGCCCCTGGCCAGACTTATCAAAAAGAAAAGAGAAAGGACGCAAATAAATAAAATCATGAATGAAAGAGGAGAGATCACAACCAACACCAAAGGTTTGCATAATAATCTAGAGTTACCCTGAGTAATGTCAAACTCATCTTTCTACCTATTTTATTAGAAGTCATTTTGTGAGAGAGGCCTTCCTCTTCACTTACCCAAAAGTAGACTCCCCTCCTCTCTCTAGCTCATCACCCTTCCTTCAGACAACACAGCCCATATCACTACTTCTCTGTTTGCTTGTCTGCTTATTGTCTAGGGACCTGCTTAAAATGTCAACTCCATCAGAACAGGGGTCTTTGGTTTCTTGTTCAGTACCGTCCTCCCAGTTTCTAGCTCAGTAAATGTTTATTAAGTGCATGAAAGAATGCGCTATTTTTCTCGCTGTAGCATTCATAATTGGGAAATGAACATTAAGGCTACATTAAAGGTTAAAACTACTCTTACCTGAAAGGACAACTAAAAATATCTAGGAATAGCAAGTATTAATGAGAATATGGAGAAATGGACACTCTCATCCACTGCTGTTGAGAATATAATTTGGTAAAACTACTTGGAAAATAACTTCATATTCCCTTGTAGAGCTGACCACGATGTTCTCTCTCTACAATCGAGCAACTTCATTTACAAGTGTATAACCTAGGGAGTGTGCCCATGGCACCAGAAGACATGTCTGCAAACATTCTTTTCAGGGAAAAAGAAAAGTTAATCTAAATGTCCATCTCTAGGAAAATATATGAATAAACTATAGATAATCATAAAATAGAATATTAGATGGCAGTGAAAATGAAGGAACTATAGGTACATACACGAATAACAATAAATCTAAAACATCTAATGTTTTTTGTTGTTGTTTTGGTTTGTTCGTTTGTTTTTTTTTATATTGATTTTATTTGACAGAGAGAGACACCGTGAGAGAGGGAACACAAGCAGAGGGAGTGAGAGAGGGAGAAGCAGGCTTCCCACTGACCAGGCAACCTGATGCGGGGCTCGATCCCAGGACCCTGGGATCATGACCTGAGACAAAGGCAGACACTTAATGACTGAGCCCCCAAGTGCCCCCCAAACATCTAATGTTAAGAGATGAAATGTCCCAATCACTAGACCTTGTCTCCCTAATGTCTCTATAAACCAAAAGGTGGGGAGGAGGAAAAACAAAAACAAGAATCCTTTGGAAAAGCTGTCTATTAAATTTCCTTCTTGGAGAGCCACAGACATAGTAGTTATTAAAGGGTATAAGGAATTCTGCAATGTAAGTTCAACTTTTTAAAATTACATGTTTGTGTTATGTATTAAGAGCAACAATAACAATCTGTGGCACACATTTTGGAAAAATGTAATCAAATTTATGATTTCCCATCTGGAAAATTTTACAGCCTAAATATAATCTTAGAATTATATTAAGGCTTTGAGTAATCAGATTATTTTTCTAGCTCCTCAACAGATCTCACGGTTGACCACAGTGAAGTTAAGTCCTCAGCCAGAGCTCCCTGGTTTAGATTACTTCATGGATATTTATAACATACACATACACTTATGTTATATCTTTACTTGGCCCTCAATATCTACAAGAAAAAGTCCAGAATCATTAACTGGAGGCCAGTAACAATAAGAATTCCGTTATCTTGAACACTTAAACAGGGGCAAGTTATTTACAGAATCACTGGAAAGACTGGAGGAGCAAGTTCTAGGGTAGAACGTGATGACTTCCAGAAAAACACCAGAGATTAGACCTGGTAAGGAGACCAACAGGGATTCTGGGAATGTCTTTGTTAATCACTGGTTTTTCCACGGTCTACCACTGAGAAGCAACCACTCCAGCAGCTGCTCCAGAACCCAAACCTCACCTTTCCAGGACTTACCAATGCTGTTAGGACTGGCACCTCCAAAGCCACACCTTGTCCAATGATCTGAACTTTGTGGAGACCCTCACAGAGCTAGTGTCTGGACATGGTACACTCACTGATTGTCTACACATGAGCCCAAAGTCTCCATGTTCATAATGCTGGTAGACACTTCAGAAGGAGCCATAGTGTTCCCACCTCACTTCTGCTTTCTTAATCTTTCACAAATCCATCAGATTGGCTAAACCTAGATCACATCCAAACCCTTGCTACTAAAGAAAGTAGAAAATAAGGTTTTGTTTTTTTTCAGTATCCTTCTCTGGGCACACCAGAAAGACAGGAATGGGTGGTGAGCACCACATTACCCTGCCCACCATAAGGACTTTTCTTAAGACTCAGGGAGGTGTCTGGGTGGCTCAGTAGGTTAAAGCCTCTGCCTTTGGCTCAGGTCATGATTCCCGGGTTCCTGGGATCAAGCCCTGCATCAGGCTTTCTGCTCAGCAGGGGGCCTGCTTCTCCCGCCTCTCTCTGCCTGCCTCTCTGCCTACTTGTGATCTCTCTCTGTCAAATAAATAAATAAAATATTTTTTTAAAAAAGACTCAGGGCCAAAGAGACAACAGGTAGTGAGGCAAAGGGGGAAAGACTTTTATTTCCCAAAGCAGCTTAGCATGCCTTGGAGATCTCTTCCATTATGAAACTTTTGACTTATTGGTTTAAAAACATTTTCTGCAGTGATATTTCTTTTAATGTTTCCTGTATGGTCACCACACCACATGACTTTGATTTTGGGCTAATGGTTTTTGCTTTCTTGTTAGGTCTCTACAGCCATCATAATCCCAATACAATAGGAATACTCTAGTCAACATGTCTAAAACAATATTTTTTTCTCCATGTTTATCTTTTTCCTTGGGAAATTCTTATCTACTCCAAAGTCTCAAGATGAAAAATTGTTCACAAGTCCAAGAAGAAAGAGAAAGGAGGCTAAAAATCAAATGGACACATTGTGAAGAGAATCAAAAAATGAAGAGCAAAGGTCAAAAAAAAAAAACGAAAACTGAGAATTTAGTATTATTTCAGCAAACTTATCTAAGTTCTCAAGATTAATTTTACTGGGATGGCTGCCTTAAACTGTCTTGAAGTACAAAATGGATCAGTGTGGTTTGTGGCAACAATGTCTGACACAAAAATCAAAACAGAACTAACCTCAAAATGTTTCTTTTAAAATTCATATATTTAAAAAAAATTCCTATAAGTAAAGCTGAGTGAGGAAAAAAATCAGCTGGATTCCATTGAAGATTCTAAGACTCAACATCCAAATGTATCTGATTTAGTAGGTCTGAAGTGGGGCTCCAGAATATACAACTTTAGTAAGGACATTATGTATAAGAGACCTTCTATACAGAAGGGACCAATGTAGGTGGTCCCTTCATTACCTTTTGAGAAATACTGTTTGATTGTAAGAGAAAGAGTGACAATCATTTTCTCCAGCTGGAGAAAGGGCTTTTATAGAGACTGGGAAGAGCCTGTCATTGCCTCGTCAACAAAGATCACAGACTTGGTCTCACAGTGGGGTCCAAAAAGTGATGTGTTCTTTAAAATGCAGGTACCTGGACTTTGTCTCAGGGGTGCTGATTCAGAATTTCTGAAGTCAGGATGGGAAATAGGCTGTGATTCAGGTTCCTTGCATGATTAGAATATACAATAATATCTGAAAATCACTGCCACACATAATGTAGAAGGCATTGTAGCATTATTTTCCCCAGAATGCAAAAGTCAATGAAGGAGGTTCATAAGCAATGATATATTTTAGTATGTGGTGTCTAGAAATGGCCTCCTAATAATTTATTTCTAAGTAAACTGACAATCACTGAATTAAAAAAAATCAGCCTTTCTTTCCATTTCTATGTATAAACTTGGGAATAATACAACCAACGCAGGAACTGCGATCTAAAACAATATTTTACCCCGTTGGTAATCTCAAATCCAATCTCTGGAGAATTGTTAGAAGACATAGAGAGAGAATCTCTGTAGAGTTAAACTTGTCAAATTATTGCAATAATGAAAGTTGGAAGTGACATTCTATTCCCACAGTTTTTGCAAATGAATCTGTTATTCTACTATGTACTGACCTTATGAAGACATCCAATAGAGCAGATTGTCATCACCAGGGAAAATTTTCGTGCTTAAAAACAAAATGTAGCATCTTTTACTTACTTGTATACCAGAGAAAAAGATCATTACAGCAAACACTTGCTGCTCTAGTTTTAAAACAAATTGAAAGAGAATACAGTTGTGTTTCAACATTGTGTGTTTACTATGCCTATTAAAAACCCCAGATGAAATTCTGAACTTTTATTCTAGTCTTTTTGTTAAGATTATTTTGTTCTCCATCAAAACCATAAGTGTGTTGCAAAATCCATCTGCTTTCACTGAGCCTAAATGTAACTACATTAATCCAAACTGATAGCTGCTTGTGAATACAAAGCTGATGCCATTTATGAACAAACATCTTAGCATACTGTTTTAACAACTTATTCTTCTCAGCTTGACGAATATAAACATTTATATTACAAGGTAATTTACATGTAAAATCTCATGCCAACAGCTGATAAGGGAAGATAGAATGTTGAATTTTGGCAGATAAATAAGCTTTTCCAAAACAACAAAGAGTATTCTAGTAATGGCGTTCATTTAGACAGAATACTTCACCAATTGGGAATTCTAACTAGCACAATTCACAAAAACGTATTGGGGAAGTTTGTACTTTTTATAAATAAAAAATGATGAATGTGCCTCATATCCACACTGATTTTGTGTGATAGGTCACTTGGACCCAGAATTTTAATTAGCTTATGTTCCAATGCCTCATTTTTAGGAACTTATACATAGACGTATAACTTCACAGCAACTTTTACTAGGGCTTAGTAGGATATAAAGAAGTTTGAATTTAAAATCAGGACAATAAAAATATATGCATCTATAGTTATAGGACCACAAGTGGAGTATGGCTCTTTTGTAAATGGCCAAATAGCTTTGTCCAAATCTAGGAAACTATTAATTATTTTAAAAATGTATATACATCATTTAAAAAAATATGTTAACATTTGGATCTCAGTGAATGGGGGTGTGCAGTTGTTAGAATTCTTAATAAAACCAACGATCAGAACTGTGAAACCCATATATTAGAAGAATTGTGTTAGTAAAATATTTAATAATGACATCTAGGTTCATTTTTTGTTGTTGTTGTTGTTGTTGTTGTTTGTTTGTTTTTGTAAGCATTTTTCTACAAGGAGTGAAGCCTAGTATAAAGTGCTAAGGTTTTGAAATGAATTAAAACTGGCTTCGAATCCAGTTTTGCCACTGGCACTATAATTACAAACTATATATTATGTGCCAATGATCTTGTGTGGCCTTAGGAAAGTATTTTATATCTTTAAGTTACCGTTTTTTAAATCTATGAAGTAGGAATCATAATAGTAAATATAATATTTATTTTGAAGGGCTGTGTTGTATTAATAATCAAATAAAATAACAAATGCATGCATGATGCTTAGAACAATATTTAGTACAGAGCAAAATTTCAATAAAAGGGGGAAAATATAACCAATTTTTTATAGGATTAACCTGGGACCTATTCTTTAAATGTAATAGTTTACAGGAAATATAAAGATAGAGAAATTACTGCAAAATAAGATAGTAACAATAGGAGGCAAAAGAAGCTAGTGAAATTTCAAAAAAAGAGAGACCCACTAATTAGGAAGTAAAAATGTCTTATTCTAACAAATGTCAATAAAGGCAGGGAACAACCAAATAATTATGTAGGCTGTTAGTGGAAGTGTAAATTGGCAAAACCAGTTTGGATAATAATTTGACCTTATCTCAAAATGTATAAAATATATATATATATATACCCCTAGAATCACTAATTTTATTTCTAGACATATGTTCTAGAGATCCTTTTATATATGTATACTTGGGACAGGACAAGGATGTTCATAGTTTGTTAAACTATGAAGCTATAGTGACGTTTAGTGAAGTTTATAGTGAAGTTTAACAAACTTTATAGTTTGTTAAACTATGAAGTTATAGTTTGTTAAAAAAACAAAACAAAACTGAAAACCAAAAACAATCTATAAAAATAGTTCAAACAATAAATTATTAAAATCCATAATAAGGAGCACTATAAAGAAATGAATTTACATTGCTGAAGTTTTGATTTTGTTGTCTTGCTCTAAAGATTGTTGGGTATTCTTCTGACTGGTTATTAAGTAACTTAGAGATAAATTTGATTCCCTTGAGATCTGTTTTGCTAGGGTGGATCTAAACTGGCTTTTACTTTTGGGGTAGTTCAGCAGCAGAGAATACATTCTCCTCATGCTCAAATGTAACATTCATCAAGGCAGACCACATTTAGGACTACAAAACATATCTTAACAATTAAAAAAAAAGCTGAATCAATAATTAATAACTTTCTCAAACAAAAAGAATCATGCTCACCATTTCACTGGTGAATTCTACCAAATATTTTAGGTAGAAATTAAACCAATTCACTATGATCTTTTCCAGATAATAGAATCAAAAGGAACATTTCCTAACTCATCTATGATGCCAGCAAACTCATACTAAACTCAGATAAAGATATCAAAAGCAAAAAAACCTACAGATAATATATTTCATGAGTATGGGTGCAAAAATCCCCAACAAAATATTATCAAGTCAAATGCAACGATATGTAAAAAAAACCATACATTCTGACCAAATGGGATTTGTTCCAGGTAGGCAAGGCTGGTTCAATATTTGAAAATCAAGTACTGTAATCTGTCACATCAACAGGCTATGAAAGAAAGGGCATATGATCATGTGAACAGATGGAGAAAAAGCATTTGACCAAATCTATAATGGTTTAAAAAAAAAAAGTTTCAACAAACTAGGAATAGAGGGGAATTTCTTCAACTTGATAAAGTATATTTACAAAAAGCCTATACCTAACATCATACCTAATGGTGAGAAACTAGATGCTTTCCCCATTAAATAAGGAACAAAGCAAGAATATCCCTTCTTACCACTTGTATTCAACATTGATTCAAAGTCCTACTGATGTAATTAGGCAAGAAAAGGAAATAAAAGGTAAGGAAGGAAAAGAAGAAATAAAACTGTCTTTGTTTGTATATAACACTCGCTATAATCTATATAGAGAAAATCTGAAATAATCGACCAAAAAATCTAATGGAACTAAATGGTGATGATAACAAGGTTGCAGGATACAAGATTAATTCACAAAAGCCAATTTCTTTTCTACATACTAACAATAAACAATTGGAATTTGGAATTAAAATCATAATATCATTTACATGAGCACCCTCCAAAACAAAATGTTTTGGTATAAAACTGACAAAATATGTACAAGATTTATATAAAGAACACTATAAAATTCTAGTGAAAAATATTAAAAAAATTCTAAATAAATAGAGAAATATTCCATGTTTGTGGATAGGAATATTCATTATCATGAAGATTTAATTCTTCACAGCTTGAGTCAACGAAATCTCAATCAAAATTATATCAACTTACCTTCTGGGTATTGACAAAATTATTCTAAAGTTTAAATGGGAAGTAAACACCTCAAAAACCAACACAATATTGGAGATGAACAAGGTTGGAGGACTGACACCACCCAATTAAATTCTTACCGTAAAGCTACAAGAATCAGAACAGTGTGATATTGATAAAACAATAGACAAATAGATGAACAGAAGAGAATAAAGAACCCAGAAATATAACCACACAAATATAGTCAACTGATCTTTGACAAAGGAGCAAAGGCATTTCAATGGAGAAACAATAGTCCTTTCATCAAATAATGCTGGAACAACTATAAATCCATATTTAAAAAAACAGAATCTAGACTCTGATCTTACATTTTTTAAAAAATTTTTTATTTCTTTTCAGCGTAACAGTATTCTTTGTTTTTTCACCACACCTAGTGCTCCATGCAATCCGTGCCCTCCCTAATACCCACCACCTGGTTGCCTCAAACTCCCACCCCCCACCCCTTCAAAACCCTCAGATTGTTTTTCAGAGTCCATAGTCTCTCATGGTTCACCTCCCCTTCCAATTTCCCTCAACTCCCTTCTTGTCTCCATCTCCCCTTGTCCTCCATGTTATTTGTTATGCTCCACAAATAAGTGAAACCATATGATAATTGACTCTCTCTGCTTGACTTATTTCACTCAGCATAATCTCTTCCAGTCCCGCCCATGTTGCTACAAAAGTTGGGTATTCGTCCTTTCTGATGGAGGCATAATACTCCATAGTGTATATGGACCACATCTTCCTTATCCATTCGTCTGTTGAAGGGCATCTTGGTTCTTTCCACAGTTTGGCGACCGTGGCCATTGCTGCTATAAACATTGGGGTACAGATGGCCCTTCTTTTCACTACATCTGTATCTTTGGGGTAAATACCCAGTAGTGCAATTGCAGGGTCATAGGGAAGATCTATTTTTAATTTCTTGAGGAATTTCCACACTGTTCTCCAAAGTGGCTGCACCAACTTGCATTCCCACGAACAGTGTAAGAGGGTTCCCCTTTCTCCACATCCTCTCCAACACATTTTTCACTAAAATTAACTCAAAATGAATCATGGGCCTACATGTAAAATTAAAAATACAAAACTTCAAAAAATATATAAAACTTCTACAAGATAGAAAATAGGGAAAAATCTGGACTGCCTTATGTCTATTGACAAGTTTTTAATACATTAAAGTCCATAATCAGTAAGTGAGATCTTCAGCCTGAAGTAGACTTTGCCACCTCACTGGGGAGCTTTGGAGCAGAATCTGCCTATTGGAGGCACCCTATGTTGGGTAGAAATGGCCCAGACCAAATGTCCCTGTCATATTCATTCTTTGGCTGGAAACTGCCCAAGAAAACCCAGTCCTTGACTTGAAAGCTTAGGCAGATGTTAAAGGCACTAAACAGCTAGAGGCTATCAAATAACTGTACTTCCTGTAATGAAATGGCAAGGTCTTCTTGGATGAACATCCAAGCATGCACCTTTGTGGCTGCCCTGGGTATGTTGCAAGTGTCAAGAACTGCCCATCAGAATGAATAATATGCTTGAAAATGTCATCCAGATCTCCCAATTCACAGCCTAGTTCTTTAGTTCCTAATTTCTTTTATATCCCAAGCACATATCTGCCAGCCCATATGGGGATCTTTGTCAACATATATTTGTCTTGGCAAATATTAGACTTTCTATCCTGAAGCTAATTATCAGAAGAGCAATCTTTGGCTGGGTATCCCAATGGCTAATCATCTCACCAGTATCGTTAGTATTATCCACACATTGGCTAGTCTTCTCTCTAATTACAGTTTAAATGAGTGCAATTTGGAACAAACCCTGAGGAATATTCATTTCAATTTTATGTGCAAATAGGTATTTTTCATGCAATTTATTTTTGTTTTGAGTTTCATGCCCCCATATCCAAAGATAAGCTCTAGTCTTTTTGCTAACTGCACTGCAATTTAATTCTTTTTTGGGGATGTAAGGATAATAAACTTAAAACATCTATGCATTATTTTTCTCTCATAGTTTCCGTTCATGAAGCTTTTTATTGGCTGTAATTACAGCAAAGATGGAATCAGATGGACCTTCATTTTTAAGCTCCCTCTTCTCTTCTGCCCTCATCAAGTCCTTCTTTCAAAAATTCTATTTGTGGCCTTTTAAATATAATTACATTTTCTTTTTTTTCAAAAAAGGCAAATGGACCAGAACACACCAGTCATTGCTTAAAACTTTCTTTTACCATTAAAACCAAATATTACACATGAGCTAGAGAAAATGTGGGTAGAAATAACAATGGTTAAAGTCTAGCAAAGACAAAGAGAGTCTACACTTTTGTTGATCTAGGATAAGGGACTCTGCTTATGACATCATGTAACTATGCTTGAGAGCTTTAGGAATATTTGTTCAATTAGGTCCAACAGATTTTTATTAAGGATAGTATTAGGAACAGAGTGGTCAAAATGGGTAGAACAAAGATGAAGCCCAAGCCCATGGTTTCAGGAGGGAAGGCTTCTTCTGAACAGAATATTTGTTCTGTCCACATTCAGGCTGGAACTATAAAATAGGAGAAGTTACATGCACCCAAGACTAAGGATCTCTTTTCTCATTGTACTTTGGAAATGTGATATGTGCCTTGAATGCTGTTTGAAAGGGAAGAATTGTGCATTTGTTATTGGTAGATGATAAAATGATGATAACAGAAATTATTGATTTTATTAATCTATTTATTCTTCAAACTATTTAATCCCCACCTTCTATGCCTGACCTTGTTCCCATCCATATTCCTAAATTTTGAATTTCTAGTTATATGTTCTGAAAACTCTAGGATTAGGAAGCCAATCTTAAACTTTCTTTCTAGATTTCTCTGTACTTCTGTGACCCTTTATTAGGCTAAAAGTTGGAAATTACTGTGATTGGGGCCCTCTTTGGCCTAAATCTTACCCTTTTCCTGTCTCATTCAATTAGAAAATGAAAGCTTTAATCTTATATGTTCCTCAAGGGTCAACTCAAACCATATATTTTCCAGAAAGCCTTTCCTGGTTAATTTAACCATATATGGCCTTTTCTTTTTAGAGCTGGTTCTATAGAATCTAACACTAAAATGTGTATCAAGTTATCATTCTTCCTTAATTGTTTCATGAACTTAAATCCTACCTCAAACATTTGACCCAGAGATCAATTATTTTGCACACAAAACTTGTTAACTTAAACTAGTTAACTAAAGTAGAACTAATTTTGAAGGATTTCTTGAAACGCCCCTGAGATGGTGGTTCTTAACAGGAAGGATACAAGAGATTCTGCTTAAAGAACTGCCTTAAAAGACCTAAGGTGCCTAAGGCCTCTCTTTAGAGATTTTGTTTCAATAGATCTGAGGTAGAGATCCTTTGGAGTCTGTACCTCAAAAAATTCTCCTTACACAGTAAATGTGTACACCCCTAGATAAAAGCTACCACTTTAAAGCTGTTGGAAAACACTGATATGGTTTCAGTTGCCAGAGTGAATTCTGACTAGGATTGTCATATTTCACAAAAATGGCATATTAAATAAAAATACAGAACACCCAGCTGAATTATAAAGTAAATAATAATTATTTCTTAGTATAAATGTGTCCAAAAAATAGTATGACTTGTACAGTAACCCTAATCTTGACTGACACACAGACCCATACATATACAAACGTTTACATATGATACACATATAACTGTAAATCCCTGGACACAAGAGGGACAATTTAATTATTGTGTCAAGGAAGAAGACTTTTCTTAGGCAAATAAAATAAAATTGGAGCACTACCTCACACTATAAACAAAATGTAACCCCAGATTGATTAAATTTGGAAACAAAACTTTTAAATTTTAGGAAAAAATACAAAAGGATATCTTAAGTCTTCAGGATAGGTTTAGGTTCCCTTACAAAAGACATGAAAGGGGTCTTCCAAAGAATACTGATAAATGTGACTATATTAAAATTAAGAATTTCTGTTCAACAAAGGACACTACAAAGAATATGAGAAAACAAGGATAAAATATTAAATCTCATATGTTCAATAAACGATTAGTAATCATTATGTATAAAAAAATTCTCAAAGCACTAAGAAACAACCCAATAGAAAAATGCAGGCATAAAAATGCAATTCAGAAAATACAAGTTGACAGAAAATAAATATGTGAAAATATACTTATTCTATTGTTTTATAGTAATGATAGAAATGGAAATTCACAATAATAGTTAATAATAATTAACAGTAATATCATTTTATGTCCAGCTGATTGGCAAAAATTAACAAGTCAGACAAGATGAAATGTTGATGATGTGGAACAATTGAGATGAGAGTGTTATATTGCCAAAAAAAATCTTTTAGAAAAATAAGGTCACATTACATTGTAAAGTTGAAAATTATGTTTTATGATCCAAAAATTCCAATTCTAGGGATAAAGCATAGAGAAATCCCTGCTTTTATAGCTCAGAGAAACTTTTCTGTGTTCACTAGGAGACATTTTCAGAAATACTGGCAATAAAGAAAATACCATAGTGGGTAAATGCACCACAGCTACATGAACCAACATAAATGGATTTGAGAAACAGAATATTAAGTAAATAAAGAAACAAACAAACAAAAACCCCACAATAAACAAACAAACAAACAATCTCAGAAGGCTGTATTTAGTATGATACTTTTTTAACGTGCAAAATAAATAAAACTAAATAGGAATTTTCCATATTTGATAAAAAATTATTGGGAAAAAAGACAAAGGGATTCAATGTAAACTTCAGGGTGGTGGTTACCTTTTATAGGGAGGCCAAAAACAGAATAAAAGAGTAAGAGGTGCTCTTAGATAAAATGGTATCAGTAATGTTCTCAACTGTGTACTAGAATCATGGGCATTCGTTTTTTTTAATATACATGTATGTTAAATATATTCTGTTCTATTGATCTAATATCCCAATAAGGTAACAATAAATAAACTGACATCCTTTGTTACCATTTTTCAATTTTGTTAAGAAAGAGTGAGCTAAAAAGAGTTTTCAACTCACAATAAGAAATACATTTTTCATTGTTATCTAACACACACACACACACACACACACACACACACACGAACACATTCCTAAAACAAAAAACATTTTGTATGGAACAATACATACTTGACAAAGCATTCTGAAATTTTTCATTCTATTCTCTTCTTTAATGCTTACACAGCCCACTCAAATAGATTTCATGAACCACTATTGGCTCATGACCCACAGTTGGAAAAACACTGCACTAGAAGTTACCAGTTTTGTTGGCTGTTAATAAATATTATTTAAGCAAAGTAATCTGCTGTCTAATAAGTTTAAGAAATTATAGGTTAAGTTGGTTTATTGTGAGATCCCCCTTTATTCTTAAATTACTTCTATGTTAACATGCAATGTGATTATCTGAATAGGGGTCTAGTATTCAGTTTCCAAACTTCATTGATCATGGAGTAATCTGTGGGACTAGCGATGTACAGAACATACTCAGGTACTAGTCCATCAAGATAATATCTCCTCTTAGTCTCCTTCCATTTCCCTATCTCAAAATTCTGTTTCACTTGTGATTTTGCCAAACACAACACTAGCAGTGATTAGGATGCATGAAGCATAGCATTAAAAATACACTTAATTGAAAATGGTGAAAAGCAATACTACGACCATCCACCCGTAAAACTATTGGTGTCAAGAACTCTCTCATCTTCACAAAACATCCAGTGACACTCCTAATCTCCTCTCATTAAACCTAACTTACCTGTAGAAACAACAACAAAAAAGATATAATTTCAAAATATCTCATTCAATTTTGGTGTCTATTCAATGTATTGATTTTTACAATAGTTATCATTTTCTGCCTTTTAGTGGAAATCTGTAAGGGTTCATTGATCTTAGTAAAATAGACTTTTGTGTAAGGACTGTTTATATCGTAATTTATATGAGATAATGTGCACTACGTTCCGAACAACTGACTTACAAATGACTTACAAATGCGTTTTGGAGAGAGTCATCAATAAACTTGGGTCTGCCTAATACTCTGGAATCTTAATAGATTAAGCCATTACCAATGATTAAATTCCTTTATAAGTATTTCATTTGGGGGAGGAGGGGAAAGACCTGAACTGTATAGGTTCAGGCACGTTGTCGCAGCTGGAGAAGAAGACATTTCAGGAGTATACTTCTTCTTGGTGGAGACTCCAAAAGAAGGTGAGAGGTAATCAAAGACAAATAGTATATTTCATTTTATTTATTTGTTTCCTATTTTATTTTATATGAGGAAAGATCTTGCTTCAAATAGAATATGAGATGATTCTTATTTTCTGCTACATGGTGAGGCAAAATGTTTACCATTTGGAGTCTCAGGGCTCGTTGCTTTAGGGTCATTGGAATTTCCTAAGTATGTCTTTTCTCATAAGTTTTGACTTCAGAACCTTGACTTTCTGAGCAACCATTGTTTTCTGCTCCCAGCTTAGTGGTGTGCTAGTGCTGGCATTACTGGCTCAAGAGATTATGTGCATCTCTTCCCAATTTGGCTTAGAGTCAGCTATGCTGGGAGTATTTACATCACAGAAATTATTAAATGCTACAAATTGACTTCTTTTTCCTCCTCCTCCTCCTCCTCCTCCTCCTCCTTCTTCTTCTTCTTCTTCTTTTTTTTTTTTTTTTTGGTAAGTTGGTTTGCCAGCCCCTAACTGTCTGACATTGACCACCTACCTGCATTACCACAACTGTGTGGCATTGTGTAAGTTACTTATTTTCTCTGAACCTCAATTTCATAGAAGAAAAATAACACCTTCTCTTCTCTTCCTGGTCCACAGAGGCAACCTGAGGTTGCAACAAATATCTGTGCTTATGCTTTGTAGAGGGCAAAGAACCATGAAAATAAGCCTTATTTTAATCTGAATCCATTCTGCCTTCTTTATACCTAGTCCTGAGCTTCACCCTGTAAAGTCCGTCCCTCTATTTAGTTCTCATTGTGACGGACTGTTACTTTTGCGGCTCCCAGTGGGACATGTCTCAAGCTATTTAAGACCATGTGTCATCCCCTGCCGTTGGTTCTATGCTAATCTGTGTGACAGACCTTGATCAATAGAATGAGACAGAAGGGATGCTGTGCCAAGTCTTGGTGTAGGTTTTAAGGGCCTGGAAGCTTCTTTCACTTTGAGCCAGGCAAAAATGTAAGACACGGCCATGCTGTGAAGGGAACTCAGCTAGACCTGTGGAAAGGCTAAGTGAAGAAAAACAGAGATGCTTCACCAGCTATCCCAGCAGCCAGCAGGCATGGGAATGAAGAAGCCATCTTGGGGGCTTCAGCCTAAGATGTTCCATGTGAAGCAGAAAAAAACCATCTGCACCAGTCCCTCCCTAAATTGCAGAATTGTGAACAAACAAACAAAATTTTTTTGGGTCATTTTAAGGCACTAGGTTTTGGAGTGGTTTGTTGTCCAGTGTATAGATCATGAAAACATGCATCAACCTTCAAGCTAGAAGCATCATCTCCTGAGATGGCAAGTAGCTTGCTCAACGTCACAGAGGAAGGGAGTGTTGGATTTAGGCTAAAATCCCAGTTTCCATACTCTAGCCCTGTGCTCTCTGCATTACTCCATTCACTAGTGAGATTTCGGAGATTTCAGAGAATACCTAAAAGCTGGATTGCACAACGAACTTCATTTCAAAGTTATCTTTCCCAATTGTGACCGGTTGAAGATTGCACACTGTTGCTGCTTAACTGTGGTCTTAGGAGGACACAAGAAAGAGAGAGAAACTGAGAGGGCTGTACTATAATTCTAGACTAGTTGCATTTGTCAGGATTCTCCAGAGAAATAGAACAAATAGAATATATATATGAGTGGAGTTTATTTTAAGGAATTGACTCATGTAATTATGAAGGCTGGTGAGTCCAAAATGTGTAGAGTGGACCCTCAGGCTGAAGACCCAAGGAAGAGCTGATGTTGAAGTTCAAGTCCAAAGGCCTTCTGCTGGCAGAATTCCCTCTTGCTCAGGAGATGCCAGTCTTTTTTCCTATTCAAATCTTCTACTGATTAATTGAGGCCCACCTGCAGAACAGAGACTAATTTACTTTACTTAAAATCTGCCTATTGAAATGTTAATCTCACCCCAAAACACCCTTGCCAAAGCAGCCAGGGTAATGTTTGACAAAATATTTAGGCGCCATGGCCCAGCCAGGTTGATACATAAAATCAACCATCCCATTAGTCATTCTCCAGCTGTAAAGCCTGACACCAGTCACTTAATTTTTCTGAATCTCAGTTCTTCTGTAATATGACAGGCATTTTCCTACTTTCTTCACAAAGTCATACAGATGACAAAATGAGGTCTCAGTCCCCACAGGCACACTGGCTAATTTATGTGGTGATGGATATTGTGGGACATGTGAACACAGGCTTGTGAGTGAAGCTTTTAAGACATTGTTCTAGAAAGAAAATACCACTGTGAGGGACTCTCTTGCTTTGTTTCTCAGGGCTCTTCTGTTGTAGAAAGGCAGTGTGGACACATCAGGAAATCCCCCTAAATACACAGATTGCAGTAAAATGCGGTGTCATGATAACCTTTTTCAAAAAGTGGGCTCAATAGAACGTTTTTTTTTTCTTTTTTTTTTCTTTCTTTCCCCTCAAACATCTTTCTTCAAAGAAGAGAAAGGAAAAAAAAAAAAAACCACCTCATTTATTCAAATTGCCTTCCACTTCAAAGTGTGTGTGACTAAAAATCTGGTTCCAACCTCCCCAAACACCCTGTTTCATGCTAGTGAAATTAGCGTTTCATTCTAACTGCCTCTCTTCTGAGACTGTACATGGACTCTGCCTTTCACTCAGACCCTCACCTGTCTCCTCTGATCAAGGTCCCTTGCTGGTCTTGGCCCTCCTGTGCCCCAGTGACTTCCGTCCTCCATTTACAAACTGAGACTCAAGAATTCCTGGGACTTAATCTATAGGGATTACAGCTTTGATCCTTGCAAAAATGAAAATCCCCAGGAGCTCTGGCAGGATGAAGGAACCCAGAGAACTTTAATTTAACACTATTGGGGGTATGCACGTGTTTGTGTGCATGTGTGTATGTGTGTGTGAATGCAGTAGGAATAAATGATCCTCTTGCATATGAAAAAGGGACAAGAGGATGCAAAACATTAAGACAAACTTTTATCACTTGAAAATCTCACTTAAAATTGGCCCTTCCCTGAGCCTGGAGACCTAACAGAGGGCTCTTTGTTCCAGTGCCATGGGAAATCCTGGGAGGCAAACACTGTCACATGGGAACCAAAGATTGTTCACATTCTTTTAATATAGGAGGGGCAGACTCAAAGGTGTTGGAGGAGTGTTCATTGTTGGTGGAGTAAATTCCTTACTGAATGGGCCTCCTGCTGGCTTTATAAGCTATGTGTAGTTGAACCTTTCACTGGCTAAGAAAAAAGAGTCATTGGGCAAGATTAGCTTGAATTCCACACTGAACTTTTTTTTTTTTAATTTAATTTAAATTTTTTCAGTGTTCCAAGATCCATTGTTTATGCTGTTTATGCACCACACCCAGTGCTCCATGCAATACATGCCTTCCTTAATACCCACCACCAGGCTCATCCACCCTCCCAACCCCTCCCTTCCCAAACCCTCAGTTTGTTTCTCAGAGTCCATGGTTCACCTTCCCCTCTCGTCTCTCATGGTTCACCTTCCCCTCTCGTCTCCCCCAATTCACTTTTCCTTTCCTTCTCCTAATGTCCTCCATGTTATTCCTTATGCTCTACAAGTAAGGGAAACCATATGATAATTGACATTCTCTGCTTGACTTATTTCACTCAGCATAATCTCTTCCAGTCCCATCCATGTTGATACAAAAGTTAGGTATTCATCTTTTCTGACGGAGGTGTAATATTCCATTGTATATGGAACCATATCCTGTTTATCCATTTGTCTGTTGAAGGGCATCTTGGCTCTTTCCACAGTTTGGCTATTGTGGCCATTGCTGCTATGAACATTGGGGTATGGATGGCCCTTCTTTTCACTGCATCTGTATCTTTGGGATAAATACCCCAATTGTACTGCAATTGCAGGGTCTTAGGGTAGCTCTTTTTTTAATTTCTTAAGGAATATCCACACTGTTTTCCAAAGTGGCTGTACCAACTTGCATTCCCACCAACCATGTAAGAGGATTTCCCTTTCTCTACATCCTCTCCAACACTTGCTGCTTCTTATTTTGTTAATTTTGGCCATTCTAACTGGTGTAAGGTGGTATCTCAATGTGGTTTTGATTTGAATTTCCCTGATGGCTAATGATGATGAACATTTTTTCATGTATCTGTTAGCCATTTGTATGCCTTTTTAGGAGAAGCGTCTGTTCATGTCTTCTGCCCATTTTTTGATGTGGTTATCTGTTTTTTGAGTGTTGAGTTTGAGGAGTTCTTTATAAATCTTGGATATCAGCCCTTTGTCTGTAGTGTCATTTGCAAATATCTTCTCCCATTCAGTGGGCTGCCCCCACCTTTTTTGTTGTTGTTGTTGACTGTTTCCTTCACTGTGCAGAAGCTTTTGATCTTGATGAAGTCCCAAAAGTTCATTTTTGCTTTTGCTTCCTTTGCCTTTGGAGACATGTCTTGAAAGAAGTTGCTGTGGCCAGTGTCGAAGAGGTTATTGCCTATGTTCTCTAGAATTTTGATAGATTCCTGCCTCACATTGAGGTCTTTTATCCATTTTGAGTTTATCTTTGTGTATGGTGTAAGAGAATGGTTGCCCTGAACTCTTAAAAAGTGTTGCATGTGCTCTATCTCCGGGTACCTTTTAGCTGCAGGGAAGAAGGTTTTCCTGGAGGAGGTTCAATGGTCAGCAGAAGAGATATAATAATAACTAAGATTCTTTTTTTCTTTTTTTAGCATTTTATTTTTAGCACTTTATTTATTTGAGATAGAATGAGAGTGAGAGAGCACAAGCACGGGGAGCAGCAGGCAGAGAGAGAAGCAGACTCCCTGCCGAGCAGGGAGCCCGATGTGGGGCTTGATCCCAGGACCCTGAGCTGAAGTCAGATGCTTACTGACTGAGCCACCCAGGTGCCCACTAAGATTCTTTTGACAATTATCTGAATTGATTCTCAGTTGAGTCATACTAATCTTGGAAAGGAGGGAGGACAAAATGTTGGTTAATCTCACTTCCAGAGATGTTAAGTGCCTTGCCCAAGCCAAGAACTGCTAGACCGAGAATTTAAAAGTATCTAGTGTTTGTTCAATTTTTCCATTAGAACTTAGGCAAAGGACAGAGACTGCAAATAAAAATTCAACTGAAAGTGATAAGTAAGCATTTCATTAAAAATCCTGGCTCTGGTAGAGAAGGAAAAAAATTTTCAGTCCCTTAGATACCACTGTGGTAACGCTATAAATCATTGCACAGTGTACTGGAGAATTTAGCATGATTTATTAGCTTCAGTAGTTATCATGGAAGCACATATTTAAAATAATAGTGATATATCATTTCATTTGCACACACACACATACCATTAGATTGGCAAATTTAAAAATTCCATAATACAGCATGCTGACAATAAGAAGAATATACAGAAACTGTCACACAAGTGAGGGTATAAATAGACACTAGATACAACTATGTTGAAGAACAATTTGACAATCTCCAACAGAATTGAAGATGTACATACCCCATGACCTGATAATTTCATTCCTAAGTACTTTCTCTGGAAAAATTTCTGCATGTGTACATAAAGCAGCATTTACAGGACTGTTCATTACAGCACTGTTTATAGTGGTTGAAATTGGATTTTAAAGTTGGAACAAACCTATGGACATTCACTTATTGTTTTATCCACCTGTCCATTCATCCATCTATTGTGTGTGTCTGGGTGTGTATACAATGTGCTAGATAAGATTCTAGGTTTTGGATACACAACAGTGAACAAGATTAAGAAAATGACCTTTTCCTCATTTATATTTTGGTGGAAATAAGCAATAGGCTTAGAAAGAAATATATAATTTTAGTAAGGGAAAGTGCTATGAAGCAAATCAAAAAGAGTCAGGACTTAGAAGTCACCTTGGTTGAAGAGGAACATATTTTATTTTATTTTTTTTTAAATTTATTTATTTGTTTGACAGACACATTACAAGTAGGCAGAGAGGCAGGCAGAGAGAGAGAGAGAGGAGGACAGGCTCCCCACTGAGCAGGGAGCCCGATGTGGGGCTCGATCCCAGGACCCTGGGACCACGACCTGAGCCAAAGGCAGAGGCTTTAATCCACTGAGCCACCCAGGTGCCCCGAAGAGGAACATATTTTAGATGTATGTATTGGTCAGTCTGGCAGTCTTCTTTGTTAGGACAACATTTAAGCAGTTATTTGGTTTAATTTGGAAAGGGAGCACATGAGTAAAACACAACCACCCAAATGCCTGGAGAGTAACACGTATTAGGAAATGAAACCACAGGGACACAGGCTCTGTGGTGGGAATGTGTTTTTGGTAGTTTTTAAACTTCAAATGTGTTAGAGGATAACCATAGATTCAGGAGTAGCAGAGGAGAAAAACAATTAAAATAATTAGTAAATAGAATTTTTCAGTATGGTATTCAGCTCATCTCAATAAGTAATGCAAGATGGCAGAAAAGGAAAATTGTCCCCTAAATCAAGGTTATTATGGAAATGGACCAAGAATATCAGTGACAACTGCCATTTATTATTATTTTTAAAGATTTTATTTACTTATTTGACAGACAGAGATTACAAGTAGGCAGAGAGGCAGGCAGAGAGAGAGGGGGAAGCAGGATCCCTGTTGAGCAGAGAGCCCGATGCGGGGCTCGATCCCAGGACCCTGAGACCATGAACTGGACCGAAGGCAGAGGCTTTAATCCACTGAGCCACCCAGATGCCCCAACAACTGCCATTTAATAACTACTTAAAATGTGTTATACTCTGAGCCAACTTTTTTCATCTATCAATTCACTTATTTGTTTGTAACAAATGTAATTATGTACTTGTTTGTAAGAATCTTTAACGTGGGTACTAGTACTCTTGCTTTACCAATGAAGAAATTACAGTTTGAAATGTTTAAGAAACCTGCTTAGTGTAAACTAATTAGCAAGCAGCAAAGGCAAAATTCGAACCCAGCTCTGCCTTTATTATAGGCTCAAAGCCACTTCATCAAAAATCCAGGACGTTGGTGTTAGAAGACCTGTTTTGTTTCTTGGCAAACCAGAAAACCACCACCTGGACAACATCTATTTTGACTCTCATTTCTCCAGAGGTCATGTAGCCAGCCTGTCTCCTTAAGCTGACCTTCTGCCATTCCTGGTCCAAGAAAGGCCAAAACACAGAGCTGAAAGTAGATTCTTTCTAGACTCTGAACCAATGTTCACAAGGC
This sequence comes from Martes martes, assembly GCF_963455335.1. Lineage (NCBI taxonomy): Eukaryota > Metazoa > Chordata > Mammalia > Carnivora > Mustelidae > Martes > Martes martes. Next base: position 14,592,603 of record NC_137891.1, on the reverse strand, counting down.
CATCACATTGAGAATGGCTGAGATGCTGTCCCATGTTCCCTTCAATCTATCCTCCCATAAATTAAGAGAGAGTCCATAACAAGCAGTCCCCAACCTTTGGGCAGGGAGGACAAGAGCGACAAATCAATTTTATTCCATATGTTCACTGCCGTCACTTTGAGAACAGAATTGAGAATGATTCTGAGGCTTATACAGAATTCTGTTAGCAGACAGAACAGGTGGGACAACCTGGCTTAATGAACTTGATCTATTGGCACTGTCAATGACCACTCCAGTAGGAAAAAAAGCTTGGGATATCTCATATTAGATATTCTTGAACCTGTGATGCAGGGTTATCCTGTAAACCAAATTCAATTTTGCTCCATTTGTGATCTCATCTTCTGTAGCACGAACCCTCCCAGATCCCTCCTTGAACCTTCTTCACAGGTGGGTTTTATTCAAACCCCATCTCTTGTCCCCTTGATTATTGTTTTCTTCATCTGTCCATGACTTTTCTTGTTATAGCAGCAAGGGAATCTGTTATCTAGGCAACCAGGCATGATGTCTGTCCTGGTTCAGCTTTGTAGGGACTTGTGTACGCTTGGAGAGGACTCTTGAAGTGCTCTTGATTCACCCTATTCCTAGGCTACAAGACATGGCAACAGCTAAGTGACCTTCCTCTCTGTCAGATGGACAAGTGCTCTATCACCAATCAGACCACATTCACTGTAAGTTCCAGTAGTGCTTCTTTTTATTTTCAATATCTCAATATAAAGTTAAAAGTTTTATAAGCCCTCATATCATACCTTAGGTCTCTTACCTTATCCAACTGTAGATTATAATTTTATAACTTTATATATTTAAATGGATTTTATTAGTACTTCCTATATCTGATACAATTCTTTCCTCTGATACAGAAGCTTCTCATTCTGACTAATGTTTTCAGACACACCACACTAAAAACTTCACAGGTTCCATCTTCATTAGAATGCCATATTTGGAAAGACCCTTAGGATCAACCACGATTACACCTTCATTTTATAGATAGGAAAAGTAGGGGCCAAAGGTGAGGGCCAGGGCCTAGAAGCTACATTAGAGCCATGGTCATGCGTTGCAAGACTAGTCATTCATTAATTTGTGTATTCTTCTAGCCATTCAGAATATATATTCACTGTGTGCCAATCCCTATTCTAGGTATTAATAAATGAACAATAAAAAAAATAAATGAACAAAAGATCAGATCTTTGAGGAGCACTTAAACGAAAACAATCCAGAAGCATAATTAGGAAGAAAACACTAAAAGGCTTAGATCTATTCTGGCCAGATTCTAGGTTTGAATATCCACACTTGCATTCAAAAACCAAAATTAAGGTCACAAGATGTGAAGTAAGGAGTTACGGTTTTAGTCTCATTTGAGTCAATAATAGATTAGACAATTTTCTTGATCTACTGATCTTACCTATAAAGCAGCAGTTTGGGACGAAATCATCTTAAAAATATCTCTTACAAATCCAGAGAATAAGGATTTCCAACAGAATCACATGGGAAACCTTAAAATAATAGAGATATCCAGATTCTACACTGGTTTGATTGAATCATAAATCATATGGATGAGGCCTTGGTAGTGGGAAGGGCTTCTGATGAGTCTTTGACTCCAGGTTTTGATCATCATGAGTGCCCCTTGACTGACTGCTTCTTATACTAACTGCCTGTTATTTATAATTGTTCTCTAACATTAACTGTTATGAAAATTTAAAAAATTATCAAAAATTTGAACAATTTTGGGAAAAGCCTGAATGTTGGATAGCTCTGATAAAAAGGAGTCATCAAACAGATTTTATACTTGCTTAATTAATCAAATACAGTTCTACAGCCATGGTAAAAGTAAATCACTACAACTGATTTTATGCTCATTTAATCAATCAATGATTCACTGCAGTGAACAAACTTCTTAAAACCAACTAGTTAGGAATAGCTTTTTACTTTTGAAAGTCAATCAAGGGGGCACATAAACTTCCTTTGTATATCTTTCAACAGCAATCTCATCTAAGTAATCATGTTTCTAGAACTGATTTTAATCTGCTCAGTCCTGCTAGAAGTCCACCAACGCCTGAATAGCATTCTTTCCAAAACACCACCTAAGGCCAGAAGTCTGTTTTGCTTGGAGAGACTGTACTTGATGAGCATAGCTCTCCCTTACTTAAGTAAGCAATAAATTGAGCTTTGTGTTTTCATTTCAGATATTGAGTAGTGATATTATCTTTAGGCAATTCTGGAGGTACCATCAAGATTACTATAAGTTTTCCACAGAACCACTGGATCAATAAGAATATCCTTCAGTTCTCTTGCGCAAATCCCATTAGCACCTTAACAGTATTTTGAACTGTATGTTGTCACATTGGGTTTTCACAAATGACTTCATTTTGTTATCCTAGGATTTGCAGCAAACAAGGAATGTTTTATACAATACATTTTGAGTTTAATTTGGAGACCTTTTGATTTCAAAGTACACTATATATATCTATATCTATATATAGATATATAGAGACACACACACACACATACACACACACATATGTATGTGTATATATATATGCAAATTTTTTATTTCAAGGTATATACTATATATCTATATCTTTCTATATATAGATATACACACAGACGCAGTGTGTGTGTGTGTGTGTGTGTGTGTGTGTGTGCATATATGTGTTTTATGAACATATGGACATATATGGTTGGGGTTCTTTTGTCCTGGATTGTCTTCTTTCTGTTGAATGTACAAACACGTGCTCCATAAATAACAGACGAAGGCATAGGCTTGATCAGTCTCCAATCCATCTTGCCAATTCATGAAAATAGGTCTTTTTAAAATTTTAGTTTATTTCATCTTCCAAGGTACACACTTGTGTTTTGATCACACAGTCCATTCCTAGTCTCTGCATGTCTAGGGAACCCAGAATTATTCATAAATACACACTCTTAACCAACCACAATGGCCTTTTTCTTGTCTGTCATGAGTTGATCTGTAGCAAAGCCATGACCTGCTCTGGGCAGAACAGCTGCTTCCCTATAAATTCTCATAACATTAATTTTTGGGCTTATCTTGGTGAATGGCAAAATTATTTTTTCTATGAATAACAATAGCTATTATGTGGAACTTTTCACATGTCAAAATGTAGAAGTGTTTCAGAAAAAAATAAGAAGCAAGAAAATCAATCATTCAATAGTCAGCTTTTTTCAGCTTGTATGTTGACTTCAAATAAACAAAATGCTGACTTTACAAAAACCTCTTAAAAAGGCTCCCTTCCCACTCCTGTTCAACTTTTTGAGATCCATACTTCTCCTTATCTATCATATCTCATCCTCTACTGCCTTCTGTTCCTTCTTCTGACCTTCTATCTCTGCTGCCTGTTGGGGGAGGGGGGTTGTTCTCAGGAAAGGAACAATCACACTGCACACCATCTTTTTTAATTCCTACATCAGAAGGCAAAATATAAAAGTTGCACTTAAACCCAGGTCTAGAGAAAAGTTAAGGGCCATAATTAAAATTTCTCCTAAGCCCAGAAATTTGACCAGAATTTGCAATAGAATTCAGGATTTTACTAGGTAGTTATTGTCCTGGATGGTCATAGCTGTCCTAGTTTCTTCACTAAATTGTTAGTTCTTGAGAAAGGGAAGACTGATAAAAGTACCAAGGAGGGAAAGACCAGTGGGGAATTTAAATAACTCTGTTATGCTTGTTTTTAAAATGGTCCTTACAAGACAGACAGACAGACAGCAAGCAAGCAAGCAAGCAAGCAAAAAGAAAAAAAGAAAGAAAGAACTACCCAAAAGCAATTTTAGGAGGCTTTCTCTTAAAATTAGATTGCGTAAATAATAAAAACTAGGGGCGCCTGGGTGGCTCATTGGGCTAAAGCCTCTGCCTTCGGCTCAGGTCATGATCTCAGGGTCCTGAGATCGAGCCCCACATTGGGCTCTCTGCTCAGTGGGGAGCCTGCTTCCCTTCCCCTCTCTCTGCCTGCCTCTCTACCTACTTATGATCTCTCTCTCTCAAATAAATAAATAAAATCTTAACAAAAAAAAAAAAAGAATAAAAACTGTAAGCCAAACAAAGGCAAATGAATTGCAGTGTTCAAAAAAATAGTCTTTAAAACTCCCGAACACAATTTTGGGTAGACACAACAGTTTCAGAAAAGAGAAGCTTGGTTTCTTTTTTCATAAATAATCTCAGACCTGAATTAGGGGACTTTATCAGAACAATAAAATAAAATAAAATGGGTAATTCTCAACTCAGAGTACCTTCAACATGTAACCGAATATTTCCAAAGATTCTTAGAGAGTAAACAAGCTAGAAATCGAAACAGACTTCAGTTTAATAGATAAAATTTACCTTAAAAATGGAAATTCTGTATAAAATGTATTACAGAATAATTAATTATCATTAGAAGTCTTAGGAAAATATCCTGGGTATAGTTAATATTTCCATATTACTTGTGACTGAGGAAATAAATAATTAGCTTTAATTCCAGAATTCTTATGGGGGAAAACCTCATGTACTGAGATAGAATAATTAGCACAGAGCACAGAAGAACCCCAATCAATTTTTCTCAGATTATCATAAAATTATTTTTTGTATTTATTAATGTAGTGGGCCATAGAGCTATTAACTCAATCACATGTTACACTTCAAAGACCCACTGTTATGCCTTGATCCAGGACCCAAGGCTCCTTTTTGACTCAACAATCACAGACTCAGCTGAAGTATTCAAAGTATCTTTAGATTTCACATCAGTATCACCTTTAAATCTGCTGGTATCACATGCAACATAATCCCTCTTCCTAACTCATAATCACCAACATTTTTTTTTTTTTTTGCTAGACAACTACCTAATTATGAAATACTGTTACTGTCTCTCAATCTAAAAACTCTCCTACATTTACCTAATGAAAAGAAATGTCTTGATTGTGTTTCCATGGTTCAAGAAGTACCTATGACCAAAAGTACCTTTTGGACTCTCCCTTAAGTCTTGACTAAATACAGTTTTGTTACTAGGCCTCACCTTAAAAATAAAAAGGGATAATAGCAAGTTAGGTATGCAGTAACTAGTCTCTTGTAGAATCTAATCCCTTGCTGGAAACCAAATTGATTCAAATAACTAAACAATGGTTCTGTCCAGAACACATCAAATTTTTAAAAGTAAAAGGGTAAATATATTATTTGATATAACTTTGAAATAGTTTGACTAGCTTAGGATGATGTCAAACTAAGAAGTTTCCTTCCCCCCCCAAAATTGTTATTCTCAAGGTGGAGGCTCATAGTAAAAGAGAGAACATTAAAGTTCTGTAAAATATTTGAGCATACCAGCATGTTAGTATGCCTCCCTAAACATGGTCCTTACATGTGAACCTCTTATAATACAAAGACAATTCCATGTTAAAGCTAAAGGATTCTCCTGGAGACAAAAATTTTGAACCAAATTCTAAAAGAAATACTGGAAGCAAATTGGTTTTAAGATCCATAAGAATTATACCTAACAAAGCCAAGATGGCTGCTTTTTAGCACTAAATGAAACCTCAAACAGACACTTGGCCAAAATCTACCAGGAGATATGTCACAACAGAAGAATAACACTATAAAACACTGGTGGGGAAAGTTTTCTAGAAGATGTGGCCGATCCATGCTATACCTATAACTAAGAACTATAAAGATTAGATGTGGAATGGAACTGATCTAAAAGATTTCATACGATTGCTTCCTGCTATATTCATACCATCATGGATATATGTTTCATTCTAATGTTTATTTTCTGAATGGGAGAAAGCACTCTATTGTCAAAAGTCATGTCACTCACTGTGGCTAAAAAAACATATAAACAACAAGAACAAACTTAAACTTTGTGTTCTTACATGTGGCATGACAACTTGCGTAGACAGGAAGAGAGCACATTTTAGTGACAGATACTTGTGAATTACATATGGCTTTGTCCCTTACTCTGAAACAGCACTGTCATTATCAGCTCAAGGCTCTGAAAACATGGACAGGATCTTCTCAGAATTGCAGAATTTGTGACAATTAGAGTCTTTAAAATAAGTGTCTCTGGAGAACCACCAGAAACAATTGGTCCATGGAAGTCCAACAGCTAAAGCCAAGTTCGTTGGAACAAATTGATGACAAAACAATCAGTAGGAAAGAATATTGCACTCTGTGTACCTTTTTCTCACTATAGTTTTGGCCATATATACTATTCACTAGCTCCAGTTTATATGCTTAGAACTACCAGAGATAGAAGATTTTCAAGAATTGAAGAAAATTATTTTCTTAATAAAGCCTATAAGTTGTGGTCCCAGAGTGCCTTTTAGTACCTTCTCATAATGTTTAGTTAAATTTGCTCATCTTACAGTTTTTTGATGTTCATCCATTTCCTCAAGTCTTAAGTTCTTCTGTGTAGTCTCTGTCAAAATAAATGACTCTACAACTAATTCAAAGACAAAAACAAGTTGAAATTGTACTGATCACATTTGAACTAAAAATAATACCTTGTATATATAATGTATATAATATATATCATATACTATACTACACATCTTTTATAGCACACAGTTCATAGCATGGTGTCTAAAATCTATTTTTTCCTTTTTTAAAATTTAAATTCAAATTTAGTTCACATATATTGTATTATTAATTTCAGGCGTAGAATTTAGTGATTCATCAGTTGCATATAAACTCCCAATGCTTCTTAATGCCCATTACCCAATTACCCCTTCTCCCCACCCACCTCCCCTCTAACATCCCTCCATTTCTTCCCTATAGTTAAGAGTCTCTTATGTTTGTCTCCCTCTCTGTCTTTATCTTATTCGATTTTTCCTTCCCTTCCCCTATGTTCATCTTTTTTTTATTTCTTAAATTCCATATATTAGTGAAATCATATGGAAATTGTCTTTCTCTGACTGACTTATTTCACTTAGCATAATACACTTTAGTTCCATCCACATCGTTGAAAATGGCAAGATTTCACTCTTTTTGATGGCTGAGTAATATTCCATTCCTTCTTCTTTATCCATTCATCCATGGATGACCATCTGGGCTCTTTCCATAGTTAGGTTATTATAGGCATTGCTGCTATACACATCAGGGCATGTGTTCCTTCAGATCACTATTTTTGTATCCTTTGGATAAATAGCTAGTAGTGCAATTGCTGGGTCATAGAGTAGTTCTATTTTTAACTTTTTTGAAGAACTGTTTTCCAGAGTGGCTGTACCAGCTTGGATTCCCACCAACAGTATAAGATGGTTCCCTTTTTTTTGCATCCTCACCAATATCTGTTGTTTCCTGACTTCTTAATTTTAGCCATTCTGACCAGCATGAGGTGGTGTCTCATTGTGGTTTTGATTTATATTTCCCTGATGCCAAGTGATGTTGAGAGTTTTTCCATGTGTCTGTTAGCTATTTGTACATCTTCTTTGGAGAAATGTCTGTTCATGTCTTCTGCCAATTTCTTGACTGGATTATTTGTTTTTTGGGGTGTTGAGTTTGATAAGTTTTTTATAAATATTGGATACCAGCCCTTTATCTGATATGGCATTTGCAAATATCTTCTCTCATTCTGTAGTTTACCTTTTAGTTTTGCTGATTGTTTCCTTTGCTGTGCAAAAGCTTTTTACCCTGATCAAGTCCCAATAGTTCATTTTTATTTTCGTTTCCCTTGCCTCTGGGGATATGCCAAGCAATAAGTTGCTGCAGCTGAGGTCAAAGAGGTTGCTGCCTGTGTTATTCTCTGGGATTTTGATGGATTTCTATCTCACATTTAAGTCTTACACCCATTTTGAATTTATTTTTGTGTATGGTGTAAGAGAGTGGTCCAGTTTTATTCTTCTGCATGTGGCTGTCTTTTTTCCATTGGACATTCTTTCCTGCTTTGTCAAAGATTAGTTGACCATATTGTTGAAGTTCCCTTTCTGGGTTCTCTCTTCTGTTACATTGATCTATGTGCCTGTTTTTGTGCCAGTACCATACTATCTTGATGACTACAATTTTGCAATACAGATTGAAGTCCGGAATTGTGATGCCTCCATCTTTGGTTTTCTTTTTCAACTTTCCTTTGGCTATTTGTGGTCTTTTCTGGTTCCACACAAATTTTAGAATTGTTTGTTTCAGTTCTGTGAAAAATGCTGGCATTATTTTGGTAGGGATTGTCTTGAATACGTAGATTCCTTTGGGTAGTAAAGACATTTTAATAATATTTATTCTTCCAATTCATGAGCATAGAACATTTTTCATTTCTTTGTGTCTTCCTCAATTTCTAGTTTTTAGAGTACAGATCTTTTACCTCTTTGGTTAGGGTTAATCCTGGGAATCTTATGATTTTTGGTGCAGTTGTAAACAGTATTGATTCCTTGATTTCTCTTTCTGTTGCTTCATTGTTGGTGTAGAGAAATGCAACAGACTTCTGTGCATTGATTTTATATCCTGTGACTTTGCTGAATTCCTATATATGTTCTAGCAATTTTTTGGTGGAGTCTTTCTGGTTTTCTACATAGAGTATCATTTTGTTTGCAAATAGTGAAAGTTTGACTTCTTTGACGATTTGGATGCCTTTTATTTCTTTTTGTTGTCTGATTGCTGAGACTTAGACTTCCAGTACTATGTTGAACAACAGTGGCAAGAGTGGATATCCCTGTTGTGTTTCTGACCTTAGGGGGAAAGCTCTCAGTTTTTCCACACTGAGGACAATTATTAACTGTGGATCTTTTGTGTATGGTCTTTATGATGTTGAGGTATGTTCCTTCTATCCCTACTTTGTTGAGGGCTTCTATCAGGAAGAGATATGGTAGTCAAATGCTTTTTCTGCATCTATTGAGAAGACCATATGGTTTTTATCCTTTCTTTTATGGATGTGGTGTATCATCTTGATTGACTTGTGGATGTTGAACCACCTCTGCAGCCCAGGAATAAATCCCACTTGGTTGTGGTGAATAATCCTTTTAATATACTGTTGAATCCTATTAGCTAGTATCTTGGTGAGAATTTTTGCATCCATGTTCATCAAGGATATTGGTCTGTAATTCTTTTTTAGTGGGGTCTCTGTCTGGTTTAGGTATCAAAATAGTGCTTGCCTCATAGAATTAATTTGGGGGTTTTCCTTTCATTTCTATTTTTTTAACAGTTTCAGAAGAAAACAAGAATATTAATTTTTCTTTAAATGTTTGGTAGAATTCCTCTGGGAAGCCATCTGGCTGTGGGCTCTTACTATTTGGGAGATTTCTTATTACTGATTGATTTTTTGCTGGTTATAGGTCTGTTCAGATTTTCTATTTCTTCCTGCTTCAGTTTTGGTAGTTTATATGTTTCTAGGAATTTATCCATTTATTCCAGATTGCCTAATTTGTTGGCTTGCAATTGCTCATAATATTCTCTTATAATTGTTTGTATTTCTGTGGTGTTGGTTGTGATCTTTCCTCTTTCATTCATGATTTTATTTATTTGGGTGTGTTCTCTTTAATTTTTTTTAAATTTTAAAAAGATTTATTCTTTATTTGTTTATTTACTTACTTACCTACTTATTTTAGAGAGACAGAGAGAGAGAGAGAGATTGAGAGAGGCAGAGGGAGAGGGAGTAAGAAAATCTCAAGCAGACTCCATGTTGAGTGTGAAGCATGACACAGGGCTCAATTCTAGGAACTGAGATCACAACCTGAGCCAAAACCAAGTCAGATACTTAACCGACTATGCCACTCCATTACCAAAGGGTCCTTTCTCTTTTCTTTCTTATGAGTCTGGCTAGGGGCTTATCAATCTTGCTAATTCTTTCATATATATATATATTTTTCATATTTTATATGAATATATTCATATATATATGAATATATTCATATATTCAAATATATTCATATTTCATATTTCATATATATATATATATATATATATATATATATATACTCTGCACAAGTAGGCAGAGAGGCAGGCAGAGAGGCAGGCAGAGAGGCAGGCAGAGAGAGAGGGAGAGCAGGTTCTCCACTGAGCAGGAAGCCCAATGCAGGGCTCGATCCCACGACTCTGGGATCATGACCTGAGCTGAAGGGAGCCTCTTAACCGACTGAGCCACCCAGGTGCCCCTGATCTGTGCTACTTTTTTAAAAAATTCTGTATCATTGATTTCTTCTCTAATCTTTATTACTTGCCTTCTTCTGCTAGACTTAGGTTTTTATTTGTTTTTCTTTTTCCAGAGGTGTAAAGTAAGATGGTATATTTAAAACTCTTCTTGCTTCTTGAGGAAGGCCTGTACTGCTATATACTTCCCTTTTAGGACTGTCTTTGCTGTATCCCAAAAGTTTTGAACTGTTGGGTTTCATTTTCAATTGCTTCCATGTATCTTTTTAATTCTTTAATTTTCTGGTTGACCCACTCATTTTTTAGTAGGATTCTTTAATCTCCATGTATTTGTGGTCTTTCTAAATTTTTTCTTGTGGTCGACTTCAAGTTTCATAGCATTGTGGTCTGAAAATATGTGTGGTATGATCTCAAACTTTTTGTACCAGTTGAGGCCTAATTTGTGACCCAGTATGTGATTTATTCTGGAGAATGTTCCATGTGAACTTGAGAAGAATGTGTATTCTGCTGCTTTAGGAGGAAATGTTCTGTATATATCTGTTAAGTCCATCCGGTCCAGTGAGTCATTTAAAGCCCTTGTTTCCTTGTTGGTCTTCTACCTAGATGTTCTGTCCATTGCTGTGAGTAGGGTGTTATTATGCTATTAATGTATTATTATATTATTATTGCAATATTATAAATGAGTTTCTTTAAGTTTGTTATTAATTGATTTACATATTTCACTGCTTCCAAGTTAGGGGCATAAATATTTACAATTGTTAAATCTTCTTGTTGGATAGACCCCTTTATTATGATATAGTTACATTTTTTATTTCTTATTATAATATTTGGTTTAAAATCTAGTTTTTCTCATATAAGCATGGCTACTCCAGCTTTCTTTTGATGTCCATTAGATAAATGGTTCTCCATGCCCTCACTCTCAATCTGGAGGTGTCTTTGGGTCTAAAATGAATCTCTTGTAAGCAGCATATTGATGGGTCTTGTTTTCATTTGTTTGCTTCTTTGTTTTTATCCGTCCTGATACCCTATTTTTTAAAAAGATTTTATTTTATTTATTTGATAGAGATCACAAGTAGGCAGAGAGGCAGGCAGAGAGAGGGTGGGGGAAGCAGGCTCCCTACTGAGCAGAGAGCCCGATGTGGGGTTCAGTCCCAGGACCCTGGGATCATGACCTGAGCTGAAGGCAGAGGCTTTAACCCACTGAGCCACCCAGGCGTCCCCCTATGTTTTTTGATTGGAACATTTAGTCCCTTTACATCCAGAGTATTTATTGAGAGATATTAATTTAGTGTCATTGTATTACCTATAAACTTGCTGTTCCTGAAGATTATCTCTGTTCCTTTCTGGTGTTTGTTACTTTTGGTCTCTCTCACTCAAAGTGTCCCCTTTAGTATTTCTTGCAGAGCTGGTTTAGTGTTCATGAAATCCTTTCATTTTTGTTTGTCTTGGAAACTATCTCTTCTATTCTGATTGACAGCTTTGCTGGATAAAGTGTTCTTGGCTGCATATTTTTCCCATTTAACAAGATGAACATATTATGCCACTCCTTTCTGGCTTGCCAGATCTCTGTGAACAGGTCTGCTGCTAGCCTTATGTATCTACCCTTGTAGGTTAAGGACTTTCTTTCCTTAGTTGCTTTCAGAATTTTCTCTTTATCTTTGTGTTTTGCAAGTTTCACTATGATATATTGTGGTGTTGATTTTGAGCAGAGTTCTCTCTGCCTCTTGGATTGAATGGCTGTTTCCTTGCCCAGATTAGGGAAGTTCTCGGCTATAATTTGTTTGAATAAACCTTCAGCCCCCTTTTTCCCTGCTCTTCTTCTTTTGGGACTCCTATAATATGGATATTATTTCGATTTAAGGAATCACTCAGTTCCCTAAATCTACCTTCCATGATATAATAGTTTCTTTTCCCTCTTCTTTTCATGTTCATCATTTTCCATAATTTTATCTTCTATATCACCTACCCTCCCTTCTGCTTCTTCAGTTCTCACAGTGACTATATCCAGTCTGTTTTGCATCTCAGTTATTGCATTTTTATTTCAGCTTGACTAGTTTTTATGTCTTTTACCTCTATAGCAATGGTTTCTCTGTTGTCTTCTATGATTTTTTTCAAGTCCAGCTAGTAGTATTATGACTGTTAATCTAAATTCTTGCTCAGATATATTGCTTATATCTATTTTCAGCAAATCCCTGGATGTGATACCTTCCTGACCTTTTTTGGAGGAAGAATTCCTCCATCTTGTCATTTTGGCTAAGTTTCTACTTTTTGTGTGTTATGAAAGCTTGTTATGTTTCCTGTAACTCAGAATAATGCTATATTAAAAAGAGGTCATACACTGTCCAGTGCCTGGCACTTCAGAAAGTGTTTCTGGTGTATGCTGTGTGCACTCTGCTGTTCCATTTTGGCTGATTTTTCTCACTGGTCAGTCCTCTGCAGAGTTCCTCCTTGCTTGTGGTGGGGAGTACTTGGACCTTTATCCAGGTGTGCTTTGATTTATTTGTTGAAAAAAGCCTGGGAAAAAAGGAAAGAAAGAAAGAAAAGAAGAAATAAGGATAGGAAGAAAGAAAGAAAGAAAGAAAGAAAGAAAGAAACTCCTCCCAAAAGAAAAGGAGAAAAATAGGTAACAACAACAACAACAACAACAATCCCTCTCTTCCTCTCTCTCAAATAAATAAATAATCTTTTTAAGAAAAGGGTAGGGGAAGCCTGGGTGATGCAGTCAGTTAAGTGTCTGACTCTTGGTTTCAGCTCAAGTTGTGATCTCAGGATCAAGACCCACACTCAGCGTGAAGTCTTCTTGAGATTCTCTCTCCCACTCCCTTTGGTGCTCCCACTGATGCTTGCTCTCTCTTTCTCTAAAGTAAATAAATAAACCTTAAAAAAAAAAAAAGAAAGAAAGAAAAAAAAATAAGCCTGACTCAAAAGAAAAAGAAAAAGAAAGGAAAACTAATAAAGATAAGGAAAAGAAAAAGCAAAGACTGATCACAAAAAAAAAAGAAAAAGAAAAAGAAAGAGAAAAAGAAATGAAAAAAGCAAACTAAAGAAACACACACACACACACACACACACATACACACACAAACTGTAAGCCTGATTGCAAAGAAAAAAGAAATAAAAAAAGAAAAATTAAAAGAAAAATACAGCTTGGTCCTATTTCCACCAGAACTGAAGGGGATGCTGTGAAGTACTGTATTATCAGTAGACTTGGGGCATATGGCCAGCGGTCTGTGTTGCTCTTCTCGGGGAGAGGCCCTCCGCACTGGCTCAGAGTCACTCTTGCCCTTGTAAATAAATAAATAAAGAAATAAATAAATGCCCTTGCCAAGCACAGGGGGCGGGGTTTGATGTCAGGGGCTCTCACTTCCACAAGGGGCCGCTGTGTTATTCTCTGATGTCCCACCACATTGGTAGCAGGGATGAAATGGTAACAGGAGGCTCTTTTGTCCCAGCACAGGGGACTCTCACACCACCTGCTGTTCAAGAAGCCCTCACAGAAAAGCAAGGGCCATCAACGTGCCCAGCGCCCAAGTCTCCCATGTTTTGTCTTTGGGCAGAGGCTGGAATTCAAAATTCCGAAACTTAAAGGAGCCAACATTCAGATCTGCTCCCTGCACTGTGCTGTGATTACTGCCCTTCCCTCCCAGAAGAATAGATCTCTGCTTGCACGGGGTGCGGATTCTATGCTGTGGCACCACGAAAAGCAGTGACCAGGTGGTCCAGTCTCTTCATGCACCTTTGTTCGCTGCCAACTAAAGGCTATTTTATGGTGCCTGCAGTGTCTTTTGTCCTTGGGGAGGCAATATACCCCCTTCCAAATGTACTCCAGGAAGGGGAATGATCTCTCCCAGTGCAACCTTGAAGATCCCTACACCACTTTGTGTGTGTGCCCCACCACCATAGCCTCCTTCTCTCCAGGAGTGTATGATATATTCCTCTCACATGGAAGTTGAGCCCTTCCAAAATGTCTGTCTTGAGCTCCACTCACTGTTTGCAAAAGCCTACACCACTCAGTTCCCCTAGTTCTCTAGTCTGTGGTCTAAGAGATTGTCTCAACTGCTCTCTCCCTCTATCCCTATTCTCTCCCCTTGGCAAGAGTTCCTTCCCCTCCACAGCAGAGCAACTTTTCTCTCCCCCGACTCACTTCCATGCACCTCGCACCTGCCACTCTGTCTCTCCAACTGTGGAAATCCTTCTTCTAATTCACGGATCAATTTCCTGGGTGTTCCAAGTGATCTAACCTCAATGCAGTTGTGTGGAGGGATGAGGAAAGCCCCGGGTCCCCCTACCTTTCCACCATCTTAACTTTTCCTTCTATATTTATTGACATGGTTCAAGTTAGTAAAACACAATATCCTTCCTAGATCCTGAATATATAGTATCCTAAATGGAGAACAAATGAGTTCATTAAGGATACTTGATTGCCAAAAATAAAGATTGATGGAAGCATCTATAAAACAGAGTTGAAAAGATAAAATTGGCTGGGAACAAATATGTCTTGGTTAACAGGTTGTTAGTGAGAAATCTATGTAAGGGGAATGTGGTGTTTTTATAATACTCTTAGAAAAAAAAATAATATTTTTTGAAAAGAAAAGAAGAAAATCAGAAAAATATGATCACAGAAATGTCATGGGGAAAATATATTTGAAAAGGCAAAGAAGTTAGAATAGCTAAAACAATTCTGGGAAAAAATGGGAGGAGTCTGTCTCCCTGTCTACCATCAAGACTGTGGTATTGGTAGAGAGATAGACATATAGATCAACAGAACAGAATAGACCCAAACAGAACTGGAAATAGACCCACACGAACAAATCTGATTTTTTTAAAGGTTTTACTTATTTATTTGAGAGAGAGAGAGCATGAGAGTGAGGAGGGTCAGAGGGAGAAGTAGGCTCCCCATAGAGCAGGAAGCCCCATGCAGGACTCGATCTTGGGACTCCAGGATCATGACCTGAGCCAAAGGCAATCTAACTGATTTTTGATAGAGGTGCAAAAGAAATTCAATGTGGGAAAAGCTGCAAAATCTAAGGCTGGGAAAAGCGTTCTTAGATTCAACAACAAAAACATAATGCCTAAAATGAAAAAAAAATTAATAAATTGGATTTCATGAAAATTAAAACTTTCACTCTGCAAAAGATATTGTTAAGAGGATAAAAAGGTAAGCTCTGGAGTGGGAGAAAATATTTGCAAACCACATATCTGACAAAGGACTACTATCAATAACATATCAAAATTCAAGAGAAAAAAAGCAACCATCCAATTAAAATATGGGCAAAAGACATAAAGAGACATTTTAATGAATAAGATATACTGTACAGATGGAAAATAAGCACAGGCAAACATGTTCAATATCATTAGTCATTAGGAAAATTCAAATCAAAGCCACAATGAGCTATTACTACATATCTACCAAAATGACTAATTAAAAAAAAAAATAGTGACAGCCCTAAATGTTGGTGAGGATGCAGAAAAACCAAGCCACTCATACACTGCTAGTGGAAATGTAGAATGGTAGAGCCATTCTGGAAAACAGTTTGCCAGTTCCTTAAAAACTAAATATACAACTACCATGTGATCCAACAATTGCATTTATCCCAAAGAAAATCACACACATACCCCCCCCAAAAAAAAAAATCCCCAAAAGACCTGTACATAAATCTTCATAGTAGCTTTAATCAAAACAAGCAAAAACTAGAAACAACCCAGATGTCCATCAATGTATGAATGGTTGGACCATCTGTAGTATATCCATACCATGGAATACCATTCAGCAATAAAAAGCCACAAACTATTGATATATGCAAAAACCTGGGTGAATCTCCAGAGAATTATGCTGAGTTTAAAAAAGCCAATCCACTATGTTTACATACCGTGTGATTCCATTTATACAACACTCTTGAAATGACAAAATTATAGAAATAGAGAACAGATTAGTGGTTGCTAGTTGTTAAGCTGGAGGTGGTGGCTGGAGAGGAGTGAATGTGACTATAAAAAGGAAACACTGGGAAAGTTTATGATGATGAAAATATTCTGCATCTTGGCTGCATCAGTGTCAATATCCTGGTTTGATATTTCATTATACAGTTGATTCCTTGAACAACACGTGCGTTTGAACCGCTCAGGTCCACTTGTATGGGAATTTTTTTTCGATTTATAAAATCTAGTACTGTCAATATATTTTCTCTCTCTTATGAATTTTTTAAATCACACTTCTTTTTCTTTAACTTTTTTTATTGTAAGAACACACCATATGACACATGTAACATGCAAATGTGTGTTAATCCACTGTTTATGTTCTCTTTAGGCTTCTGGTCAATGGTAGTTTAGTAGTTTAGTTTTGGGGCAGTCAAAAGTTGAAGGTGGATTTTTGACTGTGCTGGGGGTCGGCAACCCGACCCCTGTGTTATTCAAGGGTAAACTGTAGTTTGGGAGGTGGTTACCATTAAGGGAAAATGGGTAAAGCGTAAACCATATTTCTGTATTATTTCTTACAATTGGGTATGAATCTGTAATTATCTCAAAGTAGAGTTTAATTATTTTTAAATCAAAAAGCATTCATTACCTACCAAAAACTGTGTCTTTTTAGAAATACTATCATCAGAATGGTTTATAATAGGGGCACCTGGGTGGCTCAGTCAGTTAAGCATCCAGCTCTTGATTTTGGCTCAGGTTATGATATCAGGGTTGTGAGATCAAGCCCCATGACAGACTCCATGCTGGGGAGAGGGAGTAGCCTGCTTAAGATTCTCTCTCTCCCTCTCCCTCTGCCCCTCCCCTCTACATGCCTGTGCTCTCTCTCTTTCTAAAACAAAACAAAACAAAATAAAACAAAACAAAGCACCAGAATGGTTTGTAATCAAGATATTTTTCTGGTTCTTTAAATCAGAAAGTTTAAGGAGCCAGAATCCTCCACTACTCTCAGCTGACATAAAAAAGGGCACTTGTATCAAGGCATGCCTAGGTTCAAGCCCTACGTTGATTTTGGACCTCTGAGAAATGGATATCTTATTCTTTTTTTTTTTTTACGATTTTATTTATTTATTTGACAGAGAGAAATCACAAGTAGGCAGAGAGGCAGGCAGAGAGAGAGGGGGAACCAGGCTCCCTGCTGAGCAGAGAGCCCGATGCGGGGCTTGATCCCAGGACCCTGGGATCATGACCTGAGCCGAAAGCAGAGGCGTTAACCCACTGAGCTACCCAGGCGCCCTGGATATCTTATTCTTAAGGTAGGGATGATAATATCTATTTCATTGAGTTGTTATAAGAACTGCATGAGATGAAATACACAAGCACATACCTGTATGCTATTGTAATAAACTTGCTTATTCCAAAGTGCTTATACACACACACACACACACACACACACACAGAATCCTACTGTAGCTCATGAAGCTACATACATTTTTATGTAACTGTGTATCTGTGTCTCTGTGTGAGATTAATAATATAATATCACTGTCTTGTAGGTATAGAAATGGGTATTTCGGGAGTAGTGATTATCAGAATAAATGACTTTCTTTGAAAAAAAAAAAAAACGCAAGCACAGATTACATTGCCTAGTAAACTATGAGGGTTCAACAAATGTGAGATCCCATCTCTTTCCCATTCTGAGTAATAGGGACTCTTACTTTATTTTGTACATAAAACCAGATACAAGAAGGAGAGCAATGGCAGGTTATGTCTGCAGTACAAATTGCCTTGCAGGGAAAAAAAATTAAGATGAGTTACCAGCGTGAAAAATATTCTTCCCAACAGAGTTCAAAGAAACTCAGAAATGGTCTCTATGGGGAAAGCTTCCACTAACCAGGGGAACATGAAAGAGAGACAACAGTAGTGCCCTGAGAGGGTAATGGCCAATTTGACCTATTATGTGTTTACCACATCAAGTTTATTTGTTGTTCTTATCACAAGCCACTAAGGAGGTACTGGGGGTGAAGGAAGACCATCCACTTCATAGCCATTTCTTCTAGGTGCTTTCTTTTCCCAACTGACCCTGACAGAATGTTCCAAGCATTGATAGACAACCTCTTCTGCCCTACAGCCTTCCACAGGATGGGAGGCTAGTGAAGGTAATATATATTTGGAATTGGGGCTGGTGAGGAAAAATATCAGACAAACCTAAGGTGCAATAAAAAAAGGTCAAAGTAGGAACATCAGAAAATTAATTTCCTGGCTCCAAGTGTTATTGGATGGTAGCTTAGCAGTCCACCTGGGACTGGTTAGGAGCTCATCATGGGAAATAGGAGAGCCGAGTGGTTGGAAATAGCAAATGATGAATCATAGAAAGATCTCTGAACATCTTAGTAACCCTGGGAAGCCTTGCTTGCCTGTTTCTACAATGCAGAAAATTTTGTTGCCTGCTGACAAGCTGCCTCAAACAAAACAGCTTCTCTGGAAAGCTTATTTGCATTTTATTTTTTTTTTAATTTTTTAAAATTTATTTATTTGTTAGAGAGCGAGCGAGCGAGCACAGGCAGACAGAGTGGTAGGCAGAGGCAGAGGGAGAAGCAGGCTCCCCGCCGAGCAAGGAGCCCGATGTGGGACTCCATCCCAGGACGTTGGGATCATGACCTGAGCTGAAGGCAGCCGCTTAACCAACTGAGCCACCCAGGCGTCCCGCTTATTTGCATTTTAATGGGAGAAGCGGGGCATCTGCCCCTGGCACCAAGTACCTCCTCCAGCCTCCTTGAGGCTGTCCTGAAAGCTGCTTGTGTGGATTATGGCTTCCCTAGATCCTGCCTTTCCAGTAAATTCATTAGAACAAACTGGGCAATCGCAGACTTCAAACTGAATGAAGACTTCAAAAAATTGTTGCTTACAAGTTTCTCTTCTCCCAAATCAGAAAGAATTGCCTACAGATCCAAGATACTTTATTATTGTCAATAATCGACTTCATGTATTTGTTTAACACATTACAGTTTACAAAGCGCTTCTGCACAAGCTATTGCTTTAGATCCACATAAAATCCTTCAAACCGGGTGGGGCATATGGTATCACACAGATAATCATCCACAATGAGGAAACCTGGGCTTGAAGAAAATGATTGTCTAATGCCACCAAAGAGCAAAGTCAAAGCTAGAGAATTCTGACCCCCTAAATACCACTGATATTGAATCAGCAGCCAAAAATACATAGACATTTTGAAGATGTGGATTTTTTTCATTATTTTTTGCATTTTTCTTCCTGGTGGAGGAGACTTAAGATAGTTTTGGTTGTGATAGCATTGCACATTAGCAGATACTTGTGAAAGTATAGATCCCAGCCCTGCAAACCTTCCATCTGGGTTGGGAATAGGTGTACAATTGTGGAATCATTTATAACCCTCAAAGGGGATATCCGAATATATGTTGAAATGTGTTAAGAGACATTAACTGCCAGTGAAATTCTAACTAATTACGTGTCATTATGAGCTAGAGTAGAAGCAGAAGGTTATGTGGTGAAGACCATTGTAAGCAAAGACTTACAGAATGAATAGGACCTAAAGATAGAGGAGGAAAGGAAAGGGGTGGGATATTTCAATGAAGAAATAGTTTGACCAAAGAAATAGTTTGAGCAAAACAGTAGACCATATGTTTTAGAACTATGATCATTGGTATTAGAGGCTGGAAAGGATACCGTAGTATATATTTAAGATAGGGAGCTCTGAAATCAGATTTTTGGAGTTCAAATCTCCATCACTGACTAAAGGAGTTATATGACAGTTTTTCTATCTGTAAATGGAGCCAGGATTAGTGCCAACTTTGTAGAGTTTTGTGAGAATTACATAAGATAGTACATAAAACCTCTTATTAGAATAGTACCTCTACTTAGTTGACATTAAAACAACAATTGTTACCTTCTTAAAAAATTGGCAAGAACCAGAGAGTGGTTGGACTTGGATGAGAGACATAGTGAGCATATAAGTTATCATTTAAATCATTTAGCCTTTGAAATGAAAGGGGGTGCTATTAATGATTATGCCAGTGCACTGAGAATAAAGGAGAAATATTTGGGACAAACCACAAGGTATGGAGACCCGACATATAAGAGACCCTGCTCTAAGTTTTTCCTTGTTCAATTCAAACTTCCTAGATGTGTCATAGACAAAATTCCATAATCAAATAGCATTATGTAGGCCAGATATTATAAGTTATTTCTGCAATAAAATCCCAAGTGTTGAGATTTGAAGCAAGAATGTCAAAGATAGACAAGATGCTGGAAGTCGCCTAAATTCCTTCAACATTTTCATTGTAGAGGGGACCTCGCAGAAAGCAGGTGCTGATAGAGAGCCTGTGATTTCCTTGGGCAACACTGACACAAAGAACCCCTGGACAGAACTGCTGGAGACACTTTACAGATTTCTAATTATCATGAGAGTCCAGGGCTTATTACACAGATGAGGAAACTGCTTTGCATTGGCTGAGAACCTTGTTCAGGATTTCCTAACGTTCAGTTCAGGAGTTTTTTCAGCATTACCCAAAGTATGTTCCGGTCCACAGGAGTCCTTGACTGAGCAGTAAGGGTTTGTAAGCTTAGTTAATGCTGCTTACTATGTTACAGCACACTCTAGAAACTCACAATATACATTAAATACTCTGAGAAGTCCTTGAGTTAAAAAACCAGTCCAATTTTGTTCAAAACAGTATTTCCCAAATGTGTTTTACACAAAACCCTTTTATCATGCAATATTAATTAACATTCTGCAGAATTAGCATTCTGGTGCTACAAGCTTTGCAAAAGACAATACTGCACCATTTAGTAACTTGGAAAGAACTTCCAAACCAGTAAGAATGAGAAATAAATAAATCATTAGAACATTTTCTCATTTTATATGGATTTACATGCAGTCATAAAATCAACACGTCTCTCATCAAATGCATTCTTTTAGTTGTTTTAAGTAATGTATTCAATCAGGCTTAAGACAATTGGATATGCCCAAGTGATCATTTCTTTATTAATGAAAAAATTTTCTTTAGCTTTACCAAAAACAGCAACATTAATATGATAAAGTGATTTTCACTTGATTAAATATTTTATAATATGAAAAATATAATATTTTTATAATATCAAAAAATACTTCAATGGCTAGTCTAACCTATAGAATGCAGGGGGTACCTTTAAATTTTAAAAGCAAAGGAAGAATGCAAAAGAACAGGGAGATTAATTTTTTTAATGATTTACTTCAATATGCCCCCAAAATAAAGTCAACTAAAGAAATAGTGAATAGGATCTTTCGTTAAATATGACGGTGAGGAATACCTATCTTTGGTACATAAATAGCTTACACAAATTTCAAAAGCATACAAACATCAACAAAACCCATTAAGAGAATGGTAGGAAAAGGGACCAAGAATCTGAACATGGGAAGTAGAAAGGGAATGAATAAAGAAGGTATTTGACTTCCCACATCCAACTCCCTAGAGGCTTCACTTTTTCCACAAGCACTGAGTCCTACTAAATGACTTTTCATAGTCTGTTTCTTGGCATACCCTGGCTGCATAATAGTCCTGTGTGATCTGCAGCCTAGAGCTACAATACCCACAGAAGTCATTATTTGTTGTTATATAGTAGTTTTTGTTCTAAGAGAACTTCCTCTTTTACCTAAGAGTCTACTGTTGAACATGAGACATTTAGTTTAGGATACACACAAAAGAAGGGAACTTCCCTAGACATGGTGACCTTGGAGTACACTTGCTTCCAACCATAACCTCCCAGATTCCCAGCACATCCCTGCAGGAGCTGATTCAAGAAAGAAGCCAACTAAAACTTTCATCTCAAGCTGTCATCTCTGCTCCCCACTGGCAGTATTTGACTAGCTTGGTTTCACATTTCTGGTTATTTGTCATGTCAAATATTCACTGTTCATCTTTTAAAAAGCCACAAGCCCCCTGGTAAGTTTGGAGTCTAGCCTCCTCTCCATGTGAGACATACATATCAATCAGTTGCCTATGTTTCCCGGAAAGGAGGATTTATTTACTTTTTCTGGCTACCTCAGTTATCATAACAAGCCACATGCTACAGAATAAGTTTTCTCAAAATTTAGTGGCTTCCAACATTTATTATTATCTTTCGTGGTCCTGTGGGTTGACTAGGGCTCGGCTGGGTGGTTCCTACTTGGATGTCTTGTGTCACTGCAGCAGACGATGGCTGAGAGTGAAGCCACGTGCTTGTGTCTCTGAGCCTGTGGACAGTGATGTCATTGGCTAGGAATGCCTGGGGACTCACCTGGGACCTACTCCTTGTGGTGAGCCTCACAAGACATTTCCCTGACCAGAGCCAACATCGTGGCTGGATCAGCCCATGCGGTTTCTTATTATGATTGCAGGACACACCTCAGCCACAACCATCAGGGAATTTTGAAAAAGAAAAAAAAATAAGGTTTATTACTCACAAGTCCTGAAGGGTACACAGCATGCCCAGGCCACACAGTGAGGTCGAAGGTAGAGACAGAGAGAGCACGGACCTGAATACCGTTTTTATTGGGGTCGGCGGTGAGACAACAAGGGTTTTACAGGTTCACTCTTTATTGGTGAATTTAAAACAGAAGAGCGAGCATAAAACACGGGAGGGGAAATACGGTCACTCAAGCCGTCAGTTGTCTAGGTCATCCAGGGCTTTCTAAAGTGGGGAACTTCATGGGTGGGGCAGCCTGTCTCTTTATTGAGTTGTGTAGCTGGTAATGTGCTTATTGGAGAAGCACGTCTTTGAAATGGATGCCTCAGCAAACAAAAGCTTAATGTCAGGTGCTTACATTATAATTAAAGAAAAAAAAAGCTAATTATCAGCCTCTTCCATTACCTGTGTACATTCAAATGGGCTGGATGTGTAAGAGGGCTCACTCACAAGTCTGGTCTCTCTCTGTCTTCCATGAAGCCTCTCTCCCAACAGAGTGGTCAAGCTATGTAAGGTTTCAGGTACCCAAGGGAGAGTGTCCCAAGAGCTAATGCTCAGAGATCCGGGCAGAAGCTGCAAAGGTTCTTATAACCTAGTCTCAAAAGGAGGAATACATCACTTCTGCTGAGTTCTATTGCGCAACAGGTCATGAAGACCCATCAAGATTCAACGGAAGGGGAATCAGACTCCACCTTTTGATACACCTGAACCGGGAAGAGGAGGAATTGCTTGGGGTCATTTTCGGAGACTATTTCCCACCCTGCTCTTCACCACTTCGTTTTTCTTCTTCTCTGTGTTGCTTTGACTTGTGCAATCCAGGTACTTTCGTTTCAACCCAGCTCTTTATCACTCCGTGGGGATAACACATTCAAATAGAAGAATGCTGTTCCTAAGTGACAGGATCTGACTTCTCCAGGGGGCTTCAGAGTCTTTCTTGCTGTACCCATTGAGCTGATAATATGAACTTAGTTGGCTGATATCAAAGTAGATAGCAGCCCAGTGCCACAACCACCCCCCTGCGTAAAGCATGACATGGGTCCCATGATCAAGATCAGTTGACTATCTAACGGACAGAACAAGGGAGTGCAGGCTGTGTCCCAAGACACAATCTGTCCTCAATCTGGCATTGGGGTGCCCGAAATGCAGAGGTCAAAAGAAACTGAAAAGAGAAATTAGCGTACTGCATTTTGAATTAGAGGGAAACTACTGAGAAGAAAAGAATTTTTGGAAAAGACCCAGAGAATTTATGTGACACTCTGCAAACCCATGAATTTTTCCAATTTAGATTGTGAATTAATGTTTCAGATGGCACTTTCCAAGAGAGATAGTACTCTGTACCTAACCTATGGAATGCAGGGTGTCATAATCAATATATCAAGGGGAAAATTCTCCTGATTGAGCTTTAAATTTGCTAAGCAGTTGGCTAGGATAGACGATTGCTGTAGTGAAGTGAAATCCAAGGGGATTTTCTTCGTTTCCTGATCTCTACACCAGGAACCAGTAAACTATAGCCTATGAGCCAAAATCCCACCCCACCAGCTGTTTTTGTAAATAAAGATTTATTGGACTCAGGCACACTCATTTGTTTACACATTATCTATGGCTATTTTCATGTTACAATCTGAGTTGAGTAAAACCAAAGCTGTTTACTATCTGGCCCTTCACAGAAACGTTTGTCGACACTTGCACTACTACAATCCTCAGAAAACATTATTTTTTTGCCATAGTTTATGACTAGTAATTCTAATGTGGCCCTAGATTGTAATTTACTGGGCTTTGGCACACCATATATTTTACTTGAAAATTATATTGAATAACGAAGTTATTATTTTACCATAAGTTGTGACAGTAGTAATATTTGACCGTGTGATTTGATTATTCATTCTGAATATTGTGTCTGCTTTGGTTTGAAGCGGGTGCTTATCCTGTTTTTGTTTTGATCTGTTCTGTGCCCTCTAATCAAGACCTCCCCACCCAGCATATTATAAAAGCAAATAATAGTGAAGGTGTGTCTTAGGGAGAATGAGGTGTAGTGGAAGCAAATTCATCTTGTTTTTCATCTAGACAAAGTGTATCATTGCAGTCATGGGGGATCTTCCCAGAGTCAACAGAATGAGGGGTCCCCTTAGGGATTTGGAGCCCAAGCACGTGCTAGTCTGAGTAGCTATTATAACTTCCATTCACTGTGCGCTCACCACATATGGCTCTCAGAGGTGCTCACTTTTCATATATTATTTCATTTAAAGCTTATAATGTATTATTGTTGGAGGAAGTCATCAAGAGGATGTGACCATTGATCGACCCCGCAAGCTTGACTTGGGCAACTGGAGAGTCCTCACCTCCCTTCCCTTGTCCTTGGAATGTATGTTCTGCCCACTGTTCCCACAGTGGGAACCATTTTCAAGGATGCAAGTCTGAGAGAGCAATGTGTTGTTGAGGCCATCCTGCCAGGATGCATGGCTGAACCAGTTCAGACCCCTTATATAACTGCTCAGATTCTGTCCAGGTAGAGTTCTCCTAGCTTCAAAGCCCCCCGAGACCAGCCTGATATGTAAATGCTCCTCGCTTATTAAACCTGCCACCTATCAGTCTGGAGTGGCCTGCATCTTTCTTCTCTCTCCCTTTGCCCCTACCTCCCCCACCTAATGGGGCCAGTTTGAGAATCAACTATTATGAGGTTGATTTTGTGACAGACATGTTACAAAAGACACAGAGATGACAAAACGTTAAATAATTTGTCTAAAGTTACATAGCCAGTAAACAGCAAAGCCACAAATTTGACCCTGGTGCTATCTGACTTCAAAATCTGTGCTCTTAATAACTATGTTATTGTTAATTGGGCTCTTACCACTATGCATATATGGCCCCAGTAATCTGATAGCTGTGGCAGACTTGAGACCCAAGCAGGACCTAGACATTGTAATTCTGGCTATATATGGACACCACTGACACCTTGAAAATGAAAAAAAAAAAAAAATATATATATATATATATAGGAATTACAGTTAAACACTATCTATAGATGTGTCACTTTGAAGTTTTTAAGCTTATATTCAAAATACATTTAGTAGAGTTAACACTTAAAAGTAAAATAGACAAAGAGAAGCGTGTGAATGGTTGTTACAAGGCCCCTGGCAGGATACATGTGAATCAACAATTCTTTCCTTTTTATTGCCAAATATCTTCCAATGTACGGAGGTATCAGAACTTTTACCCATATTTTATCTATTCACTTGCTGAAGAACATTTTGGTTATATCTAGTTCTTGCTGATAATAAATAAAGCTGCTATGAACATTTGTTTACAGAATACTGTGTGGACATTACGTTTTCAGTTCACTTGGGTAAATACCTAAAAGTGAGATTATTGGATCCTAGGATAAGTACATGATAAATGAATGACAAATTGCTTTCTTAAGTTGCTGTACCATTTTTCCTTTTACTCTTCCTTCTCACCAACATCTGGCATTGTCAGTGCTTTCCCTCCAGCCATTCAAACAAGTATGTATTGGAGGTGGTGTCTCATTGTGGTTTTGATTTCCATTCTCTAATGACTAACGATACTGAGTCTCTCCTCATTTTGCTTTTTTGCTATCCAATATCTTCTATGGAGAAATGTACCCTTGCCCAATTTTTAACTGAGTTGACTGGCTTCTTGTTGTTGAGTTTTAAGAGTTCTTTATATATTCTAATTCTAGATCCATGTCCTTTATCAACCATGTGATTTGAAAATATTTTCTCCCAGTCGGTGATTTATCTTTTCATTCTCTTAACAGCATCTTCCAAAGAGCAAAAGTTTTAAATTTTTGCAGCCTAATTTATCCTTTTTCGTTTTTTATTTATGACTTGCACATTTGACATCTCATCTAAAAGCTCATTAACAAACCAAAGGTTACAGATTTTCCTCCAACATATTCAACATCTGTGTATCTAATTCTATCTGTTGATTTACTTGTTTCTTTAAAAAAATGTTTATTTCTTCTTTTCTTTCTTTGTGCATTGCAATTTGTGGTTGGAAACAGAACACTTGTGTAGTACAGTAGCAAGTGAGACAAATAATTTTATGCCTGGAAATAGGTAAACTGCTTCGTGGCTTTTGTGTAGGAATTCTGAGTCAGTCTAGCCAAAATGTGAGCCGGATTTGGATTTTAGTCTTGCTCTGATTACGTCCACTATCAGCTTCACATTCCTCTAGTAATATTTTGTGCTTAGAATGAGGCCTGGTTTATCAGAGGACCTTTCTTAGTGATTGCTTCACCTTTAACTTTGTGCCTTCCCTTTCCTCCTACACCTCAGGACACACCTTCTGGGGCTCTTGGCCTTCTCTAATACTAGCTCAGTATGTGTGTGGTGTATGGGTTGAGGGGGGAAGAGTATGGGTTGTAAGTGTGGTTCACTGTGGCTCAGCCTCATTCTTAGGCAGCTGCTCTGATCCTGGGTCTCAGGGGTCTTCTCTGCATCCTTATTTATCACTTGGGGAGGCATAGGTAGTGAATCTACCCCTCCCCAAGGGGGTCTTTAATTGTCTAGCCTCAGAATATACTCCTGCCTCTTCCATAGGAGTTTTATTTTGGTTTGGTTTGGTTTTGTGTTCTTCTCTCCCTGTCCCTTAATTGTAGTGGGTCTCGACCTTGTATCCTCAGGGCACAGACGTTGATCCCCTTGCCTTAATACTTAAAGGTTTTCATTCCACAGAGGAAAGAGAGGAGAATAATCCAGGCAGGGCTCTGTGCCTTTCCCTCACCAGCTGCTGTTCCCCTCTTCCAAGAATGTATCACAAAGATTGCTTTACCTATGCTCTCATCCTGACCTTAGACTTCCTTGTGAGGACCCGACGGAGATCTGGGGAAAAGAGCCTGCAAGTGGATGCAGATTCTCTTTGTTTCAGTGGCTCCTGGGGCCACTATACTTTATGGCGGTCCACACTCAGCCTTCAGCGATTTGTTAAAATTTGTAACTGAATTATTTCTGGCTTGCGTGGCAGATGGCATCTGTGGCGAGTACTTATATTACATTCCTCCTTGAAGAGATGTATCTTTCCTGAGATTTCAAATTACTAGTTGGTTGTCCTGAAACCTCATCTTTTTGGTAGATTGCAAAAAGTTGTGAATTTGCAAAATTATTCAGATTTTTTTTTCTTTGTAACAGTGAGATCTATGCTCTTTCTCACTTTCCACATTCTAAATGGAACCTGGAAATCTTCTATTTTATTTTGAAAAATAGAAAAAAAATACCATTGAAGATTTTTAAGTTGGGAATGAAAAGTTCAGATCTGTTGTGCAGGGGCCGGTAGGGGGGGGGGGTTACTCCAGCTGTGTGCTATACAGAATGGGTTGGAGAAAATGAGAGTCCCGAGGCAAGTTGGGAGGTTGTTGGAGTAATCTGGGCAAAAGATGAGCAAACCCCAAACACAGCATGGCATGGGGACTAAAGATAAAGATATATTTGAGAAGTTTAGGATTTAACAGGATTTCCTGACAGATTGTGGACGTGGGTGCATGGATCCATATTCATGCAATTTAATGTGCCGGATTATGGTGTGAAAAAGAGGGAAGGTTTTAAAAAAAAAAAGTGCCCATGTTTCTAACCTAGGCAACCAGGAGAATGATGATAAAGGAGTCAAGATGATATTAAGGTTGTAAGCAAAACAGAGGTGCAGAGAGCATTTATCGGTGAGTGTTGATCTTGGAGAACAGGTGGTTCGTTCTCCACAAAGACTGTGAACAGGCACACAGAGGACCTCAGCCGATCAGTAAATGATTGATCCGTAAATGAATGGATGAGTCGCTGAATCAATATTTCAGAGCCTTAATTGGGAACTATATCTATTTAATAAGACTTATTTGTTCCTTTTTCTTCCAGCAAGGGCAACAGGTTTTATGACCTTTAAAAGAATTTAGGAGGGGTAACATGTGTAGCTCAAAATGCCCCAGAACACAGGAACTGAGCTACTCTAGCCCTCCCCTGGCTGAGATGCCTGGGGAATGTTCTCATCTCCCGCGCCCCCATCACTGGGATTCTCAAATACTCTGCTAACTGCATGGGTCAATTAGTATGAAATTCAATTTGTTACAATCTGTCTGAGGCCACTTAATAAGCCTGACACATAAACCTCGGGTTTGGGGACAATTAAGAGAAATTCATAGTGTGAAGGCATTAAGTACCTGTTAGGAATGATGAGAAATATTTAATGCCTAATTCCCAAATCCATCTTTCAGAAACAGGAAGAGGTCATTATATCACAAACAAGTTAATGTAATAGTGATTGTTACAGGAAAAGTAGTGAAAGCACATTGTCTATATCATGATATCACAGATTTCCCTCTTCCTTCCTCCCTCAAGCAAGCCTTGATACAGACTCATGCTCTGTCAGCTTGATGCATCTCATCATGCACGTGGTGTTTTGGATGAACCGATGATAATTCCTCCTCTTAGAGGAACTGCCGTCTCATGGGAAAATGCCCACAACAAACATTTGCTCCTGTAAAATGATGGGGGCTCAACTCAGGGTGGGGGAGGGGACAGAAAGGGGAGGGTAGGAGGTCACTAACTTGGACAGGAATCATAGAACTTACCCATTCAAATGAACATTGTTCCTCAAACAATCACTATGAAAAAATGAATACATGTCTCAGTCATGCTCTAGTTACTTAGAATATTTTAGACTTTCCTCTTGAAGTTATCCTCAGAGAATATTTGCATGTTATACCAAAAATTTGATTGTCTCTCATTTTTATCAAATTACACTAACTAGCTCCGTTCTTTCCAAAATGCATTTCCTTGCTTAGTTGTCTGTATAGATGCCCCATGAGACATCTTATCTTAATCTTAAATGAGATTTAAGAAAAATCTATCTACATTCACCCCTTATTTGATGAGCATTAGCAGATCCAAATCTCTGAAAAGCCCTTCAATAAACTTATTTAACTCTGTAGACCAGTATTTCTCCAAGTTAATTTCATCAAACCTAAGACACCTTCTATTATAAGATGTACCATTAATTTATGTAGAAGTTACACAGAAAACAATTTGCTAATTAAGCTGGGACTGGATACTTTCTTAACACTTGGAGGAATTTTTATTTTATGCTTACTGAAATAATTCTTTTAGCATTATTTTGACAATTATTATATATTATTCTTGGACATATATCTATATGTGAAACAAGTCATTCAAGAAATTTCTAAAACTTCTAAAACAGACCCCAACTCTTCTGAGTCACTTTTTAAAAACTTCTACAACAGACCCCAACTCTTCTCAGTCACTTTAAAAAAATATTATTTTTTAAAGATTATTTATTTACTTGACAGAGAGAGAGACATCACAAATAGGCAGGCAGAGAGGGGGGGAAGCAGGCTCCCCGCTGAGCAGAAAGACCCAATGTGGGGCTCGATCCCAGACCCTGAGATCATGACCTGACCTGAGGCAGAAGCTTAACCCACTGAGCCCCTTTTTATATCAGAATAATTGATACCCATGTTTTCCACACTATATCAGCATCTGTGCTTCTGAGAGTATGCTGCTGTTTTAAGCATGCTTCGTTATTTTCTCCAATGTTTTTATCCAAGCCACAGACACCTATTGTGCAAGTGTCGGTATTTTTGTGTAAGAAAAACAAGCACATCAAAACTGCCACCTAGACAACAGTGATAATAAGGTGCATTTTAATCTTGGAGATGTTAAAATTTGAAAGGAAAAAAAAAAAGTGTTATGGAATCAGTGAAAAAAATCACATTCCCACAAGGCTCCCTGTTTGTGGATCCCATGGAGCTAGGGTTTTGGGGGAGTCTTTGAGAAAGTTGATCTAGCCTGTTTGATTAAGGTTGGATTGAAGCTAATGATAGCCTATCTTCTATAAAATAAGTACAGAACCACTCTACGTACGTCATAGCAGCATTGGACGTAGGGAGCTCAGAAAGAAGTTCCTGGAAGGCAGTACACACGACAGTTGTGAGCATAGCACCTGGAACAGCTGCCCTCAGGGTCACATGCATGTTTGACCATTTCTTATCTCAGATCCCCGGCAGCATTGCGTACCCTTGCTCAGGGTCAGTCACCTCATCTTTGCAGTGGGGATAATAATAATGTGCCTCCCAAGTAGACCTATTCTGAGGCATAGATTATTTAAAAGTTCCAGGGGTAACTGGGTGGCTCATTCCATTGAGTCTCCGACTCTTGATTTCAGCTCAGGTCATCATCTCAGGGTCCTGAGATCAAGCCTTGTATCAGGCTCCATGTTCAGTGTAGACACTGCTTGGAATTTCCTCTCACCCTCTCCCTCTGCCCAACCCCCAGACCTTGTGCTTTCACTCTTTCTCAAAAAGAAAAAAAAAATTGTAAAGCTCTGACCACTATCAGTGATCAACAAATCAACACTTTTAGCTATTATTACTTTTCCAGTCATTAATGACAAATAACCACCTCCCTCAATTTAGCTCTGAAAGAATCTCAGGTATTTCTGAGAATTAAAATGACTCTTACGGGACGAATGATTTCTCACGTGAAGAGGTTCCCAGTGATGTGTTGCAGGGGCTGATGATGATTACTGAGCGAAGCATTTTAAAAAGTACTTTTGGCAATGGCAGCATTATCAAAATAAGTGCATGACCTCCCACATACCTATTATGAAAGCAGCTAGACTCATTTTCAAAAAACAGTTCTCGTGTAATTACTACCATATCCCTCTGCATGGGTAAAAACTGGATAGAAATTTATTTTCTGTTTTCTGCATTCCATCCCTCTTCCCTCCCAGGTCCAATCCAGCCTAAAGTCTATTGCAAAATGGCGGGGGGATGGTTCTGACAGTGCTGGCTTTTTTAATGCATGCATTTCACTTACTAAGTATTTAATTTGGGCAAGCTAATTGATCTTTCTGAATGCTGATCTCATCTCTGAAATACGGATGAAAAAGTACAGACCTCATAGAGTCATTTGGGCATTCCATTATATACCAACATGTGTCAAGCTCTGTAACCCAATTCCAGGCACACAGTAAGCATTGACTAAATGTTGATATTACCATTCATATGATTAGCATTAAAATTAGCATTGTTACTTTAATTTCTTATTGTAACAAGTTACCATCAACTTGGTAGCTTGAAACAACATGAATGTACCATCTTACATTTCTAGAATTTGGAAGACCAAATGGGTTTCACTGGGCTAAAATAAAGGTGTCAGCAGGACTAGGGTTTTTTTGCTGCTGTTGTTTTTTTTGTTGTTTTTTTTTGTTTTTTGTTTTTTGTTTTTTTCTGAAAGCCTTCGGGGAGAGTATGTTTCCTTGCCTTCTCCAGCTTTAGAAGCTACCCACAATCCGTGGCTTCTGGAACCCTTCCATCTTCAAAGCTAACAATTCATCACTGCCTCACTCTGACATTGTCTCGCCTGCCTTCCTCTTTCCCCTTAAGGACCCTTGTGATTACCATGAGCCCAGTGGGATCATCTCCCCATCCCAAAGTCAAATCATTAACAAACTAGATGCCGCCTTGCCATGTGACATAGCATATTCAGAGGTTCCAGAAAGGAAGACTTGGGCATCCTTAGGGGTGATTATTCTGTCTACCACAATCGTCTTCACTCTATCAATTATGTACGGCTGCATAACACATTACCCCAAAAGGCAATGGCTCAAAGTAACAACATTTGCCTCACAGTCTCTCTGGGTCAGGAGTTTGGGTGTGGCTTGAGTGGGTCCTCTGACACAGGATCTCCCATAGGTTGCAACCAGGGTGTCCACGGAGGCTTTAGTCATCACAGGACTTGCCTGGTGGAGGGTCGAATCCAAGCTCACTCACCTGGTGGTTGGCAGAATCAGTTCCTCATGGGCCATTGGCCAGAAGCTTCCTTTAGTACCTAGCCACATGGACCTCTCCATGGACAGCGTTCACAACAGCAGCTGGCTTCATCAGAGCTAGCAATCAAGATGGGAGAGAGAAAAGAAAGCTGGCTAAAAGGACAGAAGTCAGTCTTTTGGAATAAAATCTCAGAAGTGACATTCCATCATCTTTGCGATATTTTATTCATTAGAAGCAAGTCACTGGGTCCAGTCCATATCCAAAGGGAGGGTTTTTCACATGTGCATGAATACTGGTGGCAAAATCACTGGAAGTCACTTTGGAAGCCCACCTGCCACAGTCACCATCATTGTTTCCACCAAATCCATCTTCTTTCCCTGGTCATATTTGAGCCCAGACTCATTTCCAACTAATTATATCAGAGTATCTGGAGGTGGCACCCAGGCCCTGTCCTTTAAAAGGCCTCCCTTTGTGATTTTACTATGCAACCAGCCTTGAGAGCCACAACTCTGCACCCCACCACTACCATGGTAATTTATGTACAATGCACTGTGCCTGTCATTCTCTATCAAAAATCCTGTCGCACATTTTTGATCATGTGTAGCAGAGGGTAGAAGCTCTACACTCGTTTGTAAGCATCCACCTCCTCAAATTTGTCTGCACCCATCCCACCTCACTCACTCACAAGCTCCTTTAATGCCTCATGACTTATGTCCCTCTCCAAGCATAGGGCTGTTTGTCAACTCTGTGCCTTGGCAGACACTGTTCTCTCTGCCCACAGGCCCAAGCGACTCCCAGGACATACCTACATTTTTAAGAAATGTAGTAATTATTGGTCATATTCAAGGGAATGCTTATGCAATGTTTATAAAGTAGCTTATTAGAGTGCAAAGTCCGAAGAGCAACACTAAAAATCCATGACCCACCAATTAGCTTAGGCAGAGAATAGTGCCTTGAACTTTGAAGTTTCCTTGTGCTCATTCTGTGTCCCATTCCTTTCGCTCCGTCACAAAAGTAATCAAAGCCCTAAATGCTGTGTTTATAATTCCCATGCTCTTATCCGAAGTTGTAAATCCCAAATAACAAAGTGACTCAGTTGTGCACCCTGCATGGAGTCATGCCCTAGTGTTCTCCGGAGTGTCATCCATTTTGTTCCTGATAGCTAAAACACATCCCTTTCTACCACAGTACAGCAACCAGTTTTTAAAAATACATCTCAGTTTATTTATTTACTCCATTACTGATAGATCTGGAATACTTGCAGGATTTCTGCCGTCGATGACACTCCTGTTGCAAATTACTGTGTATGTCCAATGGTGTCCATGTGAAAATGTTTCTCTGGGGGTTATATCTAAGAATGAACTTGATGGTCCCCTTGATATGGAATGTTTGGGTTTATTAGATACCATTAGGGCTTTCCAACATGTTTATGCCAATATACATTTCCTCTGGCAATGGATGAATGTTCCTACTGCTCTAGATGCTTATTCATCACTTAATATCACCAGACTTTTTAATTTTTGCCACTCTAGTGGATCTGATTAGTGACATAAACACTGACGAGTGGAACATCTTTTTATGTTTGTTCACCACTCAGGTTGCTTCTTCTGGAAAGTGCTAGGCAAGACTTTTGCCTGTTTTCCTAAGGTGAGCTTTTTTTTTCTTAAAAATTTTATTTATTTATTTGACAGACAGAGATTATAAGTAGGCAGAGAGGCAGGCAGAGAGAGAGAGAGAGGAGGAAGCAGGCCCCCCACGGAGCAGAGAGCCCGATGCAGGGCTCGATCCCAGGACCCTGGGATCAGGACCTGAGCCGAAGGCAGAGGCTTTAACCCACTGAGCCACCCAGGTGCCCCTAAGGTGAGCTTTTTAATTTGGAGGAGTTCTTCATGTACTTTGAGTCCTCATGATTACATTTTGTGATTTTTCTTTCATCCTTTTTATGGTGCATTTTGATAAACAGATGTTCTTTTAAAATATCATTCATTTGATTTGTCTTTCAAGTTATGACCTGATTTTTATGTCTTCTTTAAGAAATGCCTCCCTATGTAAGGTCAGAAAGCTATTCTCTTCTATTGTCTTTTTATTATTATTATTATTCATTTGGGAGAGAGAGAGAGAAAGAGAGAGAGAGCATGAGCAGGGGGAGGGTCAGGGGAAGAAGCAGACCCCCTGCTGGGCAGAGAGCCTTATGTGGGACTTGATCTCGGGACATCAGGACCATGACCTGAGCTGAAGGCAGTTGCTCAACCAACTGAGCCACCCAGGTACCCCTCTTCTATTGTCTTCTAAAAGATATAAAATTTTGACTTTCCTATTCAAATTTTTAACCTTATAAGATATAATCTTATTTCCATGTGAAGTAAAAGTTGAAAATTCCATCATTTCCCTATGGTTAATTGGTTATTAGAGCATTATCAATTTATTAATTACATTGTCCATCATTTCTATGTAGATCCTCAAGGCCAGTTGTTTTATAAATAAGGTTGACCATTACATGTTCTCTTTCTGGCTTCTTGATTCTGTTTCATTTGCCAAATTGTCTATCACTGAACTGCATCATTTATTACAATTTTATACTCTTATAATTATTTTTATCTGATAAAGCAAATTCTTATTCTTTAAAAAAAAAAAGTATCCTAACTATTCTTTGCCCTTTGAGCTTCCCAAATTTCAGAATCAACTAATTATATTTAGGGCTTTAATTGTGTTTTGTTTTGATATTAACTCAAGTTTTAGAATATCAAAGGATAGGTGATGCCAAGAGAAATTACTAGACACACACAAATGCCCACATGTACACACACACACACACTCACAGGGTGCAAAACTTACATTTGTTCCCTTCGACACACTAATCAGGCAGTTGACTCTTGGGGAAAGGGCAGGGCTTCAGACATGCCCTATTTATTTATTTATACTTTTAAAATATTTTATTTATTTAATAAATTTATAAATTTAAGAAATAAAACGCCAGGTGTCCCTACAAATACTTAAAAAAAAACCAAACCCACATATTAGTGATTCGAATTGTTCCTAGGGCACCTTGGTGGTTCAGTCGGTTGAGCATGAGATTCTTGGTCTCAGCTCAGGTCTTGAACTCAGGGTTGTGAGTTCAGGTCCCATGTTGGGCTCCACACTGTGCAGGGAGCCTACTTAAAAAGAAGGGGGAGGGGCAACTGGGTAGTTCAGTGGGCTAGGTGTCTGCCTTTAGCTTAGGTCATGATCCCAGGGTTCTGGGACCAAGCCCCACATTGGGCTCTCTGTTCAGTGGGGAGTCTGCTTCTCCTTCTCCTCCTCCCCCTGCTCATGCTCTTTCTCTCACTGGCTCACACTCTCTCTTAAATAAATAAAATCTTTAAAAATTAAAAAATTAAAAGAAAGGGGAAAAACTGTTTAAAACTGACTGAAAGATTTGGAAAGTGTTCTCAGCTTTATGATATTGAATATTCTAATCCATAGATAGAATATGTTACTTTATTTATTCAGGTTTTCTTTAATATTGTTAACAAAGTGTCATAATTTTCT
The DNA here is from genome assembly GCF_963455335.1 of Martes martes. NCBI lineage: Eukaryota > Metazoa > Chordata > Mammalia > Carnivora > Mustelidae > Martes > Martes martes. The sequence goes on along the minus strand of NC_137891.1, from coordinate 14,556,823 downwards.
CATGAAAGTGTTATATATCCTTTGTTAAATCTATTCCTATTTGTGTTTTCCTTGACACTATTGTAAACATTATTTTTAAAAAATTTGCTTTCTGTCTAGTACTTTTGTGTGGAGTTGTAACTGATTTTACATTTTCTATCCAACAAGCTTGCTAAGTTCTGTTATAATTGTAGTAATTCGTCTATATATTATTTTGCATTTTCTAAAGAAGCAATCTTATCAGAGAATAATGAAAGGTTTATTTCTTCATTTCTAATCTTCATAAATTATAAATTTATGGTCAGGGTTTCCAGGAAAATGTTGACTAGAAGGAGTGATTATAGCTATACTTTTCTTATTCCTAATTTAAAAGAAATTCTTTATTCACCATTATATATGATATTTTCTTTGTTTCTTTTGAATACTCTATATCAGTTTCTTGAAAGACCTTTAATGAATAAGTATAGAATTACATCTAATGCTTTTCTACAGCTAATGAACTGCTTTTATGATTTATTATTTTTCTCTTATAAGCTTTATATTGATTTTCTAATGTTAATCCAACTTTTATTCCTTGGAACTAACCCATTTTGATCATGATTTATTTTCTTTATTCGATTTTTAGATTTAGTTACTAATATTTTATTTATAGTTTGCACTTATATTCAAGTTAAGCTGGCTTATAATCTTCCTTTTTCATAGTGCCTTTGCAAGGTTTTGGTATCAAAGTTATGCTAATATCCCTAAATGCGTCGAATATTATTTATTTTCTTTTCTCTTTTCTTTTCTTCTCTTTTCTTTCTTTCCTTTTCTTTTACTTTTCTTTTATATGCTCAGGAATAGTTTATATAGGATTAATTTTTTTTCTTGAACATCCAGTAGATCTTTGTTGGAAAATCTTAGTTATTTGTTCAATTAGTTTATTGGTTATATCATTATTTAAGTCTTTAATTTCTTTATGAATTGGTGTTCCAGTCTGAAACCTGGCAGTCTTTCCATTTCAGTTCAAGTCCAAAGGCCAGAAAAGACAATGCCTCAGTTCAAGTTGTTGGCAAGAAAAATTCCCTCTTATTCAGCCTTTTTGCTCTATCCAGGACTTCAACTGATTTGATGGGGCCCACCCACATTAGGGAGGGAAATGGGCTTGGCTTTTCTCAGTCTACAGAGTCAAATATTAATCTCATCCAGAAACAACATCATAGACACATTCAGAATAATGTTTGGCTCAATGTCTGCACATTCTGTGGCCAAGCCAAGTTGGCACATAAAATTAACCATCACTCTTGGTTTGTGGTTACATCACACCAGTCTGCTGTTGTAACATTGTCTTCGTCCTTTGACTTTCTTATCTTCCTATAGGACCCTGTGATTGCATTTCGGGTAGAACCGGGTAATTGAGAATGATCTCTCGATCTTAAGGTCTCAAGATTCTTAATCACATCTGCAAATATTTTATGGTTTTGCTGCTGCTGTTGTTGTTTTCCCACTTAACATAATAGTTACAGATTCCAGGAATTAGAATATATATGGGGGACGGACATTATTCAGCCTACTGTATTAAAGAAGTACTTTCCAAGTCTCTTGATACTTCCTATTTTAATTTTTACCATTGCCTCTTTTCATATGATATTGATTCCTTATTCACTTTTTCACTTACTTAGTAGGATACTAAATCATTATATTCAGCATTTTCCCATTTCTAGTATTAGAATTGAAAGCTAAGTGTTTTCCTCAAAATACTGTTTTAGGTGCATCCACAAAATTTGATACATAGAATTTTCACTATTGTCTAATTCTAATGAATTTAAATTCCTTTTTTGATTTCTCCTTTGAACCATGAGTAATTTGGAAGTGGGTTTCTTCATTTCCAAACACATGAAAGTCTTCTAGTTCTCTTTTGGTATTGCTCCTAACCTGATTGTATTATGTGATCTATAGGATGTTTGTTCTTTAAAATTGGTTGACACTTGCTCTATGAGCCAGTATGTGACCAATTCTACATAACATCAAATAGACTTTTACAGAACAGATGATTGATAATTGTTCAGTTTTCTCTACAGCTTACAACCTGTAATCCTGCTTACAAGCCTCAGTCAATTCAGATGTTCATTTCCTCCAAGAAGCCTTCCCAACCACTGAGCTAAGTGTCCTCTTATGTGCTCTCATGCACTCCATGTATAATTAAACACAGTTTTGTTCAATATTGTAGTATCTGTCCATCTACTTACCCGTCCTGTAAGTTTTTTAAGATCCTCAAGGACAAGGAGCAGATGCTATTTATCTTTGTTTTTCTTGTTCCCACTAATATATCTACCATACTGCTCTCAGCAAGTAATGATTGAACTAAACAACTGAATGAGGCTAATTTTTTAAGAAGTTTGCCCAGTTCTCCTCTTCCATGTAAATAATACTCATTGCACTCTAGAAATAGTGCCAATCTGCCACATTAAACTTAGCGGAATGGAAGGCAAATTTTCTACTCTATTGAGAAGTTTTATTTACCGAGACAAAAGTGCTTATTTTTCAAAGTCATATACAGGTCACTGAACTGAGAACACATAATCTTTGAATTTGGTTTTTGGCTCCTAACAAGTACATGTGCCTTAATTCTGCTAGGATTACAGTGTTGTATGAAAACACAGGTGACCCACAGCAGAGCTTAATTGTATGACATCTGGGACATTAATAGGACATAATCATGTCATACCTAAAGAGAAGAATCTCACTTTAATTAATTGTAGACTCCGAGTTGGGGGAAAAAATTAAAATCTTCCAGTCTAGCCTAATTCTTATGTCCCTGTGCCAAGAACCTAGGCAAGAATTAAAGGTTTTGCTTGAATATCTCCAGTGATGGAGGACTCACTATCTTTAACATTTTTAATATCAGTATTATTGTCTATCAGGGATGTGCTAGCCTGATAGTAAATTAATCTGATTTAATTAGATAAAAAGAGCACAACAATTTTCAGAACTTAGTAACCCTCCTCTTTCCTCTAGACAAAGGAATCCCTCCATGCATCATCTGTTTTTCTCAATCTTGAGTGTGATCACAAGTCAGATCTAACATAGCATCATAGCTTATCTACTATAAAAGGCAATATCCAAACTAAGTAAAATTCCTATCCAAAACTCTAATTTGGGCTATTTGATAGAAAAAAGATGAATTAATTGAAAAAACTGCAACATTGAAAAATTTCTCAATTTGGAACATAGCAAGTATTAGATTGTAGCACTTGTTAGTAAAATTTAATTCAAATACAGTTAAGGATTTTAAATTCCCAAATATGTATACAAAATTCGGAAATCCTGAGTGCTCTCAATCCAGAACTAGAGAATTCTAAAATGCATAAAAATGTTTGTGATTCCAGTAAGGTTGAATAATGCCTGAATGTTTCCAAATACAGGAGTTCCTAGAGGTGAGAATGTTTGGGAAGTATGGTAAAGATAAAGGATAATAGCACGTTTATACTAGAAAATGCCTAGCATACATACCCCAGGCCCATCAATAACTATCTTTTCCCACCAAAGGCTTTTACCTCAGTGTATAATAATTTTACTACAAACAAACGTAGTCTATACGTTCAACTTTCTCTATATCCACATCCTTTGCTACTTAACTCTGCAGCACCCTCATACTCTGTTGGTACATGAGTCCTGTGACTTGCCATCAGCAAAGGGATACCAACAAATGTGACACACAGAGAGGTCCCAAGAGGGTTTGGATATAGGGAAGGCCTTAGCTCTTGCACCTCTGCCTTTCCCGTGAGAACGTGCCTAAGCTAGCCTGCTGGAGGGACAGGAGTCATGTGGACCAAAATCAAGTCTCTCCAGCTAGCTGCCAGGCAACCCACCAGGCAACCCACAGTTGCAACATCTATCTTCTGACAGACTACCCAGACAAAAAAGCAATTTCAGTTTAGACCAGAAGAGCTGTCCAGACTCGATTGCTGACCTGAAGCATGAACTAAACAACAATAACAACAACAAAAATCTCTTGTTTTTAGTCAATATGTTTTGAATTTGACTCAATATCTGCTTATTTTCTTTTTTTCCCCCCTGTCCTTTATCACCACAAAACATCCTCTGCTTTGACAGCCTGGAGAATCAACTCCTGGAGTGGATAAAACAGCATTAAAAAGAAAGAAGAAATTTTCCTCAGAGCAAGGGCTGGGACTCATGTGGCAAAATGGAGATTAACTGAGCCTAGATACTAACTCCAAAATCTCTCTGCTCATAAACACTCTCCCCACTATTCCCACTTCCTCAGCACACCTGAAGTAGGACTTGTGATTTAACCACATCCCCCGAGTTCACGTCAACCCTAGTAATGGATATTACGCATGCAATATGAAACAACAGGGGGAAACAGAGATGTGAATCACAACCATTAAAACAAACAAACAAACAAACAAAAAACCCAAAAAACTCTGAAAGCCACATACTGAGCAATTTTTCTTGTTGAAGTAGAATAAATGCACATGAGAGAAACAAGAGTTTTATGTATTCACACTTGAATGTTCAAAGAGAGAAGTCAGGGTATTGGAAATGCCAAAGAGAAATAAGAAATTATAGAAAAGAATTAATTAGAAATAAGTGGTATAAAGATAGAATTGTTGAAATAAAAGCTGAATAGATAGACTAAATAATAGACAAGATCCCATTAAAAAGTGAAAAACTGAGTTGAAATATCATGCCTGAGACCTTCACAGAAGGCAAACATATAGCATTAAGTAAAAAAGAATATTTTAAAAAGTTAAGGAAGATCAAGGGTAGGAGAAGATGTATTCATAGTACCATAACAAGTATTATAAAATCAGAGAAAAAAATAACTAAAGGAGAGGAAATATATAAATAAATTATTTGGAATATCCCCAAATTAAAGAAATATGTGAGAATCAGATTAAATAGGTTCATAGAGATTAGAAAAGTAAAAGCTGTAACTAGTTGGCAGATTATAGCATGTCCAGATGAAAGGGAAAGATCTCCATGAAAAAGATCACTTGGAAGGAAATGACAAGAACCGTGTATATCTGAGATGAAAAATAATGATGCAAAACAACAAAGTGATGAAGGAAAAAAAATTGCAAATATAGGATACTGTAACCAGCTAAATGATCACTTAAATAGGAGACTGAAACAGCAATATTCATTTTTTTAATAAGATTTCATTTATTTATTTGACAGAGAGAGAGAGAGGACAAGCAGGAGGAGCAGCAGAGGGAGAGGGAGAAGCAGACTCCCCACTGAGCATAGAGTCTGACGTGGGATTCAATCCCAGGACTCTGAGATCATAACCCGAGCCAAAGGCAGATGCTTACCTGACTGAGCCACCCAGGTGCCCCTGAAATAGAAATATTCTTAATAATGAATGCCTCAGAAATTTTACCACAGCAAGAGCATCTCTGAAGGAAGTCTTAAAGTACTCCAGCAGTAATACAATGAGAGCAGTAACATGTAAGAAATAGCCTAATAAAAATATTGCTGCATAAATAAATAATAACCAATTATATACCCTCCATGCAAATTACTAAAGCGTATCCAGAGTGCATTTCTTTTTTTTTTTTTTTAAGATTTATTCATTTATTTGACAGAGATCACAAGTAGGCAGAGAGGCAGGCAGAAGGGGTGGGGGGTGGGGAAGCAGGCTCCCTGCCAAGCAGAGAGCCACCCAGGAGTCCCCAGAGTGCATTTCTAAGTGATAACTATATGTAAGGCTGTAGAAGGACCCAGAAGAAAGACCAGAGATTGTATGAGGAAATTTTACTTTAAAGAAAGACCAAAATTGACAAATGTAATAATTTGGCTGGGGGAAAATAATAACCACAAGCCTCAATAAGTTCAGGATAACTGACAAAATTCAAGTGGAGCATAAGACCTTCAGACTACCAAATAAAATTTATCTATGCCAGTTAGTAAAAAAAGGAGAACAAAACCAATAAGAACGTGCTATAATTAGAAAACATGAAATGAGATTCAGAAATAACTAAAATATATAACAAATTTAACTGAGTTAAATATACCCATCAAAAGACAAAGATTTCAGCTGGATAATTTGTTGGGGACAATGCTAACTGCTCACCCGCATTTCCCCTTCTTGGGCAGACAGAAAGAAGGCACATCCTTGTCTGCCTGACAGCTAATTTGGGCACATATGACTGAGTCCTGGACTGTTGATGGGCCAGAAGTGCTGTAAGTCACTCTTAAGCTTGGTCCTTAAAAATATGATGCTCTAATTCTCCTTTCCCCAGTGATCAATCCAAGAGCCTATGTATTACAGTTCTCGTTTCTTCTGGACCCCTGAATTGCTTTTGGAGTAGAACCATGGGGAGCAGCCATGTTTCCCATATGTAAGTGAAAATAGTGAATCACTGTTGCATTCTTTTGCGTTTTGATTTCTAACCACATACGAGTATAGCTTCATCCTGACTAATATTGAGGAAGAACTCCAGCCATAAATATTTCCAAGAAACAATCTGAATGAGGCAGGATCTTTCAAAATCCTGGAAATTTTAAAGTAAAGCTATTATTCAAGGACACCATCCCCAGCCCTGCATTGGTAAAGATCTGGCCTCTCTGGTGCTGAATTTAGCTCAAGAATCAAGAATATTGTATTTACTTGCCTCTTCATTAATTAAGGCAAAATGATTTGTGTAAAACAGTGTAAGCTCTTTAAGAATTGCACAGTGAGCCTGAAATAAAAAGACAGAAGTGTGATAAAAATTTAGTATTTTACTTCACCCTGATGGGACACAGGCTTTCTGGAAAGTGTCCCTTGCAGCAGGAACCACATAGAAACAAAGCAATGAGGCAGTCACGCGAAGACAGGTTTCTGTCCTTGGTTGTTTTATCACCTTCATTCCATTAAGCTCTGATGCTCTTATTAAATAAATAAATGATTTATAAATTTATGAATCACACATTTATAGCAAGTAAGTATGATGTTCTCTTCTCATCAACTCACAGCCTTGTGTGCCACACTGAACACATTTAAAATGAAAAAGAAGAAAGTGAAAAATAACATACCAGGCACATGTTGTGGGAAGAAACATGGCGCAGCAACATTAATTTCAGACTAAATAGGATTTAAAGCAAAAAAAAAAATGAATTATAGAAAAAGTCTACCTTGTATGTGTGCTGATAAAAGGAAGAAAAGATCCAAAAGATATGATAATCGTAAAGATATTTGCATAAAAATATATGCATAATCCCTGTGAATTGCAACCTGTAAATCATGAAGAGAAAAAGCCAAATCAGTAGTTGTAGTTAGAGATTGTAAAGCCCGCATATCAGAAACAGATAGCTTAAGGAAACAAATTAAAAATTCATATACATGATAATTAATAACTATGAACCAGAAGATACACAAGCAGCTTTACACCCAGTGAGCACACTTTTCCTTTTCCAAGCACACATAAAACATTCATACAATTCAATCAACTTGTGAGTCCCCATAAAAACTTCAATAAATTGCAAAGAAGCAATATCTTACAATGTTTCCCAACTACTATTTAATAAAATAAAAAATCAAAACCAAACGTAAAGTTTATGAAAACCCCAAGTATCTGTAAACCAAAACACCATAGAATTACAAAGCACTTGGATTAAAGAGAAACTCATATGTGAAAGTAATAAATTTGCAGATAAGTGAGCATAAAAGCATGCCCTGTCAAAATTCCTAGGAACCAGCAAAAACAATACTATAAGAGGCATATATGTACTAACAAATAATTATCAGAAGGCAATAAAAGTTATAAACAAATGAGTTAAATATTCCCCCAAAACACTAGGGGGGAAAGGGAATAAATTCAAAGAAGGAAAACCTCATGAGCATAAGGACAGAAACTAATAAAGTAGAGAAGAAATTACAGATAACAATAACAGCACATACTGTGTGCAAAGGCTATTTTAAGTGCTTTACATATATTGACTCACTCAATCCTCACAGCTACACTTAGAGTAGGTAAAATTATTCATTCTCATTTTACTGACAAGTAAAGCAATGCACAGAGAGATTACATAACTTTCCCAAGCTCACAGAGCTAATAAGAAACAAAGACTGATTTATATTCTGTGCTCTTATCAACTGTGCTATACTAACCCAAAAGCTGATTTTTTCTTTTGAGAAGACTCTTAAAAGTTAGATAAACCTCCAGGAAGATTGATCCGGGAGAGAAAGAGAGATTGAGAGTAAAAGAAAGAAAAGGAGGGAGAGAGAGAGAGAGAGAAGCATTGCTTTTCCAGGATAATTAGGGACAGCTGACAAAACAAACCCTAAATCTCAGTGGTGTAACATAATAAGTGTTTATTTCTTGCTTCCATCACAATTGCTGGTCAGTGAAATCCACAAGGCAGCTCTCTTCAAGCAGTAATCAGGGGCCCATGGAAGCTGTGGCAGAAAAAGAAAAAGGATGAGAAACACTGGCTCTTAGCTTCCTTGATCTGAAAGTCACACTCTGCTTATCTTTCTTGGGTTTGGACCAGCCAACAGGCACATGTCCTCACCCAAAATGATAATGAGGCTGGGAATGTAGGAAAACACATGCATTGCTTTGGTGATAACTAGCAACCTCTGTGATTGTTAGAGGACATCGCCAAGAGGAAGTCACTGCTGGTTGACCCAAGCAAGTGGGACCCAGGTGATCAGAGTGTCCCCACGCCCTCCCTTTGTCCCTGGAATGCAAGTTCTCCCCACCATTCCCACAGTAGGAGCTGTTCCAAGGGTGTAGCCTTGAGAGTAAGGAGTTGCTCCACCCAAGCAAGGCTACTACCTAAATTCTTAAACTCTTAAATTCTGGCAGGCTGGTATGGAGATCTACCTGTCTTGTGATTGCCCAAGACAAGCCTTGTATGTGAGTTCCCTTGCTTATTAAACCTGCCACCTAACAATCTGGAGTGGTGGGCTCTTCCTTCAGTCTCTCCCTGCCCCGCCTATACAAAGACCAGGGAAATAGGTGAAAAAAAAAAATAAAATAAAAATAAATGCAGTATGTAAGAAAAAAAAAGATTAAAAAAACTGCAAACAGGCTTTAAAAATATATATTATTATTTTTTAAAGGAATATTTCCCCTGAAATAAATGTATCACATTAATGAAATTTGGTATAAGGGGGTGAGGGGCCTATAGGAACTCTGCATCTTCTGCTTAATTTTTCCTGAAACTTAAGATTTCTCCAAAAAACAGTTGGTTAAAAAAAGAACAACACAGCCCCACACCTATCTCACTTATAAATATAATTGCCCAAATCTTAACACAAATATTAGATAAACAAACCCAGTATTATTTAAATAACTATACAATGATGATGTAAGCTTTACACCAAAAATAATATGATGAGGACTTAGACTAGATGGTGGGATAAGAAGATCCTGAATTCACTTCCTACTAAGGGCACACGAAATCTACAGCTCAAGGATCATATGGGTCATATCCCTTTGAAAAAGCTCTAAAAACAAAGGAAAAAAGATCACACGAAGACAGGTAGGAGAGGCAGGGAGCACTGGTCTTACCAGAAACCCCATCCCTGGGGCAGAGTGACACAGGATAAAGAGGGATCTCTCCAATCCAGACTTCTTTTGCAGAAGTGAGGGGTTGGTGCCCATATCCGGCACCCCAACCCTTGGGATCTGCAGAGGAGAGACAAGCCCCCAAAATGTCTAACTTAGTAAACCAACAGGGCTAACAACATTCAAGGGATCCAAAGGGTTATTCTTACTCACCCTGAGGCCCAGTGAGAAAAGAGCAGTTTGAAAAGCACCTAGTCTAGGGGTGCCTGCGTGGCTCAGTGGGTTAAGCCTCTGCCTTCGACTCAAGTCGTGGTCTCAGGGTTCTGAAATCGAGCCCCCGCATTGGGCTCTCTGCTCAGCAGGGAGCCTGCTTCCCCTTTTCTCTGCCTGCCTCTCTGCCTACTTGTGTTCTCTCTATCTCTCTGTCAAATAAATAAATAAAATCTTAAAAAAAAATGAAAAGCACCTAGTCTATATGTGAAAGAAGATTAATTTGTTAATCTGACAGCATCTGCTAGAAGGAACAGTAGAAACTCTCCCTGGAGACAGACACTTGGCATGCAGCATTTCCATCTCCTTCCCCCAGCATAAACATGGGGTCACATGTAGGAACCAGCACAGCATGGACACTCCCTACCCAACTTGCTTAGACCAAGCCCCACCATGCCCCATCCTGCACCCAGGTCTCATTTTCCAGAAGCTGTTTCACTTAAGACCCGCCTTAAGGAACACTCTTTGAAGAGAGGATCCCAATTCTCTGAGACAATGGGATCCATTCTTTGATTGATATGCAGAAGCTTCTAAAATGCAAAATGACTTCCAAAAACAGATCTACCAGGATCTTTACAGCACATAAATAAAAAGTCTTTAGCAAAAACTTTGTTCATCTGAGTGGGTAGCATTAACTTAGTCCATGTGCCAAAAATACCATTGGGACCTAACTGTTCTTTTGCATTTTGTACCAGAGATGTGGCTAACATTTTAAAAACAAAAGTTGTAAGATCTCTCTTTGTGTTTGTCTATGTGCTATGTATGTGTATATATGTATATTATAAAAATGGACTATTTTTCTAGCTCTGGATGGTATTGCCAAAATTAATTTGTAAAGAGCTCTATTTATTGGCTTAAAAATTCAGCATTTACATAAATCATGTATATTCTCAGAAATTAACCCAAATGTTTTTCCAAGTTCAGGATCTGAAATAATCTGATAAATAGAAGCTAATTAGTGAAATTTAATGAAAGGGTGCATGTCTTCAAAATTCGTCAACAAAAGTAAGGCAACTCAAAATGATGATTGACTTACTAACCCAAGCATAATTGTTAAAAACAAGTAATTTAATATAAAAAAAGATCAATTGTATATAAGCTAAACTAAATAATGGAGATTTATTGAATATCTAAATCATTTCCAAATAAGATAAACATTAAATGCTAAACATAAATTTATCTACTTTTGGCTCTTTAATTTTTACAGAGAGACATAAAATATCTGGGCCTCTTAATGAACATATTTTCTACCAGACTGAAACAAAATTATAATGAGGAAGAATATACTTCTGAAACTTTTAAAATTTATTTATAAGTTTGCTAGTCTACTGCAGGTGCTGATATATGACAGCTCACAACTGCCTGTTTCCTAGTGTTCACCGGAAAACACAGATTACAAATGGGTTAAAAAGTGGGAAGGAGAGCTGAGAATGCAAAATAAAGCAAAGAGAAAATATCAGAACCCTCGGAGTAATAATACAGTAACACAGAAGCTGTGCATCAGGACCCAGAGAACGGGGCAGATAATGCAGGTACTGAAGCAGCAAGTGTCCCTTCAAAAGGTAAAAAGCAGGGAAACTCCCTTGAGAGCTTCCTCCTATTCCAGAAGAATTTACTGTAACTTCTTGTTTTTCAAACTGTGGTCACACACCACTGGGGGGTTATGATGACCATTTATTTAAATAGAAAATGTGCGTAGTATCTATAACTATGCATGTCTGTGTATGAAGATAGATGGATAATAAATATAAAAATCTTCAGTTTTATCTGTAATTTACAGGTGGATTTATTTATTATCTATATATCAATAAAAAGAATCATTTCCTAAAGTACAAAATAGAGTGTGACACAGCATACATCGAAAATAGGAAATATGTGTCAGCTAATTCAACTTTGATTTCAGTTACTTATCTGTTTACAGTGCTTAAGAATGCACTGGTCATAATATACACTGTATTTCTCGCTGTGGAATGATCCAACATATTTGAAAGTCACTGTGCTTATACCACAGTAAACTAGGCAACTAGAGGATCTGTGCGGTCCGCTGAAAAGGCTAATTCAGCAACAAGCCCCCTTGCTGTCCTGTTCAGGCACAGTGACAACTCCTCAAATCCAGGCTGTGGTCACTGTTTGATAGGCTCATACCCCATTGCCTTGGTTTTTCAGGTTTGCAACTAGTCAGTAATCTTTGTTTAAAAGAACTCCTTCAATTTCTTCCTGCCTTGTTTCTTATTTCTTTCTACTTGCTAGGCTGGAAATGACTGGTGGTGGCTTCCAGAACATTTATAGCTTTACCATCAATTTAGAAGGTGTCCCATCTTTCAAATCTTTATTCTCTCCTCAATTTAGAGTGACCTACATCAGCAGTACTGTGGGCATCCTGTAGCCCCTGACTCTTGGGTCATTCCCAGTCTAGCAGAGCAAATCTCATAATGTAATTTCCAAAAGGCACACAGTTTATTTTAACTAAGTTATGTAGAAGGAGTTTATATTCATTTAATGCAGGGCATAGGCAATTATGCTATCCTCTCAGAGTAAAACTGTAATTATTCTGTAACAAGTGCCTTACATCATGTCTTTTCTAGAGAAGCTTTGTAAGCTTTGAAATCGAGAAAATAGCATTTGAACTAATAAAACTGAAGTCGTTAACCAAAAAGAGGGCTTTTTTTTTAAACAAAACGATGAGAAATGATAAAGATGAAAGGGAATTACTATATATAAAAAGTAGGATGTATGTTTTTGGTAAAAGAAGGGATGAGAAATGAAGATGCATTTTTGGTAAGGGAGAAAAAAGAAAGTAATTTTGTCCTAAAGTAAAATGATTTTTCCTAAATAAGAAAGGGGAAAGATAGTACAAAACCAAAATGGATATGGAAAGTTATAGAAGATTTATGGAAAAGAAATCTTGAGAAGGAATTTTATGTGCGATCAAGCTAAGATTAGAATGGATTTATTTAAGTTAAAGAGAAAAAAAGGAAGAATTTTAATATCAAAAGTACATTGGTACAAAACAAGAATTTTTCTCTCTGTTAAGAGGACAGGTTTTCTTAGACTGTTGGTCTGCTTTTAATAGAATTAGAAAGGATTTTCTCTAACTTTAATGTAATCTGTCAAGAAAACAAAGATTCTATGTTTTGTCTTTATCAGGTCTTTATTTAAGAAAACTGAGTCTTCTCTATTACTAAAGCTAAGGGTCTTTTTTGTACAACTATGTAGCATTCTGTGTATGTTAAATTTCATGGGAAGCATTGTCAAATAAGAAATGATGCTAAACTTTCTTTAGGATATATTTATATTTAAGTTATTAATATAAGTTCTCCAGAAATATATGAAGTTCCTGGGAATGTGACGTGCCTGATACAATGTCAGTCATTAACTCCTGCAATTGTCTTAGAATATTGTGTATCATAGAAATAACCAATTTTCCTTGTTCACTACATTATAATGAACTCTCATCTAGTACTTAACCACTGTTAATTTTTAAGTCTTTTGTCATTTATAGAGTTATTATTTTACCCTAACGTTTGTGCAAAAATGTTCTTGCAAAAGTTCTTCAGCTTCTAATAACTTTAAAATCATCACACGGAACTGGGTAAGAATTTCTACAACCTTGATGGAAAATTAGCAAATTCACAAAATCGGTAACGAAAGATCAAGATCAACAAGAATTAATTGTGGGAGGCTAAATGAACTAACAAAGTTGATAATTTTTATGACTTCCTTTTTAAAACATTGTTGGTTCTTTAATATTTTGCTTGCTAGATTTAAAGGACCCTTCTTCTCGTTTTTAAGCTGTCCGTAACTTACAATGAATTAGGAAAGTGTGTCTTTACAACAAAGGTTAACAATATATATGTTTACATAAATTCACTAAGAATCTGTTCTACTTATAACAGGACACAATTAGACAAGTCCTTAGCTTGCGCTGGACAAGCCTTTAAAGAGACTTTCAAAGTCCAGTCTGAGTTTCCTCATGAAAAGTTCCAGCAAAGCAGATTCAAAAGAGTCTATGTGGTCAGTCACTATTCTTACTGTGCTTCTATAAATAATCAGGACAATTTTATTTAAACTAGGCTTAATTTGCAAACAAATTGGCCTTGCTATGTATGGTTCATGGAAATAGAAATGATTGTGGAGAGAAAATTATGTTTTGATAATGCACTTGTGGATCTCAAATTCTAGTGCTATTAATTGTCTTTGAGGTTTTGTTTTCTTTTCTACCCATAAACTGAACAGAGTCCTAAACTTTTCTAGTTTCCTCCAATATTTGGTTATAACTCTCCACACTAATATTTCCATTTTTCTCCCACTCTATTGAGGTGGAATCACTATAAAACTAAAACTGCCCTTTTCCTGAAGCCATGCAAGCCAAAGCTAGACTTTTTTTTTTTTTTTTTTTTTTTTGGAGAGAGGGAGTGAGAGAGTGTGTGAGCAGGGAGGGGCAGAGGGAGAAGGAGAGAATCTTAAGCAGACTCCACACTCAACTCAGAGTCCGTCGCAAGGCTGGAACTCACAACCCTGAGATCCTGACCTGAGCAGAAATCAAGAGTCCGAGGCTCAACTGACTGAGCCACCCAGGCACCCCTAAAGCTAGACAGTTTGATATAAACCTCAGAGAAATCACCGCGACATCTCATGTGTGGACAGTCTTGGTGCCTGCTGCTATGTGGCCACTCAGAAAGATCACCAGAGACGTTCACACTGCAAACCAGGAAAAGCATCTGATTGCCTCTGCCTTGCCCTCCTCCACCTGACGATGCTCAGAAACTGACATCTAGAAATCTTCTCTCCTGGCTGCTCTCCAAACTCAGAAAATGCAATTTATCATTTGCTCAAACTATTAATCTTTGCTTTTCTTTTGTTTCCATAGAAATGCCTCCTAGTAAATTACCTGATTGCTCACATCACCTCGAGGCGTAATGGAGTTGAAAGCCCCCTGCGAGGCTGCCTCCAGAAATACAACAGCCTTGGATTCATCCAGTCCGACGTGATCAGGGAGATATGCATTTGCTAATACATCACGTTGTGTCTGTGTCAATAACTGACAATCGTCAATTGACTGAGAAATGTAAAACCTGAATCTGATTATAACCCATATGATTGATTTGATTGGTTAAATGCTGGCTCCTGGGAGTCCTGGGCAAGTTTTCAATCCTTGTCTATAGTTCTTGTGGTCCTCATACTGACCTCGCTGGTTCCTTTATACCCTTGAAGGTCTTAGACGCCTGTCGGCAGCTGCTCACATGCCACGTGGTATCCATCAGGATCCAACAACCGGATGAAATCAACACTAACCACATGAATGATGACGTTGGTGACTGGGTGACCCCTGAGCCTGTTGACTCAATTAACAGGAACAGTAAATGGGTGATTTTTCGGCTTGACTATATCATCGGAGGTAACAGAGAACAGCGCTATCATGTCTGGCTTATGCTCAGTCTGCTGAGAGAATGACCAAAAGGGAGGAAATGTTAAAATCAAAAACAAATGGAGACCAACCTGAAAACTTCCCCGAGCAGACCAAAGCAGTTCAGTCATACAAGCAAAGCATCAGTTAGCTTATTTTGCAAGGATAACCTGACATGGACCATTTCTAGCTTGTGCTTCTGGAAATGATAAGCAAAACTTGAGCTGTTTCCCAAGGTTGACATATGGTAACAACTGAAAATTGTAACAGTGTAACCAATCACTGGGAAGAATAAACAGTCATTGCTTTCTCACTATGTAAGCTGCTTTATAACAATATACCCTAGAGCTTCATTCCATGTTCCCCTTTGAGTGCTCTAGTTCGTAAACTTTTTGGTGTGTGCACAATAAATTTTTATTAACTACTACTTCAGTGATTCACTGATTCTAAATTTGGCTATTTTGAACCTCTGACAAGAGAAAATTTTAACACCCCATTAAAAGTCATAAAATATACCTGAAAAAAAAAATGGAGAGATTACTACATCTATGAAGAATTTGCCTTAATACCATAAGGATTTCAACTATCTCCAAATATATATATATATACACACACACACATACATATATATGTATATGTATATATATGTATATATATATAAATGTATGTATATGTATAAATATATGTATATGTATAAATATGTATATGTATATAAATATGTATATAAATATGTGTGTGTATATATATATATATATTTTTTTTTTTTAAATTTCACTAGCACTGGTGACTGAGTCCTTCTTCCAGACATCATCCTGGGTGATCTATGAAATGAGAGGGAAGTGTAGATCTGAGGATCTTACAACTAAAATCAAACAGACAAACAAATTGTGAAGAATACATTGGTGGACAAAAAAGGGATTCATGATTTAATGTGGGTGGAAACTGCCAGTGTGGGGTAGACAAATGCTAGTCCCACCATCAGGGGACAGAGTGGGGCAGAGCTGTATTATTTTAAGCTTTTCATTATAGAGTAAACATAGACAAAAATAAAAAATAGTGTGTGAAATTCCCTTATATCCATTACCCTGCTTTACCAATTCTCAACTCATGAAAACTTTTTTAAACTTTACCTTCTACATCTCCCTCTCACCTAGATAATTTTGCCCAGCTGACTTCAAGAGCCTCCCTTAACATCAATCTTCAATGACTGAGCAAAGAGAGTAAATGATGCCATTGCACTTAAGAATGACCATAACATGAAAATCTTATACACCAGGTGATGAGATTCAACAATTATTTTAAAAAGAATATTTAAAAAGATTATGTTTCATAATACAACTTAGCAGCAGCATACAATACCACTGATCCATCCATCTTTCTTTCTTTCTCTCTTTCTTTCTTTCTTTCTTTCTTTCTTTCTTTCTTTCTTTCTTTCTTTCTTTCTTTTTCTTTTGGCTTAAAGGACCCTTTCTCTTGATTCTCCTCCTAGCTAAACAGCTATCCCTTCTTAGTTTTCTTTTCTGCTTTCTTCCCATTTTCCAAAACTTTAGCATTGAAATTCACCAAGGCTATGTCCCCAGACCTCTCCTCTATCTGAACTTACTTCCCAACTAACCTCAACGGTTCTCATAACATGAAATACCATCGAATCACTGATGATTACCAAATTTATATCTCTACCTTGGACTTGTCCCCTAAACTCCAGACACATATATGCAATTGTCTATTCCATGTTTACATTTTAATGTTAAATAAACAGTACATCCTAAGGCAAAACCTTGATTTTCCTTCTAACTACTCAATGCTCTAGAGAGCTCTCTTCTACTTTCTTTATTTCATTAAATATCAGATCCATTCTTCAGTGCTCAGAAAACCCTGGATTCACCTATAATTTCACTTTCTCTAATAATTCATATCCAATCTATCAGAAATCCTGTGTAATGTGCCTTCAAACATCAAGAGTTGGATAGCTTTGTACCACCCCATAACTATCACTTGTTCAGGACTTACTGATTTCTTACTTGGATTATTGTAAAGCCTCCTCCTTAATCTCTTTAAACTTACCCTTTAAACCTATTTTCTATATCTCAGCTAGAGGTTTGTTCATTGATGTTGTTTTCATTTTTTTTGGTTTGTTTTATGTCTTTTAATAGACTATTTTGTAGAGCACTTTTAGGTACACAGGAAAATGGAGCATGAAGTATAAAAAGTTCCCATATATCCTATACCTCATACATGCATAACCTCTTCCACTATCAGTGTCCCCCTAGAGAGCTGTATTTGCTACCACTGATGAACCTACACTGACATATGATCATCCCAAGTCTTAGTTTGCCCTGGGGATCATTCTTGATGCTGTATTTTCCATGGGTTTTGACAAATGTATAACAACTTGTATCCACAATTATAACATCATAAGGAATAACTTCATAGCCCTAAAAATCCCCTCCATACTGCCAATTTACCCCCGCCTCCTTCCAATTCCTGACAACCACTTATCTTTTGACTCTCTCCATAGTTTTGCCTTTTCCAGAATCTTACAGTGTTGGAATCACAGTATGCAGCCATTTTAGACTGGCTTTTTTCTTAGCAATATCCATTTAAGTTTCCTGCACATCTTTCACGGGTTGATAGCTAATTTCTTTTTAGCACCGAGTAATAATCCACTGTCTGGATGTACCACAGTTTATTTATCCATTCACCTACTGAAGAGCATCTTGGTTGCTTCCAAGTTTTGGCAACTGTGAATAAAGCTCCTATAAACATCAATGTGTGGGTTTTTTTTTTTTTTTCAACTCATATGGGTAAATGCCAAGGATTGTTATCACTGATCATATTGTCAAGAATATGTTTTGTTTTGTTTTGTAAAAAGTGACAAACTGTCTTCTAAAGTGACTATACCATTTTTCATTTCCACCAACAGTGAATGAAATTTCCTGTTGCTCCACACCTGCAATATTTGATGTTATTAATATTTTGGATTTTTGCCGTTCTAATAGGTGTGTAGTGATGTCTCATTACTTTCATTTGCATCTCCCTAGTGATATATGATGTTGAGCATCTTTTCATATGCTTATTTGCCATCTGTGTATTTTCCTGAATGAGATTTCTGTTAAGATCATTTTTTAATCAGATTGTTCATTTTCTTACCAGTGAGTTTTAGAGCCCTTTAAAATATATGTTAGATAAAAAAATAAATAGATAAAATGTATGTTACATCATGTTAATGCTCTTCTCAAAACGAGAATAATTCATATGTAAGCTTCACCAGGAATTGTTGTAAGTGCTTTTCATATAGCATTCCTTCATTTTTAAGATGCACTTTTTTTTTCTTTCCACATTTTAACATTGTTTAAATTGGGATGTTTCTTATTATTGCTGACCAAGCAGTAGTTATCATTTAACTGTCATTGCCTTTGCATGCACATCGAAAGTTACCAAAGGTTTCAGTGTCATGGAAGAAAATCTGAGATAATAGTAGAGCATTCTTTTTAAAAACTGCGTTATTTATGCTCTTACTGAAAGCAAGAATGATACTGAATGGAAAAACACAGGCATAGACAATGCTGAAGGAAAAGGTGTTGGAACCTAAAAGTTACTGATTTTTAGAAACACTTTAATCAATTCATGCAACTTCTAGTTGAGACACTGTGGGTACACTCCTAGGACTGTGGAAAATCCATAAATAGACCAACCATCACAAAGGCTGACACTCCACCTTAAATAATTTTAATACATGTTTACCTCTAGATGATCTGTCCCTTCTTTTTCACTGTCAGAGCAAAACATGAACATCCTCTGGAGAAAGAGAATATCATTCGCATCTTTCCAATTTTTTACACACAACTCTAGAATACAATGAGAATCACTAGACATGATAGAAACAAGAGATAAATGACAGAAAACCTTCAGGCGTTACACATATTGAAGTTATCAAACAAGGAGATTAAAATCATGTGACAGATATGTTCAAGAAAAAGAATACAAGGCAGGTATCCTCACCTGAGAAATGAATCAAATAGAAATGTAGCACTGAAGAAAATGGAAATTTGGAACTTTATAGATAAGGATGCAGAACAAACACATAAGAAGAATTACAAAACGGCAAGGTCGGTTAGTACAAAATATTTAGACCAGCCCCCTGGTTCTCCAGCAGGTGACAAAGGCCCAGAGAGGCCGATTATTGAATCAGAATTTCATCACTGTCTGGTGTCAGATCAGAGCCAGGAGTTGAGTTCCATGACCTGATATCCAGTGCTCGTCCTCCGATGTCTTCCACTTAACAACATCTTCCTTCCAGAAAGTCTGATCTCTCCAGAACAGCAATCCCTCCACAGAGACCCCAGAGAAGCTGGTGGCTGGAGCTCCTCTGTGACCTCCTGACTCTCCGGAGAAGGCAGTTTAAGCCCAGAGTTATAAGTGAAGTGTTAACTCTAAAATTTACCCGTGAAAGGCCAAATGGTTCTCATCACTTGGTTCTCTGGAGTGAATTGACCTCTTCCCCCCACATACTAAGCAAATGTCTGGGGACATTTTTGTCATGACTAGGGGGATGCTACTGCCATCTAGATAAAGTCCAGAGGTGTTGATTCACATTCTACAACACACAGGATAGTTCCCCAGAGAACAAAAGTGATCTGGTCCCCAATCTCTGTAATGCCAACACAGAAATCCTGATCTAGACTGAATTGCAGGGCGGAAATTAAGAAGGATAATAAAAAAAAAAAGAGAGAGAGAGAGAGAGAGAGAGAGAATAAGGGACATGTGGGACATAATTGCAAGATCTAAAATGTGGTAATTGGAGTCCCATAGGGAGATAACATAGAGAATGGGTGGAAACAATAATACTGAAGGGGGTACAGACCAAGAATATTCCAAAACTCACAAATTCCTTCAAACCACAGACTCAATAGAGTCTTGAAACTCCAAGTATGATCACTTCACAGTAAAATTCCAAAAAATCAAAGACAAAACATCATTAATGCATTCAGAGGAAAAAAAAAAAAAAGATATCCTGCTTTCAAAGGAATAGCTCTCTGACATCAGATTCTTCGAGTTTTTAAGGACTGTAAACCAAACATTCTATACCTAGTGAAGATGCCCTTTTAAAATGAAGGCGGAAAATTAAAATAAAGGGAAAATGAAAATGTTTTCAGATTTTAAAAATCTATAAGAATGCAAATCTGGGTTAAAAGAAGCATACAGTGTCTTCTTCAGGCAGAAGGAAGATGATTCCAGAGAGAAGCAGAAATTCAGGAAGAAATATGATCCCTTTAAAGAGCAAACATGTGGATAAATCTAAAAGAATACTTACTCTGTAAAAGACAGCAGTGTCTTGTGAAGTGTATATTTAAAATTACATTTCATAAAAACAAGAACAAAAGAAATGGACAAGTGTTGGTCTCAGCTCAGGCTGCTATCACGACATAGCCTAGATGGAGTGGTATAATTAATAGACATATATTTCTCACAGTTCTGGAGGCTGAAAGTCTAAGATCATGGTATCAGCAAGATTGTGTTCTTGGTGAGAACTGGCTTCCCGGCTCTCAGAAGGCTGCCTTCTTAACGCGTCCTCACGTGGCAGAGATGGAGAAAGAGAGAAGACACAGGCTTTCTGGGCTCTTGTCTAAGAGCTCTATTCCTAGGAATGGGAACTCTATCCTCATGATCTCATCTAAACCTAATTATCTCCAGAGGGCCCCTAATGACATCACACTGTGGGTTAAAACTTCAACTTACGAGCTTTGGAGGAACAAGTATTCAGCCCATGACAGAGGGGGACGTAGAGTCCAAGTGTTACTGTGAACTTGCATTGTTAGCAACGTGGTAAAGTGCAAGTGAAAAGTAGGTTTATGACTTTGATTGTGGTGATGGTTTCACAGGTGTATGCATATGTCCAAACTCATGAAATTGTATATATTATAAAGGTGCAGATTTTATATATCAGTTATATTTCAATAAAGCTGTTTTTTTTAAACTTTCAACGTGTTTTATTTTTTAATCATGTTACATTAGTCACCCTATAGTACATCATTAGTTTTGTTTTTTTTTAAAGATTTATTTATTTGACAGAGAGAGAGAGAGCACAAGTAGGCAGAGAGGAGGGCAGAGAGAGGGGAGGAAGCAGGCTCCCCACCGAGCAGAGAGCCTATGCGGGGCTCGATCCCAGGACCCTGAGACCGTGACCCGAGCCGAAGGCAGAGGCTCAACCCACTAAGCCACCCAGGCGCCCCCATCATTAGTTTTTGATGTAGTGTTCTGTTATTAATTGTTTGCATATAACACCCATTGCTCTATGCAATCCGTCCCTTCCTTGATACCCACCACCGAGCTGTTAAAAAAAAAAAAAAATCAGTAAAAGCATTGGTTATTTGAATAGCATGTTTAACAAATTCCATCAGATTGATGTGTCTAGGATACTTTAGCCATGACAGGATATACATTATTTTTAAGTGCAAATGGGATAATTACTAAAATTGATTATGTGGTAGTCCCTGATACACATCTCTTCATCTGAATAACATAACATATATCTATTCAACTTTTTACGTTAAATTTTTTTGACTGTGTATTTAGGGTGACTTTTTTTTTTTCCTCTCCTGTCTCCTGTGGGTAACAACTCAGCCCCTACCTTTAGAGAGTGATTTTTTAAAAAATGGATTAATTGAGACAAAATTGTCCTTAAAATGAACTCCAAATATAAGCTTCCAGAAAGACAAGGAACAGTGATTACTGGGTTTTTTTCTCTAAACAAGGGCTTATGTTTCAGAAGCCCAGCCCTTCTCCCTTCCAAATAGAGGCAAAAAGCTCAATACATAAATGGAAAATAAAATAGGAAACCATTTATTTTCCAAAACATATTAGGAATAAAGGATATAACCAACCATATTATACTGACTCATATGTTCAAGTTCACTGTAGTTTTCAAAATGAAAGTGTTTTAAATTCTGCCCCTCTCTACAAAGAAGGGCCTTCGGTGAGTATTGGGAAAGAAATCTTTTTGGTTCTATCCAATTCACACAGACTATAAACTGAACTACATGAGACCTAATGAATCCTAGTGAACCTACTCATTTACAACCATCATTTATGGAGGATGTTTTTTGGATAGTGAGAATGCCCAACACACTATTTCAAAGAAATTGACAAAATCAGAACAATCAGGAGGAGAAAGAATTGAAAAGTGGCAGCTGCATTTTCTAACAGGTTTATTTGGGATTCACATGTAATTCCCATCTTTTTCAGTCCATTCTCCAAAGGGCCAAGATGACACTTCAACAAAATGTATTATTTTACATTACATTACAGAGCACAGAAAAAAATAAGAGCCTTACAGAAACCTACACAAAGACTTTTTACATAAGATCCCATCCTCTCCAAATGCAAAGATCTGGGGACCAAAACTTTCTGACCTTTGTTACCTTGCAATGGGCCTCTGTAGGCAGTTTTCTCTAAGTGTTCTATTGGTTTCTCCTTCTGTATTTCCGCTTTCTCTTCCTCCAAGTACAATACTTCCTTCATGCATTCCTACTTGGCCCAAAACTTGGCCCAAGGCCCTACTTGGTCTATACAGGAGGACATGTTTATTTCATCCCAAACGTAGTGGAAGCACAGAAAGGCTAACTTGAACTGCCTTTCTTAAGGGCCTCTAGACATTTCCTCAAGGCATGGAAAGGTCCAATGAAGGCTCCATCTGGCAATAGCAATTTATATCCTTATCTGAAACACTGAAATATCAATTGGCATTGTAAGGTGGGCTTGGCAGCTGTCCAGTGTTTTAATATCCCTGCAGCCAGATTGCAAAGCTTGCTCTCTGAGATGTCCTCAAGTTCCTGTGACAATGAGTCCAGAGAAGAATGTGTCTACCTTTCGGTATGGAATTTTCATCCCCTGTACTAGAATCCTCCTGTACTTCATTCTGGCCACTTCTTGATGACATAATCTAGCCTCATGGATATAATATCCTCTTAACTTTTCCTCTGAACCCAAATCACATGTTTCTGTAGATTCTTCAAAGTTCTTTTAAATTGCATTATCTTTAAGGAGGTCTAAATAATTCGCATTTGTTTATATTATGCTTACCCACATTTATATTATGCTTGGCTAATAGTAAGTGAAAACTGAGCCAGGTTCTTCCACATTGGTCTGGGCAACTGAATGGAAAGCAACTCTTATCTCATTTTGTTTGAGATTCTGCCAGCACTGTTTAAAACTTCAGCGCTATATTTCTGAAATGTAATATTGAAGTGCCAGGGTTCATGTTCATATGACCTCTGGGCTTTCATATGTGTCTCCATCACTATCTTCCTTGATATTATGAACACTCAAAGGCAGAAAATAAATAGAAAATAATAAATTAGCTGTACACAAATAATTCATAAATTCTATGTAAAACTTTAGAACATTTGGTTACAATGTCAACTTCTCATGGGCTTCCACTTCCATTACCACCCCCCCAAAATACTAAGAAAATAGTGAGAGATTTCCATCAAAAATGACACAATTATATTCATATAAAACATAAATAAAACACATGAAAATAAGCAAACAAAAAAATCTCCAAAATCTGTCTTTTAAAAGATTTTTCTTGCCATTACAACTTGAAATAACCACTACTGAAAATGAGAACAAGATTTTACCAGAGAAAGGTAGAAGTATCTTTAGGCATACCTTATAGCTCCACTGAAGCCTAGAGACAAAACATTTACTAGGACACCAACCTTCAGGGTCATGCAATACTTCCATGCAGCTCAAGTGCATGCACAGAAAATTTAGGAAGCTGAATTGCTTTAGGTTTGAAGCTTCACTAGTCAACAATGACAGGAATATAATAGGGCAAGGGATTCTTAGATTTTGGCTGCTTTAATTTTTTAAATTGTCCATTTAATCAAATCTAATCTCTATAAAAGAACATATTAATGGGTGATATTTATTAGATACCTATGATGTGCCAGGCACTGTGCTAAATGCTTTATGTACACTGTCATGTTCTAATATTCAAAATTTTTCTAGGATGTAATAATTATTATTATCCATCTTTTACGGATAAGGAAGTTGAGTTTCAGCAAGGTTAAATAACCTGCTTTTAGTCTCACAGCAGCAAGTAATGGCGGATATTCTAACTCTAGTCTGTCTTAATATTAACCTCACACATTGACTGCTTCACTATATAAATGTAGGAGGGAGTAGACAGGATAAAGTGAAGGAGGCTATGGAGGAGAGATCTCAGAGTGGTTGGACAACAGGATTAGTAGGAGCACATTAGTTACACACACACACACACACGCACACACACGCACGCACACACAAGAATAGGATGCTCTGAATAGAAATTGGGGGCTTGAATTTAGGATTTCAAAGTTGGTCCCATTTTAAATAAAAAAGAGAAACCAGTTCTGTGATTAAAGTGGGTTGAATTGGGGCGCCTCGGTGGCTCAGTCTCTTAAGCATCTGCCTTCGGCTCAGGTCATGATCTCAGGGTCCTGGGATCGAGGCCTACATCAAGCTCTCTGCTCAGCTGTGAGTTTGCTTCTCCCTCTCCCTCTCCCTCTGTGATCTCTCTCTCTCAAATAAATAAATAAAATCCTTTTAGAAAAAGTGGGTTGAATAATGAAATTTTTTGTAGAAGAGAAAAAAGAAGTGGGAAGTAAGGGTGTTAACTATGTCATCCATTTTGAGGCTCGAGTTACCAGAATAATTGCTGCCATTGAGTTGTAGAGGAAATGCTTAGTCTGCTTCCAAAGTCTTTATTAAAAGAGAAGTTGAGGTAGATAAGAGGAAAGAGAGAGAATAGAGCATAGAGGGCTGAATGAGACACCAGTTAATGAATTAAGTATTTTCTCATAAGACTGGAAGAGTGACAGTCTAAGAACCCTTATCTTTGGACAAGAAAGATGTCAGTTCTGACTTATGACCCTGAGATTTGTGAGGTATAATGCGCTACTGCAGCACAAATTACCTCACACAGAGCACTCAGCACATATTTGTTATTTCACAGTTTTTGAGAATCACGAATCTGGGCATGGTTTAGCTGGGTTCTCAGCTTTAGGATCTCTCACAAGGCTGCAATCACAATGTCAGCCTGGGCTGGGGTCTCATCTGAAGGCTTCACTTTCAAATTCATATGGTTATTGATAGAATATTAGTTCTGCAATGTCTATTGGATTGAGGGCCTCAGTTCCTAGATGGCTGTACCTGGAGGATACCCCAAATTTCTTCTATGTGGGTCCCTCCTATATGGCAGTTTGCTTCATCAAAGCCAAAAAGGGAGAGTCTGCTACCAAAGTGGAACTCATAATCTTGTAGCCTAATGATGAAGATACATCCCATCACTTTGCCGTATTCTATTAGAAGCAAGTCATGAGGCCAGCCTACACCTAAAGAGGGGAAATTACACAAGGGCGTGCATTCCAGGAGGCAGGGGTCATCAGGGACTGTATTAGGGGCTGTCTGCCACATGGTGTGAGGGGATGAGAAGGCTTTCTTTGAAAAGAGGGTAGGGAAGGCAGCATTCTCAGAGATCAGCCAGGTGTCCATTAAGGTTAGGAATTATAGTGAACATCAAGTGGGAATTTGTTAGCTCACATTGGGATAGTGATTCTTGCAGGTGCAGGAGAAAAACTTGAGAGAAGAAAACTTGGAAATTGGGTGACAGAAAAAGAAACACAGAAGAATGGGACCCAGAATTCTGTGAAGAAGAAGAGTTTAAGGCAGACATACCGACTTGTTCTCAAAAGTGAGTTATTACATACATCTGTTAAAAATAAAACAAAACAAAACAAAAACCAAAAACAAACCAACAATGACAACAACAACAAAACCAGCCTGGAATTAGAGCTATAACTTCTGTCTAACAACTACAACAGACTAGTTGATCGCATGGTGGCCAAACCAAAGTCCTAAATCCTCTCACCTCCCTTACTTACAATTTTTTTTAAAAGATGTATTTATTTATTTTAGAGAGAAAGAGAAAGAGAGAGAGAGCAGGGGAGGGGCTGAAGGAGAGGAGGAGAGATAATCTCAAAGAGACTCCCTGCTGACCATGGAGCCTAACGTGGGGCTCCATCTCAGGACACTGAGATCATGACCAGAGCGGAAATCAAGTCAGATGTTCAACTTACTGAGCCACCGAGGCGTTCCCGGCTTACAACTGTTCCTTATGAGCTCAGATATCTTCCTATTCTTCATAGAGTGTATAACCCTACAGATCTTAAGACACAAACGAAACAGTGCTGTAAAGGGGGTGGTGAAGGTATTATATAAGCAGGTCAACCAAACTGGGAAAGCTGTCACACCTGGTTGTCCTAAATGGATTTGGGGGGATCCTGTACTGATTTTATAGCTTCTTCTGCTTAGTTAATGAAATATAAATTAAGGACTCATATTTTCAAATTCCTGCTGAATTACAGTAAAATCAAGGAACTAGGGCTTATACTTCTACCAGAAACCAAGACCTTGTTGGGACAGACAACTTCAATGCCTATACGCACTGAATCACAGTTCTGGGGAACGCTATCCACAGCTCTTCTGATTTCAAGTGCTGGAAATTGCTATGCATACATGGAGAGATTGGGGTCCACTGAGTCAGAATACTTATTCCCATCTCATTTGCCTTCCCATCCTCAAAAATCTGTATTTACTTTAAAACCAACATTATGAAACATGGATGGAATTAGATGTCGAAAACTTCTTAATTCTCCCATCACCTACAATTAAAAGATAAAATCAAGCCCTTGTCCCAAACTTTCTTTTGTCTTACTAATAATGAGTACACTGTCTGTGAGAATATAAAGTATCCCCCTTTTACTAGTACTCTCTCTAGGGAAGTCATTTTAGGATGTTTTATTATCACTTTAGAGAAGACATTCTAATCATTATTTAGTATTCAAAGGGAGCTACCAGGCTGTGGGCCTTAGGCCTTTGGAAATGTGGGGAATAGGGAGTTTCTGAAAGTGATTCCATTGACTTTAAAAACATTATTGAACAAATATTATCAAAAGGTCTGGCATTCAGTGGGATGTTTCTTTGTCTTTTTATCTGTCCATTGGGTACTTTCTGAAAAGAATCCTTAGTGAGTGAATCGAACACCAAAGTACCAACTTGTTAGGAATTGGCCAGAAATGCAAAACCAGAATAATATCCTTTTGTTTCTTTTCATATAAAGCAAGTTTGTGTGTAGGGGTAGAGGGTAAAGAGAGGGAGGCCAAACCCCACAGTGTCTGTTCCATTGTTCAGAAAGCTCTGAGGAAGAAGTATTGCTTTGTGTCTTTTGTCATTTTCCTTTTAAACCAGGGGATTTTTCTAATGTGCTAAAACACTAGAATAATACTGGTGATAAAATTGGAAAAATTGTCTTTGGGGGAAAATACAGAGATACTGAAACAAATTTATTAGAACTGAGGAGATGGGTGTTGTTTGTTAGGACCTGTGAATGTCTTGTCATTTTATGTTTGGTTCCAAAAGAAAAAAGATTTTGTTCTACTAACCTAACTTTTCTGCAAAAATATATACCATACAATTCTTCATTCTTGTCTATTTCCTAGGTTCCACTAACCATTAATAGATGGCATGCACACTTACCATTTATGTGTTTATATGAAATTAACTGATGTCGCATATTCATTGCAAGGGAGAAAGTGGAGCACATGGGGGGTGTTTCTACTTACATTTCCATTTTCAAGGCAATCCATGCATTGGTTTTAATAAATTTTTTTATTTAAATTTAAGTAAGAACTTACATATTGCTCTTGAACCCCTAGGACATCTATCATATGATAAAATGTTTAAGTTTCAAGTATAATTTTAAAAATAAAAGACTAATTGTATCTATTACCTTTCTTAGTGTAGAATATTTGGTCATCTAAACAAGTTGATTTTAGCAAAAGAAAAAAGTAGAAGCATACTTCAAAATTTTCCTATTTGTTCAATGCTATGAAATTATTGCCGTAAATAAAATAGAACATCCACTATTTGAAGTAGAAGGAGAATCTTTCAAGCAGCAGCCTAACAGTTTTTCCTCCCAATTTTCATGTTTCCTTTGCTTTTCTTATGATCTAATCATTTCTACCATCTTGGTCTCAGAATCAGTTTCTTTACCTTCAATATTCTGGCTTAAGTTGGAGGTGGTGTAGGGGAACCTTTCTTTGGATTCCCCTTAACAATGATGAGCAGTGTTGAGTAACTAAAATATTGTTACCCAACAGTAGGGGCAGCATAATGAAAAGATGCAAATAAATCATAATAAGCATGAACACAGTCAAGTTCTCCAAACATAGGCTCTTTATTCCCTTTGTGAAGATTACTATATTTTACTCCCCGAAAGATGTCAATAGGTATGTTGCTTACTGCTTTTGAACTCCCTCATAGCTGCCTGCACTCTGTCCCTTGAAAGCTAACTTTTATTCACTCAATACCTTTAAGTCAAAGCAAGAGTGCGCTGTGTTCCTGCCTCCTCCTCCCAACCCTGCTCCAGTCTTGCCTGAAGACATCCATCCAACCAGCACATATTTATAATAAGCTTATTCAGTGGTAAATGGGAGGGATAAGATTTATAACCCTCACTTTCATGGGTTTTATACCTTGGTTGGGGGAAAGGCAAAGTCGGACAAAAAAACGAGTGATTTCTAAGAGTGACCTGAAAGAGAAACAAGGTGATATGATGGAGAGGAACCAAGACTGGAGAAGGGAAACGGCTTTGCTAACATTGTTCTGGAAAACTTCTCTGAGGAGGCTGCGTTTGAGCTGACACAGGAACGGGGAGGAGGAGCCATCTGTGTGAAAATCTAGGGACAAGACGTTAAGGTGGAGGGGATAGCAAGGGCAAACAGAGTAAGACTGGATGAGCTAGAAGTGTTCTAGATCAGAAATAAAGCCAATGTGGCTACAGCATGGTGAGCAAAAAGTCGCCCATGAGTGGGCAAATAAGCAGAGGCCAGATCTGGTAGAGCCTGGCAGGTCACAGTAAGGAGTACAGGTTTTATTCCAATTGCCACCAGAAGCCACTATGTATACCCACGCTCCATCCAAACAACCAGCATTGATTAGTCTTAGTAAGATTTTTTTTAAAGGTTTTATTTATTTATTTGACAGAGAGAGAGAGAGATCACAAGTAGGCAGAGAGGCAGTCAGAGAGAGAGAGGGGGAAGCAGGCTCCCCGCTGAACAGAGAGCCCGATGCAGGCCTCGATCCCAGGACCCTGAGATCATGACCTGAGCCAAAGGCAGAGGCTTAACCCACTGAGCAACCCAGGTGCCCCAGTCTGAGTAGATTTTTATTTCAAACAGTAGTTTATACTTACCACAATCCACCAAATTTTCCACAACAAAAATGCATGATTTTATCATTCCCCACTAATAGGAATCACGGATGCTGAGAGAGATGATTTATTTCTAGTGTACAGGAGGGAAAATACAACTTGAGCCTAGAACATCTTGTGCTTGAAGCAAAGACATTCTCAAAGACTAACAGTGACATGTTAAGAGAGGGAGCCAGCTTCAAGGGACACTGAATGGCTAAATATTTAACAATTTGAGTATTAAAAAAAAAAAAAAAAAAGCTTGTAACACATTGAGTATTTTTCTTTAAAAGTCCATAGTGTTAAAAGATAAACTGAAGCATGTTAAAATTTTAAGAGTTTGAGTAAAAATCCTTTCAAGTCAGGCAGGATCAGACTGGAAATGGTTAGAAGTGCTCCACTGGTGGGACCTTGGGGACAGACTTTTAAAGAGAAAAGGTAGAAGCACAGTAAGGAGATTATTGATTGGCTATCTATTGTTTGTAGCCTAGTTGGCTGTTTTGTGATCTGTTGTCCTTAGGTTTCAATTTCCTAACTGAGTCACGCTTAGATTTTCCTTTACATCTGTAGGCCACCATGGCTTTGAGTCACTTCAGTAAAATTGTGCTCCTTTTCATTAATTTAACCCTAGAGATACCCTTAATCCTGGGGGGAGACAGGAGATGGAAGGAGAAAAGAAAGTTATTTTTTTTTAAAGATTTTATTTATTTATTTGACAGAGAGAGAGAGATCACAAGTAGGCAGAGAGGTAGGCAGAGAGAGGGGGAAGCAGGCTCCCCGCTGAGCAGAGAGCCCAATGCAGGGCTCGATCCCAGGACCCTGAGATCATGACCTGAACCGAAGGCAGAGGCTTAATCCACTCAGCCACCCAGGTGCCCCAAAGAAAGTTATTTTTGAAGAAGAATGTCAAGTAAAGGTAGAAACACTGGTAATACTCCAAAAAAAAAAAAAAAAAAAGCAACTTCTTCCCCTTCCCCCAATGTAACAAGTGTTTTGGGAAACCATCAGAATGGTGATCCTTGGGTAAAAGAATTTTGAATAGCAGGATATTTATGTGATACTCAAAGTGTCATGCTACTGATTACTTACTAATTACAAGGGGAAATGCCTATTTATAATGAAAGAACAATTTAATCAAGCAATCAAACAGCACCACCAATATTGAAAACAAACACAGAACCAAGGTGCTATCCTGTGCCTCTTGATGTGATGATTAAAAGATAATTTTTTTTTAAAAAGATCAGGTTATGACTCTCATGGAGATATAAAATAAATTGGTTAAAGAAATTTAGTTCCTTGCTAATCTGTGAGAGAACAAGGCAGATATTATAGTTGATTCAAAAGAGAATTCAGGGAACAGATGCATTTATAGATGAGGATTATTGAAATTAATGTGCAAATGGAGGCAATGCTGGTTTTTCTGCCAGGAGACTGAGAGGGGAAAGGGCAGTAGTTGAAACTCTATTGGCTCTGGTCATAATTTGCATATCTATAGACAAGAATTAGGTGACATTGTTATGTTACCTATAATTTACAGTTTTTAGATAGCTTCTGTAGAATCAGAGTCAGATAACCCAGAGGGATTGCTCCAGACTGCATGGTTTTTCATTGAGGTCCAATGTTTTAATAAGAAACACACAATATTGATAATGGGATATTTTTGCCAAAAACATTTAACCTGAATTTAGTCAGACGAAACTAGAATATAGCACATCCTATATAACTCGCCTGAACGCTCTTAAAACAGTTGATGTCGTGAAAAACTATAAAAAAGATGGGGAGAATGTTCTTGATTGTAACAAAATAAGAAGCCTAATCATTACATATGGTGGCAAAATCTTGACTGCACTCTGGACTCTACAAAAGATACAGAATAGATTTGGGATGGTACTCAGGAAAATTAATATATGGACTGCATATTAGTTGATATTATTGAATCAGTGTTAAGTTTCTTAGTTTATAATGGTTTTGGGGTTATGTAGGTAAAATTCTTTAGTTTTAAGGTTTATACATGCTGAAGTATTTAATGTTGCCATGTTATCATGTCCTGCACACTTCAAATGTTTCTGAGAAAAAGACAATGCATATATAGAGAACAAATTTGTCAAAAGGTTAACTAACTGGTGAATCTAGGTGAAAAATACATAAATGTTTACGAAAGTGTTTTCATAGATTCTTGTTCATTGAACTATCAACCTTTAAAACAGATTTGCAATTTTTAGTACAAAAAAGTTAAGGAAAAAGGTAAAATCTCTTAGAACAAAATAATGTTTATAAAAATGAGTTTAAAGAAAATTATGTGCATTAAATATGCGGCTATGAAAATATATTAATCATTGATAAGGATATATTAAGACACAGATATGAGAGATAGAGATGGATAGATAGACTGATTTAATGCAGAAATTGCAACTTATCAAGTATTTGTCAATTTCCAAGACTAACATCCATTCAGCCTCCATCCCATACTTCCCCAATATCAAGGAGTCCCATTCTTTTCAGGTAAAAGGTATCTTTTTCATATGAAAAAAATTATCAATATTGTGATTGTCACTTTCTAGTATCCCTTCATTAAAAAAATACATAATGACCATTCACCCATGAATTCAAGAAACACTTAGAAATTAATTTCTATGTCATTAAGCATAAGATAATTTACATAAATGTGTGAATTGGGAATTCCCATGTGGAATTGTATTTGTTTAGCTTAGAGACTATTTAGACTGTGGAACCACTATGGGTTCTACATTGGTTTTTTACCATTCTAAAGACACAAGACAAATGAATTCAAAATGGGAATGACTTTAGATGGTGATACAGAAGGGTTTATTTTTATTCTATCACCAAACACCCTCTTAAACAAGAAGATTAAAATTTGGTTTGCTTGTTCCTAAGACAGATAGGAGTTGCCAAGGGTAGAACCCAGGGTTCTGAACTAAGTCTGACATGGAATAAATTTTGACTTAATGGTAATCCTTTCTGGATGATGAGCCCTGGAAAATTTGCTTGGCTTCCCTGAGTCACGGTTGCATCATTTGTGAGGAAATAATAACAACTATAAAGATAATAGTACCTACATTTCGGGGAGTAATTGTATTTTTCTTCATTCTTTTTAATTTGTCCATGTATTTATGATAATTTATCACACTTCCAAAGGATTTGAAATCACGTAACGATATTGTGGGGCAAAAGAGTAATTCTTGGAATGTATTTATACAGATTGGAAGTGCAACAACTTTGATATCTGCTTCCTCCTTCTTTCTATTTTAAACTTGAGGATTGATAACTCTGTGATCTTGAGCTTTTAACTTTATTTCAGTACCTTGGTAATGCCATTTGTAAAATGTAGAATTTAGGGGTGAGATGACCTGTTTCTATGACCTTGAGAAGAATATTGAATTTTATGATTCCACAAGTTGTCACCTACCACACGGAAAAATATCTGCCCTGACTATAATGATCACCTGAAATACTATAGTTGTAAAAGTCTCTGCGAGTACTGAAGTGTATACATATGTGAGTAATATTCTTTTTTTTTTTTTAAGATTTTTATTTATTTATTTATTTGACAGACAGAAATCACAAGTAGGCAGAGAGGTAGGCAGAGGGGTGGGGGAGGCAGGTTCCCCGCCCAGCACAGAGCCCCGATGTGGGGCTCGATCCCAGAACCCTGAGATCATGACCTGAGCTGAAGGCAGAGGCTTCAACACACTGAACCACCCAGGCACCCTCATATGTGAGTAATATTCTGTCATTAAAGCTAAAAAAGGAGATGGACAGAATAAACTTGTTTGCCCAAATAACCTTTAAAAAAAATGAAGTGTAATTAACATACAGTGTTATATTAGTTCCAGATGTACAACAAAATGGTTTAACAATTCTTTACATTACTCAGTATTCACAATAAACATAGTCCTCTTCTGCCACCAATGTTTTTACAGTATGATTTTTTTTTAAGATTTTATTTATTTGAGAGACAGAGAGAGAGAGGAGAGATAGAGCATGAGCAGGGGAGAGAGGGAGAAGCAGGCTCCGTGCTGAGAAGGGAGCCCAGTGTGGGGCTCGATCCAGGACCCTGGGATCATGACCTGAGCCAAAGGCAGCCACTTAAGGACTGAGCCACCCAGGCGTTCTCTTTTTACAGTCTTATTGCCTATATTCCCTATGCTGTACTTTTCATCTCTGTGATTTATTTATCTTGTAACTGGAAGTTTGTGCTTCTCAACTCCCCTTTATCTATTCACCCATCTCCCCACCACTCTCCCCTTTGGCAACCATCTATTTGTTCTCTGTTTTTAAGAGTCTCTGTGTGTGTGTGTGTGTGTGTGTGTGTGTGTGTGTGTGGTGTGTGTGTGTGTGTGTGTTTACTTTTTTTTTTTGCTTCTTAAATTCCATATATGAGTGAAATCATATGGTATTGGTCTTTCTCTGTCTGACTTATGGCACTTATTTCACCAAATAATCTTTTAAAATATACCTCTAAAATTGTACTATTTTGACTTAGACAAATTTTACATGCTTGGAAGTCATAAATATGTCAATAGAATCCCCATAAAATGCTTTACATTTTTCTGTGTGTGTTTTACACCAACAAGACTTCAAAATTGACAAAAGTGACAAAGGGGAGAATTTATATGAAAACTTCTGAATTCCTATAGATAAATATACCATAACACTTAAAGCTGTCATTATGTTATGGTCATTTTATGGTTTTCAATACACTTGTTCTCTTATTCGAAAATTAAAAGCATGATGAATATAACTTATCCATCAGTGAGTGCCGTCGGTCTCTGTGTTATCAGAAAAATACACTTTGTAAAGAGAAGTAAAGAAAAAAAAAATCATTCTCAATCTCTTGTCTCCCTGGGAGAAGGTATAATATTATAGGTTCCCTGGTGTGTCAGGATGGTTTAATTTATGAATATCTCCCAGAGAGTATCCATCATGACTCAATCAGATTGCATGTATATTTCATTCCATCATTCAAAATTCGGTGACCTATAGCTGGTCAATGAGGTGTAGGCTTTTGATTAAAGAAAGTAACTGCTGATCTTGTACCCCTAGAATGTCAAAAGAACTGGAAATTGTTCTTGCTAAATTCTGTAGCAGCAAAGGTAATACCAACTGCATGGAAATTCAGTTCTCTTAAGGAGAAAGTCTTTAGCCATGCAATTTCCACAAGGATGATTACTTTCAATCAGAAAGCATGGTACAATGATCTCATTGAAGGAAACAAGAAGGATATTGCAACTCAAAGAGGCAGATTCTCTCCAGGGTTCAAATCATTTCTGGGTAGAGTTGCTGGAAGCAAAACTAATACTTTCAGGCCATCAGAAAAATGTATTATTGTTGCCAAGCACTAAAGTACCCCACAGAGGTATGGATGAGTTCATTCATCTTTCTGAGAGCTTAATTTACTACTGGGAGGAGTTGACCTACGACTCACTAAAGGCGAGTAGAATTTATATGTACTGAGCACCT
The DNA here is from genome assembly GCF_963455335.1 of Martes martes. Classification (NCBI taxonomy): domain Eukaryota; kingdom Metazoa; phylum Chordata; class Mammalia; order Carnivora; family Mustelidae; genus Martes; species Martes martes. The sequence continues at coordinate 14,521,890 of NC_137891.1, read as the reverse complement.
ACTATGGTTCCAGCACTGCAAAATATACCCTTATGTGCATCATCTTATTTAATTTTCACTACAATCTAGAAATAGATATTAATGCACCCAGGTTAAGGATAAGAAAATGGAGGATAGAGAGATAGTATAACACTCTCAAGGTCATAAACACAAATAGCAGTTACATTTGATTATATATCTGTCTGCTACCAGCATCTATGAAGTCCCAGCTACCAGTGCTTCACTGAGAGGGCCCAGAAAGCAAGTTCCCTCTTTTTATAGTCTTAAACTCAACTGTCTCTTGGCTACCATCCTCAAACACACCTGCCAGCGGGATGTAGGTGCTGACTACAATCTACTGGCCTGGAAATCTGGGCTTGGTCATGGTCCCATATTTTTCTCTAAGACTGAGCATTTCTTGAACATAGCAAAGATGGATAAATTCTCCATTCAGCTATCTATTACCAAAGCCCTGTTTCAGAAAATAAATGTTCAAAACACAGTTTTGTTCTTATTCAATGATGAGTAAAGGGAAGAGAAGTGAAATCTGGTTGACAAGATCAAGGCAGGAGCATCAGAGAAACTGAAGAATGGATAGGTTTCCATTTGAAAAGATGGCATCAAAAATGGCTTTCGTAGTGTGGAGATAACATGACGATAAGCCCCAAGGGAGGTGAGTCAGGACCAAAAAAGTCAAGGATGACTCTGAAGTTTCAGAGTTATAGGAAATGCTGATGCTATTAAGTAAAAATAAAGCCAAGGAGTGATTTAAAGGAGATAACAAAGCTTTATTATATTGACTATGTTGCTCATTTGGGCCTTTTGTTTAATTGCTCAGGCCAAAAACTGGGCAGCCAACCTTGACATATCTACTTCACTCACACTGTGCACTGCACCCCACCAGCCAATCTTGTTGGCTCAACCTTCAATGCATATTTTGAACCCAACCCACTTTTCATCACCTCCATGTTAATCTGTGGTCTTAGCCACCATCATCTTTTACCCAGATCATTATAATAACGTTTTAATAGGTCTTACTGTGTCTGTTTTTTTCCACAGTCTCAACACAGCAATTAGAGATACTCTTAGGTTTTTTTTCCCACTCAAATTACTACAGTTTGATGCAGAGTAAAAGCCCAAGTCCTGTACTGGCCTGTATGAACATAATCTTGCCCCGCTCCACTCTCTACCCAACTTGACTGTGCTACTCTGCCCTTCAACCCCCCATTCCAACTGCACTGGCCCCCTTGTTCTTCCTGGTACACACTAGCTGTAATCATGTTTTAGAGCCTTCATACTTGCTATAACTTTTACTTAGAAAGTTCCTTTCCCTGATAACTGCATGATTTTCTCCTTCTCTTTATTTAGATTTTGGCCCACTTTCTCAGAGAAGCCTTCCCTAATGGTTCACGCAGTCCTTTGACAATCCACACACTCCTTAATCCCCTTCTGTTTTGATTCTTGTTTGTTTTTCTCCATAGTCATTATCACTTTCTTACATATTGTTGTTATTTATTGTCTGCCTCCCTGTTTTGGAATGTAAGGTCCACAAGACAATTGGATATGTCTGTTGGATTTACTACTGTAGCCTTCATGCCTAGAACAGTGCCAGGGACATAATGAGTGCTCAATAAATATATGAGTAAATGAAGTAATTCAGAAATTGATAATTCAGAGAACTCAAGACTGAACTTACTGACTATAAGATCTTTCATCATTGATGGAATAGTTAAACTATATGACAGTTTACCAAAGGAAGATTAATGAAAGAAAGGATATATCATAGAGTGTTTTCAGGCAGCAGCAGGAGGTGGAACAAGGGTACTATATCTAGTGCCATGTATATATTTTATATTAGAAATATTACACACACTTTACACTATACATGTATGGTTTATGTAATACATAGCACATGTAATAAATACATGAATATATACACATTCATTCATTAGCTCATTCATGCATTCATTCATTCATTCCTTTATGTGCCTCAGGTGCAAAACATGAAGCCAAGCATATTGACCTTTTATCCAGGAGACTTGTGAAGCTCTCTATTTAGTTTAATAGGTTTGTCTGTTGCTGATGTTTTCTATAAGTAATCAAATCATTTAAGATAGTGGTGGTTTTATTTCTTCCCTTCCAATTCTTTATAGCCCTATTTGTTTTTGTTTTATTGGAGCTTCGTACAAGGCCTCCAATTCTGTTAAACGGTAGAAGTGGTGGCAAATTGTTTTGCTATTGATCTTAAAGGAATGTGTCTAAAATCTCTCTGTTAAATATAATGCTGGCTGTAGGTTTCTATTGTTGTTTGTAGCATTTATCAACTTAAAAGATTTAAATAAATAAGTAATACTGGATTTTACCAAATTGTTGGCATCTAATGAAAAAAAACCATCCATTTTTCTTTTTCTTCAATATATTTTTTAAAGATTTTATTTATTTATTTTAGAGAGAGAGAGAGAAAACATGAGCTGGGCAAGGAGCGGAGAAAGAAGGACAAGCAGACTGGAGCACACAGTCTGAGATGGGGCTTGATCCCATGACCCTGAGATCACAACTTGAGCTGAAATCAAGAGTTGGCTTACTGAGCCCCTATGTTCCCCCTCCCCAGTATATTTCCAGTATATTTTACATTGATAGAAGTTTCTAATGTTGAACCCTTACTTGATCATGTAGTATTTTTTGAAAATACAATTTTGGTTTCAATTAGCTAAAGTTTCATTTCATATATTTGCATGAAATAGACACTATGTTCTTTCTCTCCTCTCTCTCTACTCTCTATCTCTTTCTTTTATTTATTTATTTATTTTTTTCTGGTTTGGAAACCACATGACACTAGATTCATAAGATTAGCTGGACAGTTTTCACTTTTTCTATCTCTTAATGATTTGCCTAATAGAGGCATTAACTGTACCAATGTTTAGAAGAACCATCTGGAATTGGAACTTTCTGGGAGAGAAGGTCTTTGATGACTGCCTTGAGTCATTTTCTACTGACTTTAACATTCACATTTTCTCTTCTTTCTTGTACCAAGTTTGGCATTTACATATTCCTAGTTTATCCCTTTCATTTATAAGCATATATCTATTTAAAATATTTTATATTACTTAAAAATCTGTTTTGTTTCTGCATTATTCTCTTTCTAGTCAGTATTTATTGGCATCACACTTTTTTTTTCTTTGATAGTTTTGGCCACAGTCTATTTTATTAATCTTTACAAACAATCAGCTGTTAGTTTTACTAAACCCTATTTCTTTTTTTTTTTAAATCTTGTTTTTTTCTTTATATTTCCTTCCTTCTATTTTGAGTTTGTTGTTTTTCTATTTTCCTGAGTTGAATGTTCAGCTTGTTTTAAAGTTGGTATGTGTCCAGACAGATGCATTTGAAGTACTTTTTTTTTCTCATGCTGCTTTAGCGGCATCCCACAAATACCAATGTGCCATGTTTCATTGTCTCTCAATTGTAAGTATTTAATAATTTCTTTCTTTCTTTCTTTCTTTCTTTCTTTCTTTCTTTCTTTCTTTCTTTTTTCTTTCTTTCTTTCTTTTTTCTTTCTTTCGTTCTTTCCCTCTTTCTTTCTTCTTTCTTTCTTTGTTCTTTCTGTTTCTTTCCTTCCTGAGGCAGGTCTCGAACTCATGACCCTGAGATCATCACCTGAGCCAAAATCAAGAGTCTGATGCTTAACTGACTGAGCTACCCAGGTGCCCCCACCATGATTTCCTCTTTAAGCGAAAAGATTACTTCCTGTTCTATCGGTTCCAAACCTGTGCTAATTTTAGCTATTTTTACTGTATATTCCTAAATTTATGACACTATCTTTACAGAATATCTGTATGAAATTGATCTTTTGGCGTTCAAAGGTGAGACTTCATTTCTGACCTAACATATAATCTATTTGAAAACAAATTCCATATTTGCTCAATAATAAAATATATTTTCCACCTGCTGAGTAAAGAGTTGATATAAATATAAATATAGGTGATACAGATATTGATATAGTGACAAATATTTGTCTGTATGTAGAGATATATAAAACTCAAGTGTATTTAGATCTATGGTTTTTCTGGTTTTGTTTCTTTGCCTGCTTTCTGTTTTTGTTAATCTATCAGTTCCCAAGAGGAGTGTTTTAGTATCTCCAAATGTAGTTATTGTCTTCTTTCCCCTCCTTCAGTTCTATCAGTTTGGTCTTTTATATTATTGAATATATATTTGTCAGGTATAAAGGTATAAACATAGACCTTATTTTTTCTCCTGTTCCTTTCACCAGGGTATAATGCCCCTCTTTTCTGCTGCCTTCTGAGGAACTTCTTCAGTCTGAGTACCAACTCATTATTTCATTCTTTGGCTCTTTATTCTATGTATTGTGTTTTCTATATCAAATTTACAATTTTCATACTTAATACTTCACATTGTTCTTTTTCGTAACTTTTAGCTATGGCTTTATGTTATCCTTTACCTCTTTACATTTATTTTCCCTCTTTTAAATTCCTGAGCCTTCTGTTCCTATAATTCTTCAGTTGTAAATGTTTTTCAGTATGTATGTATGTTCTGTGGTGGCTAAATTGACCAAGAGTCTGATCATTTTGGCCTGGAAGGATTAGTTAGCTACTCCAACTTCGAAATTGTATGGGGGCAGACCCAAAAGGTAGGTCCTAGTCTACACACCCCCCCCCATCTGAATTTAATAAGTAGGAAGAGAGACCAAGTGAGTTCCAAGTCCTGCAGAGTTGGCCCCTTCCATTTGCCGCCATTCTATAACTCATCTGTTCTGGATGCAAATGTAAATTCTTAGAAATAAGCACTGATGGAATGAGGCAATCTTGGCCTTCGATCCACTGGTCCTAAGAGATTGGAAAGAGAGGAGGTGAACAAGAAACAACCCAAAGGTATTTAGTCAATTCCAATTATTCTCATCAATTCTTCATCCCCTTAGGGTCATGCTTGGTCCTAACATCATCTCCACTGACTTCAGGGGCCTGGAATGTTCCCCACATTATCTGGAGAAGAGAAGGTTAACTATTGCCTCTGAGATACTTGGGGCAGAAACCAGGCAAAGGCTTTCCTCCAGCCCCACTTCCTGTTCTAGGCAGGCCACCACCATCCCAGCCGTGGCATTCAGAAAGCCTTCAGTCTCCCAGCGATTTATATCTGGCAACTATTCTTCATTTTTTTTTTTTTCTTCTAGTCCATGCTTCTCTATTGCTTCTATAGTTCTTCCAGACTTGGACAGGAAAGCCATGCTGGCAGACCACTTGACCATGTTCAAATAATACTTAAACTGCCATCTTCATGAGTAGGACCCTCTGTAAGTCAAGTGTGTAATAGAATCATTTCAAATTTTAAAAATTAGATTTTGACTATATGCCTAGAGCGTAGGACTGTCTATAACAGCTGAGAAACAATAGTCTTTAATGGTATGCAGAATTGTCCAATATTTATTTGGAGAAAAAAATATTATCCTGGCCCTCCTCCTTAGTCGTGTCAGGCCAGGAGCCATCATTGCCAAGAATATTCTAAATGATAAGTATGGAGTTGGGTTTGCTTCCTTTTGTTATTTTCCCCCTTGGAATTTGCACTATGGATTTGTCAGAGGTTACAGTGTTATGTTCTCCATTTGAATAATCTCCTAGCCTTGACTTCATCTGTCCATCGTGTTAAATAGTATGACCACTTTAAAAGCACATTCCCACAATTTCACCAGAAAACTGACCTCTGGGTCCACTCCTGGCACCCTCCGCTATGCCTACTCTGGCTCTCCTAAAGCTATTTGAGAGCCATTTCTTTATGTAAATGCAGAATTCCTATCACCTTCTCTCAGACAGGGAATTCAGATACTTTCTTTGTTCTCCTCAGGGTCAATTAGAAGAATCACTGGCTTTTTTGAGCCCCTATCCGTATTATACTACTGTTTTTCTTATGATACAATATTTATGTTAGGTATCAAACACAATTTTTGCAGTTATATTCAATATTTATAATTAAATAAAATATAAAACATTTATATTATACTATATATAAGCATACATTATATATTATAATACATAAATATATACTTATCATTATATATAATCTATAATACTGATATTACATATTATAGTAAATAAAATATTCCTCATTAGAAGAATCCTTGGTGTATGAATATCATAGTTCAGAGCCATATAAATTTCTTAAGAGGCATTTGAAGATGACTTGTGACTTCTAAATAGGACACTCGATAATCCTATCCAAATACTAGAAGGCTAGATAGCTTCTGTTAAGATAGCAAACCACTCGGCAGGGACAAACTGAATTCAAGTATTTCAAAAAAAGAGGGGGGCTGCTTAGGTTGTAAATCCCAACCCTTTAATCTCAATCCCAAACCATGTTAAAATATCTAATTCTGACTGTTTCTACACACATTTTTTTAAAGCTTTTATTTAAGAAGAGATGTTAGCCACCTGTTCAAATATTTTTGCTGCAAATATTGTGTCTGGATAAGAGCATTATTTGTAATTGCTCCTTTCTTTTCAAACTTAGTAACAATAATATCAGTTTCAGGGAAAAGAAACTTTTTTTTTTTCTTTTCCTTTTTTTTTTTTTTTTTTTTAAGTAGAACCAAGGTTCTACTGAAAATATTAATGTCCAGGGACCCAACTCACTGAGCCCAAAGGAAGCTTTGGCACCTCAGCACATAGCCTCAGGCATCCAGGTTAATAAACCATGTTTAAGGTTAATGCCTGTTCTTAGATGGTCATCAATCTGCTTTAAAAAGAGCTGCCACAATGGGATTTGTCACACCTGCCAATCAGTTCTACTCCAGAGACCAAAAAGGGGTAAGAACAAAAGCTAACACTAGAGGGAAAATAAAGGTCAAACACATTTGACAGTTTGATGTACATGAATCAGAATCTTATATTAGCCTGAACTAAGTTGCTGCTACTTTTTCTGGACATTCATGTGCATATGTAAGATTGGACTGTATTTCTTCATGCTTTATTGCAAGTTAGAATAAATTTTCAGGGGACGCCTGGGTGGCTCTGTCGGTTAAGCCACTGCCTTCGGCTCAGGTCATGATCCCAGAGTCCTGGGATCGAGTCCCACATTGGGCTCCTTGCTTGGCAGGGAGCCTGCTTCTCTCTCCACCTCTGCCTGCTTGTGCACTCTCTCTCTCTCTCTCTCTGACAAATAAATAAATGAATAAAATCTTAAAAGAAAAGAATAAATTTTCAGTTACTACAAGTTTATTTTATATTATTATTCTTACACAGTATTTATAGAAATTAATATTATTGAATAGTGCATGTATTTTGATATGTTGAAATTTTTCCACTTGCAGCATCACATTATCAACATAACAGCCACTTTTAATATCATTGTCATCTAAGTGGGTCCCCTCCCACCTCCAAATTAACCTTCTCTGTTCCCACTCACTCAGCATTTAGTAAGACCCTACTACATGCCAGGCTCTGAGGATCCAAGACCGATTCCCTCTTAAGGAGCTTAAATGAGTGGAAAGTACACATTTCCAGAAAATATTCTTCAATTTGTATTGCTACTCTTCTTTTATATAGACACAGTACTCAGAGTTAGGTCCACGTTGTAGGAAAACCTTTGTGAAACGCTTTGAAATAAAGGAAACAATTTTGTGGGTCTTTGGTGGAAAGGCAAGCATGGTCTAAACATATGCATTCCTGGGATTATTTTACTCTATGGTGTCTCTGAGGTTTCTCTTGTCTTTGAGCTATTTTGCAGCTATGTAATTTTTAGGAAAGTGAGAGCAAGGGAATGAGTGATTCTTGTGTAGACATGAAGATGAATTTTGTCTAGCATGAATATGGTCAAGTCTCCCACCCTCCCATATTCTGTTCCTACAATCTCACCCCTGACACAGTCCAGGTTTACATGTATTTGTAAATTCATTTGACATCATTTACTGCTCATAGATGTGGCTCTTTGAATTCTCCTTCTGAACCACCTATAAATATCTTTCTAGTCCTCTTAAAGAGTTCAATAAAATCGTTGACATATGCTCATGTGTATGAATGTCATGGTTATACCTGTTTTTAAAAAATGCTGTTTAATAACTTTCAAGAAAGGTACTTTAAAGCCGGCTACAAACTTTCCAACCAGACTCAACAACTATCAATAACCTCTCAGTGCCCAGAATCCTCTGTCTTACTACATTTGAGCTGCTCTAACAGAGTACCACAGACTGGGTAGCTTACAAACAACAGAGATTTACTTCTCATGGTTCTGGAGCCCTGACATCCAAGATCAACGTGCCAGTATTGTTGAATTCTGACGAAGGCTTGCTTTCTGGTTCACAGCTGGTACCTTCTTGCTGTGTTCCTTACATGGTGGATCTGTGGGGTCTCCTTTATGAGATTTATGAATTAGGAGGGCTCCACCCTCACGACCCAATTACCTCCCAGAAGCCCCATCTCCTAATACCATTACACTGGGCATTAGACTTTCAACATATAAATCTGGGGAGAACTCAAACATTCAGGAGGGCTCCACCCTCATGACCCAATTACCTCCCAGAAGCCCCATCTCCTAATACCATTACACTGGGCATTAGACTTTCAACATATAAATCTGGGGAGAACTCAAACATTCAGACCATAACATCATCACCTACTGCACAGGTGCACATACCTCCAATCCTTCTGACTTGATATATATTCATGAGCACACCCTGCTCTTTTCTGTCTCATTTTTGCCATTTATTCAATTTGTGTTTTATATCATAGAAACTGTTATACTTCTTCATACATTAATTTTTTACTCTCTTATTAAGATTCATTTTAAAAAGTTACTTCTGTGAATATCTGTTCCTTCCTCTGTGCTCTGTTAGCCCCTGGTCAGTAACCACTAGAATGGCACTCATCACAGGGCATTATCATTACTGCACGTGGGTCCGTCTCTTTCATCAAACATAAATAGTAAGTTCCTCGAGGGCATGTCTTACTCTTTTTGCATCTTATCACTTGGTGAGAACCTGGTGCATAGTCAATCCTCATCCCATGTTTATGCAGTGAATGGATCACTGAATGATGGAATGAATGAACAATTACAATCTCATCATCATAATCACATACTGAATCCTCCATATACACATATTCATCGTTGCGATAGAGCCTCTATATGGGAAACTGAACATGAATAAATGCAAAAACATGCATCTATAAATGTCAGCATAAAAATTGGCAGTCGATTCCAAAAAAAAATTACGACCAAGGAAAAAAGAATAAACACAATATCCAAACTCATCAATATGTTTTGGTCTCAAAGTTAATTTGCAAACTGGTTGATTAGAACTTCAGGCATAGTTTCCCAGAGTAACAATATGATGCAAAGGGTTTAGTCTCCAAGTCCCATCTACCCAAACTTCTTTATCCTGTGACATATTTGAGAATATATTTACATGCAATAAAGTAATAGAGGATCACAGATTTTTTAAAAAATATTTTATTTTATTTATTTGACACAGAGAGAGACAGTGAGAGAGGAACAGAAGCAGAGGGAGTGGGAGAGGGAGAAGCAGGTCTCCCACTGAGCAGGGAGCCCAAGGTGGGGCTTGATCCCAGGGCCCTGTGATCATGACCCAAGCCGAAGGCAGACACCCAAGGACTGAGCCACCCAGGTGCCCCTAGAGGATCACAGATTTAAGAGACCCTTCACACAGTGTCCTGACTACCTAGTGAACCCTTTCTAATACTTAGAATTTGAAGAAAATAATTCAGTTGACTAATATCACTTTTTCATCATTTTCAGCATAGGAATTTCAGGAGAAAGGAGGCTTCAATAGAACAGAACAATAAGTTAGATGAATAACGGAATATTTCTGAGCACTTTGACAAGTGTTTGGTTGGCAAAGGCTGATACTTGACTACATTTATCTCATTTAAAAAATCACTACTTTGTTTTCTCTTAACCAAGGATTATTCCTAGCACAACTTCCTCCGCCTCCTCTTCCTCCTTTCCTCCTCCTCCTCCTCCTCCTCCTCCTCCTTCTTCTTCTTCTTCTTCTTCTTCTTCTTCTTCTTCTTCTTCTTCTTCTCTTTCTTCTTTGGTTGCTTTCTGTGGCTTTAAATGCACAAATTAAGAGAATGTTGGCTGTTCTTTATTTTATTGTCATGGTGGTGGTGGTATTTTCTGTGAAGAGGAAAAAAAAGAAAGTGAGAGAGAGACAAAAGAAGAAGGAGAGAGGTTGATAATACAGAAAGAAGGGAGACAAGAAAAGGTTGGGGGCAGAGGAAAGAAGCAGTTCTAGTGTGCTGGCAGACTGGCTGAGGTGAGGAAAAGCATGACTTACATGGTTTGCAATTTCCGCAGTGTAGGCGGAATTCTGCAGTGCAATTTCTGCAGGGTAAATATTCTTGATGTAGCTGATTTCAAGCTACCAGCACAACATCCTGAATGTAGACTTGTGTAGAAAAGTGTCCACTTGTCTCTTGCATGTTATAGGAGCCTAACAAGCCAACTCCAGGACACCCCTGGGGGAAAGAGTGAAGACAGAGGGAAGAAAAAGAGAAAGGACAATATGTGAGAGGAATTTAAGAATGAGTCAGAAAGGGCTGGTGTTAAAATGATGGGTGTTTTGTGAGAATCAGGCTAATAGAGGTATAATCCAGGTGTGAGAAGTTCCCTCTCCTGGAACCCAGAGTTAGCATAATCCCAATCTGTGACCTGGTAGGGAAGAGCTTTCCTATGGGACTTCAGTTGCTACTAGACATTCAGTTCCTATAAAATACATGGTAAGTCATTCTAGAGGTAGTCATTCTCCTGCGGGTAGCTATTCCCCTAAGAAGTCCTGCCCAGAGAAAGACAAACAGAGAGAGAGAGAGAGAAAGAGAGAGAGATGACTTCCACCAAAACAATTTCCACATTTATGAGCACAAAAACCACCCAAAGATTTTGTTAAAATGAAGATTCTGGTTCGGTAAGTCTGGGCTAGGCCAGAGATTCTGCATTTTCGAAGGTCCCAGGTGATACCGATGTTGCATGTATATAAACTACAATTTGAGCTCTGAAGCTCTAGCCTGCCTTTTTGTCCAAGTGCTTCTTTATGTGCCAGATGCAAATCTGCTTGTGTCTCATGAGAAAATCCCAATCTTCATGAAGTACCACATCCTGTTCTTGTACTCTAAGAGTAATGACCTAATCATCATAGATTGTGATTAGACACAGATGATAACAATAGTAATCATGCTCACTTCTATCTTCTAAGTGCCATTTATGTGTCATTGGCTAACTTCCCATCAGTAGCTAATACATGTTCTTTTGCTTACACATTATCATAAATATAGTTCATTACAGCAAAGACAACCTCTCTGCTTTTATCTCATCTGACAACTTAACCATTTATCTGACAACTTCAGTTTATAGTCACCCTATCTGTCCCTTCTGCTAGAGTCTCAATGTTTGTCTCCTTCCCCAAAATTCCTACATTAAAATATTGACCCTCGAAGATGATGGTATTAGGACGTGCTGCCTTTGGGAGACATTTGATTCATGAAGGTGGAGACCTCATGAATGAGATTATAAAAGAGACCCCATAGAGCTCCCCAGATCCTTCCGTCGTGGGAGGACACAGTGAGAAGGTGCCAGCTCTGAAGGAGAAGGAAGGGCTTCACCAGAATTCAGCCATGCTAGCACCTCGATCTTAGGTTTCCAGCCTCAAGAACTGGGAGAAATAAATTTCTGTTGTTTATAAGCCACCCAATTTGTGGTATTTTTTTTTATAGAAACTCATATGGACTAAGATGCTTCCTTATACCATTTTCCTGCAAGGATAACCCATGGTTTTAACACCAAACTCTTGCCTTTAGACTTTAGGAAGTTGATGCAGGAATCCAGGCAAAAGCCATCGGTCCTCAAAGGGCTTCCTTAGCTAATGGTCAAGCTTGTCTTTGTCGTTGTCAGTCCATTTCAAAAATGCCTTCCCCGGTTACGATGGTCTCAAATTTCTCAATGTGCCAAAGATTGCTTATTGGAAGCAAACTGTACTATAATCAATTAAAATCAAGCCAGGATCAGGGAAATACAAATCAAAACCACAATGAGATACCACCTCACACCAGTCAGAATGGCTAAAATTAACAAGTCAGGAAATGACAGATGCTGGTGAGGATGTGGAGAAAGAGGAACCCTCCTACACTGTTGGTGGGAATGCAAGCTGGTGCAGCCACTCTGGAAAACAGTATGGAGGTTCCTCAAAAAGTTGAAAATAGAGCTACCTTATGACCCAGCAATTGCACTACTGGGTATTTACCCTAAAGATACAAACGTAGTGGTCTGAAGGGGCACGTGCCCCCGAATGTTTATAGCAGCAATGTCCACAATAGCCAAACTATGGAAAGAACCTAGATGTCCATCAACAGATGAATGGATAAAGAAGATGTTATATATATACACAGTGGAATACCATGCAGCCATCAAAAGAAATGAAATCTTGCCATTTGCGACGTGGATGGAACTAGAGGGTATTATGCTTTGCGAAATAAGTCAACCAGAGAAAGACAACTATCATATGATCTCCCTGATATGAGAAAGTGGAGATGCAATGTTGGGGGGAGCTTGGGGGTAGGAAGGGAGGGAGACAAACCGTAAGAGACTCTTAATCTCACAAAACAAACTGAGGGTTGCTGGGGGGAGGGGGTTAGGGAGAGGGGGGTGAGGTTATGGACATTGGGGAGGGTATGTGCTATGGTGAGTGCTATGAAGTGTGTAAACCTGGCGATTCACAGACCTGTACCCCTGGGGCTAATAATACATTATATGTTTATAAAAAAATAAAAAAAATAAAGCCAGGGAGGGAGCAAAAATGCCCTGAGGGAAGGAGGAAAGATGAGGTAGAAAAGAACTATTGGCTTTGCCAAAGTCTTGCCCTGTCCAGTAAGGTGACATAATCACCCACAAACTGGAGGAAATAACTGCAGGACTGTAAGAAATGTGTGGGCTTCTGGGAATTCCCATGTGCCATGATTCTAAAGTGAATGTTAGCAAGTCAACAAATGCTTGTATTCCCATTCTAATGAAGATCTCCTAGTATTGCAATCTTAACCTCAAAGTAGATGGCTGTTAAAAAAAAAAAAAAAAAAAAAGAGCATCCCCTTTCAAGTTAGATATATCTGGCTTTAAGTACAAGAATCCATCATTTACAGGCTGTGACTGTCCTTGGGCAAATGACTTAACACACACTCTGTCTTCATTTCCTCATCTTTAAATTGGTGATAATAAGACTTGTATCATAAAACACTTTTCTAGATTAAATTACGTAACACATAAGAAGTATCTACCACATAAGAGACATTCCATTAATATTAGTTTTCTCACTTCCTTTCCTGAAAAAGAATGAATTTTAGCTGTTAGAAGTTTCAGGTCTTATGAGTAGCTGAAGTTTTTTTAGGAATGGTAAAAACTTCCTGAAGAATTAAATCACCGATCCCAAATTCTATATATATTGTAGACACACATGTAGTCCTTACACATAGATTCATTTGAATGTTTATGCAATTAGATAAAATTTTGTTTTAAAAATCTCTTTTTCTCAAGATGATTGTTCCTTTTGTTCCAACCCAGTAGAGCTCCTTCACCATTTATTGTAGACTTCATTCATTGTTTGTTGCTATCGTTGGCTTTTATTTATTTTTTTAAAGGGTTTATTTATTTATTTGTCAGAGAGAGAGCACAAGCAGGCAGAGTGGCAGGCAGAGGCAGAGAGAGAAGCAGGCTCCCCGCTGAGCAAGGAGCACGATGTGGGACTCGAACCCAGGACCCTGGGATCATGACCTGAGCTGAAGGCAGCTGCTCAACCAACTGAGCCACCCAGTTGTCCCTCTATCATTGGCTTTTAGTTGATAAAGGTAGTATTTATTGTTCATAACATAATAATAATACCTTATAGTTACACTTTGCTGAAATCTTAGACTTAGGTTTCTTTTCCTCATTTAATCTTACAGCAATTCCAGTTAGTTGGCAGACTAGATATTATTATTTCTGTTGCATAGATGAAGAAAGCAATTTGTGTAAGTTAACAAAGATCATACAAGAAGGCAGAATGAGAGACTATTGTCAGCTTTAAAACAGATTAAATTATCTTTATATTCAGATGGGGACTGAGCTTCTGGGAAGTTAGGGATCTTTCTCAAAGCCACACACTGATAAGTGAATGCAGCTGGAATTTGCATACAGGTCTGCCTGATTCTGCTACAGCTCACAATTCATCTATTTTTCTACTGTTTCATTTGAGGGCTAAAGCTATGTTAACTTTGACAGCACTTAATACTAACAGTGCATTTGCATGTGCTAGATTGCTTTGAATCTGATCCTTGTAAGAATCTTACGAAATGAGGGTGGACAGATACCATTATAATTCTTATTTTAGCATTTAAATAGAGGCTCAGATAATAAGTATGTGGCACAACAAAGTCATAAACACTGTGGTTGGGAGGTAAGGCTTGGGAAGAAGAAGGTATCTTTGTGTGAAATGAAGTATCTATATGGGCAAGGCCAGAAGCTTTACTATAATTCTCACTCCACAAAGTTTGATGAAATGTGCAAGCCCCTCACACACTGGGAGGGTGGGTGTCTTGGGGAGGGTGCTGTCTTGAAGCTCAAGGGTGATGGTACCCAGAATTGTGGTCATATGTGTAAACAGACTCACTACCATCGATACAACTTGCTTTTCTTGGCAAATCTCTTTTTATTTCCCAAGGAGGCAAGAGTTCAGAGTAGAATAAAGAACTACATTAGCAGCAGTGTCTGAGAGCCTGCACCTGTCTAAAACAGGCAGCTTGCAAATTAGTCCCAATCGATTGGATTTCCAGAGAGAAAGGGGAGTAAAAAGACAATCAAGTCAACCCCCTACCCTTGTCCAGCCAGTGGGACACATTATTCATGACTCAAACTCAGTATGTGCTGTTCATAAATAGTTCTAAACCCCAGGATGCCAAATAAGCCCTCTGCTATTTGTACACCATTTGAAGTAAAGCAGGACAAGCTTCAAGGCGCCAGCCTGTACTTGGGGTTTCCAGAAATTCACCGAGGATTCGCCTCAAGCCTTCTAATGGTGGTATGAAGATTCCGTTAGGGCATTCTGGACAAATGGCAGACCCTGGCTATAAGTGAGGGATTTGAGTGGCCAGGGAGCCTAATGAATGTGTGAGAAGGAAAGCTGTCCACTTATAATCAAAACTGGATTGTTGTAGCCCAGGAGCAACACTGAAATGTGGACCTCATCTGGCTGAAATAGAGGTGAGGGGCACAAGCCCTACGTGATAATATGCCCACACATTATTTCTAAAGTGCCTTCTAGGAACAGATAGAATCAAGGTCTTGTCAGTAAATAAAGATGTCATGACAAGTGGTTCAACAGAGGGAATTTAACATGGGGGACTTAGTTATGACAGTACTGGGGTAACTGAAAAGCCAAACAGGAGAAGGTCCTCCATGTACCAGACACCAAGGTGGGACTAGGTATACTAAGGATATGTTGGGAAAAGGCTCTGTGGAGTACAAAGCAGGAGGGAGCACCGACAGGCAGTTACAGCCTTCAGAGTCAGACGCATCTATCAAAGGAAAGGAAGGACTGGGTACGAAGAGCCTCAGGTTGCCGCTAAGGTTCTGACAAAGTCTCAAAAAGGTGAATGGGGGTCTCTAAGCAACAAGTCATCATTAGAGGAGGATGGGCAAGGGTGAAAGGATCAACTGGATCTAGTTCCTTGGTCATGGTGCAGTCACTGGCTGGGAGCAGCCTAGGGAAAACATGACCTTGCCTAATAGCAGCAGATAGATCCACTGAAAGGTGGGAAACCTGGGCCTCCCAGTCAACCATGCTCCCCTTGTAGTGAAAGAGAATATCTAAACAGCACTCCTCCATAGTGGCCACAGTGAGGACACCCAGAGATTAGCAGCAGGAGGAAACCACGACCAGCCCCAGGGGGAGGGAGGCAAAAGGAAGTGATGTTTCACTGTTATAGACCCCATTGCCCTGCAGGTGCTGAACAACAGCGGGAATGTGGGCACTGCAGAAGAAGAGCCAAAACAACATAAAGTAATAAAAAAAATAGATAAAATAATTAAAATCTATGAAATGGACCCAGCCAGTTAGCCCTCCTGCTTTTTTAAAATTAATTTTTTTGAATATGGAGAACTTCTCAGGTGCCGAAATTCCACTTCCTGCCAATATGGAGTAACAGGGACTACTAAAAACCCAGATAAAATATGTGAAACAATCATTCTCAAATTATTAGACTCCAACCGATGAAGTGATTCCCGAGAGACAGGAAATAAATTAGCTGATCTCTACTAATGCCTCATATTACTACTTACAGAAGGTCTCTAAGCTGTAGCATGTGCACTGGGAGCCCAAGCAGAGCCCACTGAATTTCTTGAGCTGAGGAGACAGAGCTGAGAGTCCTGAGAGATGGAGGCAACCAAAAGTTTGGCAGAGTGTTGGAGATAAGAGACCCGTATGGACAGAGAACTTTGGAGATCTACAGAGTCCCTCCCAAATATTCAGCTAAATGCTAATGCAAGTGAAGAAGCTCCCAAGGCCAGTGAAAGAGCCATCTGAAACGATTAGAAGGAACATTTGCAAAGCTCACACAGGCTCTATTTACCAATAGAGAAGAGAACCATACAATTCCTAGGGCATCGTGAATGAATTAGTAGAGAAAGGTTTTGTCTTAGAACTGCAGGGAATATTAGCCCTAGACTAAATACTTTTCTGATCCCACAAAAGAATATTTTAAAAGGATAAAACTGTTTTCAAGCAGCTTAATCATATGCCAAGACAATACTTATAGAAACACGAAAATATCCAGCACACAACAAAGTAAAATTTAAGTTGTCTGGCATTCAATAAAAAGTTACCAGTCATGCAAAAGAGCAGCAAAATACTACATATAATGAAGAAGAAAATCAGTTAAGGAAAACTCACCTAAAATGGACAAAGATGACAAGATTAAAAGACAAAGATATTAAAGCAGCTATAATACCTGGAAAATGTACAAGAAAGTAGAAGATTAAGTATGTTAAGGAAATAAGTGGAAGGTATAAAAATGACAACATTTAACTTCAAGAAATAAAAATTACAATGTTTGAGATGAATGATATACTAAATAGGATTGATAGTAGATTAGACAATGTGGATGAAAAGATTAGGAAAGTTTAAGACACAGCAAAGAAACTGTAAAATGAAATACAGACAGGAAACGACTGAAAAAGAAGAGAATGAAACATCAGTGGATTATGGCATAAATTCAAGGAGCCTAATATGTTATAATTGGCCTTCCAAAAAAATGGACATAGAAATACTTGAAGATAATGGCTAAAAAAGTTTCTAGATGTGGAAAAAAGAAACCAATAAATTCACAGATCCAGGAGTATCAAAACCAAAGCAAAACCCAAACAAAAGAAACATGAAGAAAAGTAATTTGAGGCACATCATGATCAAACTTCTTAAAACAAATGAAAGAAAAAAAATTATGCAGAGGACAAAAGACGTTAGTTTCACCTTTAATAAACTAGAAAAAGAAGAGAAATTATACCCAAAGTAAGCAATAGAAGGGAAATGATTAAGATTAGAGTGGTAGTCAAAGCAAGAGAAAACAGAAAACAGTAAAGAAAACCAATAAAACTTCTCTGAGCCTCAGTTTCTTCATGTGTACAATGGGAATAAAAATATCACTGTAATAAATCTTAACAATTCTATTTCCCAACACTAAGAATGAATGGTGGGTGTCCTTTATCATCACAATTGCATTATTGTTTTTCTAGTGACAAAGAAAAAGTGAAATGATACCTGAACCTAATTTCCAGTGTCAAAAATTGCTATATACCAAAACATCTTTATTCATTCCTATTACTTACTTGACTCCTGGGCCATAGAATTTTGCCAGGCTTGGCCCACACCTTAACATAACATTAAAATTTTTCACAAGTTCATCCAGACCTTTTGGTCCTTCCTCATCTCCCATTACTTGCAACTCTGTTACAGCTAGCTTAACCACTTCACTGTTCCTGCTGTGTGCTCATTCTTGTTGCTGACTTTGAACATATCCTACCTATAATGTGGAAATGAATCCTTCTACCTCTCTGAAGTCTACCAACACAGCAAGTTCCTTTTGAAAGCCAATGTTTTCTGTAAAGCTTTGTGATACCTCTTAACGAACTTGCC
The DNA here is from genome assembly GCF_963455335.1 of Martes martes. Lineage (NCBI taxonomy): Eukaryota > Metazoa > Chordata > Mammalia > Carnivora > Mustelidae > Martes > Martes martes. The sequence goes on along the minus strand of NC_137891.1, from coordinate 14,503,745 downwards.
TTCCATGATCTAGACCTCCAAAGAATATACAATCAAGCAGGAAACAATAACACATGAACAAATAAGTGGGATAGGATACAATGTATACTATACATAAAGCACAGGCATGTCGCAAAAACTAGGAAATTAGAGAGAGGGAATTAATTTTCCCCAGCAGATAAGGGAAGGATACACAAAGTTCACATTTCATACAAATCACTAAGAATGAATGGAAGTTCAATCACAGAGTGAAGAAGTGGACGCAGAGAAAGCAGCCTTTGCAAAGTCAAGGAAATGGAAAAGTGCATGCTGACGGAACAGTGAGTAGTATGGAGTGGCTGGCCAGAGGAGAGGACCCAAATCCTTATGCTTCCCTAATCCTCTTCATTGGCTGAGGGAGGGTAGTCTCCTTAGAAAGCAGACTAAATAAGACAGTCTGGGGTCACTTATTAGAGAGTGCTCTTGGGATTGATAGCTGTAGAAGAGAGGAAAAGGAAGCAGGATTGAACAGAAGTTAAATTTACAGTTAATCCTAGTGATTGGATCAGATCACCCCACAGTTAGCTCTGGAGCTGAGAGGACCCCTCAGACTTTCATGCCCCTGTCTCTTACAGTCACTGGATGTGGGTTATCCTTGGGAAAGGGTGTGGCATTGAACAAGGCAATTTTCTTCAACTCATGACAATTCTCAAGGAGGGCTGACAGATATGGGTCATCTTCCAGTAACACTACCAACAGCTGAATTAACAAGTCCTTCATTCCTGATGGAGGATCTGTCTGGCACATCCGAGGGTCCACCACAACCTGCTTATTTTGACCACCACCTCCCATCATGGATCCTTTTCCCCTCCAAATACAATTTGGAGGACTTGGATTTGAATTTGGATTTTAAGTATGGCAACGCTGATCTCCAAAGCTTGCAAGGCAAAGCAGTTCAGGATAGGATGAATTCTAATGTTTTGGATATTTGACAAACCACTGATCATCAATAGGAATAAATCTTCAGAAACCAACTCACGAAGTAGAAGTAGATCTCCAAAGCTTGCAAGGCAAAGCAGTTCAGGATGGGATGAATTCTAATGTTTTGGATATTTGACAAACCACTGATCATCAATAGGAATAAATCTTCAGAAACCAACTCACGAAGTAGAATGGTCTTTCACCAAGCAATTTGGCTAGACAGATCTTAGTGATATTTGTTCTTTCAAGGACTGATTACCCTATTATTAAACAAAGCTAATTATCATAATTTTAACCACCAGAAGATATTGTGGAAATTGTAGTGAGCATGAATAACCAATATTCAGTGAAATAAAATAGTTAGAATTTGCTCAGAACTCAAGGAGGATGCTCTGTATGCAACTGCTGATCTTTAGTGGTGAGTTTATTTATTTGCTACCAGCTCAGACTTCCCTGTAATAAAGTCAGACCTATCCATTTTCCAGCATAGTAGGCAGAATTCTAAGATAGTCTCCAGTGATCCACACCTTTGTGTAATCTCCTTTCCTTGAGTGTGGGTGAAACCTGTGACTTACTTCTACCCTATAGGCTATGGCAAAGGTGATGGGATTTCCCTTGAATGACTGTGTTTTGCTGTATGGCAAAGATGAAGGGATTTTACAGATGTAATTAATGTCCCTAATCAATTAAATTACTCTAAAGGGAGATTACCAGGAGTGGGCCTTTACTAATCATGTAAGCCCCTTAAAGGAGGGTCTAGAGATTAGAGGTAAAGAAAGTAAGAGATTCTCCTTAAATCCTGAAAAAGGCAAACTACCATGAATTTTATTGTCTCAATATAAGGACATGTCGTATGTGAACATGCGTCTCTATACATCTATCTATATGTATATATGTATGCAGCTGACCCCTGAACAATTGGGGGGTAGGGGCTGTGAACCCCTATACAGTCAAAAATACAGTATAACTTTTGACTCCCCAAAAGGCTACTAATAGCCCACTGTTGACCAGAAGCCTTACTGACAACGTTGTCAACGAATACATATTTTGTATGTTATATATATATTATATTCTGTATTCTTACAGTAAAGTAAGCTAGAGAAAAGAAAATGTTCTCTTTTTTGAAGATTTTATTTATTTATTTATTTATTTGACAGAGAGAGAGACACACACAGTGAGAAAGGAAAACAAGCAGGGGGCAGTGAGAGGGGGAGAAGCAGGCCTCCTGCCGAGCAGGCAGCCTGATACAGGGCTCCACCCCAGGACCCTGGCATCATGACCTGAGCCAAAGGCAGATACTTAAGCACTGAGCCACCCAGGCACCCCAAAAAGAAAATGTTCTTAAGAAAATCTTTAAGAGAAAATACATTTATAGTACTATACTGTATTTATATAAAAAAAAAATCCTCATGTAACTGGACCCACACAGTTCAAACCTGTGTTGTCGATGGGCCAACTGCACATGTAACATTTTTCTATGTTCCGACATGTGTACTCTTCTACACATCTACTGTTACATACATGTGGATATATTCTCATGTGTGCCAGTGTGCACAGGCATGTGGTCTATGAAAAAGAATGGGTAGGTGTAGTATACAGCAAAGTGTATATTTTGTTATGGGCAAATACATATTTATACATACATTCTGCTCATCATTGCCTAACTCTTGTACAATTAACTGTGTCGTGTGGTGTGCCCGTGAAATGGAGCCCATTACCCACTAATATCTTATATGCGGGCTCACTTTCGCCTAAGTATCAAGAAAGAGCCACCGATATTTAAGTGACTTTCATTTCCCTTGGACATCCTGCAGTTCTCCGTTTGATGTTAATGTAAATGAACTGAAATGGAGCATGAGATCGGGGCAGGATGACTGCCGATTCCCATCTCTACTCCCAGCTGGGTCACAAATGGAGCCTGGTAATTCATCGTTCCTGCTCCCCAGGCCAGGAGTAGGGGTCTCTTTCCATTACCCTTTACTAGGACTCTGCCTGTTTTCTGGGCCCTGGCCTTGTTTCCTGACAAAGAATTCAGCAAAAAACATTTGGCAAGTACAATTTTTTGGTCTCCTGCTATAATACTCAATGTCCGGAGAAGCACATTCCTCTCCCTTCTCTCCCTAAGAGTTCTTCTTTATTTCCTTCTAATGGACTCTCTTAAGTGACAAATGTTTAGCTGTTGTCAGGGATTCTTTGTTAATGTGGTCTGAGGCTCTTGGGGAGCCTTCAAGCTCACAGGCTGTGTCATCCTGAGGTGAAGATACACCTGTGTGAAACTTGAACTCCGTTATCAATACCTGTGTTGACAAGACTCTTAAAGTACACAGCCATGCGGGACCCTCTAAGGATGTAGTAAATATGCAGTAAAACCAGTCTCAGATTTGAGAACTTTTTGTCTCTTTTGCTCGCAAGATATGGGTTTAGATTTTCTTACTGAGTCTACTACTCTAATACTAGTACTACTGCTACTACTAGATAAAAGTGAGTCAGAGTGTTGAAAAATTATACCACCTTCCTTCTAGAGTCCTTTTTTTCTTCAACAGAAAGGGTTAAGGCTTGCTACTGCTATGACAGAATTGAATGACTCAGCTAATTTATCAAACATGTCATGCTCTTATGTTTATCACCTATGAGGGTTATTAATGGAGCGATTTTTTAGGGTTCGCTACAAGCACAATTTCTGGTTCTCTACACACTGTAGCCAGAGTGGTCTTTGAAAAATGCAAATCTGATCATGTCACATTATTTACAATCGTCCAATGGGTTCCCAATGCTTCTAAAATAAAACCCCCAAATTTTCCCATCGCTTAAAAGGCCCTGCGTACTGTCTTTCCAGCCTCATCTCATGAGTCACTCCTCCCCAACTTCCTTGCATAGAATAGACTGGCCCTCTCTCAGTCTCCCTAATTCATAGTGCTCCTTTCTGTGAATGCTCCTTTTCTCTTTAGTTTTTTAAAGATTTTTATTTATTTATTTATTTATAACAACTCCAGGCAGGGATAGGAGAGGTAGAGGTAGAGAGAGAGAATCTCAACCGGACTCCCCACTGGGTGCAGAGCCCAAAACAGGCCTCAGCCCCATGACCCTGTGATCATCACCTGAGCTGAAATGAAGAGTTAGACGCCTGACCGACTGAGCCACCCAGGCACCCCTGAACGTTCCTTCTATAACTCATGTTATTTCCTCTCTCAGATATTCTCTTTCCTATTCCCTTACTTGCCAGATTTGTTAATGATCAGACCCTTATTTCCAGTGTCACCCCCTTCTGCACTCCCCCCAACACATATGCACCAAGTCACTCTCCTTTTCAGATTCCTTGGTAGGACCCTTCATTGGGACCATCACAGTTTACTATTGGTTGGATCCTTCATTGGACCCATTACAGTAAGCAAGTGTACATCTACTCGTGTGATTCTTTGCTTCATGTCTATCTTCTACCAGACACAGTGTAAGAATGCCTCAGTCTAGCTTAGCAGTATATTTTCCATACCAAATACTGGCAACTGGTCCACAGCAGGGTGCCCAGCAATACCCACTGAATGAATGAAGTGTCTAGATTGGGCTCTACCCTGATGATAGCAAAGGGTGAACTCTGCTGTGCATGCTGCTTCCTGTATCTCTCAGGGTCCAGTTCCAACACCGCACATCAGGATAACTCCCTTCTAAAAATCTATGTATGATATTTGGTGGAGCTGTTTTGCTGGTGAGGGAGAAAAATGTACTTCACAGCATTCAAACTGTCTTTCTGAAGTAAGAGAACATTGCTTGTGAATCCTTTGCAAAGTCTTGACAATTTTCAATTTAAATATTTACCATGAGTTCACTTATCGTATTTACCAGGAATACATAATGCAAAGTAGATGGTAATAAATATTATAATAGACCTCAACGGTGTCATGAGAGCCAAGAGAGAAGGAATTTATCTCCACTGGAAAAACCTAGGAAGGTCCCAGATAAAAGTGGATATAGGAACGAGGCCTTGAAGTTTGGTAGGCTGGGAAAGACACTTTCAACCCTATCTACCTGTCCAACACCTGACTAACTCTAACTACCTTTACACTTCGGCTTAAAAGTCACTTCCTCCCAGAAGTTTCCTTTGACCCCAACCTCCAACCAAGTTATATGCTCCCAGTGACCTTTCCCCATTCACATCACATCACTTATTTGTCTGCCTTACTAAACTCTGAACTCAAAGCAAAAGGAACTGATGGTGACTCATCCACCACTGTATCTGCATGGTTTAGTACAGTGCCTGGGAAAAGAGAGTTATTCAATAATATCCAGTGCATGAGTGCATGAATGACAGAAAAAAGTGGGAACAGCAATCCACGTATGGAGAAACACCATGAAGACATCAAAGAAAGGAAAGCCTGGTGTGGTCCAGCGTACATGGATACATTGCTCCGCAAGAGAAAGAAAACATCTGGGGCAGTTAAGTGTGTATTGGATATGGGGAGGTATAGGAAGAGGTAGGTTTGAAAGGTCAGCTGGAACCAGATTTTCAAAGGACTTGAATCATAGTGAAGAATTTGTAGCTTCTGTCATCATGAGAAACTACATGATTCTTCTGTAGGAAGACAATACTATTAGATTTGTACTGTACAAAAATCACTTTAGAGGACCAGAAGTGGGAAGACTAGAGAAAGAAAAGAAAATAAAGATACAGAGAACTTTTAGAAAGCTACTATAATTATCAAGTTCATGATTTCTCAATCTTGGCACCATTAACATCTCAGGCTGGTAAATCTTTACTGTGGATGGTTATTGAGTGCAGTGTATGATAGTTTAGCAGCATCCCTGAGCTCTACCCACTAGATGCCAGTAGCACCCATCTCCTAAGATGTGGCAACCAAAAATGTCCCCAGACATTGTCTATTATTTCCTGGGAGACAAAATCGCCCCTGTTCATTTTGAGAATGACTGCTCCAGGTGATAGGCAATATGGTGTAATCAAAGGTGATGGTTTTTAGGATGAAAGAATGGGTTGGATACCAAAAACACTAATGAAAGATATTTCCCACAGGGAACAACCATTTGTCATTGTTCAGCACAATGGGTATACTGCCGGTGGAAATAGGTCTCCTCAGAAGAAGATAGGTAGACTCCTCTTACAATTACATTTCTCTTAGAAACCATAAGATAGCTGAGTTCTAGACATTTCTATCTATTTTGTTGGACTTGGTAGTCAAGAGGCCATAATTCTTCTTTGATAGAGAACTCTGATTCTCTTTGGGGCATTAGCCCATGGACGTTAAGCTCCTACCCCTGACTCCAAGGATGGGACAGTGACACAGAGCCCTGAGATAAGCAGGCACAGGGGAGGCTCTCAAGAAACTCAAAGGAACAGTCCATCTGATGAAGAAGTCAGATGGAGGAAAGAAACAAAGAGAAGAAGGGAGAAAAACAGAGTCATGATGGGGTTATATGTGCTCTGGAATCCTACCATGCCTGAAGCTCAGCCATCCTTGGATTCCTCAATTTGGTGAGACAACAAATTCATATGCTTGGCCTGGGTGATCTGAAGAACTGAGGGTAAGCCATATTGTTCGAGGAGAATAGCAGTCCTCTAACAATATCCAAGAAGTGGCATTATAGAGTATAGAGTGAGCACTGGACATGTAGAAGCAAACCTCAGATTTGCCTAATCATGCATTCAGCTATTGATCATTCATCAGAATTTTATTGAGTACTTCTCATGTACTGGGCAGTGAATTACACTGGGGCCGTTAACAATGGAAAAAGAGATGGTCTTACCTGCAAAAAACTTATATTCTAATCCATAGCTGATGACATCAACCCTGACTGCATATTTGAATCACTTCAGGAAGTTTTAAAAAAATGTCAGTGCCTGAGTTACATGCCAGACCAGTTAAATAAGAATTTCTTAGACATGAAGTAGGTGATATTTACTGAGGTAATACTAATGATGGCTAGTGTTCTAATCCCATTTTACAGAAAAGAAAGCTGAGGCTAAATAACATGTTTAAGAATACACCACTGGTGAGAGAAAAAGCTAGAATTTGAACCCAGATGAGGTCCCACAGGATTCCAGAGCATCCTCTTAATCACTAAGAAATGCTATCATTCAAAAGACACAGAAACACCATGGTATATTCAGTCTAATATTACTACGTACAAGCCAAGTTCATTTTCAGAATTCTCAGCTCTTCCTTTGTCTTCCCTGTTCTTGGCCTCCCCAATCCAAGCCTCATACACACACACTTTCTACATGCCCAGACCTGACAAATTTTCTTCTCTGTCCTATTTAAAATATTCCTTCCAGAAATTATCTGCTACCCTCACTTACAATGCAGAGTATGCATAAGTCATGGTGCTTCCTTATCCAGAGTCACACTTACGTCTTGAAATAGCACTGTCTGCCATGCAATTGCAGAAAGAACACTGGCTCTGGAATTAGAAACCTCAACTTTGTCACTTTAACTTAACCAGTTCTGTAGCTTCAGATAAATTACATAACCACTCTGAGCCCCATTTTCCTCTCATGTAAAGTGGGAATAACACCTCTCTTATTGTGTGGTAGTGAAGATTAAACTGAAATATACTTACAGCATTTAACATGGTGTCTCAAACATGGCAGACATCAAATTAATGGCAACTATTGTTATTACAATTTCTGGGTCTTCATATCGATTTTCCTATAGCTGACATTGTCAAAAATATGTAAAAGTAATTAAAACACCCACTCTCATCAATCACTTTCTATGTTCCTGAGATTGTCATCATTGCATTACATGCATTTTCTCAGCTATTTCTAAAAATAATTCTATAAAATAGGTGCTATCATTTTCCACATTTTATAGACAAGGAAACAAAAATAGAAGTATACCATATAGCTTTCCTATGAAAGTATTAAAGATTTATGTATTCTTCGTGCAAATTCCTTTAGGGTTTCCAGACCCAATTTCCCATGGAGGGGGGTGGTCCCCAAACACTACACCAAACAATTCTAACACCAGCAGGTTATCTGAGAATTCAACTCAATTCTGACACTACTTTAAGAAAGCAAGAGATTCCACAAGTTAAGGGTTCAGTCCTATAAGACTGTCTCCTACCCACAACTTCAGATGCCAGTCCCAAGCCCCAGCATGTTGTTACTGTACTTTTTTATTTTAATATTTTATTTCTTTATCAGAGAGAGAGAGCGTGCACAAGCAGGCAGAGAGGCAGGCAGAGGCAGAGAGAAGCAGGCTCCCTGCTAAGCAAGGAGCCCGATGCAGGACTCAATTCCAGGACCCTGGGATCATGACCTGAGCCAAAGGCAGCAGCTTAACCGACTGAGCCACCCAGGCGTCCCCTGTTACTATACTTCTGACTGACAGGCTACAGATAGGATGTTCCCACAGCCACCTCTTTAAATTGAATTAATTTGTTAGAGTGCCTCACAGAACTCAAGGAAACACTTATTTACATTGACCAGTTTATTAAACACATGATAAAGGAGACAAATCAACAGCCAGATGAAAAGATACATGGGGTAAAGTGTGGGGAATGAGTGTGGAGCCGATGTGCCATTCTCTCCCACATGTCTACTTGGGGTTCAGCACCCCAAGCACTCTGAACGCAGGCCTTTGGGTTTTTATGGAGGCTTCATTGCATAGTCATGATTGACTAAGTCATTGGTCATTGGCTGTTCCAATCTCCAGCCCTTTCTTCTCCTAGGAGGATGGGGTAGGGGGTGAGACTGAAAGTTCCAACCCTCTAATCACCTGGTTGGTTCTCTAGGCAACTGGCCCCTATCCTTGGGTGGGGTCCAAAAGTTGTCCCAAAGTTGCCTTCATTAACATAACAAAACACATCTTTATTGCTTTTTTTTTTTTGAAGATTTTATTTATTTATTTGACAGACTGAGATCACAAGTAGGTAGAGAGGCAGGCAGAGAGAGGAGAAGCATTCTCCCTGCTGAGCAGAGAACCCGACGTGGGGCTCAATCCCAGGACCCTGAGATCATGAACTGAGCTGAAGGCAGAGGCTTTAATCCACTGAGCCGTGGGGCTCAATCCCAGGACCCTGAGATCATGACCTGAGCTGAAGGCAGAGGCTTTAATCCACTGAGCCACTCAGGCGCCCCTCTTTATTGCTTTTATTACAGGAACTTCTAAGGGTTTTAGGAGTCAGGAACCCTGGAGGAAGACCAAAGACATGAGAAATACATGTTTCATCATCTGATTGACCAAATATGTATTTCTTATAAATTACAATATTGCACAAGTCCCAGAAGTTTCTTTTTGGGAACAAATATCTGCATTGCTCTTGCCATGTGCCAGGCATTTGTTGTGACAGATGTTTGTGTACATTATCTCATTTGATCCTTACAACAACCCCACTCTACAAACAAGCAAACAGAGGCTCAGAGAAATCACGTTAGTTGCCTGGGATGTGGTTAGAACCCTGATCTGTCTCACTCAAAGCCCGTATGCTTCTTTTCCCCTCCTAGATATGAATAAAAGCTTAATTAAAGGTTTTGATTAATTAATAGTATACGTACCCAGGAAAAAGGGCTTCATTTGTAGATCAACAAACCCCAACCCACCAGAGAAAGGATCTGATGATTTTCATTTCCTTCCACCACATTTTACTGAACTCAACACTCTTTCCTACTTTGCTTGACCAGAAATTGGTACCTCTTCAGCAGCCCAGATTTCCACCCAGAAATCCTCCCTGTCTAGGGAGGACTCATTTAGCATCTCCTTTATGAATCCAATCCCCTTTGCAAACACAAACTACCCTTCTCTAGTTTGAATTGGAAAGAGTTCCTCTATTTCAGAATAGAGAATTCTCCCTGCATTAAAAGAGAAATTCCGGCAATATGTTCAAATAGGGTAATCGGCCCAAGTCTATCACATTGAATTAGTGGCAAAGATAGTTCCCATGACTTAATTAATTCTTCTATTATCAGCATTCATGCTCTTCAACTTAATCTCATTTGCATATTCCCGTAGAGCATCATTATTTAAGTTTAAAGGCACTTAAAATCAAGTCACACAATTGTTATATGTAACTCAAATCAATGCAGGCTGTTCAAAGAAAAGCGCTGAATGGATATAAAGACTAGCTGATAGATGTACCATTTTCAAACCTGCTCTATTTATGCCCACATCTCAAAAATGCCACTGAGCACCTTCTATGTGCAAGATATTAAACAATGAATTTCACTTCTACGTGTACAGTTCATAGGAAACTATGCATTTGAAACAACGTTATTCCGTCAAGTTACTAATCTACATTGTGTATATTTCCTGGTCATAGATAGTTTCCACACAGAAACATCTGGATGCAAATTGAAGAATCCAATTACTCAGATTCAAGTGGGTATATCTGTTTCCTAGTAGCTGCATAATTGACTAATAGCTGGCTTCCTACAGATATAGCCCAAAGCTATTTTGACAAAGACAGAATGAAGTAATAGTTTTTTTTTTTTAAAGATTTGTGCTGCTAAAAAAAAAAAAAAAGGATTTCTGCTAAGAAAAAGATCTTTGCAGACATGCTTGACATTATGCAGGTAGCCACCAAAACAACCAAATTATAATTGCCATTTGGTCACATTGAGATGCTACATGAGCTCTCTGATTAATAGAACTGTCTAAAAAATATGTCAAGATATTGCCATAATATTGTGTGATATTTTGCCTCTGGTAAATTTTCTGAGGCATTTCCTTGCCTATGCATGAGACAGCTATGGAAAGGTAGTAATTTTCCAGGCATCTGGGGAATCCAAAAAGAGGTTTAGATTTTGGACAATAGTGAAGGAAATTTTAAAATAATGTTTTGAGATCATTGTTATCTAAAAATCTAATGTTAGAACTTTTATTGTGTTAGCCTAATCTCTGAAACAAGAACATAAATTTAAACATTTGAAGTATAAAATCGTAAATCAATCTGGATTTTTTTTCTTTTAATACACTTTCATTAATTACATCTGAGCCTTAGCCTCTCGAGACCCCTGGAATTCAAGGAGTCATCTTTCCTCTGATGAGGAAAGAAGGAAGACTGGGGAGGGGGTAAGGGAGGAAGATGGAGGACATAATGAGAATAGACATACCTCTCCTTATACTCAAAAGACACTTTGCTGTGTGACTCCATTCCCTTCTGTCAAACAGCTTCCCACACAAAAGCCATCTGTAAAAGGAAGGAGGTGACAAAGCAAATTGTTATCAGTATTCAGTGAAGTTCATCTCTGGCTTTATTAGGAAAAGAAATGGAAAGCAGAAGCTTAGGGATGTCAGTAATTTCAAATGTGCTATTTGCCCGGATGATGGAGAAGACCTTGTTTACTCTGCCTGAGCTCATCCTGCTTCCAAAATCTGCAGTCCTTCTCAAGAGTTAATGTGTTTAGAGGTTTGGAGTCACCTGGGCATCTTATTGAAATGAAGGTTTTGTTTTGGTGTGTCTGAATTCTGCATTTCTTACAAACTCCTAGGTGATGCCTGCTGCCAGTCCATGATGCATGCCTCAAGACCCAACACACCAGGATCATCCCCTTCTGGTCTGGACTTCGCCCACACCCCAGCCAAGCTAAATCACTTGCTCGTTCTTAGATGTTATGCTCTGCTTTTTCTGACCCCACCCCTAAAAGTTCCCCATGACCCCCAATGCATATGCCTCCAGCAGTAAGAGCAAAAATGTTTTCTCTTCTGCCATGCTGCCAAACTAATTTCAAGGGTAGGTGTGCACATTTCTTCTTTCCCTAGTGGTACTTGCTGGCACTTCTGCGGGCTACTGGGATGTTTTAACTCCTCCTCTCCTCCTTCTCATTCCCTTCCTTCTCCTCCTACTCCGTCTTCCCCTTCTCCCCCCCCCCCTCACCTGCCCAACTTCCTTTTTCTCTTTTTCTTTCATTTGAATATTTAGTGAGGTATCTAAATGCCTGTGCTGAGGATGAGAATTCTGGGATGAACACAGCTCCTGCCTCCTGACTTTCACAGGCTGAGGGTGGGAGCATTTGGAGAGAGCAGAGGTGTAACATGGTCAGTCAGTACAACACGGAGGGGCTCTTGCTGAGAAAGTACACACTGCTCTGGAAGGACTGAAGAACTGAGTTTTAAAGGAGGATAGGATTTTACATGGCTAAGAACGGAATGAATATTCTTCAGACAGGGAAAAACAGAATCACCAGGACAGCAAGGAGGGAAGGAATGACACTGTAGGTCAAGGGGAACAGTGCCAGAGTGGAAGCTAAAGTCACTTTATTGAGATTCCTTTGCATCTTCTCAACAGCTCCAAGCCAGGACACACGCCTTCAATCCCTTTACTTGACAGAGTCTCCTTTGGAATTCTGGGCAATCACTTCTAGCTTCCTGAGACAAACCTAGAAGCCTTGAGCTGATGAAACACTGAGGTTACTTGCCTGGTTCTTGAGCACTGCTTACCCTATAACTCACATGCTCATTCGTGTCTTCAGTAGCAGTAATTTCCATCTCCAGTCTTTGTGTTTCTCCAGGAGCAGATTCTGAAGCAAGGGCTTGAGTACAAGTAGTTTCTTTGGGTTGTGAAGATAAGCAGAAGCATGGAGAAGTGAGAAAGGAAAGGGGAGACAAACAATACAGGGTGCATCAGCAAGCCAGTTACTGCTGTGGGTGGCTGGAGCTTCATCCCACTGGGAAGCCAGTGTGAAATATATGTCTCTGCATTACTACTCATAGGACAAGGGATCTGGGGGTGCTCAGACCTCCATTTCCCTCAGTCACTGGTGAGAGCTAGAGGTGGCATAGGCATCTGCCTCTGGCTCTTCTGGTCTGCCATGCATGGCAAGTGAGTCTCCTACAGCAGAAGAAAGCCCTCAGACAAAGAAATGCAGGAGGTGGCCGTTGGAATTCTGGTGGGTGTATGCTGAGGTGGTGAAGAAGGGGTGCTGTGAACAGAGCTGCAGGTGTCTGCCACATGCCTCACAGGATCCGGGCCCAGATTTCCTTCCTCTTTGCCTGCTCCCAGTACCCTTCAACCCAATCTTCCTAGTGTCTTACTTTGCATATTCAGTCCCATGTTTTGGGTTCTCCTCCAGTTAAAGCTTCCCTCCCCACCTGCTAGGGGGTACAGTGTGCACCAAAGTCCTCACCGAACATTGGTGGAATTTCTACCTGATGACTCAAATCCAATGGGCCCCCTCGTGAATTTATTTTAACATGATCCTGAAATGAGACTGAAATGACTTTACATCAGGTACCTATTTTACCTGTAGGTCAACATTTATATTACATCCTGGCTCTCTGGTGACTGATGAAACGTGAGAGCAATTTATTTTTTTCTCTAAGCCTGATTCAATGACATCACCGTGCCACACTCAGGAGGTTATATTACATTGCCTCTTCTCTGCCCCAGTTGTGCACAATCCTGCAATATTAGGGAGGTTTTGCTACAATTCCTAAGCCTCGAGTATATTTCCCCAGTGGTCTGCTTTTACGGGCTCTCTCTGGATCTTATTAATGGCATCAGGGTTAGGAGCCTGCAGTGCCAGCTGCAGGTTTTGCCTCCTAGTCCTTCACTGATCTTGTGTTAACAGAAAGGAGAACTAACCCCTCTGTCCTCACACCTGGAGCCTCGGATGCTCTAACACACCCACACAGCAGCCATGTGACTCAGGCTCGGCCAATCAGAACATTCATTTCCTTGATCACTGTAAGTGGCCTCGCGGTGGGCATGGGACACATTCAGAACCAACAGAATGAAATGTGATGTTTGCTGGGACTACTGAGAAGATTTTTCCTTTCTTCTTCTGGACTTGAACCTGAGAGGATGGTGGCCTGGAAGTGCTGTCTGGCCATCTTATGATCCAACCTGAGCAGGACTGCAATGGTAACAGGAAGGACGGCAGAACCGAGGGATGGAGGGGAACCGAGACTACATGACCAATGTAGCCGAGCCTCAAGCCAGAGGTCTTTCCAGCCTTAATGGGAATATGCGAAAACATTTTTGATCATTTGGTTGGATTTTTCTGTCACTTGCCCCCAAAAGATCTCTAACTGATACAGAACCTGAGAAACTTGGCTTTAAATCCCAGCTCGGCCTTTTATTACCTGTTTTTATTTTTCTTTATTCATTTGAGAGAGAGAGAGAGAAAGAGAAAGAGCATGTGGTGGGATGGGTGGGGAGGGCAGAGTCACAAGGAGAAGCAAACTCCCCGCTGAGCAGAAACCAGGCTCAGGGCTCAATCCCAGGACCCTGAGTGGAAGACAGCCGCTTAACCAACTGAGCAACCCAGGTGCCCCAACTAGCTCTGTTTTTTTGAAGTTCAGTTTCCTCAGCTTTCGGTGGAGATAAAATTTCCCCCAGATAGGTATACTGTGAAGATGAAACGAGGAGTACTCAAGCCTGTCTGCACGGTGTCTGCCCCCCAGTGCAGGAATCTAGGAAAACCTAACTCTCTCTTCCTTTCCCACTCACTTCCCTGCACGCCTCATCCTTCCCCAAGTGTGTCCCAGCCCAGCAGGGGTAAAGTTCTGCGTATTGTCTTCATTCCCATAATAGATAAAATCACAAAAAAGGAGAACCCATGAGAACCCCGACAATGAAGTATCCCATGACCACTATCAGACTCTAAGTGGAGGAGGGCAAGAGCTCCCAGCTGTCCTGAGAAGACTTCCACCATCTTTGTTACTTGAATAATTCATGTGTCTATGCTGGGCCTCAGTTGTATTTTTCCAATGAGAAAAGTAGTGTAGAGGGGGTATCTGAGGTTTCTTTCAGCTCAAAAATATTCTATATCTCATTTCCTGAAATGTCTCCTCTTTGTACTTGGTAAAGTCTAAAGTCCCAGCAGTTGGATTCAAAGCAGGACCAAGACCTGGGGAGGTAAGTGAGAAGCCTAGGACAGAGTACACAAGGAGACACTTGCCCCTGGGTGCCAAACCACACAGTACAACTCTAAGAGTAAGTGCCTTCTTAAATTTTGCTCCCTGGGTACCAACCATGATCACTGTAGTCTCAGCCTTAATATGGTCCATGTACAGCAGACTTTGTATAGAATAGATAGAAACCAAATGCTGTGTTCACCATGGCTGGTTCTAACTAGCTAATTCTTCTAAGTAATTTTGGATTTTGAGTTATGACCAGGAAACCAGACCCTTCCTGGACCCAAATGAAGACATTTACTGACCTATGAATTAGGAAACACATTTGAAGGAACATGGACAGACTTATGAACCATATTGTTCTATCTAGAGCTGAAGTTTTCAGTTTGAATTAGCATACGCAGCATGAACCTCCCTCAGACCCCATTCTGGCTTTTGTAGCACATCACAAATACCACTATCACCTCTGCTCTTTATACAGTGGTTTGGGGAGCTTCTTCATTGACGCCAACCTATATCGGGCAAGTATATTCACTGAGCTCCTTAAAAACAAACAAAACCTCTGATTTTGTTTTATTCTTTGACAACGTGCATATCATGTAGCTTTGAGAGAGAAAAGTTGATTCCCCTTCATTTATGATGCAGTACATATGATTGAGCAAAAGACAGGTGCAGAGAAGGAATATTCAAACACTGAGAACAGTGTAGAAATAAGACGACACAGGAAGAAGGGTCAGCGATTGGGTGGAAAGGGAGTCATTTTCAGACTCCATCCTTGATGTAGATAGTCACACATAAATAAGTATACAAAAGTAATTTGAGCAGTTGCCAAATATGGGGCACTTTACCCGTGACATCTTATTTAATGCTCACAATAAGCAAGAAGACGTCATTAGGTCCATTTTATAAATAAGTGAACAAAGACTGAGCCCAGGTCAGTTTCTCAAGGTCACAGGACTCAAGCGTGGTTCATCTATATCGAAAATGAGGTTTCTCTTACTTTAAAGACCGCTTGCCCCTTTTCACAATTCTGCAAAGAGTCAATGTGATTTTAATTGACTACTTGCCCTTTATATCCCTTAAAGTTTTAGTGTTCTTGGTCATCAGCTAAGTTGTGAGGGGAAGAAGTTTTAACTCTTTGGCCACTGAAGGAGCTAGTGTTAATAGCCTGCTTCAGTAACAATAGAACCCTGGTGGGGAATTAGGCTTCTGATTTCATGCTTGCTTTTCCAGCAAAGTGTCACAGCTGTGGCTATGGCCATGTTCGTAACAGAGGTCTCAGCAATGGGGTGTCCACAGCAGCCCCTGCAAGATCCCAGAGGCACAGCAAGGCTTTCTCCTCCCTCTCCCCACACCTAATGTGTCAGTAACAAATATCTTACTGATAGCTCTGAATTTAGCTCTAAGAGAGAACATCTTCCCAGTTACTGTCTCTTTACAGAAAGCAGCTTCACGAGTGGAGTTGCAAGCAATTTGCCGGGTTGCATTCCTAACCCAAACTCAAAACTAATCCAAACTCAAAACAGCCATCTGAAGGAATTGCTCCAACGATGCTGCACCTGCTCTTTTATGGTCCTTCGAAAGGGCATCTGTTTGTGAGAAACCCAATTAATGTCATTTAGTTCCTCTCAAACGCCCACTAGCGGATGAAGAATCATCAGAGGAGAAAGTGAGCAGTTCCTGGCAGAGGTAATTGTGGGAAACAATTCAGCAAGTTAATGCACCGGTGCTGGCTCCCTCAGAGGGACAGAGGGATGACGCTTGCTCCTGTCCAGGGCAGACGTTGATGCTTCCTCGTCTTAGCAAGATGGGTATAGACAGAGTGAAACTAGATACCTAAAGTAATGGGGACCATTCTGGGGTGAATTTTGCTTAATGCTTAAACACAGAGGATTTCCTTCACTCCAGACTCCTTGTGTGGTGTGGATATTCACATGAAAATGAGTCCCTGATATGTAATGTAATAAAGGGAATATCTTTTTAGATATTGAATGCCTTTTGAAATTGATGTGATCTGTTAGGTATTATCATTTGACTTTTATACCTTGCAAAACCTCAATAGTCAGTTTTGATTACTCCTTTTAGCCTATTTATCGTGACCACTGAATATATTGTATTTGTTAGTTTCACTCTTCCCATCAAGTCCACCCCAGACCATGAGCCCTTGAATACTCCATCACATACTCAGCTCAGTGAGCCCCTGTGATTCTTTGGGTCCCTAACACCTGGCATGTAACTCATCCTTAATAAATGCTTGTTTATTGTTGGAGGCATTGATATTGCAAACTGATCTCCAGCTATCCTCATGTATTATTTCTATCAATTTCTTAACATCTTCTCTTACAAAAACTGGGGAACACAGTCAATAAACATTTTGCATATATGTGTGTGTGTATACATATACATATGTAATATATATAATCTGTATGTACATATCCATACGTGTATGTGTGTATATGATATAATATGTAAAAGTACACATATACATAAAATGTGTATACATATATACATATATATTTGTATGTATACACACACACACACACACACACAAAATTCCAGGATGGCCCAATCCTAAACTGTGAATAAGAAAAGTCAGTCAGTTGGTGTTTTCACTCTTTTTTTTTTTACCTATTTTTTTTTCTATTTCTACTTTAACTCTGCCACTAGCAAATTATCTGTCTACTGGTTTATAACTTTCCCTTTCTGCCATAATTTTGCTTGTGCTTTATATTTATTTCTAGGGATTTTTTTCTGCTCTGACTTTTTACCCAATGGAGAGAGAAGCAGAACAGCCAAGTTTCAGAAGAAAGGTAGAGAAAGAGGGTAAAATATCAATTAAAACATGAGAGACAGACTGGCATAGATCTCTGCTAAACTAACTTTGCACTGGTGTGTGTCTCCATAGAAAACAGATAATTTGGTGTCGGGTGTGGGATGGCTATAAGTTGAGTGAGGCAGAAGCAGGGAAGTGACCTCATTATAAATAGTTTCTGAAGGGGCTACAAGAGTGCACCAAACTCATGCTTCATTCTGAACCCCATAGTATTGACTGGTTCCTGGGAGTTTTCTCTTCTTTCTAACGAAAACTGGCCTGGCTGAGTTTTTTATTGCCAATCTCCCCCAATTTTTGCCTTGGTTCCCACCCATATGCTAAGCCTGGTTGTGCAAACTTCCAATTGATTATGAGAGCCAAGCAATTGCTTTCCAATAAAGTCTTTGCATGCCTCAGTTGGCTAGAGTCTTGCAACCAAGAACATTCACAGATGAGAACACTAAGAGAGATTTTTAAAAAACCTGGCAAGAGTGATAGTTGCAGGCAGCACTGCTATGATTCAAGCAAGACTATAGGGCTCCAGAGTCCATGCTCTCAACCAGTACCCAAAGTTATTTGCTTCCCCCACCCCCCAACAAGTATATAGACCCTTTTGGAAAAAGTTTCTGCAAAATCTAGTAAGGTTGCATATATCTGTATTCTACAACCCAGAAATTGCACTCTTTTTTAAAGTAAACTCTACATGCAATGTGGGACTTGAAGTCACAACCTTGAGATCAAGAGTTGCATGCTCTACCAACTGAGCCAGCCAGGCGCCCTCAGAAATATCACTCTTAGGTGTGACAGATTACAAAAATCAGTGCAATGTTTTGCATATCCTCCCATCAAGAGATAGAATTTATTCTCCCACTCTATGATTCTAGCATGGTCTTGTGATTTGTTTTGTCCAAGCAAGTAAGTGAAGTTGTGCCAGTTCCAAGCCTGGGCCTCAACAGATCTTACAGTTTCTATTCTTGCTGCTCCTAGAACCCTGATACCATATGCATAAGCCTGAAGTAGGCTGGAGGATGAGAGAACGACCATGTATAGCAGCTTGGCTACTTGAGAATACCTTGCAAGGTGATCATAAAAACATGCAAAGCCCAGCTCAAACCAACAGGGTCTGAGCTCAAACTTAAGTGCCAACTGATAGAATTGTGAGCTAAATAAGTGGTTGTTGTATTGTCACTAACTTTTGAAGTAATTTCATGCAGCAAAAGCTAATTTGATAAATATCTTAGGGATATCTATCCATCTATCTATCTTCACAGATAGGGGTGTGTGTGTGTGTGTTATGTGTGTATATATGTGTGTATTTATGTTATATATGTGTGTATATGCTATATATAGTATATATGTATATGTATAGTATATATATATGTTATACATGTATAGTATATGTAGTGTATAATGTAGTATATATATGTGTGTGTGTGTGTGTGTATATACACACACATAAAGAAATAGGTATAAGAATGTTTATAGAAACATTGTTTATAACAGCAAGAAATATGAAATATTATGTGCCTGGTTGGCTCAGTCTATTAAGTATCTGCCTTTGGCTCAGGTCATGATCCCAGGATCCTGGAATCAGGTCCCACATCAGGTTCCCTGCTCAATGGGATGTCTGCTTCTCCTTCTATCCCTCCCTTCTGCTTGTGCTCTCGCTCTCTCTCATGTTCTCTCTCTCTCTCAAATAAATAAATAAATAAATAATAAAATCTTTTAAAAAATAAAAAAAGAAATATGAAACTATTCAAATAGCCAGAAATAGGGTTACAGATACACAAATTATGCAATAATCATGCAATGGAGAATTCTACAACAGTGAAAATAATTGAGAGGACATCTGTTAGCATGGATGGGTCTCACAAGCCATGGTGAGTGAAAAAACCAAGATGCTAAAGAACACGTGTAATTTGGCACCATTGTATTAAGTTGGAAAACATTCAAGTTATGTACCGATTGGGGACTCCTCTTCATGTGGTCAAAGTCTGAAGAACTGCATGGAAATGATTAGTTGACTCGTGAGAGTAAGCTAACTCAAAATGAGTCCACTCTTCATTCATGTAGCAGTCCAATGGTGTTGATAGTGAAAAATTGCTCCATGCAGTCATTTGAAGACCGAGTGATGTTCCTTGTAGTCCCCTACTCCCACTTTGGGAACTTTGGAAACTTCTCTGTGCAACCAACTAGGAGGAGAGCTTGGAGGATTGCTCAGGATTATGGCCAGATTTGGAAGTGGTGTAATTCAATTTCATTCACATTCTTTTGGCCAGAATTCTGTCACATGCTCTGACCTATTGCAAGGGAAGCTGGCACATATAGTATATCTGTATGTCAAAGGGGAAAATAAAAGGGTATTTTTTAGTAGATTTCCTTATGATTACCACTGGATTGAATATGAAATATATTCAAGGGAGAAAAAATGAAAAGTTTCATCTGTACTGTTGTGTTCCATTTCTTACACTATGATGCATAGATGAGTTTTTATTATATTTTATTTTTCTTCAAAAACTAATGCTTTTTTTCTGAAGTCTGTCATAAGATGGTAAGAAGTTTACTAAAGTAATTAGATAGAATGTAGGGACTCTAATCAAAGAGACTGGGATTAAAACAGTTCTGTATTGAATAATCAAGAGAAGTGAATCCGAATTCAAGTCTGTCATCCTGGAAAAAGAGTAGGGATTTTGCAATTGAGAACTATATGGGTGCACAGGGCTGTTCCCTATTGATGCTGGGTTGACCTCTGAGTCAAAACTGATTCTGTAAAAGAGTGAAAATAAGCACCAATAATTCTGCTAGAGGGAGCAGGAGAGTCCAAAACACCCAATTCTCTCATGCTTCTCTTTGGCTAACCAGAGCTCCCCACCACTATGGGTCCTTACATATGCCTTCTTATAAAAGAACCATGAAATTTCAGAAGGCAAAGGGTCTGCCGGGAATATGCACCCTTACCAGCTTTTTATCAAGGACAAGAATCTCCTCCAGGATCTTTG
The DNA here is from genome assembly GCF_963455335.1 of Martes martes. Lineage (NCBI taxonomy): Eukaryota > Metazoa > Chordata > Mammalia > Carnivora > Mustelidae > Martes > Martes martes. Next base: position 14,483,190 of record NC_137891.1, on the reverse strand, counting down.
GTTGGTGATCATCCAGCCCCTCTGGAAGGTGATTCTTCAGAGTGTTCTAGGCCTTCTCAATGGACCAGACTATCCATTACGCACTCCCTCAGGCCCTGCTTCCTGCCAGGACAGGGCTAGATCATCCAAAGTAATCTGGATTATGTTGTCAGCTGGACTGCTTTTCTTGGAATAGGTAAAGGTCTTTCAATGTCTTGACCAAATGAATGATCCAACAACAAGCCTGATAAGAAATATCTTGGAACACATGGAACTTTCATCAAAACTGGCAAGTGCTCACTTATTATCTGTTTATTTTCAAACAAATTTCTTTGCTTTTGCATGACACATATCTGAGATCAAGACTTAAAAAACTGACCATCTAAAGTTGATATTTGTTTTATGGAGGACCAGTTCCATGGTCATAAAGGTGACATTTCCTTACTCTGTGCCTCTGGAGAACTTTGTTTAGACCTCTTTTTTTTTTTTTTTTTTTTGACAGACAGAGATTACAATTAGGCAGAGAGGCAGGCAGAGAGAGAGGAGGAAGCAAGCTCCCTGCTGAGCAGAGAGCCCAATGCGGGACTCGATCCCAGGATCCTGGGATCATGACCTGAGCCGAAGGCAGAGGCTTTAACCCACTGAGCCACCCAGGCACCCTAGACCTCTTTTTTGATACTTCATATATTCTGCCATCAGTGAGAGAGTGACATTTGAATGTATCCTCTTTAGTATTTGATGAGTTCCTAATGGATCTTTTTAATCAGCGACAGTCTCTAGTCTATAGAGGGGCCAATATAAGGAGAAAACATGGATGTAAACATTAGAAAAGTAATGAGAAAAACAATTTGAAGGTATTGATGAAATGTGAAACTACTTCTATTTAATAGGAGTTATTAATAACTATCCAGCTACACAATAAAAAATAAATTATAGTGGGATCATTACAAGATTTCAATAAGAAACTAGTTGAGTGAACCCTTAAATTACATGCAAATTGGAAGTCTTTCAGAATACAGGTACAATTTCAATACTAAATCTTGGGTCACCAGTAATATGAAATTTGCCCCTTTTCCTAGACATTGAACAATCAGTTATATTCATGTGCTGAAATTCACGAAGATGCACATTTTTACAAAACAAGAGAGATTAAGATCGAAAGTGGTAGTTCTCAACTCCTGGGCAGGAGTGCTCAGCTCTGAAAATGTCAACCTTCTCCTTCCCACTTGAGTATAGATACCCATTGAAATATAAGTACAAAAGTCAGATAAAAATGATGACTTAAGTGTTTGGGAAAATTGATTTGCTAATACTTTCCTGAGTTAAAAACTTCCCCCCAAACTACAGGCTACCCCACAAGGACCATACCAGCTCAATTGTGCCTGTGGCATGGCTAAGGTATGATGAGAAGGAGCTGAAAGATGTTCATTTTGTTCTCCGTGATCACCAATCAGAAAAGACACTCTTCCTGAGGGAGTAGTGATGGGATGAAAAAGCCCAAGGGAGCTATGGCCAATGGAAACTTCTCACACAAAAACAGGAAAGTGGTACATAAATATTTCCCACCAACCAAGCAGGATTCCCAAATTCTCTTTGTAGTCTGATAACTCATTCCCCATAAAACAATGTGAAGTGTGCTAGCCCTCTTAACCTTATTCATGACCCAGTAGAAGGCTGTGTGACATGTTCCGTGGAAGCTCTGAACCCCTATGCAGTATTCCCCCTCCTGGTGGCCCCAGCGAATGCTGATAGAAATGCGAAGACAGTCATAGTTAATAAATACATAAGTAGGTCTGAGCCTCAACAGCAAGGCACAAAAAGAACCAGGGAGCATGAAATAAAGCTGCTTAGGATTCTGCTGACTGGTCTGAGGTAGAAATGGTGCTGGTGGATTGTACAATCTTTCTGTCAGAGTCTGAGAGGCTCAAAGGGATTGTTCTGGAAAATCCCAAAGCAGTTATAAATTTATGGTTGCAAGTATTCTGTTGTTAATGTGCAATTCTAGCTGGGGTTTTAGAATTGAGTATTTCAATTCAATTTGGAAAAAAGACTATGAAACCCAAGAAGCACATCAATCCTTTATAGTATAATTACATACTCTTCTGTGGCTTTGTTCTAGGACTCTAAAGTGGATACATATACATACATGTACTTGTTCTGTGAATTTATATATTTATGTAAGCATATCACACAACGTCAGTTGCTAGAGGTTTCTTCCTCATAAATTGTCCTATGTAAAATGTGCCTCTTTAAATATCAAAACTTCTTAAATATCAAAGGTTTTACATTTTAAAACTTTCTAAGCAGATTCTTCGAATTATTAAAAGAAGCTTCTGAAGAAAAAATTAACCTTTTCTTAATTGTATCGTGAACATAGATGGCTCTGGGATGGACTTGGGTTATCGAAGTATTTAGAGATAATTGTCCTTACTTGTAATGGCCAGTCCATGCTTATAATCTCTTTGTTGCCATCAGCTATTTGACGTTTTAAAGATATAATTTACACACAGTGAAATACACAGACCTTAGTGCTTAATTAAGTTCTGGTAAGTATTACACCTGTGTTAGCGCCCAGTCAAGACATAGGGCATTTTTATCTGTACGGAGTCCCCTGGTGTCCACTTCCAGTTAAGCCCCACTCTCTCTGTAGGCAACCACTGTGCTGATTTCCATTCCGCAAATTAACTTTGCCTGTTCTTGAATTTCATAAAAATAGAATCAACAGTATGTAGCCCTTTATGTCTGGCTTCTTTCACTCAATGTAACATTTTTGAGATTCATCTATGCTGTTGCATATATCTGTGGTTATTTTCTGTATTGCTGATTAGTATGCCATTGGTAGAATAATTGCAATATGTTCTTCCATTTCTCTTATTGATGGATAGTTGGGTTATTTCCTTTTTCCTTATTATGAATAAGGCTATACTAGACATTTTTATAAAAATCTGGAATTCACATATGGAAAAAACACTTGGGCCCTAAATCACATGCAAAAATCAGTGTATCAATTATAAAATTAAATGTAGCAGCTAAAACCATAAGGCTTCTAGGGGAAAAAAAGAAATATAGAATATCTTCATGACCTTGGAGCAGGCAAAGATTTCTTAGATACAACCTAAAAAGCACTCAACATCAAATAAAACTTGATAAATTATACCTTGTGAAAGGTATTTGTTGTGAAAATAAAAGCTCATCAAAACACATGATTTACAAATTGAGAAGTTATCGTCAACATGTTAGAGGCACTGAAATGCACTGGCAATTCATTTGTCAAAGGAACTGTATCCTGAATAAATAAAGAGTTCTGCATATCAACAATAAGAAGACACACTAGTCAAAAGTTGACCGAAGGGGTGCCTGGGTGGCTCAGTGGGTTAAGCCACTGCCTTCGGCTCAAGTCATGATCCCAGCATCCTGGGATCGAGCCCCGCATCGGGCTCTCTGCTCAGCAGGGAGCCTGCTTCCTCCCATCTCTCTCTGCCTGCCTCTCTGTCTACTTGTGATCTGTCTGTCAAATAAATAAATAAAATCTTTAAAAAAAAAAAAAGTTGACCGAAGATTAGAAAAGACACTTGAAAATAGAAGATATGTGAATGGTCAACAAATACACAGAAAAGGCTAGTGTCCTTAGTTGCAAGGGAAAGACAAATCAAATAGCAATGATGTATCATTTTATACCATGTGAATGCTAAAATTAAAAAGACTGGCAATACTAAATGTTGGTGAGAATGTGGAGAGGAGGGAGGCATGAAATGATACCATCGCCTCAAAAAAATTCTTGGAGAAATTCCACCCCTAGGTATTTACACAAGAAAAAGGAAAACCCGTGAGTTACTGTTGTTTTTTAGATGACTTTATACAGGATGATTCAAAGAGCTCCCCTTTAAGGTGGAAGACAAACAGCAGAGTCAAGGGAACTCAACATTATCTGAATACTTGGTACATGACAGCCAATGTCAAGGCAAGTTATGCATTTTTTTCCTAAGGATTTTATTTATTTATTGAGAGAGAGAGAGAGAGAATAAGTGAGAGATAGAGCATGAGAGGGTGGAGGCTTAGAGGGAGAAGCAGACTCCCTGCTGAGCAGGGAGTCTGATGAGGGACTCCATCTTGGGATTCCAGGATCATGACCTGAGCCGAAGGCAGTCACTTAACTAATTGAATCACCCAGGTGCCCAAGTTATGCATGTTATTACAGGACATATATGGCTTTCCAAAGGTAGACAGGTAAATAAATAACAGATTAGGCTTTTACAAATTATTTTATGCATTCATCAAATATTTAGTAAGTTTTTGTTGGTGTAGGCCATCATTCTGGTGCTGAACATTTTGCATGAAAAAAAAAATTAAAAGATTAGGTTTTTGTCCTAATGGTGCTTCAATTTTAGTGGGGATTGAGGAGCCATTAAATATCAAATCAGCATGTATTAACATATAAATAAAAAGGTAGTTCTTGATAGTAAGAACTACTCTGAGGATACCAAAATAAGGTAATAGGACAGAGAGTGACAGCAGGGTGGAGGTACAATAGACAGGGTAACCATGGAAATTGAGTCTGAGGAGGTGATGTGTGTGGGATGATACTCTGATAACGAGAAAGAATCAGGCACATGAAGGTCTGGAAAAGAGTAATCCATGTGGAAGGAACAACAAGAGCAAAGGTCCTGAGGTGAGAACTAGTTTGATGGGTTCAAGGAGTAAATAGAGCCATGTGACTGAAGAAGGAGGATGCTCAAGAAATGAGGGTGGGAAGGGAGGAAGGGGCCAGATTGTCCAGTGCCTTAGATGCTATGGTAAAAAGTTCAGATTTTATTTTAAACTCAATGGGATTCCATTAGGAATTTTTAAGATCCACTCCAGGAATATTGTTAAGACTCACTTGATGGTAACTATAATTAGTACAGCAGGATCTGACTTGAGGGTTGATTATATTGCTTCTTTAATAAAGTCAATTATACATTCATTTATTAATTTATATGCTCAAAAAATATCACTTGAGCACTACTGTCAGCTGGATACTATTCTCAACACAAACAATGCAATCACAAATTGCACAAGCAAAACTCCTTTGCTGCCCTTACAGAGTTTATAATCTATTTCTGTGTTTCTCTAACCTGGTTGCATAATGAGAATTACCTGGGAAGGAAAGAAAGCAAGAAAACAAGCAAGAAGGAAACTAACAGAGCCTATTAATTTTTCACCTCTCTGGATTATTTTAATGTGAGCACACCACTCTTTTCTTAGACACATGGGGGCAGCATGAAGTAGATGCGTAGGTTCCTAAAAAAAATTTTTTTAGCCTGTTTGCAAATAAACACAATGAAACTGAAGCCCAGATAAACTTTAAAGTGCAGCCCCTGTATTGGCCAGAAAGTAGCAGAGCTGAGATTTGAATCCATATCTTTCTGACTGCATAGAAATACTTCCTCCACATAGTAGCTACAGAATGTTTTCTAAAGATTTATTTATTTATTTATTTGACAGACAAAGATCACAAATAGGCAGAGAGGCAGGCAGAGAGAGAGGAGGAAGCAGGCTCCCTGCTGAGCAGAGAGCCCGATGAGGGGCTCTACCCCAGGACCCCGGGATCATGACTTGAGCCGAAGGCAGAGGCTTTAACCCACTGAGCCACCCAGGTGCCCCCAGAATGTAATTCTCAAAATTACTCTTTAATTTTTCTATTTAGTATCCCAATTCTTCAAGCTCTTAACAAAAAGTTACAAGAAAAGATAATGTATAATTATGAGTAGAATTTTATTCTTCTATTTCAACTCTGGAATTGATTATAGCAATGTCATGATTTGAAGAAACAGATGATGAAACCCAGAATAACATTCATGTCTGCATAGAGTCCAGACATTAAGTTTGTTCAAGATCGGCCCCCTCCTGTATTCAACATAATAGGAGAATTAAGATAGGATGTTGCTTTTGTGGAGAGAACTGTTCCTGACATGCTCTGTAAGTCTGTGGGGGATAGTTCCATTTGGAAGAGAACATTGGCCTTATTTGAAACGAAAACAGAATTTAAAGTGAAGAGATTTTCACGATCTCTAAATCCACCTTTTTGCCTGACACTGATTTGCATAACACAGGTAACATGTCTAACATGCTTTCAGAAGCAAATAGAAAAAATCAAATTTTTCTTTCAACGCCAATAGCAATTTTATATTTTGCCAAACATCAGCTAATGTGAAACTTTAAGGAATAAGGAACAGCTGAAATTTAACCAAAGACTCCAGTGACTATTAAAATTCAATGTTAATATAAAATGTGGCCTCTAGAAGACCTACTTTGTCAGTGCATATAATTAACTCACTTGTATTGGCACAAGTAAGTGTTTCGCATGTGTACAAAGAGGTTGATAAACCTTCATTAACAATCAACAGCCCTTATGTCAGAAGATTCACAATGTTACTATAAGTTAGATCAACATAAGGACTATCTATAGTTGTGTTCTTGAATGAGCATTCATTTTGCTGAATGAAACAGGTCTGAAAAATATCCAGTATCTGATCATGGTGTCTCTGGATGTTGTTGCCACCCACTCCAGTCACGTGGGCAGCACCTCCTCTTGGCTCAAGTGCACTTTTCACTAGGACTCAATACTTCTTCATTGCATATGTGTACCTCACCCCCTTCACCCAACCCGCGAACTATTAATAGGTGATATTTACATCATACGCCATCTGAAAAATTAGTACTAATTAAAAGAATGTCTGGCTCTTCCCCCACAGTGGCCCTCCCTGGTGACTAGCTGTCTTAGCACCCTTCTTTCCTTCCCCTTCCTCATTGCAAGAAGGATGCCATTGTTCTTAGCACTCATGCCCTTGCTCTGAGCTTCTAGAACTAGTGTAAATTAGACCAAGGCACCACCTCCAGAGGACATAGATCCTGATCCGGCAGGAAAGAAGCTGGGCTAAAACGGACTTGCTCCCAGACAAGGCACCCCACTGGCTCTGAGCATATCTCCTGGGATTAAGTAAATCTATCCTCCTTAGGATGAGGTTTAGGAACCTATTGTTATTGAGCATGTTTTTTAAGGTCCCTTTCCCTCTACTCTAAATTTCTGATAAAAGAAGTCACAAAAAAAGGGCAAGAAGGGAGTGTTTTCTAATGTTAAAACAGCAAGGACAACAACAATATTTTCTCCATATCCTAACTGTTAAAATAGGCCCCTATCCCAGGAAGGCCCCCATAGGAAGGAAGGGTTGAAGGGTTGAAGGGTTCCCACCAGGCTGTCACCTGAGTAGGCAGAAGAAGGCTTTATTCAACCTTAAAGGTGAGACGATGAGTTTAGTGCTGAAAGTGGAGGAGAAGATGCCAGCTGTCACACCTCTTGGCTTTTTTCCTAAGTCTTTGAAACATAACCCTGAGCTTACTTGGCTAGTTTCTTTCTAAATCAATTTTATTTTTAAAGAAACAACAAACCAGTAGTTATTAGGAATAACTTGACTACACCCCTGAAGAGTATTACCTTTTTTAAAAGATTTTCTTTATTTATTAGAGAGAGAGAGAGCCCAAGAGGAGGAGAGGGGCAGAGGGAAAGGAGAAGCAGACTCCCCCCTGAACAAGGAGCCTGATGCAGGGCTGAACTCCAGGACTTTGGGATCATGACCCGAACCAAAGGCAGATGTTTAACCGACTGAGCCATCCAGGCATCCTTGTAAACAGTATTATTAAAAGCTACATGGAGTAACACAGGTATGTGTGGACTAGCCAGAGGATACTACCATTTCTATAAAAAAGCATCTCAAATTTGGATATATTGTGTATGTAGTAGTAAGGAAAGAAGTGAGAGAAGAATGATGGATGGAATCATCATTTCTTGAATCCTAGAAGAGTTACTTTACCTCTATTCTCTCTAGGTTGCCGAAGTAAATATTCCCATGGGCTCACTTGGCTCTGCTCGGTTTGGGCCAGAAGAATTTGTCTCTGCCTTCAAGTGGGCAAGGGTTTTTGGAAATGGAAATCAGACAGCATGGCCAGTGATTCCTTACCTATTAACACGCCTAAAGTCTTTCTTCAGTGTTGACCAAATCCACTAATTTAACAAAGATGGACAGTTCTCTTGGAGAATGGGAAGAATTGGAAAGAATGTGTGGTTGCTCTGCCAGGTGTCTAATTGCAGATGTCCCTTCTAATCCCAACAGATGATCAGAACCAAGACCTTTGGCTCACCAGTAATTTTTTTTTCCCAGTATAAACCATTAGACATTGAAATGTCTAATCATATGTGTCCATAACAGGAAGTAAAACCAGGTATGTATAGGTCCCTATTTGTTTCTGGCTAAAACCAAAGGGTAGACCTAGCTTACAACCCACCCAAAAGTCACAAGAACCCCATGTGTTAGTCAGGGTTCTCCAGGGAAACAGAACCGATGGGAGATATTTGTATGTTTCTAAATCTGTATCTGTATTTGTATCTGTATCTATCTATCTATATCAATTTATTATGAGGAACTGGCTACGCCATTATGAACGCTGAGAAGTCCCACAGTCTGCCATCTGTAGACTGGAGAGCCAGGAAAGCCAGAAGTGTAATTCAGTCTAAGTCTGAAGGCCTAAGAACCAGGAGAGCCGATGGTGTAAATCTCAATCTGAGGGCACAAGAAAATGAAATGATAAGAGATGGTGTGCCCCAGCTCATACAGTGAGGCAGGGAAAAAAGGCAAATGCCTCCTGCCTCTGCCTTTTGCTATTCAGGCCCTCAACAGATTGAATAATGACCTGATGACTACCCACATTGGGGAGGGTCATCTACTTTACTGAGTCCACTGATTCAAAGGCTAATATCATCCACAAAACACCCTCATAGTCACACCCAGAAATAATGTTTAATCTGGACACCCCATAATCCATTCATGTCCACACATAAAATTAAGCATTGCATTCCCCTTTGGGTGTCAAAGGAGGCCAAGTGCAGAATTTGGACTTCTACCCCCAGTGGCAGTCACAGGACAGTACCCCTGCCTTTCCTTTGCCAGAATGGTATCTGAGGGAGTACATGAACCAGATGGTTGGAGTAAGGTCCAGAGTCTCACAGCATAATATAAAAAATGTCCAGGTTCCAATTGCAAATCCCACATCATCCCAAGAACTTAGAAAATCTCCAATGGAATGAAAAAGATGATTAACAGATGCCAATACCAAGATGACAGAAATATTGTAATAACCTGACAAAAGATTTTAAAGCAGTCCTCATAGAGAGGCTGCAATGAGAACCACAAACAAACTTGAGACAAATGGAGAAACAGAGTCTCAACAACAAAACAGAAAGTCTCCACAAATAAGCAGAAGCTAGGGAATTTTAGAACTGAAAAAACACAATAGCTAGAATTTTAAAACCTCATTGGATGGGTTCAACAGGGAAGTGCAGAGGCGGGGAGACAAAGACCCAGTGGATTTGAAAATAGAAAAATAGAAATCACCGAATCTGAACAGAGAGAAAACAAAACAAAAAAAGGAACAGAACCTCAGGGACCTGTGGGACCATCATAAAAGACCTCACATTTCTGTCATCAGCACCACACACAGAAGAGGTGTGTCGGAAAAACTTCCCAAACTTCCCCCAAAGACAGAAGCCTACAGATTAAAGGAGCTGAACGAACTTTTTCCTAAATAGCCTAGCCCGTCCCAAATCCACAAGAGACAGTACAGTATATCGGCCAAAAGCTAAAGACACAGAAAATATCTTGAAAGCAATGAGAGAGAAAGAGCGAAATGGCATTTTATCTCTAGGCAAAGAACCAACTCAAATGATGCCAAGATTCTCATCATGAACTGTGGGGTCAAAGGAAGTGCACAATTGAGCGCCCCCTACAGTAGAAGCAAAATAAACGCGTGAATGCTCTGAAAGGTTGGGGGGAAGAAGGCAGGCTGGCTAGAAACTACAAAACTGACAGAAAAGGAAATAGAGGAAATCTTCACGATCAAGAGCCAGATAAAGAAAAGGAAAATTGGTAAATAAAAAAGAAAATTGGTAAATAAAATTTGATCAAACTTAGAATTTTTTTCTCTGTGAAGGACCCTGTCAAGAAGATGGAAAGACAAGCTACCCAGTGGCAGAAATTTTTCCAAGCCACGCATCCGACAAAGGAGTAATATCTCAAATCTATAAAGAGCTCTCAAAATCAGTAGTCAAAAAATAATAAAATAAATATAAATAAATAAAATAAAAGACATAAAGAGATATTTCACCAAACACATAGAGTTGACCAAAAAAAAAGCATCTAAAAGATATTCAAACATCATCAGCCATCAAGGAAATGCAAATTAAAACCATGAGGAAAGGTTACCACACACCTATCAGAATGTGTAGAATAAAATGTGTGACCACACCAATTTCTGGGCAGGAAGCAGCCAAACCGAATCATTAATACACTCTTGGTGAAAATGTAAAATGGTACAATCCCTCTGGAAAACAGTCAGGAACTTTCTTTAGAAACCAAACACACAACTACCATACAATCCAACAATTACATTTTGGGGCATTTATTCCAGAGAAATGATGACTGCTGTTCATGCATAAACCTGCACACACACATATAGCAGCTTTATTTGTAATAGCCCAAACCTAGAAATGACTCAGATGTCCATGAACAGCTGAATGGTTGAACAAGCTGTGGTACATCCATATCGTGGAATCCTATTCTGCAATAAGAACGAACCCACTCTTGATACAAACAAGAATCTGGATCTATCTCCAGAGAAATAGGTAAGTGAGAAAAAACAATTCCATAAGGTTACACACCGTGTAATCCCATATATATATCATTGAAGTGATATGTTATTAGGTAAAGAAAGCAAATGGAGAAAAGCATGTGTGGTATATCACCATTTCTCTTACAAAGGAGGAGGGGATGCACATATAATAGATTCCTTTCTTTTTTTTTTTTTTAAGATTTTATTTATTTATTTGACAAAGAGAGAGAGAGAGAGCACAAGCAGGGAGAGTGGCAGGCAGAGGGAGAAGGAGAAGCGGGCTCTGCGCTGAGCAGGGAGCCTGATGTCGACCCTGGGATCATGACCTGAGCTGAAGGCAGATGCTTAACCCACTGAGCCACCCAGGCACCCCTCTTTCATTTTTTTTTTTAAGAAAAAAATTGTTTCTTAAATTCCACATATGAGTGAGATCATATGATAATTGTCTTTCTCTGATTGACTTCTTTTGCAAAACAGAGGACATAGGGGAAGAGAGGGGCAAACTAAAACAAGACGAAATCAGAGAGGGAGACAAGCCTTAAGAGACTCTTAATCACAGGAAACAAACTGAGAGGGTGGGCAGTAAGGAGGGCACTTACATAATGAGCGCTGGGCATTATTTAAGACTGATGAATCACTGAACTCTGCCTCTGAAACTAATAATACATTATATGTTAATTGAATTTAAAATAAAAAATGAAAAAAAAAGAAAAAAAAAGTAAAGCAAAAACTGAGCCACCCAGGAGCCCCTTAAAAACTTTTTAAGATAATAAAATTTGAACATCAGCTTGTTTTTTAATAAAAAGAAAATTCCTCTGGTTTTAGTCTATATATAATAATGATACGGGATTTTATTTTTTATTTATTTTTTAAAAAAGATTTTATTTTTCTATTTGACAGAGAGAGAGATCACAAGTAGAGAGAGAGGGAGAAGCAGGGTGCCCGCTGCACAGAGAGCCCAATGAGGGGCTCAATCCCAGAACCCCAAGATCATGACCCGAGCCGAAGGCAGAGGCTTAACTCACTGAGCCACCCAGGCGCCCCAGGATTTTATTTTTAAAAAGAATCTTTTACTTTAAAGGAAAATATTGAAAAAATTATGAATAAAATAATATAATTGGGGTTTGTCTGAAAATAATTGGGGAGAGGATTGCATGAGGATACAGGTACCATAGGTTTGGTTGTAAATGGATATCTGGTAGAGTTGGGTGCTGGGTGTAAGGGAGTTTATTAAACTGGTCTCCCGAATTTGTATATGCTTGAAAATTTTCATAATAAAAGAATTTGTAGGGGCCCTTGGATGACTCAGTTGGTTAAGCATTTGCCTTTGGCTCAGGTCGTGATCTCAGGGTCCTGGGATCGAGCCCCGGATCGGGCTTCCTGTTCAGTGGGGCTCCTGCTTCTCCCTCTCCCTCCTCCCTTCCACCAAGTTGCTGTGCACTCTCTCTCAAATGAATAAATAAAAATCTTAAATAAAGAAAGAAAATAAAATTTGTACAGAGTCATTCAGGATGAGGATGGCTCCTGCCGTGTGTTTGAAGACTAAGGGACAAGCAACCCAAGATCACTGGGGTCAAAGGAGGAGGGCGGATTTTCAAGACAGTAGAAAAGTAGTGGTCATTCTAAATAGTAATAAAAATAAGTAACAATGAATGAAAAATAAAAATGAAGAAATAAATAAAAGTAAATAAATTAAATAAAATGAATAAACTCCAGAAACAGGTAATAACACGAATGACCCTCACAAACAGGGCAGTGAGCCAGACACCAAACGATACATACAATATGGTTTCATTTAGGTAGAGCTCAAAAGAGGACCAATTAATCTATATTCTTTTAGAATATATATAAAAGCAGTAAAATGATTAAAAAAAGAAAAAGCAAGGGATAGGATCATATCAAATGTCAGAATACTGGGCTCTGTCCATAGAAGAAGATGGGGGTCCATGACCAATCAGGGGGACAGAGGTCTTCTTGGGTTCTGGCAACCATGTCATTCTTGGCCTGTGTGGTATGTCCTACGTGTTCACTATATAGAAATTATTTAAACTGTACCTATATTTTCTGCACCTTTTAAACTATACAACATACCTTGCAATTTTAAAAAGAGGTTAAAAGGAAAAAAGCACAATGATCTATGAGCAGCATCTGGGAAGGAGGAAGGCTCAGCCTCCCATGGGGTTAGACGCAAGCTAATCCTCAGATACCGTGCAGAGGTGAAGGAGGGGGGCTGCCTCTCTTACAGAGGGCCACAGAGTGACTGAGTGAGCAGTGTCCCACAGAAGAGCGGGTGGGGACATTCTGTGAAATATGGCAATGTGGAGAAGTATGTGCCTTTACAGTGATGAATCCAGACGAAGTGACCTTAGTCCGGAGGATGTACTGGGTTTTTGTCTGGGATATCAGAAAAGATGGGACAGAGGGAGTTGAGTCTAAGCACCACACCTCAGAATTCTGAATGGAACTCAGAAATAGTTATTCAGTGTCCAAAGTGGCACAGGACTCAGGTTCTGCCGGGTCGTGTTTCTACCAGCAACTCCATCCTGCTCAGGTGGTGAGCTACCGGCTGAGGCCACAGTGTCTGTGCGGCCTGATGGGCACCAGTCCACTCCCATCAGTTTTCATCTTTTTCCTCTATTTGCTATAAGACTGTCTGCTGTGAGCACTGTTATCTCCAGAGCCCAGCACAGTGCCTGGAAGACTGTGATGCTCAACCCTTGCTGAATGAACGAAAGAACGAATGAAGTATTTGTAGAAGCTAAACCTAGAAGAGCTACAGAAAGGACCTGGAGCCCGCAATGGGACAGATTGCTTAATAAGCAACATTCAATACTCAAAACTGTTTTCTGTGACCAGCCGGATCTTTCATTCCACAAGATCCCCTGCCTTTTTGCAGAACCCAGATTTGGCCAGCGAGGGTTAAGACAGTGCGGGGAAGGCAGTGAAAAGCAGGCTCTCTTTCCTTTAGTAAGTGCTCATGCTACTTTTTTTTTTTTTTTTTTTCAGGTACACCACTGTTTTGAGGTAATTCCTAAGTAAGAGCTCTGTGGGGAAGAAGAGCGAATGGTTAAGGCAGTTGCAGAGCTGCTGAGAGGGCGTGAAGGAAAAGCCACAGATCGAACCAGGTTGGAAAGCAGCAGAAACAGATCAATGAAGGAGCCTGGGCTGCCTCATATCTCAGACACCTGGAGTGGCACAGAAAGACAGAGCAGGCTTCCAGACAGGGAACACTGGAAAGGGAGCGGGAAGGAAGGCATGTAAGGGACAGCCAGCATGGTGATAGCTTGTTCTCATGACTAGTAGTGAGCACCCCAGCCCCTACGGGGGCAAGCCCGCTGCCACCTCCTCCTGACCAGTGTCCTTGCCTCTGGCTTCTCCCTGATCCCTCCAGTAAGCCCCGCCCTGCTGCGGGTTAGCATCAAAGTCAAGAGGCCTGTGTTCCCCTCCAAGCTTTAGAGGAATGCTGTCCAGTGGAAACACGATGCAAGCCACATATGTTATTTTATATTTTATAATAGCCACACAAACATAGCAAAACAGAAACAGGTGATACAGGTTTTGATGATACATTTGCTTTAAACAAATGTATTCAAATTATTTTCATTTCCACATGTAGTCAATATAAAAGATATCAATGAGACATTTACGTTCATACCGAGTCATTGAAATCCTCTGTGTATTTACATCGACAGCACACTGCCGGCAGACTGGCCCTATGTCAAGTGCTTCATGGGTGCATGAAGTGAGTGGTGACCGCATAAGAGAAGGCAGGGCTCCTGTGTGACCCTGAGCAAGTCACTTTACCTCTCGAGCCTCGGTTAGTTTCCTCTGTGAAGTGGGGGTTAGGCTTAGAGGATTTTTAAAAAGATTTTGTCTGTCTATCTATTTAAGAGAGAGAGAGAGAAAGAGAGAGAGAGAGAGAGCACATGCACACAAGCAGGGGGGAGGGGAGAACAGAGGGAGAAGAGCAGGCTCCGCACTGAGGCGGAGCCTGGTGTGGGTCTCCATCTCAAGCCCTTGAGCTCATGACCTGAGCCAAAATCAAGGGTCGGATGCTTAACTGACTGAGCCACTCAGGTGCCCCCAGGCACCCCCAGGCTTAGAGGATTTCTAAGCTACCTTTAATACATTAGGGATACATGTTCTGGCAAAGTAAAGCTCTATTTCATAGCAAGAGATCCGCCTCCAACTCTGGCCAGCTGGTTTGAAGATGGGCAGCGGAGGCCGATAATCCCTAAGAGCCACACAGATCTATTTGGATGACAAGGCAGTAGGCACAGGGGACAGCCCCTGCAGCATGGCCATTGTCTCACTATTGACCAGCATGCATAAATGCGAATCTGGTGCTAGACATGTCAAATTTGTGACGGCACATCCCTAAGGGTTCTTTCGTGGTGTCCTCTATTTGCAGAGTTGAGAAAAGGGACATTAACTTACACAGACCACTCAACTGCCAGAAACAATGAGGACATCAAAGGCAGAACTTTTATAAGCAGGAAGACTAAAGACCTCAAGGCTCCAACTGCTTGAATAAATTTCTTAAGGGAATTTAACTAGTACTATCTTCCGGAATGTACACTGCTAGAAGTCATACATCGGCTGCCCAAGTGACAAAGGGGAGAGTTCTGCCTTCTGGTGAAACCGTTCCCCAGAAGATTTTCTCCACTGCCAAATTCTGCAAAGATAAATGCATGTTATAGTCATGCAGCCAGCTTATTATGGAATTCTCTGGAAGCTGTCCAAGTTGGACAGAATCCTGCCTCATCTGCACTCTGACTCTAGCTAACCTCCCTGAGTGCATCACCCCCCAGCCTCTTACCTGCCTGATTTGGAACCTGTTCCCTGCACGCAGCCACCACACACAAGGGCAGCACTGAATTGAATGCTCCCCGGTCCTTCCCCACATGGCAGGACCATCTCCATACTCAGCTCACAGTCCACATAGTATTCTCTCCGTGAAGCGTGTTCTCAGTCTACCAGGCAGTGTAAGTGTGACTTCTGTGCTTCCACAGCTGTTTGTAGGACGTCGGTGATGCGCCAAACTCTCCCAGGTGGGGAAATGAACAGACCTGAGTTCAGATCCTGCCTCTGCCATTTGCAAGCTTTGTTCCCTCGAGCCAGTTACTTTCCTTTTTGCAGATGCCTTATAAAGAAGATGGGAAGCGAGGTAGCTACCTAAGAACACTGTCAGGTTCTTTTTTTAGTTCATCATCACGGGATGCCACTAGATAGTGTTTATTAAAACTAACAACACTGCAAGCACCAGATGTTTATGCATTAGCCCATTCAAAAGACATTTACTGGGCATCCCCTAAGCGCAGGCACTATTCTGGATTCAGAGGAGAAAGTCAGGTAAACAAATGACTCGGTCCCTGCCCAGAGCAGCTTATTATCTCAATAAACAAAGCCTCAGTCTTTGATGCTGCAAGATAAGTTCTGTTCCCCTTGTTCTACTTTGGAAGGCGAGGTGGCTGCCACCAGTGACTGCCTTTGGTAACTGGATACCTGCTGTCTGGCTGAAAACAGGAGACTGTTGGAAAGTAAACAAGCCAGAGCTATTTTCAGTACAATAGGCCTCCATGGGAGTCCACGCAGGAGCAGAGGCAGCAGCTGGGTGAAGGGTGATTGTGACAGAACCCAGCTCTCCCATAGGTCCGGTCTTCTGTTAACAGAGGGAGAGAGGGTGCAGGGTTCATTCTGACTTTGCCATGTCTCTCTCAGGAAGACTTAGATTTGGGAAGACAAAACGAATTTGTTTCTTCTCCAAGAAAGGAAGTGTCATGGAGAGGAGAGTGGCTATCCCTCTCGTGTGCAAGGTGTCCGGGGACACCCAGAGGGCTGAGGAGGGATTGGCAAGGGGTGAGCCAGGGGTTGGGTCTGGAGACAAAGAGGTAAGAGCGAGGCCAGTCCTGACAGCGAGGTGGATATAGAGCCCCAGGCCAGTGGCTCCGGGATTAGCAAATTCCTCCACGACCTCAGGCTCAGGTCAGCAAAAGTCCTCCAGACCCCTCTTACTGTAGAGAGGGCACTACTCCTGCAGTGCCAAGTGAGAATCGGCTCGGGAAGTCATGACACCTGCAGAGGACAAGACCGGAAGGCATGAATAGTGCTGAGAGCAGGTGGCTAATACAGCAAAGCAAATCCAAGGCAGCAAAACAGAGTCCTGGGTTGTGGTGCAGAGGGGCTGCTTTCAAACTCCTGCCCAGAGCTTGGGAATCCCCCTGGGACCTTCTCCTCCTGGGGAACTCCATCTGCCTGGGGAGCGGGGGGTGTGTGTTGGGGGGGTGACAGCTACCCTCTGGTGCTTAAGTAAGCAGCTGATCTGGTCACAGTGCAAGCAGGGAGGAGTGCTTCCTAAGCAAGTTAGATTGGGACTGGGAGAGCTCAGCGATCCTTGCTGCCTTGATTATTGCTAAGAAGTTGCCCCTTGTTGGGAAAGATATCTAGGTGCAAACGTGGGCATTGAAGACAGAGAAGATGAGAGAGGGAGAGGCACAGAGAAGAAATATCTGGAAGCTCTAATTCGAAACAAAACAAAACAAGTCATTGACACAAGGACACAAGCCTCCATTAGCCGTACAACTGCCCTAAACAGAATAACACGGGGTGACAGGTAGTGGCATTTATGCAGATGAATGGGAGACAGAAGTACCCACCAGCATTCTGAGGACCACATCATTAAAAAGATAGGGAGAAAATGCAGCTGCTTCTGCACAAACCCAGCGAAAATCCAAAAAAAGGGAATGAGCAGTGGAATGGGTGAGTAGGAGTGGCCCACAGCCCCTGCAGTTTCCTCTGTCAAGGTCACCCTGAGAACTCAGGGAGCTGCCACTCAACCACACCTCTGGGGAGACAGGAAAGAAACAAGAAACTTGACTGCAAATTAGAAGCTCAGTGGGCAGATCTCAGACCTGCCCACAGGGATGGTCTCAGAAGGTCTTTAACACCTTGTTTGCCAGAATGTGAAGTGTTCTTTCTCTTCTGGGCCTGGGTAGTCTGGCTCTACTTTTGCATTCTGCTTTACGTCTGTGATTCTCTCTTCCAAACCCTGAGATCCTCCTCAGGTAAGAGCTTTGTTTTATTCAGCTGCAATTTCTTCCTCCCAGAGCCTGTTTGGTACAGAATAAATGGGAGGAAGGACGGAGCGAGTGAGGGAAGAGGAGGTCTGCTGGGAGAGACAGCAGGGGATACTGGGAACAACTCTCTCTTTAAATTAAATTAGGGACCAGGTGCCCTGAGCTCTCAATTCAGACTGCACAGCGGTAATTCCTGGCCAGACGAGCTGTGTGGCCTTTGGCAAGTTTCTCGTCTTCCGTGTGCCTCAGTTTCCTTGTGAATAAATAAGGGATTGTAATTGCATCCATTTCCTAGGGCTGTCACAAGCTCTAAATGACACCATGCACATAAACAGCTAATTGCAGTGCCTGGCACTTACAGCTACACACCAAATATTAGCAATTATTGCTATGTAAAAAGAAGTCATTAAAATAAAGCTGGTGTGGTTGAGTCAAGCTGGGAGACACACAGCCCCATATGCTCTACCTTCCTTCCTTGTCGCACGGAGCCAGAGAGAGCCCTTGTGCTCCCCTTGACTATTAGAGATCTGTGGAAAGCAGTGAGTGTCACCACAGAAAGGACTCAAGCAGGGACATCAGACTCGGGTTGTAAGCCCAGATTCCTGATTTGGAAGAAAGGAAAGTTACTGCATTTCTCTGGGTTGCAGTCCTCAGCTGCAATTTAGGGATGAGATCTGCCTACCTGACAGCCGTGAGGTTGAAATGAGAGAAAGAATGCAGAGCATTTAGAGCAGTTCTGGACTTGTAAGGGCTCTGGGAATTTACCTCCCTCCACGCTAAACACTCCCTCTATGGGTGTGCGGCAGTTCATAATTATTTTCCAAGTGAGCAAAGAAAGCCCCTTACTTACACAGCCGCAGAGGAATTTGACAACATCCTGCCCCATTTGGACATGTGAAGTGGTCCTTTCCCGTGTTTGATGGACAGCAGTAAGTACCCGGGATCTCCTGCAGCCAGACCTGTCAGCCCGCTGCCAACACGGGGGACAGATTACAGCCTGACCAAACTGCCCCTTCCAGAGGACACATCTTCAGCAGACAGCGAGAAAAGGAAAATAAAAGAAAAAAAAATGCAAATCAGGAAATAGATGGCTTTTGAAATGACTTTATCAGTTGTCAGACTAGGGTCTCCCAGACAGCTGGTAACTCTGAGCAAATATGAACAAAGGAAAAACCCACAAATTCCCACTACAAGTTCCATAAGTGACTCAAGAATGACAGCTATCTCATTTCAAGTAAGTTGGCAACCTGTTGCATAAAGAAAGAAAATTTCCAAACATATGTGGCAGTGCAATTTTTGGCTCCAAGATGGAAGGAAGAAAAGAGCGTTCCTTAGACAAGAAACCAAAGATTCCTGACTACTCTGTCCTCTCGCTTTCCTCCTTCCTTCCAAAACCAGAGCTTGAAGCTAGATTTTAAAAAGGAAATATAGAAAGAGAAGAATTAAGGGAATGGAGAATATTATCTTCAATTCACTGATTGCTTCAACAGACTGTTTTCCTCCTTTTTGCTAATTAACTTTGTAACATGGAAAATTTCTAACATGTATAAAAATAAAATAGTCCAATGAATTTATCAACCACTTTCAACAATTATCCAATCTTATTTAGTTCTTCCTCCATTTACTTCCCTGTCTCCTATAATATTTTTAAGGAAAATCTCAGGCATCATATCATTAAATCCACAATATTTCAACCCAGCTATATAGTGAGCACCTTCTAGGTCTGTTTACCTTGGCCGGGCAAAAATAGATAAGGAAGACTCCTTGCCCTTACAAAGCTCGAAGGGGGACACGGGTGTTCGGAAACATGGGAAATTGAGGCATTTATTTGTATAACAAGTGTTGTAGAGTAAGACCAATGCCAGGCATAGTTCTCAATGCTTTATGGTATTAATTTATTTCAATGTAGTCCTCCACACTCCCCAGCGAGGTAGGTGATATCATTTTCTCATTGTACCAGTAGAAAGCTGAGGCACAGAGTGGTTCAGTATCTCTGTCCGAGGTCAACCAGCTAGTAAGTGGTGGAGCTGCGGAGCACAAATTGCTCAGAAAGCACAATGAAGGAGGCACAGCATTCTGTCTGGGGCCACCGAGGAGTGAGCAGAAGCTCCCCATGCAGACATGCGAAGGGCAGAGCGCGAGCGAAGGTCCAGAAGGGCTCCGCACCCAGGAATCAAGGAGTTTTGGAATGGCTGGAAGTGGACCTAGAATGGCATGTGAGGACCTAGAATGGCACGGGAGGGATTGTGGGCACCATGCTGAGCAGTGCGGACAGGCAGTGGGCTCTGGACAGCCAGCAAAGACTACACAGGCGAAGGATGAGATCAAATCATATCAGAAAGATAACTCCGGAAACGGCACGGAGGACTGAATGTAAGTAGGAGAAATGGAACGCCTAGACGTGTCCAGGTAAGCCGGGAGGTGATCAAGCCGGAACCAGAGCCATGCAAGTGGGAATGGAATGGAGAATACAGAAATGGGAGCCAAGGGACATGATGATAACTGGGACTTCCATTTCTCAGAATGTTGACAGAAGCCCAAAGCCCAGAACAATAAGAGCAAAGACCACAAATGCTGAAATTGGTGCTGGGCACATCAACAGAGAAGCTGAGAAGGGGCCAGATACCTTCCTGAGCCTTTTAGCCTTTCCCCAGCTCTACTGTCTGGATAAGAGCAGCCTAAAGATTCCTCCAGGAGAGATTTTTTTGCAGAACACTGTTGCCAGTGTAGGGGAGGAGGGCTCTCTCCTCTCAAGCCAAGAGAGGAACTCGGCAGTCCTCAGGATCAACGAGGGACCAGAGTAGTGGAGAAATTCTTGGGAGGACATGACAGTCCTCCCAAGAGTTGGGTGGGACAGAATAAGGTGCCTGGCTTACTCTGGTTGGGGGGTGCTTGTGGGAGCTGCCCACAGAGCCAGATGCTGCAGCAGGAAAGGCCTGGAACTTCTGAGTTCATAGGCAAAGGTGTCATATGTGTGTCCATGGGTAAGAGACAGGCTGCCTGGGCTGCTACTTCCCAGCAGGAAGAGGCTGGTCTCCTGCGGCTGGCAGCTGCTTGAGAGGTAGAGCTGTAGCATATCCTGAGAGGTGGTGAGAGAGGGGCCACAGCAGGAAAGCACCTGGGAAGGGATGAGGAATCGGCACAGCAGACCCGTCCATTCTCTGACGAAGGCGCGGCATGTGAGGTTGGCCCTGTCTGGCATTGGCTCGTGTCTGGGAACGCAGAGCATCCCCCGACCATTCTCAGGAGTGATGACAGTCTGACTCTCGAGGCCTACACTGATTGTGTAAACAGCACTGTTGATGCCAAACACCTGCTTTCCTTCTGGGAGTCTGGAATTTTGGTATGTACCAGGGAGAGGGACCTACGTACGGATCAGTCCCCAGTACAAACTCTGGGCACATGGTGTCCAGTGAGCTCGTTGTCGCAACTCCTTGCTGCAGAATTAAGCATGTCCTGTGTGACCCCACTGGCAGGGATCTTTGGAAACTCACCCCCAGTTTGCCTGTCCTAGCTCCACATGTCTTTTCCCTTTGCCGATCTTGTCCTACATACTTCCGCTATAATAAATTATCGCTGAGAGTACTACTATATGCTGAGTCTGCTGAGCCTTCCTAGTGATTCCTCCGACCTCGCCGTGCTGCCAAAGAACCCACCATCACTCCCAAGAGAAGCGATGCCAGCATTTGGGTGTCTGCCAGACGAGAGGGCGCAGATGTCAGATAGGGTAACACGGATCATGTAAACCATTTTTAGATTTTAATTTCTCGTTTTTTCCCCTTGAGCACATCCTGGGGAGAGCAGAAGCAGCGAGGGGTGTGTGGGAGGGAGGGAGAAAGAGCAAATGACAAAAAGAGAAGCAAATGAGCAAGTAGGAGGAAAGGAGCACCCCCCCACACTTTGCGGAGTCTGACCTGAGGGGAGTAGGGAGGAGAGCTGACTACAGGACGGGGGCTTGGAAGCGATGGGGTAGGAAAACGTACCGAACTGAGCTAGAGATTAAATTGTGATTTTTTAATATCAAGCATAACTACGAGTAGCTAGGACTCAGAGGTTAGAAAAGCCATGTGATCTCCCTGAAATGTTGCCAAGGATGGGAATGAAGATCCTGAGTATGTGTCTGAGGACAGTGTGGGAGCGGAATCAATCTATTTCTGGATTGGATTTTATCAAGTCCAGACCGCTCAATAATACTGAAACCCACTTTCTAAGCGCAAGCAAAACCGTAAAACAATACAAGGCATACAGGTAAGCGTGATCGTCTACAGTTAAAAGAACACTGGCTTTAAATTCTAACTCTGCTCTTTTTTTTTTTTTTAAGATTTTATTTATTTATTTATTGGACACAGAGAGACACAGAGAGAGAGGAAACACAAGCAGCAGGAGTGGGAGAGGGAGAAGCAGGCTTCCCTCTGAGCAGGGAGCCCGATGAGGGGCTTGATCCCAGGACCCTGAGATCATGACCTGAGCTGAAGGCAGATGCTTAACTGACTGAGCCCTCCAGGAGCGCCAAGTCCTGCTCTTTCTACCTATGTGGTTCTGGGGGAAGTTCCTTAATCTCTCTGATTCTCGATTTTTGTCAACCTCACACGTGGGTCACTAGGAGAAGAAATGAGAGAAGACATATCGAGTGCCTGGTGGTTTGGGGACACACAACAATAGGACGTTACTCCTACGGGCCAGCCACCTTCTTTGGAGTATTGTGAAATGTTTGGAAGAAGAGTGACTCTGTGGGGTTGGGTTTTTATGATCTTTATTTGCAGGAGTGAGCATTTGCCCAAGTCTGCCTCATTTGTAGTTGATGTAGCTGGGATGTGGACCCAGAAGGCATGATTCCTCTACTACCTCTCACATGTGGGCCCAGCACTGCCCTGGGCTGCTGTCTCCACCCCCACTATGAACGTCACTCACTGCCTCTCCCATCACATATCACTGGGCCATCACATTGTTCAAAGGGGATTAGGCTGTGTTTCCTTCCCTACTAACATCACTCTGATGATGGATTGAATTTTATTTTCTCCATAAGAATAGACATCTCCACATCTTTCCAAAGTGCATCCTGATCCATGCCCTGAACAGTGCAGATATGTCTGGCGTTCAAAGCCTGGAAAATACCGGAGTTAAATATTTTTTTTTTTAAGATTTTATTTATTTGCCAGAGAGAGAGAGAGAGAGTACACACAAGCAGGCAGAGAGGCAGGCAGAGGCAGTGAGAGAAGCAGACTCCCTGCCAAGCAAGGAACCAGATGTGGGACTCGATCCCAGGACTCTGGGATCATGACCCGAGCCGAAGGCAGTGGCTTAACCAACTGAGCCACCCAGGCGTCCCAAAGATACTGGCGTTAAATAAAGCAAGTAGATGAAGTTCTTCCTCAAGTGAAGGTAGCATTGCAACCAGCCACTACAGCTGGAGGATGTCTCTGGGAACCGGAAGACCCACAGGCCATCTATTCAGCTGTGAACTCAAGAGAGAGCCTGCTTCCGCTAGAAACTGCCAGCCGGTCCTTCTGCCAACGATGGCTTAAAACCCTCCTAGTGCACAGTTTTTGAGTTTCCCACTTACCTTTTCCCCTGCATATTTAGTCTTGATGAGAGAGAGAATGTGAAAGGGGTAGAAACATGCACATTTTGCAAATATGTTTTAAAGCAAACTTTATGCCTTTCTGACTTCCATTTTCCTTTTCTGAGAATGAGGAAGACAGACGAGATGGGTGGTTCTCAGCCTCACGGCAACTGGGATCATCTGGGAACTTTTTAAAAATACAGATGCCTGGGGGCACCTGGGTGGCTCAGGGGGTTAAGCCTCTGCCTTCCACTCAGGTCATGATCTCAGGGTCCTGGGATCGAGCCCCACATGGGGCTCTCTGCTCAGCGGGGAGCCTGCTTCTCCCTCTCCCTCTGCCTGCCTCTCTGCCTACTTAATATGATCTCTCTCTCTCTGTCAAATAGATAAATAAAATCTTTAAAAAAAATACAGATGTCCGGGCTGCCTCCTCACCAATTAAATCAGAATTTAATTGTCTGGAGGCGGGGCCGGGGTATGGGTGTTCTCCAGACGCTCCCCAGGTAATTAGGATCGGAAGCTCCCACTGGGCTACATGATGCTTGTTAGTCCCATCTCTAGTATTCCTTTGATCATCCCTTAATTAAATAAAGTGTGGCCATAAAACAGTGGGATGGCTTCCCAAACCTCTCATGAAAAGCCATCTGAATGCCAATCTTTCTCTTTGTGTAGTTGATGGAATCCAGGGCAGCCTGTGGACAGACCAATTTGTAGCATGGTTTTAGAATTTTCCAGTGCTACACATCTGGGAGATAATGGTGAAATCTTAGACCAAAGGAGTGTTGAAGTCAAATTCTTATGCGGCCAGGCAAGAAACATAAATGTGTGACTGAGGCCAGGTATAACAATAGGGAGGGGCGGGGCTGGTGAAACTAAATGCGAGTGTCCTGCCTACAGGCATTCAAGGATCTCCTTCTCTCTCTTTCCTTCCTTCCTTCCTCCTACACTCCTCCCTCCTGTCCTGTCCTTTCCCTTCTCTTCCTTTCCCCTTCTCCTTCCCTACCCCTTCCCTTCTTGCCCTCCCCTCCCTTCCTTACCCCTCCCTTCCCTTCCCCCTTTCTTTCCCGCTTTCCTCCCTTTCTTCATTTGTTTCTTAAATATCACCTTGGCAGAATGCACGATTAACTTGTGTGCTTGCTTCACCTGTGCATCGCCTGTTTGAGACCCCTATTCAAGACATTATGATACATTAGAAAAATAAATAATGAAAATATCGTAAAAACTACTGCTTCCTTACTAGACCTCCCAAAAGATACGTCTCCTACATTCCACATTGCAGTAGACAATGGCATTGAGAGAGAGACAAGAGGACCTACTGCCAAATGCTGCTCAGACCTACCCAACCTCCCTCTCTTCACGCATCTCCATGGTTCTACAAATTTGGTTCTTTAATCTTCAATCAAACATCTGCTTCCTGTTCTTTGGGTTCTGTGCACCACTCTGATTTCCCTCTTGGGCTTTCTGTACCATCTTCCCACATGGAATTCTGAGCAGAAGCTCCTCTCATGAAAGCATACTCTACAGCTTCAGGGAGGAGAGCCTCTCCAATCCCCCAACCCTGGAGGGCCTCCCAACCAGCCATCTCTTAACTCAGGATTTCTCAGTCTCAGTATTATTGACATTTTGGGTTAGATAATTTCTTCGTGGGGCGCTAGCCTATACCTTGTAGGATGGTTAGCAGCATCTCTGACTCCTACCCACTAGATGCCAGCAGCAACACCTCCCAGAGTAATGACAATCAAAACTGTCTCCAGACATTTCCCAGTGTCCCCTGAGGAGTGGAGACCCACTGCTCTAAGGGCACACAGTGTTCCGGTGCCTGCGAGGAAAATGGTACAGTAAGCTCCATCAGTTTGGGACATTGCCAGCATAATATCCAAGCTTCCAAAAGAAAGGCCCCAGCTGAAAAGGAACAAGCTTCAGTATGATCAGCCGTGTCAGTTCTATTTAATTGTAAATTTGGACAGGCTCTGCTGACTGAAGTACAGAATGTTTTTCGCCTTGGGCACTGATATTATATTAGAATAAAAGCAACCTGAGAGGCATTTGTTTTTGTGGAAAGTGCGTGCATGGGCAAATCTCTGCTCATCAGATTGTTTTGAATTAATGTGGAAGCTATAAATAAAGTGTTCTCTCTTTTTGGGGCTGGCTTTGATCTATTGTTATCCCTTCCTTTTTAGAATCCTTTAAAGGCGATTTTCATTCAGATTCTTCATCAGCGAAGCAAGCCGACTTCAATAATTCCACTCAAAAGCCTCCTTCGCTTTCTGCACACAAACCCCATGTCAATCAGCCAGGCAGCCCTCTCCCCTGGATGACTGTCCCCCTAATGCCCTGGAGAATGGAGGGTGGATAGGCTAGGTTGAGATAACTCGGACAGGCGTGTAATGTGAAGAGAACACGTTTGACTGACATTTTCCTCTTATGTTAAGGTTATTGAATAATTATGGGAGAATTAGTGCAGTCACAATTCTCATGTACCCTGGAGGAAGGGGCAAAAAAGAGATGATTGGGGTGATGGGCATGATTCAGAATCCTTATGCCTGGTTGAATCATTAATAAGTAAATTTCTAAAGCAGCCAGCATTTCTGCAATTGCCGAAATCCACATGTGAAAGATGACACGAGCTTCCATTGTCACAAGGCAGAAGTGAGTCCAGAGTAATCGAGCATTAGTGTTCCAGATGGGTATGGGAGGAGTGTGGTAGGAAGAAGAGAATGACCCCTCCTCTGAAAGAGTCCCAGTCCTGCATCATACTTGTCTTGTAGTGTGAATTCCTCTGAGACTCCAGTTCCCTTGTATTTAAAATAAGGGCAATCCTATTTTCTTCATAAGGCCATTAGAAGTTCCAGAAATCTACTACCGTAAGTGCCTGGCATAATGCTTGGTCCATGGGATGGGCTCCCCATCTTCATCGCCATCATCATCATCATCATTCTCCTCCTCTTCATTGTCATCATCACTGTCATCACTGTGATCATCATAACTGACACCATCATTTCTTCTTAGAGATGTGAATGGGTCAGTGGGTATGTGTTATAGTCTCCTTTTTGTCAATGAAGAATCTAGGTTATTCTTTCCCTGGGCAGGTGGGAGAGAACTTTCTCAGTCTCTAATTTCTACAGAAAAGTGGAAAATTCCCCTGAAGTCTGGTCATTGTAGACATTCCATAACCAAGTGGATAATAGGAATATTCACAAAGACTTAGTTCAAAATTCCAGATGGCTACAGAAGGGGTTGTACAAATTGAATGCATGCTTTCCTGACTTTCTTTCCCTTGAAGAGTGTGGGCTGTGATTTCATAGAAAGTGAAGACCCACTTGTCAGCAAACATCCTCTCCACTCCAACTTGCATGCCAGGGTTGGTTAGTGAAACAGTGTGGATTAATGGGTAGGCCATGGATAAAGAACGCAAGTGCACATGGAACTAAATACCAATTCTTCCATGTAATGGAACCCTTACTCTCTCTAAGCTTCAATGTCTTATCCTGAAAAGATGGGTAAAATAATTGTACCTCACAGAGGATTATTCTGGTGCAGTTTCTGCTAGGATGTGAGATGAAATAGAGGGGAGGATTGTGTTCAGTGAAAGATGCGCATCAAATAAAAAAATGCTCTGAAAACTAAGGGTTGTAAGATGCTGAGGCCAAGGCAACTGTTTTGCCCTAAGTCAGAGTTGAATACCAATGAGAGAGGAGAATTTCCTTCTCCTCCACCCAAGGTAGTGGCCACACTGTGTAAGGCTGGGGGGAGAGAAGAGAGGGGGCTCTTTTACATCTGTGATCTAAGATGCAGCTGGTCCCAGACACAAAGGAGCAGAGAGCCACAGGCAAAATATCAGGAGCATCGGAAATTGTTTCTCAGGAGGAGAGTCAAAGTCATCTGTGGGTTCACAAAAGACAATCCAAGAGATCTGTGGGCCAGAAAGGGAAGATTAGGAAGGAGCCGAGTCCCATAAATTGTGTTGTTTAGGATGAAGTCGGAAACTGTCGCTTGTTTATTGTGACCCTGGTGTGTCATGGGAAGCAATGGTGACATGTGGATTTACAAACTGCTCATCCTTGCAGCAAACAACAAATGCAATGTTAGGTTTTTTTTGGAAAGGCAGAATTCTGTCCCAAAGTGCCTTACTAGTAATTAGGATTCCAGTTCCTAGACCCAGCTCTGCCCTCCCTGTGCTGCTATGGATCATAAACTAGGTTTTGCTGATTTGACAGTCATTTATAAAATCAATTGTTGACTTTGCTGGAGAATCCTCATCTGGAAGGTCAAATTGTTGAATTTGGTAGTAATTCTGTGGTGGTTCTATCTGAAGCTTTGGGAACCTATGTCCAAGGTTCTCGGGATGTGTTTCAGTGAACAGGGAACAGCTTCATATCTTCAGTCCTCCTAGAACAGAGGACAGTCTCTCTACACCAAACCTAGCAATTAGCCCCAAACACTCAAGGAATCAATTTTGTTCTGTTAGACAATTTAGAACTCTGTTCCCTCAGCAAAATGTGGCTAGCACATAGGTCTTCCCTAAGGAAAGAAAAAATACCCTGGAGAGAAATCCCATTTTAACCAAAAGATGACATGTGCACCTCAGAATGGCATCATCCCCCTACAACAAGATGTCTCACCTGTCCTATTATACAGACCTGAATTGCTCACCAAAGGCTCTCAGTAGCCCATGGGGAAATAAAAGCAAAAACAACTTCGCTTTTCAGAGACTTTAGAGACTTTTCCTCATTTGGAGTGTGTGTGGAAATGAATTTTAAGCACAAATCTGTGCTTACTGAGCTTGCAGCAAATTGGAATCTTGACCACAAGGAATGAAGGTGGCTAATCTAATTTGAAGAGCGCATGCAAGCAAATGAGTGCCTGTGAGCTTCCTGGGACCCATGGCCTTCTATTGCCAAATACTCGAGAGAGCGAGCGAGAGGAATAATGCATTCATCTTCTAGGTGGGATGAGTCCTCAAGAAATGCTGAGAGCTTGCTTCCAGCTTTAAAAGAGTTTGACTGTATGGGTCTGTGACCTTCTGATCCTTAAAAATTACCTGATGAACATAGAAATACACTTCAATAGGTTCACAAATACTAGTCATGGAAGTTATCCAAGCTACTTTCAGCAAGCACCTACCATATGCCAAGAAATATTAAACAGCTCTCTCTTTCTCTCTCTTTCTCTCTATATTCTCCCTTCACAGACAGATATAAATATAGTTTCACACCAAGAACCCTAGGATTAGCATTACTACAGCCATTTTAAGATGAAGAGATTGAAGTTCAAAGAGGTTACAGAACTTGACACTGATAAGCATCTAGAAGGTGGAAGAGTCCACCCTTAAACTCTGATCCGTCTGACTCTAAAGTATCTTCTACCGTTTCATCCTTCACGGCCAGGTATTGGATACAGCGTATCTGCAGAAACATAAAGTAATAAACAGCCTTAGTCATAGTGGTTTAATCAGTATAGTTTTGTTTACTATATATAACTAATATATGTATTAGCTAGAAATATCCCCCAAAGAAAAGAAAACGGATGGCAGTTTCCTGTGATGACTCCAAAATAACAGGACAGGACCACACCCTAAACTACGAGGTGTAACATTTGGAGGGCATTTCTTCCCCGGAATCATTTAGGGTCTTGCTACACAAAATAGGGTCCATTGACCAGCGGCATTGACATTTGCCTGAGAGCTTGTAAGAATTTCTAGCTTAGTTCTATGGCTACTGGATCAGAATCTGCCTCTCAACTCTAGGAATGATTCTTATCGGCATTAAAAGTTTGGGAAGTATTGATTTAAGGACACCAAAGAATAATATGGATTGTTTATAAAACCATGGATACCCACAGATCTAGGCTTCCGGAGAGGTGTGATTTATGAAGATTTTAAAATCTTTTACAATGAGAACAGTATATGATAAAATGACAACCTGTATTGAACACTAACTCTAACACTAACTCTATCTCAGGCACATTATTTTATTTAATTCTTATAATAGCTCAAAAAAGTGGCCAATCGGAGACACCTGGATAGCCCAGTTGGTTAAGCATCTGACTCTTGATTTCACTATAGGTCATGATCTTAAGGTTGTAAGATCAAACCCCAAGCACTCAATGGAGAGTCTGCTTGTCCCTCTTCCTCCCCTTGTTTGTGCTCTCATGCTCTCTCTCTCTCTCTCTCTCTCTAAATATTTAAAGATGACCAGTTATTATATTCATTTTGTAGAATAGGCACTGAAGTTTATAGATATCATTGAACATGTTCAAAGTCACTGAGCTAGTAAAAGGTAGTTCTGGGATTTGAACCCAGACAGTGTGATATAAGGGCTTCCACTTTGAGTTGATTAGTGTACTATGCTGCCTTTCCAGCCCAAATGAGGGAACATTCATGAGAGTCAGATGGAGCACTGTGCTTCATGGAGGTTAGCTAGTATTTCAGTTTTCAACAAGAGCTTCACTACACCCGGGTACAACCTCCCCATCAGTTACCAGTTCTGCAGAAGGAAATTTATTAGTAATTAACTTTATTACTAATTAATTAAATGTAGATTAATTAAAAAGTAAATTAAGCACAGTGATCAAGCAGTATCAATAATAATGATGAGAATGGACATGCTCTGCCTCCTGGTATGACACACTGACATAAGCCCAACCTCACCACATACCTGCTTGCCAAAAGATGTGTAACCTGGGGGCACCTGGGTGGCTCAGTGGGTTAAGCCACTGGCTCTGCTCAGGTCCTGATCTCAGGGTCCTGGGATCGAGTCCTGCATCAGGCTCTCTGCTTGGCAAGGAGCCTGCTTCCTCCTCATTCTCTCTGCCTGCCTCTCTGCCCACTTGTGATCTCTCTCTGTCAAATAAATAAATAAAATCTTAAAAAAAAAAAAAAAAAAGATGTTTAACCTGGATAAGATCAGAAGGGTGACAAACCCAGAGCGCTGTTATAGATTACAGGAGACTGAATAGACAAGCCAACCCAATGCTCTGGGTAACTCCTGTCTGAATCCTGAAAGGGGTGATGGTGGTGGAGATACCTGTAAGAGTGGTTATGGACACAGTTCAGGATATATGATTAGGACCAATCTGTATCTTAAGTAATAGAATTGTAGTGGTGTTGAATTAATTGAGTGTGACCATTGTATTGTAATTGTGCAGAATGAGTCCTTGTTCTTGGGCTATAGATGCTGAAGGATTTTGGGTTTGAGAATGATTTATATATGTTTCTTCTTACATGGTTCAAAAATAGAGGAACAAGAGAAATCAGATGTGGCAAAATGTTAATTTGTGACTCCAGATGAAATAAATATGGGTGTTCGTTGTACTATTCTTTTGACTTTTCTATAGGTTTAAAACTTCAAATTTAATATTTGGGAAAAAGTGAATTTGTGATGATTCAGTGTTATTTCAGTAAAATAATGTCCCCGGAGTAAGAAAAAGGATAGTGTGTGGTGGGGAAGAGATGTAAGGATGAGGAGCTGGGGAGAGAGTCATGCTTGGAAGACCATAAACTACCAGCAACTTCGGTGAGACAAAGGTAGGTCACCCGCCAGTGAATGTCATCTGTATGTATTTGGAAGTATAAAATTGCAACCTACAGAGAGATCCTTGCTGACTTTGGTGTGGTTTGTCAGCCCTGCTTTGCTATGATTGGTGGGTAGTTGACTAGTACTAGAGTCCCAGGATTCCCCCAACACTGTTCATTTTGAACCAATATCCCCAAGCATCTTTTGCCTCAATCCAGAAATGTTTGGGGAAGTTCCTCGTGACCCCCAACCCACTTTTTTTTGTTGTTGTTGAAGAGTTTGTCCTGGGCAGTCACATTTGTCCTACTTTATGCTCACCCCTAGCCACAGGGACTGTATGATTAGACACCTAAACTGAGCTGGATCAGTCAGATTTCTCTCCCAGGAATCTGAACACAGAGAAATGAATCTGTTCTGGAGAATCTGAGCTGAAAAATAAACCATGTAGGACTAGAGCCAATTATGGCCAAGAGGATGCTGAAGTTATAAGGAAATAGAAACCATAAATGCGCAGAGAAATGTAGTCATTTGCAGAGAGGAGAATGGAGAAGGTGTGTGGAAAAATATAGGTGAGAGACGTAAGTCCCCAGAGAATCAGAAACAACATATCTTTTGCATCATCCGAAGGATTCTTAACTCCTACCTCCATTGCCCTTTAGCCTTCACTTCCTCCTCACCCACCCCCTGGGAATCCTCTCTTCCTCCCTTCTCTGAACTAATAATTACATAAGTTTCAATACCTCTAGCAGGCAACATCCCCAAGCCCCCAAATATTCATCCCACTCTCCCCATCCCTTCGTTCAATCCCTGTCTCTGAGCCAGCCCTACACCTGCCACTTGAATAGTGACATGATTTATTTTACTGTTTCCTTCATTAATGTATGGATTGGTGGGATATTTGTTCTATTTCCGGTATACCGATTGTCTTAGGGATTCTAGAGGGCCAGGGACAGGAGCTGCACTACTTATGTTTTTATTATAAAAGTAATACATGTTGATAATAGAATTCTTGGGGAAAAATAGAAAATGTGAAAGAAGAAAAAGAAAAATCATTTAAAATTTTATCATCCAGAGATAAGTCCTATTAATATTTGGGCTTATTTCTTTCAAGTCTTTTTAGACTTAACAGTATAATTCAGATTACATAGCACATACAATTTTGAACCCTCATTTCCATTATGTGGAAAGCATTTGCTTGTATATACATATTTTTTAAAGACTTTATTTATGTATTTATTTGAGAGAGAGAAAGAGACAGTGCACAAGAAGGGGGGTGGAGGAGCAGAGGAGGAGCGAGAGGGAAAGAATGCCAAGCAGACTCAGCACTAAGCACAGAGTCCGACGTGGGGCTAAATCTCGTGACCCTGAGACCATGACCTGAGCCAAAATCAAGAACCTCAACTGACCAAGCCACTCAGGTGTCCCACCTATATTTTTAAATTTCTGTTAAAGTATTCTAAAATCTGCATGATGTTCAATTTGATATAAAAAATGTAAAACATATAAATATATGAAATAGTCTAATTTACACCCCTACATGTTGGTTATTTTCAATGCTTGTTAACATAAATAAATCTGGGATCCATATCTCTGTGTGTTTTAGATTCTTAATGCAAATGGACAAACCAGTTTCACGAAAGGTTTCACTATTCGCTTTCTCCTCTGGTATAAAACTTTCTTGCATAGCGTTGCTGCCATTGTTTCAATCTTTACAAATTTAATCAAAAAAATGGTAGCTCATATTTGTTTGCATTTTTTTAAGTTTTTATTTAAATTCCAGTTAACATACAGTGTAATATTAGTTTCAGGTGTACAATGTAGTGACTCAACACTTCCATACAACGCCCAGTGCTCATCCCAACGAGTGCCCTCCTTAATCCCCATCATCTGTTTCCCCCATACCCCCTCACCCAACCCCCCTCTGGTCGCCATCAGTTTGTTCTCCAGAGTTAAGAGTCTGTTTCTTGGTTTGCTTCTCTCTCTCTCTCACTTTTTTCCCCCTTTGCTCATTTGTTTTGTTTCCTAAATTCCACATATGAGTGAAATCATATAATATTTATGTCTCTCTGACTTATTTCACTTAGCATAATACTCCGTAGCTCCATCTATGTCATTGCAAATGGTAAGACTTGTTAAACTGATCCTAATATTTTTTATGGCTGAGTAATATTAATATATATTAGTATCTCCTTTTCCTCCCAGGTCTAGGTCAGAATCACTATTCCTGAGTTCCCAAGAAAAGGAATGGAGGTAAGGAAAAGTCTAGTGACTCATTTAAGTTATGCTAAGATTTAGAGGGAGAGGGCAAACTTGATGAATGGTCCAAAGGTACAAACTTCCAATTATAAGATAAAGAAGTACCAGGGATGTAAGTACAACATGATAGCTATGGTTAACACTGCTCTGGAGTAGATTTGAAAGTTGTTGAGAGAGCAGCTTCTAAGAGTTCCCATCCCAGAGAAAAAAAGCATTTTTCCTCTTTTTCCTTTCCTCTATCTATATGAGATGATGGCTATTAACTCACTATGGTCATCATTTTGTAATATATGTAACTCACATCATTATGCTGTATACCTTAAAGTTATACAGTACTGTATGTCAGTTATATCTAAAAAAAATAAAAAAATAAAAAAAGGACTTAAAGACTTTTTTAAATCCTCTTAAAAATGCCAGAGAATCACACTGTTCAACTGACCCTAAACTCATTTTATATGGGAAGAAGCTATTGAAAATGCAATTTAGTCTTTCTTTGTTCCTAATCTCCAGACTTGTCACAGGATGTTCACATTTCATTTTGTAATTGTAATAGCAGAAGTCATTTTATATGTCTGCAATTTTACCTCCCATAGAAGCTAGAGATGGCTTATACCAGATCAGGAAAGCTGATTGTTAAATCTTTAGGAATTTCGTGAGCCCATGGTTAAATACAGCTGTTTTAAATTACATCAGCTTAAAAATCTAATAAATTTTAATAAAAAAATGGTTTAATAAATATTCCAAACATAATTTTCTAATTATTTTGCTATATTTTATTACCATCTGTGTTCTTGAGTTTATTTGCATCTACCGCATCTGTGATGGAGACTCTATACAATGGTGTGTTATCTCTTCCCAGCTTTGCATTCTGTGATGTCACTTCTGTAGCTTGAAATTTGCCACGGTAGTACGTACTCCACTGAAATTAGAAAACACCACAAATCAGGGCTTTCCCCCCTCTCTCCCACAACCACAGTCTACTCTGCAAAGGCGACAGCCATTGTCGAATTCACCAGCCCACAAATGCAAGGAAAGTGTATTCATTGGTGGACAGATTAAGGATTTATGGCAAAAGCTTGAGTTCCAAAGTCAGATAAACTTCTAAGTTCTCCTTCCGCTTCTGTCATTTACCAACTCTGTGACTTTGGGCACATTATACAACTTCTCTGAACCACACATTTTTCATTTATAGACTAAGAAGAATATCTGTCAAGATGATTTTATTTTGAGATATTGACAACCTAAATTTGCTCGGTATTCTTCAATGTGTATTGTCATATCAAAGAGATTCAATAAATGCCATTATTATTTTTACTACTATAATTATTGCTCATTTGACATAGAAACATAAAATTAACTCCAAGTGTTATCATGTCAGATAAGACAGGAAAAAAAAACCTCTCCCATTTCTATAGCAGAAGTAACTATGCTAGGGCTGAGAATAATCCAGTGTTACATAAATAAAGAGGAAGGAAAGGTTGTGGGGTGGGTAGAGAAACAGAGGCAGGAGACAAAGGTGTTCCAGTAGCACAATTGGTTAACATGCACGGTACTTCTACAGAAGGAGGAGATGAGGTTGCAGAGGGAAACAGGGACAAAGTGTGGAAAGCCTGTGTGCCCCACTAAAAAACTGTACCCAGATTCTCAGGCCAATTAGCAGCTGTTGAATGGGTCCAAGCAAAAGACTACTACAATCAAATTTTTGTTTTAGGTAGATCATTCAGGCATCTGCATGGAAATGAAAATGTAGAGACCAAAGATGATGAGAAAAAGGAATTGGGAAGCTACTTTGGTCTAAGTGAGAGTGAACAAGGGTTTAAATTAAGGTACAACAGTGAAACCAAGAGCAAGAGCTGGTAAGAAAGACACTAAGGACCTGGCTGCCTACAGAAAGGTCTTGCCATCCTCCCACCCTTCCTGCAGAGATAAACAGTACCAGACCAAATGTTTGTAATATTCCAATTTATCATGAGCTGGAAAGATAAATTCATGCCTCCCTCTCACTGCATTCTTGATTAAAATGATCGTCACAGAGCAGCACTAAAAGATAATGGTATTAAACACTTTTTATTGAGTAAAAATTATCTAAGAATAAAATGACAAATTGATATGCTACCTGGAACTCTCTAGCTCAGGAGTTGGGAAAACTTTTCTGTAAATGACCTGACAGTAAATACTTACAAATTCAAGAGCCAAACAGTACTGTCGCACTGACTCCATTTTGGGGTTATCGCTTGAACGGAGACGTTGACAACTCTTGAATGAACAAGCGTGGCTGTGTTTTCACACTCTAGACTCGGCACTCAAGAGTATATGTTGGGAGGAGAGTCTCTGCCATTTTCAAATCCTGACATGTCATTATTCAGTGCTCAGTGGAAAGTCAAATGGAAGCTTGATCCAGATGAAATCCCACACCTTGAGAAGGATCCTTCACAAGTGTTTTCATTTCCCTCTGTATCCCTTAATGTGCAGTGGACACCCCCATATAACCCTGTTTCCCCAGCTTGACCCAGTGATGATTTGCCAGTAGCCTGGCAGGCTGATGCCTGGAGGTAGACTGCCAATGACCTCTCTTCTTTAAGATCCTGAAGCCTTCTGTACTTCTGAGATAAGCACCAGCTTGGAGCGAAAAGACCAGGCCTTGAGGCACGTCTCTAGGACTTCCCCACCATGTGACCTTAAGCAATCATGCTGTTCATCATTAAAGTGCTACTTCATGGGTAGAGGTTGTAAGAATCAAGTGAGATAGTGAGCTTTGTTGACTGAAATTTTGAGAGATTGTAACACTGTTTTATTACTATTCCCAAAGCAGCTTTTAAAAAAAGTGAAACCGTTTATGTCCATTCTTCTGTCCTTCTCAAGCGCCATAGAAGTTTGTGTGATCTATGCACACATCACACCACTCCTTCCAACAACCTCCCTTAGTGATTATTGAGGACACAACTTAAGAAATAAGTGAAGAGGAGGGGAGACAGATAATGGAAAGACCCAGAAGGGCAGAGGTCTGCTCCTCACTCCATCATCTTTGTGCCTTTGGGAAGATCACATGCCATCTTAAGACCTCACATCTATATAGTGATGGGGTTGGAATACATCACTGTAGAAATGCTCAGACTAAATTTCATTTCTAGGTCTGCCTTGGGACTACATCCTCCTTCATTTTTCCTTTCCCCCACTTCCATTTCACAGTAAGTCCTCTCTTCTGAGTCAGTGTTTTTAAGGATGTGATCCAGGGCCATCCAATCACAATCAGCTGGGAAGTTTGTTAGAAATTCAGATGCCCAAGGGCACCTGGGTAGCTCAGTCAGTTGAGCCTCCAACTCTTGATTTCAGCTCAGGTCATGATCTCAGGTTGTGAGATCGAGCTCTACATCAGGCTCTGATGCTCAGCAGGGAGTCTGCTTGAGATTCTCTCTCTCCCTTTGCCCCTCCCCCTTGAGTGCACATGCCCAACTCTCTTTCTCTCCAAAATAAATACATACATATTAAAAAAAAGGAAAGAAAGAAAGAAATGGAGATGCCCAGATTTAAGTGATGAGGAAAAAAAAAAATGGGGGAGGAGGGGCATGAGACTTTGGTTATCTTTCTTTTAACAAGCTCTCCAAGTGATTTATACTTATGAGAAATTACAAATTTCTACTCTAAGTTTCTTGCCTTTAATCCTATAGGACAGGGAGTACATCTGTTTTGTTTACAACTGTATTCCAAGCACTTAGTACAGTGTCTGGCACTCAGACGACATGCAATGAGCTTTTTGAATGGGTCAGTTAATGAATCAATGGAAAGAACTCTGAGTTCTACAGATTTGGTCCCTCCCTTCATTGAAAATGTCCATCCTACTGGCTGCTGAGAACCTAATCAATATAGCCAATGGTTATTATGGTAGCTGCTAAAAGCACAAAGATGTAAATCTGTTTCTCCCACATGAGAGAGGTTCTGTGGACCTTTTCCTCCTGTAAGTGCTGAGTGGGGAAGGATTTTTGGACAGGAGACGAATTTGGTGTCCCTTAGTGTCACATCACCTAAGAAATCTATCTGTCTTAATTCCCAGTGTGAAACCTCCAACTGTCTATGCCTAGAGCCTGGTGGCTTCAGAACTTGGGTCAGTAAGGTCAAGAGGCCTCTAGCAGTACTCTCAGGTCCTGCCAAGGCTTGCTTGGTGGTCATTCTGTACCCCATTCCCAGCTCTTTGGCTATGCTAAGGATGAATATGAATTTTGGAGATCTTCCAGTGACTTTGACTGACCTAATCCCTTATCACTCAGATCCAGCATCCTGATGTTACCACCAAATTGCTCAAATATTATTCATTTATTCATTTACAATTTACCCAACACTATTAAACATCTACCAGACGCTGACACTGTGTTAAGTGCTCAGACCAAAAAAAAAAAAAAAAAAAAAAAAAAAAGTAGATAGGTAGAAAGATAATAAATAAATAAATAAACAAACAAACAAATAAGACAGAATTGCTACATTTAAGGAACTCACATGATAAAGGCTTGTTTTATCATAACAAGGAAGGGTAAGATATATAATAGTAAATCAAAGTGGAGTGATGTGCTTAGCCTTAAGGAGTGACGTGGAGAGTTGGTAAAAGTAATACAAACAAGGAATATTTGTTTCATACATTTATGTTTTCCACAGACATATACGGAGCACGTACCAAGCACCAACCACAGTCTGGACTCTCTGGGAATACAGCTTTGAACATTCGAGAGCTTGAGTGAATTCACTAAGTGCTCAA
This sequence comes from Martes martes, assembly GCF_963455335.1. Lineage (NCBI taxonomy): Eukaryota > Metazoa > Chordata > Mammalia > Carnivora > Mustelidae > Martes > Martes martes. The sequence goes on along the minus strand of NC_137891.1, from coordinate 14,445,354 downwards.
GAATGAAGGAAATCAAAGGCAATGGGAGTGGCCATCATAAAGGAATGGAACCAACCATCCACAGGACTTTCAGATATTTCTTTTTAAACCTTCTGATTTTTTTTTTTTTTCAAAATTTGCCAGTTCCTCTTCCTGTGGTGCACCATAGGATAAAAGACAAACTTTGGTAACTTGCTGATATACACTTCCACCCGGACACTCATGTCCCTAAGGTTTTAAATAATTCCATAAATGAAACTAAGGGCAGTTAAGGTAACTCAGGAGGGAAGATGGATGTGTGTGAAGAGACTGTGTGCTGACCACCAGTCCCCACTTGTAGGCCTTCTTTTATTAGTGGTAAGGCCGCCTCTGCAGAGAGCTGTGGGATTCCTTCATAAAGACTTGATGACTGAAAGGTCCAAGGTTGTAGAGATAACATCCTCTCTCCCTAGACCGTAGTAGAGCTTGTGAAACAGCCCAAGTAATTGCACTCAGAAGTGGCCCTTTCTATTAGAAGCTTCCAGAAGAGAGCGGGGTGGGTGCTGGGAGAAAACTGTTAGTAGCAGAACAGATTGGCCAAGCTTTTAAAAAAAATTTTCCAGCTTCATGTGAATGATTTAGACACTGCAGAGCCACTATGTCACATTGGAATATGTGCTTTTCACCCCTCCTGTCTAGAGCAAAACTCTCTTCCTCTTTCTTCAACCCCTTCTGACAATTTGTAGTTGGCATCGAGCATTTTGAATGTGGCGTTTTGATTTGGATGATGACAAGATATTTCTTGAAACTGATTTATCTTATGCCGAATATGAAATTGGATTTGTGATGGTTGGAGCAGATGGAAAACCCATGAAAAAAATACCAGAGCGACCACATTGCAGGCCCAGGGGCTGTGAAATCAGCCTGCATTCATATGAGGAGAGGTGGTGCCCTAGGGCCCTAGCTCAGGACAGAATGGAAGAAAAAAGCCCAAGCCACATGAGTTCCCTCAGGTAGAGCCTCCCTCTTGCCTTCCTCCCAGGTCTCCACTGTCCTCTGGCTGCACAGATGCACATAATTTCTCCATGCAGCCCTTCTCTCCCTCCACTCACCCTCCATCTCTGACCCTCGATTTATTTCCCTCATTCCCCTGGCTTCTTCCTTCCATCCTTCTCCTCCTGCACCCACCCACTTCTTTCTCCTTTCCCATCTCATTCTGCCTCTTTGATGTGCAGCTCCTAGGACTCTGTTCAAGTTCATTTTTCTGTTATTAACAAGGAAACAAATTAATGACAATTATCAGAAACAGGACAGGAAGCTCTCCTTCCACTCCCTCTGTAAGCATGGAGCATGCACTTCACACAGCAGATGGGTGGGGAAGAGGAGCCATGAGTGCGAAACCCACAGACCTCACTGTGGAGATTCTGCAGACCCCTCAGATGGGGGATTCTGTGCCTCCACAGCTCAAAAGAACCCCCCAGGATCTTCAGATTCAACAAAAGTCTGCTGGTTCCTGTTTCTCTCCACTTGGACCCCTGCCTGCTTTGGATCAAGGCCTCTAACAACACTAGCAAGGAAAGATATAGGCTACTCTTAGCCCAGGGCAAACATTCTCTTGAAACCTGATATAATTTCACAACCTCTTCCTGCTCCCATTTTGTAGTCTTTCTTCTGCAACAACCCAACCTGCTAAGTAGATTCCATGCAAAGTATGTGAATGATCCCGGATCTTCTCACCTTTAGGACAAAGCCCAAGTTCCTTGCTGTGGCTCACAGGACCCCCCATCCTCTTCTATATTTCTCTTCTGAGGCCACTCCTCTGACTGTTCCAGCTCCCCATCTCTTTATAATCTAGTCATGATGATGTATACATCTATCCCTGGTCATTGGTGGAATCCTAGTTCTCTTGGTGGGAGCATTCTCTCCACCCTTTTTGCCAATCCATCTGCCTAACTCTATTTGGCCTTTCCCTTGAAGCTTCAACATCGACTCCACCAAGAAACCTTCCTTGATTTCCCTACCACATACACCTATCACCTGCATCTACATGCGTGCCCTGTTCCCTGCACACATGTAAGTATACATTCCATCCATACAACCCACACTCCCCAACATATAGCACACTCATCTACACAGAAATCCATATACCTATGCTTATGCCACTGACACATATGTCCACCCATATACATCAGATCAAACCACACGAAATTTCTAATATTAGATTTTTTTGGCTTCCTTGTATTCTCAACCTATGTATTTTCCCACTTTTATCCATAAATACACACCTATTCCCAAATTCACACTCTCTTGCACAATATAAAACCTCCTAATTGCCACTTCTACTAAGTATGATGTAGATAAATTGCGTGGTCTTCTCATCTCCCTCATGCTCAACAATTCTGGTGACACCACACATTTCTGGTGCTAAGCTGGGTATTAATGTCTCAGTATATACTTTAGAAAGATGATCTTGCTCTTCCAGTGCCCCAGAAATCTAGGATGGTTGATGCAAGGACACCTGGAAAGAAGTCCCTTCAGTTTTTCAATAATTCTATCACATTATAGAGTCGAAAAAAATCCTTATATCAATCTGTAGAGACTTCTGAATGATAGCAAAGCATTTAAAAACAATGCAGAAGGTATAACATGGAAGAGGATATAAAGAAAGCAATCCAGCTCCTCAAATAGTAAAAACCCACTATGTGCCAGTGTTATGGACTGCATTGTTTTTCCCCCATTCAGATACCAAAGCTAACCTTCAGTGTGACTGTACTTGGAAATAGGGCCTACAATGAGATAATAAAGGTTAACTGAGATCATAAGCATGGAATCTTAATCCAAAGGGTTTGGTGTCCTTCTAAGAAGAGAAGGAGAGGCCAGACATCGCTCAATCTCTCCCCCTGTCTACACACACGAAGAAATGCCAGGAGAGGACGTACGCAGAAAGTGGCTGTCTGCAAATCAGGAAGAGGGCTTCTACCAGACATCAACCCTAACCTGACAGCACATTGATCTTAGATTTCTAGCCTCCAAAACTATGATAAAATAAATGTTTATTGTTTAAACCACCCAGTCTGCGATATTTTGTTATGGACGTCTAGCAGACTACTATAGGCAGGCATACTTTTCCAAGCATGAGCAATAGGGCAGTAAGCAAACAAATGAGGTCTCCAGACTCATGGAGCTTACATGTTCGTGGGGAGGAGACAAACAAATACATTAAGTAACCTAATTAACACTAAGAAGTCAAAAATAGCAAGGAAAGGAAAACAGAGAAGGATTCAATTGACAAGACCCTGTAAGGACTTGAAAGCTATGATCAAACCTGGAATTTAATTCTATGAAATGGGGGCCCATTGCAAGGTTTTGAGCAGAGCAGTAACCTTAATACAGGTTAATAAGGCAGTTCAATAATAAGCCTTAACACTCAGGCGAGGTCACTGTGGTGGAGGACAAATTAGGGGGAAGCTCCAGGGGGCCATGCAGGATGACCCTGGTGACACTGTCTTCCATGCACTGTGAAGAGATGAGGAAACCATGGGTGGGGAGGGGGCACAGCTCAGGCCATTGACGGGGGCGGGATTCCCCTTGGCACACACAGAATAAGTCCATTCAGTAGTCAGTGGCCAAACTCAGCCCCTCGCTACCTTGTTGAAATTTAAGATATTGTTTGATCTCTCTACCCTTCGCTAATTTTATTTGTAAAACAGTGTTTGAAATAGTATTTCCTTTTGCGGTTGTGATGAGGAATAAAGGTGATTACTCCAGAGGATGCAGATAATTTATAATTAGTGCCACTTATGGATTCTTCTTACGTTTTTCTCCTAACACTGTTCTCTGTGCTTTTTATATATTTATGCAATCAATGCTCGTAACAACCCTCGAGTCAGGTAGTTGAGGTTGCTCCTTGTCTCTTTGGAGCTTGTATATAAAGCAGTAAAAGCCTCCCTTTATTTTACTCCCATCTGTTGGAAAATTGTCATAATAAACTATTCTGTTAGAAGAAGACACTCTGTTGGCATCTGCTGGGAAACCTGGGGAATAAATATACCAGTCTCTCACGCTGATGAGATGAACGGTGTTTCCTTAGATCAGGTGTCTTCTCTGCCCTGTACCACGCACAGGCAGTAGTGTGCAGCCGGCCTGCAGATATAACTTCTATCCCCATTTGAGAGGTGAGAAAACTGAGACTCGTGGAGCTTAAATAACTTGGTTGACATTCGACCAAGAGGTATCACTGTGCTCTGAGCCAAGGCAAAAGTGCCAGGTACAAAGTAGGTTCTCTTTAAAGTCCAGGCGTGGTTTTTGTCATTGTTAGAACTGACTCAAATAGGCAAAGTGGCATCCATTACACGCTTTTGCCTTAAAAGGGAGATTATTCCAATGATAGTACAAATTAGAGGGGGAGATAATTGTATCTCGTGTTGGAATTTGCCCAGCGTTATTAATTGGTGGTACTGCATAGTTTAGTATTTGCTGTTGTCACTCAGCCTTTTTATGTGTGTTTAAAGCTTTGTTAATTATTAAAATATCTTGCATCTGTCATTCGTCATCTTCTTCAAAGGATTTCTACATTTACTCCTGGCAGTAACCTTAGCTCGGAAAGGGCTCATGGCACCTTCCAGATTTCACAGATGTGAAAAGGAGACTCCATGTCTAGCATGCTCGCTTGTTTATATATTAAAGGACTGGATGCGTAAACCTTAAATCTGCTCGGCACCAATGATAAATCCTTGAAGGAACTGGCCCTTAAGCCCAGGTCTCATGTTGAACTTCCTCTCCTCTGCCATTGGGTAGAATCCCCAGACGTATAAAGATGGCGCACCTGACCAAGACAGCTGACATGTCCCAACTGCACAGCAGCATCACTTTGGACAGAAAGTACTGAAATAGGCACACTCAAAGGGACAGGGCAACAGAATGTTCAAAGCCTCATGTAAATCTGGGACACAATAACACAGAAAAGGTTGTTTGAGGATGAAATGAACTTATACATTTACACATTGATACATAGTCCCATTTAAGTCAGTCACTCACACACACACACACACACACACACACATACACACACACACATTACTCTGCTCCTCGAGGCAAAAGTACTCAGTTCTTTGGGGTCTACTAGGAATGAGAGGTTTCAGAGAGTAGGGAACTGTCCTGTGTGTTTTCCCCAAAAGATTTAACAAATTCCTTGAAAGAAGAAACCAGTGCACCCACCACAATTCAACTCCTGGTCAGCAGTTTTTGAAGTATGGGGCAATCCCCATAAGTAAATGAAAACTTGCCAAATGCTAATTTTAAGGATATTTTCAAAAACAGAAAACAAACAAACAAACAAACGAACAAAAACCTTCCTCTGGATTTTAAACTGAGAATACAAGATGTAACATAACCTTTCCTTGATGCCTCAAGATGAGACTTTTGCGCTAGTCATCTTTTCTCCTGGCACCTCACAGCCATTCCTAACTCTACACAGAACCGCCCATGGATGGGTCTGAGAGGGACATCTCATCTCTAGTAAGTGAAATGGCCAGGTGGTGGTACAGCCCTTTGCTCCTTGCCAGCTTGTTATATCAACTTCCCAAAGCCATGTTCAGTGCAGAAATTTGACTTCCAGAGATATGCAAATTCCAGATGCTTCCTTCACTTCCCCTATAGGGCCTGGATATGCATTGGGCTGAGCACACATAGAACTTGGCAAATCTAGGACTCCCTGGACTGTAAGACACATCATTAGTTATCACCACTAAAAAAAGAAGGTGCTACCAAATGATGCCCTAAATGCCAAGGATGTAAAGATGCAGGCCAAAGATGCTTCATCAACAGTGAAACCACATCAGTTGTAAACAGACACCACTCAGAGATGGAAGCAGTTAGGGGGTGGGGGAGGGGCTGCAGACAAGGGCTGTGCTCTGTGTAAAGAGTAGGGTAGGAGTGAATTTGGGGTAATGCTGCCACCATGCATTGGTTGCTATGGTCAAAAACGTATTTGTAGGTGGGAAGGGTGTTTAAAACAAAATTTCCCACTGACTTAAAAAATTTGGGTTCTGGGACATGGACAAGTGGGCAATTCACATCAGAAACACCCAGAAACTCACCTCATGGACACATTTCAGACTTCCGGAGTCAAAGTGTTTCCTTTTTTAGTACTTGGAGCCTTTCTGGGAATGTCAGGCCTACTCCTTTCCCATCCACGGGATGAATGCAGAGAAACCTTCTTATCAGGAGTGCCTATCTGGAGAGTGTCTCTCTCCTTCCCTCTTTGCTGCTTTTGACTGGGGCCTCTGACATTTCTGAATAAAAGACATCACCCCTTCTCCATGGGTCTTGCTATTCAAGAAGACTTTTTGAAAAAATTTTGTGCTAGAGCCGTCAAACATTACAGTGACTAATCCTGACAATGGTAGATGTTTATTAAACAGTAGGTGCTCATTAGATGAATGCTCAGTAGACACATGACCAACTCAGTGGCCAAGTCCTGCTACCGAAAGGTTTTAGAGGAGTTACTTAGCCTCTATCATTTTTCCTTTCCTCGTATCGGGAGGTGGAAATTGTCAGCAGGGTGCCCGGTACACAGTAAGCCTTCAGTTAATGGAAGCTGAGAAACAGTCATTCACTCTTTCATCAGATTTGCTGAAACCCACAGACATCAAGATGAAGACCACAGAACCTGCTCCAGAGGAGCTCAAGGCTCAGTGTGGGAGGACAGGATAGAAGGTACAGATTGTGCTCTGGTGCAATGGGGCTTTGGCAGAGGGAGATCACGGGGTCTGTCATGGCCCCTCTGCACCTAAGCAGGCAATCCTGGAGCTGAACAGGCATCTGCCCGGAGGACACATGGGAAAAGAGAAATCTAGGAAGAATATGATCCATGCCAGTGGGGTGGAGGCTGAGCAAAGAGTGTCCTAGTTCTGGGGCCAGGAGGCACGGGGAGGAGGTGAGCTAAACAAATGGAGAGGGAGCCTGACACAAAGGTTTTATGTGTAGGCATAAGGACTTGACTTTTGCCCCATAAGAAGCAGGGAGACAATGAGTAGGAGCTGTACACATAAAGCTCTGCCTTCATGTTCACTGTGATATGACAGATGTGCTGCCATGTGTGCATGTGCCAGGGGCCTGGGGAGAGACCAGGTAGGGAGGTGATTTCATTACTGTCCCCCCCAACTCTAATCCCATACACACTCCACCATTCACAAACCAATTCGTTGTAATGAGTTTACAAATTCTCACCCACTCCAGAATTGAACATCCAAGCAAGAAGCCCAGATTTTGAAAAGTAGATTATTTTTTGTCATCATTTTGGGTGTATGCTCAATCCTGACCCTTAAATCATCCTCTGCTATCCTCTGCACTAGAATGCTGCTCGCACATAAAACCGACAGATAGCAACCCGGGCTCAGAGTAGTAATCCGTCTGTCTCCTCTTCCTCTTAATAACAGCCGCCACTTAGTCATCCAAAAATAGAAACAGAATGCCTACCACATATCCACCCCAAAGTTTAAGGTGGGAATAATAGGGTGGGTAATAGAACCAGAGTGACCACCCTCAAGGAATTTTTAGATTGATAGAGAAGTTTCTGCTGACTGGATGCATTTCTCTCATGTGCTGCTCCCAACAATGCTAGAAGACACAGGTATCATTATACCTATACTGGAGATTAGGAGACAGGTTTAGGGAGCTGAGGTGACTTGTCCAAGCACAAACATAGAATTTCTCTTTTGTTCTTAATGTCTTTTCTCTTATTCTTAATCATTACTTTGTCAAGAAGGGAACCCCTTCCCCATTGCTGATATCTCCTTTCTGTAGATAGAACTCCACTAGCAAAACATGACCAACCCCTCTACTACTTCTAGACACAGAAGAATGACTTGAGATGACTAGAAATTTGGAAGAAGTTGAAACTGCATAGCTAGTCCTTTTCTTTCTTTTCTTCCTGAGACTTGACCTAGTCTCAAAGCACACCTGCTGTCCTCCTCCATGGCCTCCTTTGCCCCCCACCACATCACCAGCAAAGCCATTGCCACTGAACAGTTAAGTAACCTTTTCATGGTTACCTATAGGTTTGAAGCTAGATAGGTTCATCCCAGGGTCTCTATCCTTGAGTGCTTCATTGGTGTCCTAGGGCTACCATAACAAAACACCAAAGAATGGTTGGCTTAAAGAACGGAAGTATATTTCCTCACAGTTCTGGAAGCTATAAGTCTGAGATCAAGGTGTTGGCAGGGTTGGTTTCTTCTAAGTCCTCTCTCCCTGGTTTGTAGATGACCATCTTCTCCCTGTGTCCTCACAGTCTTCCCTCTGTGTGTATGTGTCCTATAAACTCCTCTTCTTATAATGACATCAGTCATGTTGGATTAAGGCCCATCTGAATGACCTAATTTTACCTTAACCATCTCTTTAGAGACCTCATCTCTAAATATCCTCACTTTCTGAGGTATTGGGGATTAGGACTTCAATGTATGAATTTTGGGAGAACACAATTCACCCCATAAACATCCAGTAGCTGGACTCTTTCATGGCTAGACAAGATTGATAGAAAAATAATGGGAATGCAAGGAAAGAAGCTATGTAAGCTCTCAGGAATGGACAAACAAATTAACGTGGGAGTTGAAAGGAGGAAGGAATTATCTCGAGCTCCTGGAATTGGGCAGGGCTGGGAAGAAGCTAAAAGGAATGTCCATCAGAGTTCTTGGCTGTGGGCAAAAGAGACCGACTCTGGCTTCCATAAGTGGATAGACGATTCACAGAATGCAAAAGGGTGAAGAAGCTGTCATGAGAAAAGCATAAAATATAATAAAATTAAGAAGTCATCCTAAGGGTTCTGGGTAGCAGAAAGCCATGGAGAGCCTTCTCTAAGTGCCCTTTCCAAAATGAATTCACTCTACTTCTTCCCTTATAATACTCCCTTTGAGACTCAGATTCCCAAGATGGGGTACAAGGAAGCTGGCTTAAAGCATGTGTCCACTCCTTGGCTTAAGGAGTCCAGGATGCCTGGAGCAAAGCTGCATCCAGTAAGGGTGGATGGGTAGTGCCTTGGGGACAGATGAGGGGCTATCACCAGGGAGGATAAGTAAATGCTGAATATGCAAAAACAGCACTACAATGGAATATGTCATTGTGATATTATAACTAGAGAAACTGAGTCTTAGCTGCTTTCTGTATAGCTAGTAATTTTAGAGACCTGAGATTTATAAGAAGTTCTGCTAATTCTAAACGATGTGCTCTTTCTAGCTACCCCATAGTGCATCAGGTTGCCCAATTCCAGGGTGAGTAAATGAATATATGAGAAAATATATAAATAAATAAGCAAGCAAACAAGGACATGACAAGGCAAGAATTCCGGAATTTTAATCCACTAATAAATACAAACTCTCCCTTCACTTCTAAACTGAAGTGAAGGCTGAAGTATTCTTAATAAGAGAGCTTTGTTTGGTTATCATTAATATTCAAGAGGTGATTTGAATCCACATAATCTACCTTTTGCAAAAGAACAAGTTCTTGTTTTCCCTCCTATCAATTCGTATGGGCCATGACAAGCTAAGGAATCTTTGTACACAGCTCAACTCCTGCAGGTGACCTCTGCTTTCTTGCCATTTGGATTATTAAGCCTACCGGACAGGGGTCATGTTCAACTCTGTGTTTGTAGCAGCACTTGATATATTGGTGGATCTCAAAAAACACAAATTAACATTAGCAATGTGGATAGGTTTGTCATGTATATGTGAGTGGGAAGGCTGAGGTTCCATGTTTGGAAAAAGATAATTGAGATGGGATGGGGGGTCAGCAGATCCTGCATCAGTCAATTTATTTGGTACTTACTGAGCCCCCCACTTAAATGTTCAGTGTTATGCAAGCCTCCCAAAAGAGAGGCAAATGAGTAAGCCAACAGTAGTCTCAGGAATGTTTGATCTTTATAGCTACAGGTTTTATAACTAAAACTTGAGCTCTGGAGTCTGAGTTTAAAGGCCAGCTCACAAGGGCATGTCACTTCCACAGTATTCTTTCCAAAACCCAGCATACTAATTATGAGAAAAACATCAGACAAACCCAGACATTCTCCAGGAGAGCCTGGCCAGTACTTTTCAAGAAGATTTTCATGGTCGTGAAAAACAAGAAGAAACTAAGAAACTGCAATAGACCAGAGGAGAATAAGGGGACATAATAGCTAAATGCAATGTGGTACCCTCAACAGATGCTGCAACAGGAAGGGAACAGTACTGGATTGAATAGTGCACACCCATGCCCTCCAGAATCTATGTTTACCCAGTACCTGAGAATTTGACCTTATTTGGGGATAGGTTCTTTGCAGAGGTAATCGAGTTATGATGCAGTCATATTTTTTTAAAGATTTATTTATTTATTTGAGAGATAGAGAGAGCCAGCGGGGGAGGGGCTGGGGCGGGCTGCAGGGGTAGAGGGAGAGTGAGAATCTCAAGCAGACTCCATGCCCAGAGTAGAGCCCGATGCAGGGCTTGATCTCACAACACAGATCATGACTTGAGCCAAAAGCAAGAGTTGGATGCTTAACCAACTGCATCACACAGGAGCCGCAAGATGCAGTCATATTTGATTAGAATGGTCATAAAACCAGTATGACTCATGTCCTTATAAGAGGAGGGAGAGGTGGTTGGGAAGATGGCGGGGAAGTAGGAGGAGGCGCCTTTTCAACCTGCACCCTAAAGTGAGCTGATTACCTACCAAAGAACTCCGATCACCCATGAAATCAGCCTGAGATCAGAATTATACACGTCTGGATCTCTACGGGGGCCAGAAGACGCCAGTGGGCAGGTAAAGTGGAGTGGGAACGTCGGACTGATATCGGAAGATAAACAAAAGGGGGAGGGAGCCACCAGAGGCGACCGACTGGAAAATAATACCCCAATACGAGAGTGCCCGGCATCTGGGGACCAGCATTAACTTGGAGTCTTGTTGAAAGCACTCAAAAGAGCAAAGACTCGAGTGGGGAAATTGTGGGAATCGGGGCGGATAGGGATAGGGGCTTAAGTCCCCAGACCCAGGGCAGCTTCCCCTGGCGCTGAGCCGGAGAGTGCGGCGGAGAAACCTGGTCTTTGTCCCAGAGCCGCCAGTGCGCCCGAGAACGGGTGGAGTCCGGCTCCCGTGAGGGGCTGGGAGCCACACCAGACGGCAGAACGCGCACCTTACTGGAGATGCGCGCGTGCCTCAACCTCCCCTGAGAGAGGTGCACGAACGCCCAGCCTGGTGTTCTGGGACCCACGCGGCGATACACCCACGCGGCGATAGAGCCGATAGAGCTGGAGGCGCCGCGCCCCAAACCATCCCCTGGGAGAGGTGCGAGCAAGCACTGAGCTCTCAGCCCCAGCCAGCGGGAAAATCTCAGTGTGCGATTGCTGCTTGGAACCTCTCTGGCGGTCTGGAGCTGCCCAGACAGCCACAGCTGCCTTGGTTTTGCGTACAAGCAGGAGATCCTGCGTCCCTAGGGACAGTGACTCAGAACCTGCTCTGCCAGCGGCCCAGCGGCTGCAGCACCTGCAGGGGAGCAGACTGAGGCTTCTCTCTGAGAGGGAGGTTGGGGTGCAGTTTTCTTTCCTCTAAACCTCCAAAAACCATCAAAAGCTGTCAAGGCGAGAGAAAAGAAGTGAACAAACATAAAAACCTCCAGAGAACAAAAACCTGAAAAAAAACGTTTTTCTCAGAGCCCACCCCCTTGAGGGGGTCGGGAGGACTTAACTCAGGGAACATCATTGACTGAAAACCCACGTGGCAGCCCCCTCCCCCAGAAAACAAATCAGGAAAAAAAAAAAAAAAAAAAAAGACTACAAGAGAACAACCACCACTACTTCATAGATACAACTTTTATTTTTAATTCTTTCCAACTATTCTGGTTCATTTTTTTTCTTTTTTTATATAGATAATTTTTTAACATATTTACCATCACAGTGAGATGTCCAGTACATCAAATTCCATGATAAACTTCTAACCTGAATTTTTTGATACATACACATGTGTTTTTCTTTTGCTTTTCTATTTTCTTAATTTTTTTAAAAAAAATTTTAATTTAGTTTAGTCCAGTTTATTCCTTTTTTATTTTTATTTTCTAATATTCATATAGAGTTAAACTTCAAGGTAACCCCCTTTCTCCAAGCAATGCTACCCCTATAGGTGAACCAATTTTTAATCCCCCTTTTTCTTAGGAAAGTTGAGTCCTTTAACAAAGATATCAAGATACATCCAGGAAGAATCAAAATAACCTTCCTCGCCCACACCGAGAATCTATAACCATGCTCCCATCTTTTTCTTCTGCCAGTGTCTCTGTGTATTTATGTTTGTCCGGATAGTATATAAATCTTATACTTGGGGTTCTTCTTGACGAGGCTCCTCCCTTTTTTTTGCTTATATATATATATATATATATATTTTCTCTCGTCATATACTTTTATCAGTCTTTTTGTTTGTCTGTATTTGTTTATATACGTCATAAACCTTACCCTGGGGCCCATTTGGGCTGAACCTTCACTTTTATCTTCCCTTTTTTTCCTGTCTCTCTCTCTCCCTCTTTTTTCTTTTTCTTTTCTTTTTTCTCTCATTTGGGTGGGGAATCCTGAGTGCTCAGAAGCGTTCCAGGGTGCACCTTGACTGCACCACGGTCAATACATCCAGCTACATCTGTCCAGTCATCTCTCACCAAAATGACTAGGAGGAGGAATCCCCAACAGAAGAAAAATACAGAGGATGGGCCTTCTGCAACAGAGCTAACGGCTATCAACATAGACAATATGTCAGAAAGAGAATTCAGGCTAACAATTATCCAGGCAATAGCTAGGTTGGAGAAAGCCATGGATGACCAAACAGAATTGATTAGGGCAGAATTGAAAGCGACCAGAGAGGAGGTTCATAATGTTAGGGCAGAGCTGAAGGCCACCAGGGATGAGGTTCACAACGCTCTCAATGAGTTCCAATCTAATCTAAATTCTCTAAAAGCTAGGGTAACTGAGACAGAAGATAGAATTAGTGATCTGGAGGACAAACAAATAGAGAGAAAGGATCAGGAGGAAGCCTGGAACAAACAGCTTAGAAGCCACGAAAACAGAATCAGGGAAATAAAAGATGCCATGAAGCGTTCCAACGTCAGAATTATTGGAATCCCTGAAGGGGAGGAGAAAGAAAGAAGTCTAGAAGATATAGTGGATCAAGTTTTTCATGAAAATTTTCCCAATCTTGCGAATGGAACAAGTGTTCATGTACTAGAAGTAGAAAGGTCCCCCCCCAAGATTATAAATTCAAAAAAAACATCCAGGCACCTCATAGTAAAATTGAGGAATCATAATTGTAGATACAATCTCTTGAAAGCCGCTAGGACAAAGAAGCTCCTTACATACAGAGGAAAGCCCATCAGAATAACGTCAGACCTGTCCACAGAGACCTGGCAAGCCAGAAAGGGCTGGCAAGATATATTCAGGGCACTAAATGAGAAGAACATGCAGCCAAGAATACTTTATCCAGCAAGACTGACATTCAAAATGGATGGAGAGATAAAGAGTTTCCAAGACCGGCAAGGCTTGAAAGACTATGCAACCACCAAGCCGACACTGCAGGAAATATTAAGGGGGGTTCTATAAAAGAGGAAAAATCCTAAGAATAGCATTGAACAGAAATATAGAGACAATCGACAGAAAGAAAGACTTCAAAGATAACACAATGTCAATAAAAACGTATCTCTCAATAATCTCTCTCAATGTGAATGGCCTAAATGCACCCATAAAACGACACAGGGTTGCAGATTGGATAAAACGACAGGACCCATCCATATGTTGTCTACAAGAGACCCATTTTGAACCTAAAGATACACCCAGACTGAAAGTGAAGGGATGGAGAAGCATCTTTCACGCCAATGGGCCTCAAAAGAAGGCCGGGGTAGCGATTCTCATATCAGATAAATTAGATTTTAAACTAAAGACGGTAGTCAGGGATACAGAAGGACACTACATCATTCTTAAAGGGACTATCCACCAAGATGATCTAACAATTGTAAATATCTATGCCCCCAATATGGGAGCAGCCAATTACATAAGAAAACTATTAATCAAGATAAAGAGTCATATTGATATGAATACATTAATAGTAGGAGATCTTAACACGCCTCTCTCAGAAATAGACAGATCATCGAAGCAGAAAATCAATAAAGAATTAAGAGCATTGAATGATACATTGGACCAGATGGACTTCATAGATATATACAGAACATTCCACCCTAAAACAACAGAATACTCATTCTTCTCAAGTGCACATGGAACCTTCTCCAGAATAGACCACATACTGGGTCACAAATCAGGGCTCAACCGATACCAAAAGACTGAGATTATTCCCTGCATATTCTCAGATCACAATGCTTTGAAACTGGAGCTCAATCACAAGGAAAAGTTCAGAAGGAACTCAAATACCTGGAAGCTAAAGACCACCTTGCTTAAGAATGCTTGGATCAACCAGGAGATCAAAGAAGAACTTAAACAATTTATGGAAACCAATGAGAACGAAGACACTTCACTCCAAAACCTATGGGATACAGCAAAGGCGGTCCTAAGGGGGAAATTCATAGCCATCCAAGCCTCCCTCAAAAAAATTGAAAAATCCAGAATACACCAGCTGTCTCTACACCTTAAAGAACTGGAGAATCAACAACAAATCAAACCAACTCCACACGTAAGAAGGGAAATAATCAAGATTAGAGCAGAGATCAACGAGGTAGAAACCAGAGATACAGTAGAACGTATCAACGAAACTAGAAGCTGGTTTTTTGAAAGAATCAATAAGATCGATAAACCATTGGCCACACTAATCCAAAAGAAAAGAGAGAAAGCCCAAATTAATAAAATTATGAATGAAAAGGGAGAGATCACAACTAACACCAAGGAAGTAGAAACAATCATCAGAAGCTATTATCAACAGTTATATGCCAATAAGCTAAGCAACCTAGATGAAATGGATGCATTCCTGGAAAACTATAAACTCCCAAAATTGAACCAGGAAGAAATTGACAACCTGAATAGACCGATATCTAGTAACGAGATTGAAGCAGTGATCAAAAACCTCCCAAAAAACAAGAGCCCAGGACCTGACGGATTCCCTGGGGAATTCTATCAAACTTTCACAGAAGAAATAATACCTATTCTCCTGAAGCTGTTTCAAAAAATTGAAGCAGAAGGAAAACTTCCAGACTCTTTTTATGAAGCCAGCATCACCCTGATCCCCAAACCAGGCAAAGACCCTACCAAAAAGGAGAATTTCAGACCGATATCACTGATGAATATGGATGCTAAGATTCTCAACAAGATCCTAGCAAACAGGATCCAACAGCACATTAAAAAGATTATCCACCATGACCAGGTGGGATTCATCCCTGGGTTACAAGGATGGTTCAACATTCGCAAATCAATCAATGTGATAGAACAAATCAATAAGAGAAGAGAGAAGAACCACATGATCCTCTCCATTGATGCAGAAAAAGCTTTTGACAAAATCCAGCATCTGTTCCTGATTAAAACGCTTCAAAGTATAGGGATAGAGGGAACATTCCTGAACTTCATCAAATCTATCTATGAAAAACCCACAGCAAATATCATCCTCAATGGGAAAAAGCTTGCAGCCTTCCCATTGAGATCAGGAACACGACAAGGATGCCCACTCTCACCACTTTTGTTCAACATAATATTAGAAGTCCTAGCAACAGCAATCAGACAACAAAGAGAAATAAAAGGTATCCAAATTGGCAAGGAAGAAGTCAAACTCTCTCTCTTCGCAGATGACATGATTCTTTATATGGAAAACCCGAAAGACTCCACCTCCAAACTACTAGAACTCATACAGCAATTCAGTAATGTAGCAGGATACAAAGTCAATGTCCAGAAATCAGTGGCTTTCTTATACACTAACAATGAAAATACAGAAAGACAAATTAGAGAATCGATTCCATTTACTATAGCACCAAAAACCATAAGATACCTCGGAATAAACCTAACCAAAGAGGTTAAAGATCTGTACTCGAGGAACTACAGAACACTCCTAAAAGAAATTGAAGAAGACACAAAAAGATGGAAGACCATTCCATGCTCTTGGATGGGAAGAATAAACATCGTTAAAATGTCTATACTGCCCAGAGCAATCTATACTTTTAATGCCATTCCAATCAAAATTCCACCAGTATTTTTCAAAGAGCTGGAGCAAATAATACTAAAATTTGTATGGAATCAGAAGAGACCCCGAATTGCTAAGGAAATGTTGAAAAACAAAAATAAAACTGGTGGCATCACGTTACCTGATTTCAAGCTTTACTACAAAGCTGTGATCACCAAGACAGCATGGTACTGGCATAAAAACAGACACATGGACCAGTGGAACAGAGTAGAGAGCCCAGATATGGACCCTCAACTCTATGGTCAAATAATCTTTGACAAAACAGGAAAAAATATCCAGTGGAAAAAAGACAGTCTCTTCAATAAATGGTGCTGGGAAAACTGGACAGCTATATGTAGAAGAATGAAACTTGACCATTCTCTTACACCGTACACAAAGATAAACTCGAAATGGATAAAAGACCTCAACGTGAGACAGGAATCCATCAGAATCCTCGAGGAGAACATAGGGAGTAACCTCTTTGATATCAGCCACAGCAACTTCTTTCAAGATATGTCTCCAAAGGCGAAGGAAACAAAGGCAAAGATGAACTTCTGGAACTTCATCAAGATAAAAAGCTTCTGCACAGCAAAAGAAACAGTCATCAAAACAAAGAGGCAACCCACGGAATGGGAGAAGATATTTGCAAATGACAGTACAGATAAAAGGTTGATATCCAGGATCTATAAAGAACTCCTCAAACTCAACACACACAAAACAGATAATCATATTAAAAAATGGGCAGAAGATATGAACAGACACTTCTCCAATGAAGACATACAAATGGCTACCAGACACATGAAAAAATGTTCATCATCACTAGCCATCAGGGAGATTCAAATCAAAACCACATTGAGATACCACCTTACACCAGTTAGAATGGCCAAAATTAGCAAGACAGGAAACAACGTGTGTTGGAGAGGATGTGGAGAAAGGGGAACCCTCTTACACTGTTGGTGGGAATGCAAACTGGTGCAGCCACTTTGGAGAACAGTGTGGAGATTCCTCAGGAAATTAAAAATAGATCTTCCCTATGACCCTGCAATTGCACTGCTGGGTATTTACCCCAAAGATACAGATGTAGTGAAAAGAAGGGCCATTTGTACCCCAATGTTTATAGCAGCAATGGCCACGGTCGCCAAACTGTGGAAAGAACCAAGATGCCCTTCAACGGATGAATGGATAAGGAAGATGTGGTCCATATACACTATGGAGTATTATGCCTCCATCAGAAAGGACGAATACCCAACTTTTGTAGCAACATGGACAGGACTGGAAGAGATTATGCTGAGTGAAATAAGTCAAACAGAGAAAGTCAAGTATCATATGGTTTCACTTATTGGTGGAGCATAACAAATAATATAGAGGACAAGGGTAGATGGAGAGGAGAAGAGAGTTGAGGGAAATTGGAAGGGGAGGTGAACCATGAGAGACTATGGACTCTGAAAAACAACCTGAGGGTTTTGAAGGGGCGGGGTGGGAGGGTGGGGGAACCAGGTGGTGGGTATTAGGGAGGGCACAGATTGCATGGAGCACTGGGTGTGGTGAAAAAACAATGAATACTGTTATGCTGAAAATAAATAAAAAATTGGAAAAAAAAAAAAAAAAAGAGGAGGGAGAGGCTATACACAGAGACACAGACCAGAAAGGAGAGGGCCATGTAAAACAGAGGCAGAGGTTGGAGTGATGTGTCTACAGACCAAGTATCTTAGTCCTTTCAGGTTGCTATAACAAAACACCACAGACTGGGTGGCTTCAAGGCAACAGAAATTTATTTCTCACAGTTCTGGAGGCTGGAAGTCCAAGACCCAGGTGCCAGCATGGGCAGGTGAGGGCCCCCTTCTGGGTCGCAGACTTCTTGACAAAGTCTTACATGATGGAAGGAACAAGAGTATTCTCATGGGCATCTTTTATAAGGACATTAATTTCCAAAGGCCCTACCTCCTAAAACCATCATGTTGTGCT
Organism: Martes martes; assembly: GCF_963455335.1. Lineage (NCBI taxonomy): Eukaryota > Metazoa > Chordata > Mammalia > Carnivora > Mustelidae > Martes > Martes martes. Next base: position 14,427,282 of record NC_137891.1, on the reverse strand, counting down.
TTAGGATTTCAACATACACATTTAGAAGGGATACAAACATTCAGACCACAGCACCAAGGAACCCTGCAGATTGCCAACAGTCACCAGATGCTAGAAGAGGCAAAGAAGCTTTCTTCTCTAGAGTGTTCAGAGAGAGCATCACTCTCTGAACCCTTTGCTTTTGGACTTCTGCCTTCCAGAACAATGAAAGAATAAATTCCTATTGCTTTAAGCCACCTAGTTCATAGTATTTTAATGGTAGCCCTGGGAACCTAATGTAAGAACATTAATGGAAAAAAAAATGGTGAAATCACAGTAAAGGCTGGATTTTATTTATTTTTTTTAAAGATTTTTTATTTATTTATTTGACAGATCACAGATAGGCAGAGAGGCAGGCAGAGAGAGAGGAAGGGAAGCAGGCTCCCTGCTGAGCAGAAAGCCTGATGCGGGGCTCGATCCCAGGACCCTGAGATCATGACCTGAGCCGAAGGCAGAGGCTTTAACCCACTGAGCCACACAGGCGCCCCAAGGCTGGATTTTAATTTAATAATAATAAACTGATATTCTTAATTCAACAAAAGTACCACCATACTATAAGATATTGACAATAAGGTATATATCTGGATGCTGGGTGCTCTATTTGCACACTTTCCATAAATACATAATTATTCCAAATTAGAAAATTTAGTTTGGGGTAAAAAAAAAATCCACTTACAGGCTGTATCATCTTTGGATGGTCACTTCCCTTGACTTAGGTAGACTCATTAATAAATTCGAGATAAGGGCAGCTCTACTGAGGGTTGTGTTTAAAAATGTGATAATGTATATCAGTACTTAACAGGCACGTCATTTTTCATTATGATTCTGTCACTTGGTTGATTTGACAGTCCTTCCAAATTCACATCAGAATGAATTTGCCCCATTCATACCCTCATCCATGCCATTACTTAAAACCTTGTTGAAGAAAGGAACAAAACCTTTCAGGCTTCTGTTGGATTGAGAGGCAGTATTTCCACTGAACAGGGGCACTCTTCAACCTGCTTCAAATCCAGGCGACTCATGTATTCTACCTCAGGCGAAACCTAGTCATCCTATGAATCAACATCCCCCACATGTCCACTAGTTGCATAACCTTAGCAAAAAATAAATGAGGTTAGTCTGGGGTAGATCTGATGTGTTCCTATCTCTTAGAGGGGACCATGTAATGTCATGGCTAGGAAGAGTCAGATTCACGGGGTTTAAAGCTTAGCTTGTGCCACTTGCTAGCAGTGTGCTATTGGGTAAGTTGGTAACACTTAGATTCACTGCACGTATCTGCAGCATGAGGACAAGAATACCTTCCTCATAGAATTATTATAAAGGCTACAGTAAAGTGCTAAGCCATAGTTCTTTGCACACAATAAGCATTGGAACTTAGTGCATGTATACACCTGTGTGTATATGTATGTTTTCAGTGCCTGGTACAGTGACTGACATATTAGAAGCACAAAAATTGTATGTTTCAAGAAAAAGGCCTAGATAAGTGAGGCTGTCGCGGGTTGAAGAAAGACAGTGACTTGAGCAGCGTCATAGTGGCAGACAATGACAGAATTACCGGTAGAGCACAGGACTCCAAGGGCATTGACCCTGCAAAGATCTGGGGAGTAATCTGATGGGTTTTATTTTGTAGATATGGAAACAGAATCATAAATAGTCAAGGGGACTATTTGTCTGGGCACAACAATTCATTAGTGGTAAATACTATATCTACAGCTTATGTGTTCTAACTCCTAGTATAGGCTTTTCTCTCCGTCCTCTGGATGCTCCTCACAGCACCTAGCAAAATCTATGCAGAGGGCATCCAACTCAAAGGGTTGACAGTTGTTATGTAGCGTCTTAGAAATCAAGCGCCGCTCTCAGAGTTACCAGACCTTTGAGCTAGGGCACTGAGGATGAGGACAGGAAAGCCGGGGCAGCTTTGATTAAAACGTAATGCTTTGCTGAAAGACCTGTGGCTGTATCTTAACGTAAATACTGAAAAAGTCACAGTAATCCCAGAGGCTTCAGCAACATACATCAGAGCTAAGCAGTATTTTGGCAACTCAGGGAAGCACCCTGACGGTTCCAGCTCTGTCTGAATTGTGACCAAATCATTTCTTCAAGCTGCACCGCAGTTGATAATAGAAATGATGGTGCCAGAGAATTTCAAGATACTTCATGGTTTCCAAAAAGGTGTTTTAGCTCTTAGCCATGGTCTCATCTGTCCCTCTCGAGAAGCTTCCGATTATTATTGTTATTCTTATATTACAGCTCCTATATTACAGATAAGAAGACAGGTTCAGTGAGATGGAGTGGTGTTGTGTGTGTGTGTGTGCGTGTGTATAAAATCAACAACGAAAATAAGAAGAATAGCAGTTATTCTTATTTCCTGAGCATATGCCACTATCCCAAGTATTCTTTAACATTTTATTTATTTATTTGAAAGTGACAGAGAGAGAGAGAGAAAGCATGTGCATGAGTGGGGGGAGGGACAGAGGGAAAAGCTGACTCCCTGCTGAGCGAGAAGCCCCACAATAGGCTAAATCCCAAGACTGCAGGATCATAACCTGAGCCTAAGGCAGACGCTTAACTACTGAGCCACCCAGACACCTTGTCCCAAGCATTTTGAGAATATTTGTCATTTAATTTTCACGTAACTCTGTGAGGTTGTTGATATTGTTGTCCAGTTTTATTCCAAGTCACAGAGACAGTAAGCAATTTGCCTGAGCTCACACAGCTAGTAAGTGGAGGAGTCAGGATGTGAGCCCAAGCAGTCTGGCTCCAGAGCCCATGCGGAACAGTGAGCTGGTGAGGCACAGATACACCCTTCTCCTTGAAGGTCACACCCTAGTTTGAGAAAACTGACATGTAAATTCGATCATTAAAATTTAGGAAGATAAAAAAGTATGAGACTCACTGTCACGGCAATGACAGAGGGTGACTAAAAATCAATATGGTGGAGATTGGATTAAAACCCAGACTTCCTGACTGCATAATCAATATCCATTCATTCCTTCATTCAATAAACACTTAATATTAAGTGTTAGAGATTGGAAATAATAATGACGGTAATAAAAAGACATTGTTCTTCTCCTAAAGAACCAGTTACAGTCCAGAGAAAACACTTTCCTAACCACTTCGAGCCTGCAGTCTTTGTTCCAACATGAATGCACCCAGACTCCAGGGGTCACCAGCTGATGTGAGGACTCTTTAGCTCCCCAGTGGCGTCCCCTCCCTCCTCTCCCCCTGGTGCCGTCCCCTCTCCCCCCAACCATGATGAGGCACCTAGGGCCACTCCATGCCAGTTGCATTAGCAGTGGTGGCCTGATTTAATATAACCTCAAGCTCAATTGCCTTCACTAATGCAAACTTAATTGGGGCCCCTTTAATCCCCTTAGAAATTTCTTCTCAGTAAGTGGGTGTTGGCTCTTCCCTGAGAACTGTGCTCTCTGGGGGAGGGTCTGCAGCAGCCTTCGGTCAGCACACTCTATGCATATCAGCTAGAGTTTTGGAGTCATCTTCACAAGTATGTCTATGAAGGATGCAGCCAGACATTCCACACCTTCTCCCTAGGGGGTCAGAATTATCTCAGAACACTTTCCCCGATGTTTTGAGGATAGAACACATGAGATTACAATTCAAAAATGCGAAAGATGGAGTTTTATACCCAAAATAGTTCTTAAAATTCAGCTATAAATTTCACTACCAAGCTCAGAGTGTATGAGGTAAAACTATAAAACATGCCTGCTTCAACAAGGTGACTTCCAAATATGGTTCTAGTTCTTTCATCTTTATCCAAGTAATTGCCAGAATACCCACTTGGCCTATGAGCAGCAAGGTCAAAAGTTCATGGGTCCCTAATAACTGCTGAGGAGTCCACCATCATATTCATTCTTAGTATCTAAAGGGGGAGGAAGGGGAGGGTGTTGATTCTGTTTCTAAATAACAAGAGGGGAGAGAACACATATCTCGTCTGTCAACCATCATTTCTTCTCATGGCCACCCTGTACTATCAGACTGGTTCTGCATAACTGGACACTTGAGGCGTGTCCACTGCCGCTAAGATGACCTTGTCGGTCTAGGTCATCGGCCAGAGTGCACAAAGAATCCTCAGGTTAGACAAGCTTGGCCATGTGGCCCCATAGCTTAACCAGGGTGCCTGGGTCCAGCTTGCCGAACTCAGCTGTGCCTTATCCCTCTCCAACTGGAGTATTTGCATGATTCGGGGGCAGCTATCTAGGCCGCCTCTCTTGGAGAGCTTTTTGATCTCCTTCATTGGGCTTCAGATGGACCACCCTGGTCCATTGTGGTGCATCTTCTAAGCTTCCTATTTTCCTGGCTTTTTTCTGTCCTTGGGCTACTAATGCAAACGGGCCCTCTGTTTCCTTCTCGGAAACCAGTGTTGCATACCCAGGGTCTCAGTGATGGACACCCCTTCACCCAGGCTGTGCCCTCTCAACCACCGCTACCTCTTTTGGATGTCTGTCATTCTTTAATAATGCAATTGAAGGCCTCATTAAAGCCTCTCCTTTGAACAGAGATCTCCTGCAGGACTTTGTCCCTCCATCTAGTTTGAGAGGTACGGTTTGCTTTTCATCAGAGCACAGTGTGTTTGTCATCCTCAGCGTCACCCGAGTGGCGTGGACTCCACATTGGGCAAACTGGTTGGGGCACGGAAGGAAAGCCACAAGAGCAGAGTGATTCTAGATGACCTCATCCATTTTTCTCTCCTCTGGCCTGGAAGCCAGACAATGAGGGGCAAACCTGCCTGTGCTGATCAGCAGACCTTCAGAAGGGGACCTCAGGGAGGAGACACCGAAGAAAGGCTCCAGGACAGAATTTCTATGCCAGCATCACTCACAGCCAGATCGTGCTGGCGGTCCTCAAACGTGAACCCTTAAGGCTGTGGGGCTGGTGAGGCTGCTGCCATGAATTCATTGGGCACATTTGTGCAGGCAAACCTCACCGTGGTGCTGAGAGCCGTGGGCCCTTACCTGTGTTTGTTCCAGAAATCCAGGCAGCTGCCTTCACCTGCTTGTCTTTTTCCAGGGTCCTCCTGGTCAGATAAATCAATTAAAAACATCAATTGCTAGAAGAACACAAACACGGGCAGCAGGAGAGGGCCTGGAGGGCCAAGTTCTGTTTAGTTACTCCGGGTTTCTAAGCACGTTCCAAAAATATAACCCCCACCGCCGTGGCAAACCTGCTTTTGATGAAACACAATGTACAATCTCTAATGTTGACACAGAACAGATGGGACTTTGATTTTTTTTTTAATCTGTTCTTGATAGAAGAGAAATTGGCACAATGGATTTTTTTTTCTTGATTTGGAGTTGTTTTCTTTTTTCTTTTTTTTTTTTTTTCTTTATCACAGGCACACCTAACACTGAGAGTCCTTTGGTTCTCTCTCCTTGTTTGTAGTTGATCCCTTCTATAGCTGGGAGTCTCTGGTGGACTGTGCCTTGCTTTTCTCACCAACCAGCAAGGACGAAGGTTACTGCCCCCCATGTCCCCTCCATCTGGCTCAACAGAGCGGTTGTAGGAGCTGCACACCAAGAGGGTCCTCCGACTTACAGACAGTGAGATCCTGGCTTGTCATCAATGATCTACAAAGCGATGGCTGAACGAGGGTCATGCAGGGCAGCTGGCCTCACCTACCCCAGATATTGCTATACTCCAAGTGAAACAGTGGGCATTGCCATGAAAAATTGGCTTCAAGACAAGTCTCAACAGATTGAAGCCCATAAGCCCCTCCTAACAAGTCTTTCAGAGCCGACCCAGGTTGCAAAATGTCCTCTTTAGCCTTCCCTGGGACTGCCAACAGAGATCCTTTGAGCATGGGTTAGGCACAGAATGTGCTTTGGTGGGGGGATGTCCACCCCCACATGATTCCATTCCCATAGCAACAGCTGTTATAGGGCAGAACACAACAGATGCCATGAGATGGGTTACACCCTACCATATAACTCCAAATTGTTTGAGTAGATGATAACAGGTACAACTGGATAGCTGCTGAAGCCCCATCTCAAACTTAATTTACTTTTGTTCTTTAATTTCCTCCCACCAAAAAATATCCTTCAAGAAGAAAAAAAAAAAAATTAAAAGAGAGAGGGAAGAACAGAACAATGGACTATACCACTTGGGGTAGTGGATGTTCTGCCCTATGCTGAGAGTAGTCTGGCCTTTAGTCTCAATTGGACAGGCTGGATTGGGTTGATTTAAAGAAACAAAGGTATTGTGATGGGGAGTGGGAGTGCAGGTTTCCCTGGTCTTCCCAAGTCCTGCTCACTGTCCCACCACTCTCAAGGGGTTGCTTGGTGGCAAGAGGGCTGGGCAGGGTTACTGGTTTATGAAACTGGTAGGATCCTAGTCTTAGTCTCTCCTCTTATGGTCACCCAGGTTCCAGTCTCTCCTGCACAAATTAAATTGCCTTAACCATTTTTCTGAAAGAAAAACCTGGAAATAGGAATACCTCTCCAAAAACCATTCTTGCAAAGAAAAGGACAAGATCATACAGAATTTTTTTTTTTTTTACAAAAATAAAAAGAACAAAAAACAAATCCAAACCGAAATCCCTCTCTTAAAGAGATATCTCACCTCCGTGTTCACTGCAGCATTATTCACAAGAGCCAAGACATGGAAACAACCTAAGTAGCCATTGCTGGGTGAAAAGAGGAAGAAAATGTGATAGGCAGACTGTGTTGTGTATTATTCAGCCACAGAAAAGGAAATCCTACCATTCGTGACAACAGAGGAGGAGCTTCAGAGCATTAAGCTTAGTGAAATAAATCTGACAGAGAATGACAAACATGGTAGGATCGCTTATCTGTAGAATCGAAAACAGACACACTGGAACTCATAGAAACGGAGAACAGATTGGTGATTGCCAGAGGTAAGATGGGGGGTGGGATGGGAATGGGGGAAATGGCTGAAGGTGATGAAAAGGTACAGACTTCCAGTTATAAGATAAATAAGCTTGGGAGTCCATTATAGAGTGTGGTGACTACAGATAACAACACTGCATTGAATATTTGAAAGTTCTTAAGAGAGTAGATCTTAAGAGTTCTCATCACAGGAAAAAAAAATTTGCTATGTTATAATTCTCATCATGAAGAAAGTTACAAGTTGGGGGCACCTGGGTGGCTTAGTTGGTTAGGTATCCAGCTCTTAATTTCAGCTCAGGTCAGGATCCCAGGGTCGTGATTTTGAGCCCTGTCTCAGGCTCCACGCTGGGCATGGAGCCTGCTTAAGATTCTCTCTCTCTCTTTCTCCCTGTGCCCCTCACCCCCTTAAAAATATTACAATTTCTCATCATCAAAAATTATAATTTCTCATCACAAGGAAAAATTTGGACTATGTTGCAATTATTATTCTGTGTAGATGTTATGAATGTTAACTAAACTTATTGTGCCAATCATTTCCCAAGAGAGACATAGAGCAAATCATTATTTTGTACACCTTTAACTAACTAATACAATTTCATATGTCAATTATAGTTCAATAGAGCCAGACAAAAACTTACAGAGGGACAGAAAAGATTGCTGGGTTGTCTTATATTGTGAGTTAACTCCAGAAAATGAAGTCTATTTCTATTTTTTATATATTTCACAGACTTCGGAAGCATGTCTTCTTGGTGGCTCTATTTCCCAGACTCCATAACTGTGTATGTAAACAAGAGGACACTTGTCATTTTGTTTGCTATGTTGGACAGCAAGTGCCATGGCACATAAAAGATACTCAATAAATGTTCTGGCTTTTAAAAACGTGATTTAATTTTTTACTTAAGGAGTTAATGAGCATTTAGTAAATAAGCAGCAGCAGGAGGAAGAGAATGATGACAGCAATGACAGTGACCTTGAAACAATGAAGAGAAAAGCAAGATAGATAAATGACCTATGTGGGGTGACCTAGGGTTTTCTGATGAGTAAGTGTAAGTAAAATGGGAGTGCCAGGGCCTGGATTCAAAGTCCACTCTTACACTTAGGATAGTTATTCGGCAAGTCACATGCCCCATGCTCACTTTCTTCCTCTTTAACTCAAGAGATGATGACTCTTCACAAACTGTGAAAATCAAATGAGAAAACTATACATGAAAGCACTTCGTAAAAGGGTTTGTACAAATATAAGGAGGCAATTTTATTAACAATCATAAAGAGCTACATAGGTTACTCAACACCCACTCAAGTGTTAACCACACGTCATAACCACAAACTAGTTATAAAGATGCAGAATGACCAAGAATGACATATTCCTTTCTTATTGCTGTGTAATAAAGACAACAAACTTAGCTACTTAAAACAACACCCATTTATAATGTTATAGTACTGAAGGTCAAAAGTCCAGACAGACTCACCTGGGTTCTTTGTGTGGGGTCTCACAAAGCTGAAGTCAAAGCCATCAGCTAGACTAGGTTCCAGCTACTATGGTAGCTCTTGGGAAGAATGGGTCCAGAGCTCATTTATGTTTTCTCCAAATTCAGTTCCTTAGGTAGTAGGACAGAGGTCCCCATTTTCTTGCTGACTATCAGTAAGGTACCACTCTCAGCATCTTGAGGCTCCTCTTAGGACCTAGCCCCCTGACCCCCTCCCTCTCAACAACCTTCCTTATATCATACTCTCTCCCTCTGCCTTTCTCTGCTTCCTTCCAGTGAAAGAAAACTCTGCTTTTAAAGTGATTAGATTAGGTCCATCAGGACAATTATTTTGAGTTAAATATCAACTGATTAGTAAGCTTAACTCCACCTGAAAAATCCCTTTTGCCATGAAATGTAACATAATCATGAGTGTGATGTCTCATCATATTCACATTTTTGGGGATTAAGGCTGGACATCAGGGGAAAGGGGTATCTTAGATTTTGTCTATCCCAGATTAGGAACCCCCTGAAGGAGAGCTTTGTAGTTGTATATTATGTGTCTCCTCATTAAGATTGGAGGATCCTGTTCATATACTCTTGGTGCCTAGCACCATTCCTTACACACAGCAAGTGTTTGATATAGGTGTGTTAAATAGAGACATGAGACCTCTTTAGGGAAATTTTCCTTAAAATCTCAGCTTTCATAAGGAAAATAAGGACAAAAGTATTTTTCATCCAGCTAATAATTGTACTCACCTCACACTTCTGCCGTGTAGCAAAAATACTCAACATATAGCAGGCCCATAATATCATGAATATGATTTGAATATGATTTGAATCATGAATATGAAATGAATAAGTGAATGAATGAGTGGAAGAATTTTCTACTTAGGCTTAACTAACCATCGCCTTTGGTATCTATATATCCAGCTAAGTTCTTTTGCTTTTGTTTTTGTTTTTTGGGAAGAGAAGATGTTAGGGAAAGCAGAATAGGACGATTTTGTTTTTCATTTTACCTTTTAGACACTTTAAAAAAAAAGTTTCTATGGGGATTTGTTCCACGATGATCTATTTACACTGAATAATGCTCTTCTCCCTCGACACAGGGGACGGGACTTCCAGACAAGAGAGGAGATCTGCATAGGTCAAAGTAGAGTTCTGTCTGAGGCATCAGAGGGCACCTGAAAAAACGGCCACTCTAAGAGCTTTCTCAGAAAGAATTTAAGAGTCTTACCATTTTGCTAAGGAATCTGACTACACAGGGCATCATAACAAGCTAGATTCCAGCTCAGCTAAAGAGTAAATGGCTCCTACCAGACAAAGCATGAAAATACTTCCATTACCCAACCACTAAAATAACAAAGCCTCCACACTGTTCGAAGCTTCTTCTTTGAAAGCTGGATTGACAGATATTGGATTGAAGTAACGCAGCTTAATATCAAAAACGACAGCTGGCAATGTAGCAGGGAAACACAACCCACCTCGCAATGGATAAATCAATGTTCTGCTCTGAGCCATCACTGCATTAGTGGCTGGTTATTACTTAAAAATAAAAACTTGCAAATGTATTGGCTACACCTTTATCAGACCATCTCTCTGGAGGATTCTTTTATGATTCTTCTGTTTTCCAAGTTGCACAAAACAATTTTCCATTAACCATATCCCAGCATATTCTGCTTACTAAACCAAAGCCATTTACATAATGGGTAATTTCAAAGACACACACATACACACACACACAAATTAGCTAAATATATGTGTAAACAAATACCTTGCTGAAGTTTGGATACACTTGGAAAATGCAAAAAGACTGTGGGGGAGGTGGAAGAAGGAAGTAAGGTATATACATGTTACAACCTAAAGAACAAAATAGATTAATATTATCTAATATTTATAATGACACTTGCTACACTATCTTAAGCACTGTATTGGTATTAATTCATTTCATCCTCACAGAAACTCTATGATGTAGGTGTATTATTATCATCTCTCACTTACAGATGGACCTCTGATGGAGAGAGGTCAAACAGCAGAGCTGGGCATTGAACTCAAGAAGATTTAATTATTAAACTCTACTACTGCTAGTATACTAAATATATACTAGAGAGAGAGCGAGACAGCCAACCTCCTGAGGATAATTATTGTGAGGATTATTCATTTTTTTTCTTTCAAAAGATATTCAGTGAGCATCTGCTCTATGCCAGGCACTGTCCTGAACAGTAAACAGAACAGATAAACCCCTGCCCTCAGGAAACTTACTTTCTAAAGTGGAGAATAGACAATAAACAAAAGTGCAACAAAACTGTACAGACTTCACAGTCACTAAAGCAGTGGAGAGTGGACCTCTTCACTGGGCTGATGGAGTACAAGCCTAACCCTTGGGGTGAAAAAACCACTGGGACACATGGGCATATAGAAATAATGCTCTCACATTTCTCTCACACTTAGAAAAGTTAAGTTTTGGTTCCAGAATACCATGTCTAGTGAGTGACAGAGACTGTGTTTTGCACGTCTGCTCGTGAGATCCCTGGGTCAGTGGTCTTTCTAATGGAGATGCTCAATAACTCATCATTTCCTAAGCTGCCTGCAAGAGAAGAATCTTCTTACTTTCTTTAGGTTTTACATTATGGCTGGCTTTAGCACAATGATCAAAGAAAAAGTTGGCAGAGATAGCAACTTGATATTCAGGTACCAACCACGTGAGATGATCCGTCAAGACATCACTTGGGTGCAGAGAATGTCTCTCTCCCAGAGTTGGCCAAGGTCATCCATAGAAACATATCAGGAGATGCCATCCCAGGAAAGAGGCTGATGAGTTCTTTTAGCAAGACGTCACTTTCTATTGTCAGAACCAAGCGGGGTGATAAATCACCTCTTTTTTCCTGGTTCCTCACCTGCAAAATGGGGCTAATAGGAGTCCCATTTTACAGAGTGGTTTTAAGCGTTGAGACAGCACCACCTGGATGTTTGAATTAGATACCTCAAAGTAAACATATCCAAACATACCTGAATTAAACATGACGATTCTGATTTTCACCTCCAAACTACTCCTATCCCACCCTTCTCCATTTCAATAAATGGTAATTCCCTTTTTCAGGGGGCTTAGTCTGAAAACAAGCCAACAACAACAACAAAAACATAAACTTTCTGGAATCTTCCCATCCACCCCATATGCACTAACAAAATTCTGTCACTTCAATCTTAAAACCTGCCCAGAATCCAACCACCTCTCACCTTTACCTGCTGGAACCCTGTTCAAGTCCCTATAATTTTTCACTGGATTTGTTGCCATGACTACTTAAGGGTCTCCTTGTTTCCAGCCTTGGCCCTCAATTGTCAATTTTCAAAACAATGACTGGCAGAATCCTTTAAAAACATACATCAGCTCATCATACGCCTCAGCCCCAAACCCTGCAGTGGCTCTTCCCCTCTCACACAGAATAAACTCAAATCCTTACACTGGTCTACAGACCCTACACACAGTCCCTCCCCCATCTCTCTCTAACTTTGTGTCCCCTCTCACACTCTTGTGGGGTCATAAAAGTCTTCTTGCTGTTCCTTGAAAAAGCCATTCATGCTCTTGGCTAGGTCCTTTCCTGTGACTTCTCCCTCTGCCTGGAATCAACTCTTCCCCTTGGCATCCACACGCATGCCCTCCCGCCCCTTCAAGGCTTTCCTCCAAAGTCCCCTCTTAAGCTAGGCCTTCTTTGAACATTCTGTTTACATTTCCAACCACCAACCCTCCAGGCAGCAGCTCATGCTCTTCTTTCTCATCTTCCTGGTTTTTTCCCCCTTTATAGTATACAACCTTCGTTGCCTTCTAATACAATTGACAAATACTTACTTTTTAAATGGTTTGCTTCCCCTCACTAAAATAAGTTTCACGAAGGCAGGAATTGTGTCTATGTTGTCCACTCTTTATCTCTGTCGCCCAGAATAGAGTTGCTCAGAACTACTGACATTTTGGGCAGGATAATCCTTTACCACAGAGGGCTGTCCTGTGTATAGCAGAGTGTTCAACAACATCCCTGATCTCGGCCCGGCAGCTGCCCTTCCCCAGGTACAGCAAGCAGAACGTCTCCAAATACTGCCAAATGCTGCCCTTGGAAAGCCAAATCTCTCCCAGTTGAGTATCACTGGTCTACAGCTATGCGTAATACAAAGCAAATGCTCAATACATACTTGCTGAAAGAATAAATCGAAGTGAAATGAGTTAATATCTTAAGTACATAGAACAGTGTTGGACACATAGTAAGGACTCAGAAAACAATAATTATGATGAACGTGTTATTTTTACTATTATTGCTGCATTGTTGTTACATCCAGAATAAACTACGGAGACAACCAAACTGTATCATGCGGAGCACTAGGACTTGAGACAGACTTCATTTTTAAAATATATTTGAATTCTTTTAAAAACCGCAGTGCAAAGCCTCACATCGAGACGAGTGAACACGTTGGCTACCACCAATTCATTAACTTGTGTTGCCACATTAAATTGTTCTGTGCAGACCTCAGAATACATCATCTTCTGCCATCTCTGTGCATATATTTTAACTTTTTATAAATGTGCCGCTGATTCGGAAGGCTACAGTTTGGCACTGGTGTTTATTTTTATTCCTGTCTATTCCTGTCGGCTCATGTAAAACTGTTCAAGCAAGTATTCCATGGTAGAGTTGTATCAAACGTACATTGATTTAATCTGTCCAAATTCAACTATGTACGCTTGGCCAAAAAAATAAAGAGAGAAAGCATAATTTTCATTCAATGTGGACCCCTAAATGCAAGCCAATTACTTCATCTGGTGCTCAACTAAGCAACAGCAATCTGTTCTACCCTGGAGGGACAATTGGCTGTATTAAACTTAGCATGAAAAAAAAAATGGGAAACTCTACACAAAACCGATATACCATATTTTATGGGTGATCTGGGGTATTTTTCATGGCCAAATTTGACCATGTACGTTATAGTTCTTTTTTATCTACAGTCTCGAAATCCAAAACGTCTTTGAAAAATAGCATTTTGGAGGAACCCATTTGGCAGCAAATTCCTTGAGGTTATTTATGGTCATTGGTTTCCCAGTGTGTTTGATTACGAGATGCTGCCCCAGATCCTGCTGGAGGTGTTACAAAGGAGAACACACACTCATTCTCGCCTTATGAAAATTCTGATTTTCAAAACACATGTGACCACACAGGTTTGGAAGACAGACTGAGGACCAGCACCTGGTTTTCAACTCTCTTGCTACTTTTTACCTTGACGCCTGAATAGGATGTTGCCTGGTGGTTTAGCAATACCGCTGTTATGTACCCTACCCAAGACATGGTCCCTGCTTGTGTGCCTTCTGTCAAAAGGATAATCATGAGTGAAGGCTTATATAGCGTTTGGGTAGTTTTTGTGCTTAATATTAAGTTTGGGGTGCTTGTTGTCTCATTTTTATATTTACAGCATTAAATTAAAGTAGTTATGATATAATTCGTTCAGCCACTAACCATGAGGACTGAATATATAAAACACAAAGTCTTATTTATTTTTATAATATTTATAAGCATTATCATTGTCATGGCTGGTGGTTCATCTTTGAAATCAGATTTCTTACTAGTGTTCCTTCACACTTCAGTAACAGTTTATTTGAACAGCATCCTGGGATTACAAGGCAAACTGTTAAAAACTGTCACATCTGCTCCCACATGTATCCTCTTATTTGCTCAATGCAGACTTTATCAGAAAAGCTGATAAGCCACTAGCCAGATGGGTTAAGTAAAGGAAAGAGAAGACATAAATGACCAAAAGCAGAAGTGAAAGAGGGAATATCATCACAGCACCCATAAACATGAAAAGGATAGGAAGGAGTATCTTAAATAACTATATCAATAAATTTGATGATAAATGGACACATTCCTTGAAAGACACAAACTACTGAAGCTTACTAAAGAAGAATCTGATCATTTGAAACGTCTATTAAAAAATTTAATTCCAAGTTACGCACTTACCAATGGACCCTAATGATTTCATTTGTGAAATCTAGATTAAGCATTTAAGAACAAAGGCAAAGGAGTAGGAGAGATCTTTGGGGAGATTGAGCAGAAGTAATTTGTATCTCAACTGTGGTTCAAGCTCTATAATATATACATCATTCAAAACTTTTTGAGTTATACACCTAAAATCAGGGTTGCGTTTTACTATATGTGAATTATATCTTAATACAAATGAATAAAGAAAGATGGTGAAAAAAGAGAAGTGGAAACTATCTGGGGGCCACATATCCAGGCTGTCTGAGACAGCAAAAACCAGCGTAAGAATGCTCAGATGACAAGCCCACAGAGGTTCACAAGCAAGAGGGTCTAAAGGGTTGTAGGTTTCACAACCAGTTTCAGTAGAAGCCCTACCCACAAGCACAGGTTCCCTCTAAAACCACCACAAAGTCCCACCTTCAACTTTCCACCCGGCAGGCTCTAGAAGAACACAGAATCAATCTAACATCTGGTAGTTTTCCTCCCTTTTTTTTTTTTAATTTAAATTCAATTAGCCAACATATAGTACATCATTAGTTTCAGATGTAGAGTTCAATAATTCATCAGTTGCATATCACATCCAGTGCTCATCACATCACGTGCCTGCCTTCATCCCCATCCCCCTCCCCCCTCCCCTCCAGCAACCCTCAGTCTGTTTCGCATAGTTAAGATTCTCTCACGATTGGTATCCCTCTGATTTCTTCCCCTTCAGTTTTCCTCCCTTCCCCTATGATCCTCTGTGCTATTTCTTATATTCTACATATGAGGGAAACCATATGATAATTGCCTTTCTCTGATTGACTTATTTCACTCAGCATAATAGTTTTCCTTTTGCTGGAGAAATATTTCTCTTCCGTCCCCATGGCTCCTGTGAGGAGGTGCACGTATATGTCTATTCAGTGGTTATGACCACTTTCCTTGGGAAATAACCTGCTATTCTCAAATGTGGAAGAGACAGTTTTAGTTTAACAACAAAGGCCTGAAAAGGGAATTAAAATAAATTTCTTAGCTCAAAGTAAAATACACAAAATTAAATAATTTTGTCTGTCTCCCTTTCACTTCTAGGACTCGAGATTTTATTAAGGTTCACAAATGTCACGTGTAGACCCAAGTGTCATCATTTTTGCTTTTTTTTCCCCTACTTTGTTAGGAGCTGAACTGTGTTCCCTCTAAATTCGTATGTCAGAGTCCTAACCCCTAATAACTCAGAATGTGACTGTTTTTGGAGGTAGGGTCTTTGAAGAAATGATGAGGGTTAAATGAGGTCATTGGTGCGAGCCCATGTCCTCATAAGAAGAGGAGATTTGGACACAGACACACACACAGAGGTAAAACTATATGAAGACACAGAGAGAAAATGGCCACCTGCAAGTCAAGAAGAAAGGCATTAGAAAAAGAAAGAAAAAACCCTGCAGACACCTGGACTTTGGTCTAAAGTCATGAGAAAAAAAAAATTTCTGCCCGCCAGTCTGTGGTACTTCCTTATGACATCCCTGGAAAACTCAAATGGTGCCTTTCCAGGTCATGCATAATAAATACAGGTCCCACTCTGCATTCAGAAGTTACACCTTGCTAGGGCCATATCCCAGAAAAGGCAAGAAACTCCAAATGCGCTTGTCCCAAATGGAGTCAGACGTGACTCAGCCAAGCTGGACACTGATCTCAGCCTTCAAGTTCATTTTAGCAGCCCTGGAGCAATTACAATGTGAGCCTTTTCTGTAGGACGTCCTGATTGCATTTGTGCCTCATTGGTGCCCATATCTGAAAGTGAACAAAACAGGCATTTGGTTAATTACATATTTTTCAACCTGAACAAATTTTATTCCTGAATCCAACCCAGCTTGTGTTTTCACTACTCCAAATGCAACAGTGAGCTGTGCGGGGCGACAGAGTAATTTTCTACCCAAAAAAAAAAAAAAAAAAAAAAAATCACAACAATAATTTGAGAGTCCTAAAATTCTTTGGGATGGAGGGCAGGGAGAGGAGAACAAAAGAGGATATTTATTTTCAACTGAAACAGACTGAGCATGGTCTCTGCGCCAGCCTCTTGGTCAAGGAGCACAGAGCCCTGGAGCTCCTATGTTCTCTGAAATGCCTACTTTACAACATAATGCTTCACAGCAAGGACTTGAAAACCAGAGCAACTTGGATATCAATTCTGGTTTCATCATTTATTGCTCTGTTTCATTCGTCTAGGGGCCTCAGTTCCCTTTCTTCTTCTTCGTTATTTATTTATTTATTTATTTATTTGACAGACGGAGATCACAAGCAGGCAGGGGGGTGGGGAAGCAGGCTCCCCGCTGAGCAGGGAGCCGGATGTGGGGCTCGATCCCAGGGTCCTGGGATCATGACCCAAGCCAAAGGCTGAGGCTTTAACCCAGGCGCCCCTCCCTTTCTTCTAAGATGGTAATTTTATTACTTTTTGGAAGGCACGTGTTAGTTATCACCATTTATATTCAATAGAAACTGTCATCCTTGTGATAAGAGTTTGAGACACTGTAAAGCACTTCTAATACACTCTTGTTTTTAACCCTAACATGCCACTGTGAAGTCAAGGCAGGGTATTGTTAAACCGGTTTTATTTGTAAGGAAATTGGACCTAAAGAGGTTTGATGACTTGCTTGTGGCCCCACAAGGAGATGGTTTTCTACTTATGTCCAAGTCTTCAAACTCATAATGCTATGCACTTCCCCATCAATACACTGTCTTCGCCCTTGCTAAGGGTGACATGGAAGGTTGCTTTAGGACAGGATTTATGTTAAAAATCTGTCTTCCCTCCTGCAAGTTATAATCAACAACCCATAAACCAGGCAGACTGCAACCACGCCAGACGAATACAAGTCTGCTAAATGCTTTCTGCTAAGACAACGGTTATCAACAATGATGATCTTCACACTCACACCAAAAAAAAATCACAAAAAATCCCCTGGGGCTACCTGCCTGGAATCAGGTCATTTTAAGAATTCATTTAATACAACTGTGCTTTGAAAAGCACCTGCCTTGGGCCCAGAGCGACACTATCAGAAGGCAGCCCATTCCTGGAGCCCTAGCGGCTGAAGGCAAAGGCCATTAGCTAGCCTCCTGGCTTTTCATCACAGAATTCCCCCTGCGGGGGATCTGAGTGATCTTAAGAGTCAAAGGCCATTTGCCTGGGGTGTGCTCTCTGATGCAGAAATGTCTGGGCCTGGGCCTGGGCTTGTAAAGCAGTATAGCTCAGACTTTTTAAAACACAATCTTCAGTAAAAGACATATTTACATCATGACCCAGCAACAAGTGTGTTTGAAAACAGTGGGTACAGAATCAGTTTCATAACTACAACCAACACTTTTAAAAATGAATTAGAAGGGAATGAAGTGGAATGGAATAATGATAATAGAATAGAAAGTGCATTGCATGTAGTAAGGACTAAGTATCTACCCTCCGTCTATCTATCATCACGTATCACTTTATCTATGAACTGGGACTTCAAGTTTAATCTACTTCTGACTGTGAGTCATAGTCAAAAATGTTTGGAAGACCACAGTGTAGATGATGCCAACAGAAGGGGGTTGTAGTGTTTAGGGATTTGAAGAAAAAGCCTTAAAAAGGTTTGAGAAGATGAGGAAGTTCTACCTTTCCCCTGACTGGGTTCTTTCGGAGGCTCCTCATCCCCATTCCCCAGAAACCCCCTTCCTTGCTGGGTACACGCAGTCCCGGGTGATCTAGCCTGTGACATCTCCAGCCTCATGGCTGACCCCTCTGCTTAAGTAATTAAACAAGAGGGCCATGAGTCTGGGGTGGCTCTAATGCCTTAGAGGCCCATAAACAAACCACAACCTAAGCCAAGCTCAATGCATTCAAACTCAAGAAAATGAAACTTGAAAACCATCATCAGAGATGACCAACCAGGCTTTCCCAAATAAGTCAACAGCTTCAGCTATAGCCAATGAAGTAATGTCCTTGCTTTTGTTTCCACATCCCTATAAAAACCTAACCCCAAGCGCCTGTTGGTGGGGGGCCCCAACCGCCATGGACTCGGCACTGCCCTACTCAAATCAATGTATGCTCAAATCGACTCTTGTAAGTTTTCATATGCTTCGGTTTATCTTTTAACAACTCCCATCGCCATCCCATCCTCAGCTTTAGCGACGCCAGTGCATTTGCTGTTTGGGGAACACTCCAAGCTCCCCCATCCCTTCAGGCCTCTGCTCACGCGTTGGTTCCGGCTAGCATTCCTGTTCTCACTGTGCCTTCGCCTGGATGACTCCTCCTCAAGGCTTTCAGTTGTTCATGGAGTGGTGGCCGCCTCCTCACTCAGCATTCATGAATTCATTTAGTATTTAAACAAATATTAACAAAACACAGACGGAGATACTGGAGATAGAGACTTTGGTCAACAGGACAGAAACACCTGCCCTCCTGGAGTTTATATCCAGTGAATGCACAGATGATAAATAAACAACGAAATATATAATATAATGTGATCAAAGACAAATGAAGCACGGCAGGGAGTGAGGAAGTAGTAGAGGAAACCTTCAGTGAGGGATAATTGTGAGCAGAAAATGGAGTTAGGCTGCGGAGCAGACCACGAGTATGTCTGGTGGAAGAGTGTTTCAGGGCAAGGGAACAGCAAATGCAAAGTCTCTCCAGCGGGACCAGGCTTAGTGGTCCCTGTTGACTGGGCCACGTTAGTTATTCCTCCTATAAACTCCTTAGCACTTGATATATACTCTTATTACACCAAATGATGTTTTTTCATTTTTTTTTCCTACATAAATGAGCTCTTGATGGCATCTGGGAACTAGTTCCCTCTACGTATTTGAGTGTGTAAATAAAGAAATTAACAAGCAAGTAAGGAAATGATTGATAGGTTGAATGCATGGATGAAGCTTGTCCTTTCTTAGGATCCTTCAGAGTGAAGTAGGTCTCTATAACTAGGAGGAATGATGGGGGGGATATGGTCCCTCCTTGACAGCATAGATAAGGAAGTTGATATCACAGAAGAAAAGTCACTTCCAAGGGTCTTTCTGGAAATTCGTGGGAGTAAGGGTCAAATTCCTGGTTTCTGAACAAACCATGTCTAGAGACTAATCTCTCCACTAGCCCTGTAGCTATATCTCAAAGGGAAGGGATTAGCAGAGGAGACAGGGTTGTCTCTGGTCTTCATCCAGGCAGCAGGGGGGTTCCAAGAAACATACACTTTGAAAGGGAAACTCTGGAAAAGAAAAAAAAAAAAAAAAAAAGAAAGAAAGAAAAAGAGAGAGAGAAAGAGAGAAACAAACTTTTCTTAGAATTAACCTAGCTGATATGAGCAAAACCAAAAGAAGAGGTGAGTAGATTGCTTAATTCTTTGAAAAATGTGCCCCAGTAGGCTGAAACATCCAAACTCATTAGTTTGGGAAGTAAATTGCCTCTCAAGATAGAGTTGTGTTGAATCAGTGTTTAGAAATTCCTCTTGGGTTTGTAATATTCAGTCTTGTGAAAAGAGATGCCATGCCCATGAAAATATTTTCAACTGTCTAGAAAATGCATCCTAAAATATCAGAGCTAGAAGGAAAAGATGAACTTCCCCCCAAAAACTCAAGTGCTCTGGCTTGCGTGGATTGTGCCCAGAACCTGGCCTGTTCCCTCTCATGTCAGGGTCCTTGCCTCCTACCATACTGCATTCTTTTACCCATTGAAGATATTTCTCTCCTTCAGTCTGTGAAACAACATTCCCTCCAATTATATGAATATAACTGAAAAGCACAAATCTTTATTGGCCTTCTCCCAGATTCCAAGATATCAGAGGAAAGATTGCAGCACTGTCACATCAAATTAAGTGTCGGATGAAAAGAGCTCCAGAGAATCTGAAATCCAAGGGCCTCTTCCTATCTTGCTTTGTTTCTCTGGGAACTCCTATGGTTCAAATAAAGCTTAACGAGAGCTAACCTCAGAAATACCCACTTTTTCTCAGCACAGATTATATTGGGAGGCGATTTAGAGATTCCTGACAGATAATGGCAAGGTTGTGAAGTTTGCTCAGGGATAGCATATGACTTGGAAAGGTCTTTGCTTTTTACATTTCTTAACCAGTAATCAAAGAAAAAGAATATTGTGTATTTGTAAGTATTTATTTTGGGATATTTTTTGGTTTAATATCTGTTGCAAAGATGGTGTGGAAAGTTCCCATGTATCCCTCACACAGTCTTCTCTATCATAACACCTTACATTACTGTGGGACATTTGTCACAACTAAAGAACCACGGTCAGTCATCATTACCAACTGAAATCCATACTTCATTTGGATTTCACTGATTTTTCCCTAATGTCTTTTTTCTGTTCCAGAGTCCCATGCAGAAAACCATATTACGTCTAGTCACCAGGTCTCCTTAGACTCCTTGGATCTGTAACGATTCCTCCAGACTTCCTTTCTTTCCGATGATCTTGAGAGTTGTGAGGACTCCCCCTCAGATATTCCATACTCTGCCCTTCACTTTGCACTCGTCTTTTATCTTTTTCACAGTGAGACCAGGGTAATGGGTTTTAGAGGCGAAGACTACAGAACTAAAATGCCGTTCCCATCATCATTTTGTTTTTTAAATATTATTTATTAATTTGAGAGGGACAGAGAGTGAGCATAAGCAGGGAGGGGGAGAGGGACAAGCTGACTGCACTGAGAACAGAGCTGACGTGGGGCTCGATCTTACGACCCTGAGATCATGACCTGAGCTGAAATCAAGAGTCTGACACTCAGTGAGCTGAGCCATCCAGGCACCACCCCCATCATATCATTTCAAAGGTACATGCAATCAACATCACTTACCACTAATGATAACCTTGATCACGTGGCTAAGACACGACTAAATAAAAACGGCAAAATTTTTAATCATGTGTCAGAAATCACTTAAGTTGCCAATACTCCTCTCACTACACTTTCCAAGAGCACAGAAGCCACGTGGTTTGCAAAATATACCCAATTCTTCCTCCTGCTAGTCCTTTGTTCATGCTGCTTCCTCTGCCTAGAACTCACTGGCCTTCTGCCTTGGCTAATCCCTACTCATCCGTCCATATTCAGTCCTTCCTAGACTTATGTTACTTCTTCTGGGACTCTCATTGCCTGTTTGGGCAGGATACCTCTACTGTTTGCTCCCCTAGTGCCCAATGCTCACCCCTTGGCATGCTGATTTATATGTGCTTACTGTTCTCCCACCTCCCTTTCTTCTGTGAGCTTCTGGAAGAACATGACCATGTATTATTGATTCTCATCCTTAGGGTATAATCATAAAAGGAAGTTGAGAAATGCTCATTGAATAAATGAGTGAACGAATAAACCTGAGCCTTTCAACCTTGTCCAGTAGAAATCATCATTTTTAAAATGGTGAAACCAAGGCTCGGGGATACTAGGTAACTTCTTGAAGTTCACACAGCTAGTAAGGACTATGTCCGTCATGTCAACATCGGTGCTAAGATCCTAAGAATCCGTCAGTTAGCTGGTCATGTGCACAAATTCCTTGTGGCTTCAGGCTGTTATTATGCTATCTTGCTTCGTCTTCTAAGTTCAGCTGTTACCATTTGGGTCTTGACTACAGTGCTCTAATTTAATGTACTTGATATTGAATCTTCATTGTGTGAGCTTCATGTTCTCCCCTCAAATTAGATGCAGGGTCCTCAAGGGACTTCAAGGCTCATCTCTTTGAAGGTGAGTTTAAGGGTTTGCCTGATGTTGGCAGACCAAATGTGATCGTGTACATTATTTGCACTCTCGGTCATCATGTTTTTTCTAGGGTAAACAGTTGCTAGTCCTAACTGTGATACAATCAAGGGCCCCAGTTCATAAAGATCACCAAATTCTGAGCTCATCCTTTGCTTTGTAGAGGGTTACACAGAGATCCAGATAGTGAATTGCCTGCCGAAGGCTGCTCGGCCAGATGGGGATGAGATGGTGTGCTGAACCCTCTCTCAGTGCCCTTCCAGTCCATCCCTCAGCCTGTACTAGAGTTGGTTGACCTCCAGAATACTATGTAGTCCATACATTCTCTCAGGAATATGGTAAAATCATAGAGTTCCTGAATACAGAATGAAGAATACCCGGGCCATATGTACAACATTTCTCCCAACTCTTCTTTGTCCTCCTTTGCTCTTTCCTCTCCCCTCCCTCTCCCTCTGCTTGACAAGTGGGTTACAGTAAGAGAGAGGAAAAGTGGGCAGAATGCCAAACCAATTATAACATCTAAACTTAACCTACAGCTAAACAAACATATGCTAGATTTTCTAGACGAGATCCAATTTCAACGATTCTGCTCACTCTCCCTGAAGAATTTCTCACAATGCTAAATTCAAACTGGGGACCTCAGCACTCTCAGCAAAGGTAGGCATTCTTTGTGGCTGTGCCAGAGAAACTCCAGCTGACTGTCAACATGGATAAACTTTTCCTTCCTGGCATTCTGCACCATTTTTGTTTTCTCACGCAAAGTCTCAGATTGCCGATTCCCCTTAATCATTGGTTAAACATCCTATCCGCTGTCATCCACAGCTGCCAACCCAAGGACATCCTAGCTACAACAGCATTCATCAAACCAATGTGCTCCCCTACTCAGTTTTTTTTTTTCTTTTTCTTTCTTTCTTTTTTTTTTTTGGTATGGCCTCCAAGCTAAGAATGTTTTCTGCATTCTTGAATGGTTGAAAATAAATCAAGAGAATAATAATATTTCTTGACATAGGAAAAGCACGTGAAATTCAAATTTCAATATCCATCAAGTTTTGAGTTTCACCATTTAAAAATTTGTAAAAAATTTGTTTTCTCTGGGGCACCTGGGTGGCTCAGCGGGTTAAGCCTCTGCCTACGGCTCGGGTCATGATCCCGGGGTCCTGGGATCGAGCCCTGCATCGGGCTCTCTGCTCAGTGGGGAGCCTGCTTCCTCCTCTCTCTCTGCCTGCCTCTCTGCTTCCTCGTGATCTCTGTCTCTCAAATAAATGAATAAATTCTTAAAAAAAAAATTTGTTTTCTCTTTTTTCATCCAAGTACCTATGGAGTAGCTTCCATGTTGCCTCTTGGCCCACAAAGCTAGAATATTTATTATCTACCTCTTTACATAAAAAGCTTGCCTCCTGTCCCAGAGAAAAACTGCCATGTCATGGTTAAAGTCTCAAGTCTTCGAATCAAGCTGATTGGGATGGAATTGCCCGCCGTGGGGCTTCAAAGCTGGGTGACTTTGCACAAGTTACATACCTCTTGCAAGTGTGTTCATCTATTAAATGGGGGCAAAATGGCACTTGGTCTTCAGGAATATCATGAGGATTAAATGGGAAGAGACACAGAAGGCACTTCAGCATGGGCCTGGCACATGTGCCTGGCTCAGGAAGTGTTAGTTATTATCAGTGTCTACAGCATCATCCCTAGTATCATTTATTATTAAAGTAATTCTTCTGAAGCTCAGTTCTGGAACTCCAAATCTCTCTAAAGTGGGTCCTCTACCAAAACGGTGATTACCAGGAGAAGATGATAACAGAAAAACATGGAAAACTCCCTTTCAGGCTCCTCTGTTTAAGTTCTGATAACAAGGATGCCATATACCGGCCTCTCATGAGATGTGGATCTAATTAGGTTTATTCACATTAGAGTGCCTACAAAGTTTAACCTTCAAAAGGAGACATTTTTTTTGTATTAATAGAGTTACTTGTTTTACCAAATAAATCTTTAGTTGGTGAAATAAGTAGACGATGGAGAAGGGAAATCGGTCAGCAATGGTAGAAAAAGAATATCTATCTAATCTTTGTGCACAGGAACAAGTCTTCCCTTAGTCCCTGTCATTGCCAGCTTGCATACTTCTCGCTACCCCCATTTGGGATTGTTCAATAACCCTACCTCTGCTTCCTCCAGCCTGATATACATTTATAGCGCCTGCACACACACTTAAATTTGTCTTCAGGAAAGCCAGATATATAAAAACAGTGTTGTATTATTTTGTTTTTAAATATTCATTTTCATTATAAATGCAATATTACCGGGGCGCCTGGGTGGCTTAGTGGGTTAAGCGTCCGTCTCTTGATTTCCACTCAGGTCATGACCTCAAGGTTGTGAGATCTAGGCCTACGTTGGGCTCTGTGCTGGGCATGAAGCCTGCCTAAGATTCTCTCTTTTCCTCCCCCTCTACTTCTCTAAAAAACAAAACAAACAAACAAAACACAATATTAAAAATTTGACAAACAAGGAAATAAAAGAGAAAAAAGCCAGTATCTCACCTCAGATATCACTTTTCCTGAGCATCTGCCTGCTCAGAGTTGTAATCGTTATATAGTTACATTCACATCATTCAGTGAATTCACATACTGCAGTTTTCACCTAATTGGTAAAAACACTTTTGTATGTTATTATATAGTCTTCATACCACTGGTTATTTGTATGCAGGAAACAACTAACCCAAATGGCAATTCTGAGGGAATTAGAGAAAGACTGTCTTTTCTCCAAGCCAAGGCAGACCCACATCAAGTACACTGTTGGACAAGCAATGCAGATTTCAATCTTTACTGGTCTCCACTTGCCCTTGGCTGGATGTCCATGTACAATGAATGATCCAAGACAGTATGCATGGCAGCCATGGCCAAATGCCTACCTGTTCACATCCCTAGCCTGGAGTCTTAGACTGTGAATCACAAGCTGCCAGTAGTGGGCTGGTCCTTGGAGCTGTCACTTCACCTATGTTCTGACACTACTATCTGAGTTTCAAATCTTCTTAAAGTATGATAGTTGCAGGAATGCCAAAGATAGGTAGGGGAAATAATTACAAAATAACAAACAATAACAATAAAATAAAAAACAACAAGCAGGACTCAGGAGTCAGATACCTAGGTTAAAATCCCTCAGCCCTACTAACAGTTGTACCACAAAGGTACAGTAAGTCATTCATTTAGTCTTTGTCCCCAGTTCCTGGCACAGAGCTTCTAAAATCCTTGGGGTTCCCTGAGTGATGGGAGTGGCTGTCATTATTCATAACAAGCCCCTTTTGACTACACTTGAGTTTATGCTAATGAGGTGTCACAGGGTGGGGGTCCTAGCTTCAGGATGGGAAAACCTAACCTGTGATCAGTAGGTAAGAACTTTCAGCCCCTCTATCCATCCACCTCACCCTAGCGTTGAGGGAGGGAAAAGGGGACTAGAGATTGAGTTGTAAAAAACTCTTCAATAATGAAATTCGGAGAGCTTCTGGGTTGGAAAACACATTGATGTGCTCGGAAGGTAGCCTCCATATACCTCACCTTGTACGTCTCTTCCATCTGCTTGTTTCTGAGTTCTATCCTTTGTATTAAACTGATAAATGTAAACAGGTGTTTTTCTGACTTCTGTGAGTTATTTTAGTAAGTCATAGAACCTGAGGAAGGGAGTCACGGAAACCTCCAAATCTGTAGAGAGCTGGCCGGGAGTGCGGGTAGCCTGGTCATTCCATCTGCAGCCGGTATCTGAAGTAGGGCAGGCCTGTGGACTCTGTACTTACTCTGGGTAGGTGGTATCAGAATTGCATCAACTTGCCAGATCCCCGGTTGGTGTGGAGAATTGGAGAACTGGCATGGAAAAATGGCACACCTTTGGTGTCAGAAGTGGGGTCAGAAGATACCACACAACACTCTTCATTGACTGCCAGTGACAGTTCACAGAACAGGGGAAGAGATTTCCCTAGCACGGTCCAACAATTCTCAGGCTCTCCAGTTCCCATTCCTTCCCAACCTCCCACTCGTGGGTGTGGAGACACACTCATTAGACAAAACACTCCCAATGTATAGCCTCCCCAGGACAAGTCTGGGGAAAGAATCATCTCCACCATAAGTTAACAAAGAAACTATTTCGGAAGTGCTGCCTAATTTGAAAAGTTCATCTCTACCCATAGCATCTGTAAATCACATTATCCTGCAGAGTAGAGTTCAGTCCTTTTTATTTAATGACCCCCTCCCTTTCCAAATCAGGTCTCTTGGAGCTTGCAGGGAAAAAGAACAGACCCCATGGCAAGAGCTGCTTCCTTCATTACTAGAAGAAAATCATTGCAATCGCTGCCCTAGCAAGGATTCAATTAAATTCTTAGCCAAGGGCCCTTGTTCTCTGTAGTTTCTATCTAGGGAAAGAAGGCGAGAGAAAGCTCTTGATCTGTCAGGGACTCCAGGTTTTGCTCTTAGCTTCATCAACATTTTATTCATATCTCCGTAATGGCACCCAACATTTCAGGATTTACCTTCTTGCTACCTGCCCCCCTCATCTCCGCCCACCCTATTAAACCAGAGGCACCTCAAAGACAGGGTTGACTCAGCTGGTGCAGCAGAAGCTAACAGAGTGTCTGGCCCACAGCGGGCAGCCAGTGAACAAGTGGGTAACTCTGTGTGTTTCTGTGTGTATAAATAAGGCATGAACCAATAAATGAATAAATAGCTAATCCTACCTTTCAGGATTCTTGCCAACAAGAGAGGAAACTAGAGGAAACATGGAACACAGTTCCTAGTCTATGTCCGTGCTCAGGAAATGCTGTTTCTTCTAGTCATTTTCCAAATACAAAAGCTCCAATTTTGCGTCCGTGGTTGATGATATCATTATCATTTATATATTGGTTTACTATAGTAAGTGGACACTTTGAAGAAGTCCTCAGCTCAGTTTTTATCTGTGCTTTTAGCTATTATATGGTTATTTTATCATTGTATTGCGATGTATTCCTGGGAGCAAATCTCTTTTCTTATGTTATGAGCAAAAGGCCTCCTTGCCAAGGATGGTTAAGTGCTAAGTACAGCATCTATTTGGGATTACAACTGGGGTCCTTGAAAAAATACAGGGTATATAGAAAAGATAAGCTTTAACCTAGAGGGAGAAAATATCAGCATATTGTAGGAATTTAGGGAGAAAGTGGTATAAAACATCTTAATTTTAAATGATATATGAAAACCACCCAGCCATTAAAGGAAGAAAGTGTTTTAACCTAACAGAGGGAAGAGGGGAGACCTGAAAATATTGTAACCGTTTACAGAAAAAAAAATTGCTAGGCATATCTTAATTCAAAAGCAGATACTAAAACTACCCAGCCATAACCAGTGTGGAAACACAAAGCCTTTCCAGATATTATATTTGATCATTAAAAGAGAAAGCATTTTCAAGGTCTGGTTTTCTATTTTATTCTGTTTAGCTGTGTGTGTGTATGTGGTTCCTTTTATCTTTACTTAATGAGAAGAAGCAAAAGGGAATAGATTAAGAATTGTTAAATCAAGTTATGTTCATTTTAGTCCATCAGAGCTTTGTTTGTTTGTTTCCCAGAGAATTGGGGGACCTAGTGAACATTCAAAATAAACTAAAATGGGATTTTGTTTTTCTTACTCATGCCCAACCTCCTTAAAACCAAAACCACTCTGCCCATTGAGCTGTATCAAACTGAAGTTTGGCATCCATAAACCAAGCGACAGTTCTTTTAAAACCTTCAGAGTCATAACCATTCTCTTCCTTGGATAGAGCCACGGGACCCCTAACTATAATCACCATTTAATTTGTTTTCTCCTTCTTGGGGATGACAAACTTTTTTGCGACTAAGTTCCAATTAAGGAAGAATTAAGAGAAACCACTCCTCTCTGGATCCAAGCAGAATGCAAGGGGGCTCCTGGCTTGGGTCTTCTAAATGGGAGAGAAGCCAGATTATTTGTGTAGCTTAATTTATATCCATTACAATTACAATATGGTGAGTCTGATGCCGGTAATGATCACTTGGAAGCCAGCCACGGTTTCCCTCCGTCTGGCTCTGGCGGGGTGTTCCTTTCAAGAGCCATTCCTGCCCAGGCTTTCCTCTATTGTCCATAACCAAAAGCCTTTCCTATTCAGGCTGCAGCAAGCCCAACTCTGTACCCATGGCCAAAGAAGGAAAGGATCGGCACATAAATGTATCTGACAAAGTCATCAGGGATTAGAAAACAGAATCGGGCAATAAACATGGTAATTAGATAATTTGAGACTTCAGCATGGGGTTCTTTGAAAATGCAATCTCAGAACAGGAGTCTGGAGCTGATTTTGGCACCGTGAAGGAGAATTATGAGAGGGTGGACAATTTTTAATGACATTTATCTATTTTTCATTGACAAATTAATAATTTTTTCTGTCCATGCTAGGGAAATTTTAATGACGCAGTTAGGAAAAAGAACCCCCCCCCCCAACTCCATCCCAAGCTGCCCAGTTATAGAACAAGCAACCCCAGAGCAAACTCCCTCTTCCCCGGAAGCCAAAACACAGTTTGGCTTGAGTATGTAACGAGTGCTTGTTGGATGCTTAAGAATTCAATTCAGCTGCTATTTAGAAAATAAAAAAAGGTAGAAGGAAAGAGGGAAAGAAGGAAGGAAGGGAGGGAGGATGGGAGGGAGGGAGAAGAATGAAGCAACTATCTTTTTCTGCCGCCAGTTTAATAGCATGGAAGTTTTAATTATGTTTTGCCATTTCACGGTGGAAGGTTTTGGATATTTAACCAATCTGCAGGTTGTGCTCCAGCTTGGTGTGTTTGCTGTGAGGAAGCCTTGATGCATCCAGGAAGGCCTCCCTCTGTGTTTGGAGAAGGGAGAGAGAAGCTGGCTCACTATGACTTCCTTCAGAAGGTCACCTCCAAACACCCAAGACTGAGTCCTGAGCTCCTGCTAGGGCCGCTGCACCTCATCTCCCTCAGTACCCTGACAGGGATGTGGTTGTATTGATATCACTGGCTTTCTGGTCTTTCCTCCTCCCCTAGCTTCTGAGCTCCTCCAAAGAAAGGACTGTGTGCTCTTCCCTCTGGGATTCCAAGTCCTTCCAGAGCTCCTGGCTCAAAATGGCTGAGTTATTTATTGAATAAATGAGG
Source organism: Martes martes (assembly GCF_963455335.1). NCBI lineage: Eukaryota > Metazoa > Chordata > Mammalia > Carnivora > Mustelidae > Martes > Martes martes. Next base: position 14,398,116 of record NC_137891.1, on the reverse strand, counting down.
GGTTAGGGCCCATAGGAATAAAAAAATGTTCTCATAAAAAAAAAAATCTGTGTTGGAAAGATTCCATGTTCTATTTTCCTGCTAAGGCTATTTGCTTAATTTCTTATACCATCCTAAAATATAACCTTTGAGAGATCAAGATAAAAAAGAACCTTGGACTCTCAGGCTCTCAGCCTGATCAATGATCAAAATCACACTCAGAAGTTAAAATATCGATTTCCTAATGAAATTCCCAGATGGAGGTCTACAATACTGTTGCTTTATAGTAGTAGTAGTAGTAGTAGTAGCAGTAGTAGTAGTAGTAGCAGCAGCAGCAAGATCTCCAGTTGATTCTGAAACATTGGAACCTCTACTTTTGAAATTAGAAGATCCAATCCTTCCAGTTGATGGATTAGGTCATTGATCAGAAAGGAGAGACTTGCCCAAGGTCAAGAGCAAATTAGTGGCAGAGGTAGGACTTGGACCTAGGTTTCCTGATTCTCAGCTCTTTTATCTCTTTCTTGCATTTCGAGAGCTTACAGGTTTACTGAGCACTTATTAACGTGCCAGCACTCTGCTGGGTGTTGAAAATAAAAGACAAATAGTAGTAAAGCTCCTTCATTAAACACTTAGTATATATGTGATACTGAGTGAGATGCTTTATTATATAACACAACCCTGTAATGTAAGTAGTAGGGTAATTTAGAGAATTTTGACTTACCTTGGTTACCTTGCTCAATAGCACTAGTTTTTAGATAGTGGGCCCTGCTGTGGGAGAATTCAGTCTAACAACGGAACTCAGAGAAGCACCTACAGAACCAGGGCTACGTGGTAGGATGGGGGTTTTGCCTCTATCTTTCCTAGAGCTGCTGACTTGCATGAAGTAACAGACTGAGGAGGAAATAGACTCTCTTCACCTAATAAGATATAGACTATAATAAGGTACAGAAGATGTGTCCAAAGGACCCAGTCTTCGTGGAAGAAGGTTTTTGTGGCTTTTTTTCTCAATATCATCCTCCTGCAGACAGTGCGCTGTGAAGCCCAATGCTTCTCTTCCCTGCTTCTATCCCCAAATCTGAAACTCCTGCTAAGCTTCTTACAGCTGCAGAAATGAACACAGGAGGCTACCAACCTTGAAGAGTGGACTTTGAAGATAGGACCGGATGGGTGACGGGGTTAAAGGGCTCAGGGTGTTGATTTAGGAGGAAAGAAGATAAGCAGGAAAGGCCCCAAGGATCAGACTCTGCAGATGATGAAACTGGCCTGAACCGGCTTGGAAATCCTAGAACAAAAACCCCAAACTCCCGAAACGGAGCTCAGGGCCAAGGTAAATGATCTACAAAAACCACTCCAAAATGCCCTTCATTTTACAGATTCTCAGTCAATAGGAAAGTGAAATATATTATGCAGGACTTCCTGTGCTCTTTATGCCCCCCCCCATATTAATTAACATTTTGTAACACACTGTTCCACCCTTCTCTTCCATGATGGGGTGGAGCAGGGAGCAGAACAATGAGTGCATTCCAGAAGTTCTAAGGAGCCCACATAAAAGAGAAACTAGATCGGCCTGAGGCTAGGGATAAGATAAAGAAAATTATCTGGGAAACCAAGACAATGCTGGGGGAGCCTTGCAAACAGAAAGAGCCGTGGTGGTCCGTTTAGAACACAATGCTTGGGGTCTCCTGTTCTGGAAACTTGAGGAAATGCAGATTTCTAGACCTTCTCTCTGAGACTCTAATAGGTTTAGAGGAGGGTTTTTTGTTTTTTGTTTTTTTGTTTTTTTAACTTAGTATACATAATTCAAATACAGGAAGTCCCTGATCTTGGGCAGGAAACACTTTACATCTTTGTTTCCACCAACCTTTAAGTGAAGTTGAGCATTTTGAAAGTCGGCAACAAACTAGGGAAACAGAGTATCTGTGATGCCACCAACAGAAACCACAAAGAGTTTAAAGTCGGTAGATATCTCAAAATCATGTTGATGCTGAAACAACGGAAGTTACTGAACTTGATGCTAAATCTTACTGAATGTGTTAATAAATAAATGTATCTTACTACATCAGAAAATTGATATACAGTTCTAGAGATACTAAACTATATAATTATTTTCCCTTGTGATTCTATGTATTTAATTGCCTGCATTGCTGTGAGAAGGGAGTCCAAGGCCCAAGAGGTCTGTAGCACGAAACGTGCCACTACTTCTTACAGAGTAAGTTCCAGAAGTCTCCATTTTTTTTAATTTTAAAGTAATTTAATTTTTTTTAAAGATTTTATTTATTTATTTGACAGACAGAGATCACAAGTAGGCAGACAGGCAGAGAGAGAGAGAGAGGAGGAAGCAGGCTCCCTGCAGAGCAGAGAGCCTGATGCAGGACTTGATCCCAGGACCCTGAGATCATGACCTGAGCCGAAGGCAGAGGCTTAAGCTGCTGAGCCACCCAGGTACCCCAGAAGTCTCCATTTTTAATACGCAAACCTGATATTTCTGATGCTAGCCGTCTAGGGACCAAACTTAGAGAGATGCTGGTGGAGGTTATATGTGTGTGTATGAGTGTGAGTGTGTCTATGTGTGTGTGTCATGTGTTGGTATAAGTTTGGGAGGGTGGGGGGGTGGATGTGTATGTGTGTGTGCATGTAAGTGTGCGTGAACATGTGTGTGTGCATGTGTGTGTGTGTGTGTGTGTGTATTTCTAATGCAGAGGAATCTAGGGTGAAATGGAGTGTTGCAGAACAACAGAGCATGAAAATGAGACAGGAAAGTCAGCCAGGCCTAATATGCAAGTCTTCCCAGGAAAGTTCGTTAAGCAGAGCGCAAGGAATGTCACACTCTCGAACTTAAACGTGAAGTCATAAACGAGTAATGCATACCACTTAGCCACCCAACTGTGATTTATTCTTCCCTCCCCACAGTCACTGTTAAATCACAGAAGCAAAGCTAGCAGGCTTTATGACAACAGTGGATTTATGTATACACTATGTCTCTTATTAGCCTGAAATCCAGACCAAGAACAGGAATGAAAACAAATGAGCTGTGAGACAAAAGGAAACAGGAAATGCCAAGAAACCAGGGCTCCACTGGTAACAAAGGTGGGGACCCGCGGGCTCCAGGATCCTTCTGGCGGACTGATCTCCTCTTGGCTGCTGTCCACAGAAAGAAGAGGCTGCAGCCACAAAGGGAGAGGCTATGCATGCTGCCCACCATCTTCCTTCAAGTGTTTTATCCAACCTCTCCATGTTTAATTATAAGCCACATTCATGTGTGGCTTCAACAGGAACAAAGAACTAAACTTAGTATATACTCCCTGACAGCCAGGTAATTGACATGCTTGATCTCATAGGACTTTGAGGAAACTACTCTGGGTCCCATTTGCCGGTTAAATGTGGCTCAGATGGGTAAAGATAGTGTTCAGCAGGTGAAAGTGCTACTCCCATGATCAACCCTTGCTACTTTTACAATTCCACCCTGCTTCTCCAATGTGTGCTGAGGAATTTCTTCAGTTAGGTGGGGAGAACAATTACATACTGTTTTTCTTTAAAAACAAAATCAAGTTAAAGACGGGGGCATGCACACACTCATGTCTTCCTCTGGACCCAAACGCAGTCCAAAGAGAGTAAAGGGATAATTCTAAGGACAAACCCTCAAAGACAAAAAACAAAAACAAAAACAAAAACAAAAACCACAACAACAACAGGACATAATAGTAAAATCTGAGAAGCCATGACGCAGACAGGGGATTGATATGACAGTGAACAAAAAGGGCAGATCCAAAGCCTGCAGAGGGAAAGCTGGTTGTATGGCTGGTTTATGCCACGTGTGTCCTCAGAGAAGCAGAAACTGGTGGAACTGTGTACCTCTGCATATAGGGACACTGGGGGTGCACAGCGAAAGGGTTCTCTTTAAATAGGTTTAAGAAGCTGTTAAACCCCACATTGATTTCTCTGTGAATCACAGCCAAGAGTCAGTTGCTTTACTGCAGCAAAAAAGCCTGGAGGTTTATTCTTTGGAAGAGCACAGCCAACCAGCCTTCCTTCGCTATGACCACCCATACATATTAAGGTGAATTAGGGTTGGATTTCCACATCCTCTCCCTCCTCTGCTGTGTACTGGGCTCCTTGTCTCCTAAAAACCTGCTGAATCTGGGAGATGGTGATAGATGACCCAGGCCCTTACAATGAAAGTACGGTCTCAAAAAGACAGAGAAGGCACGCTGGGGATTGAGAAGGCAGGGTAGCCAGGAAGAAGCATAAATTTCCCCACCATCAGTCCACAGAAATGCTGACACTAAAGGTTGTGGGAGAGAATTTTGCAGTGAGTGTCTGTATGATGCCAGATACTACAGACAGTTGTAAAAAATGTCCAAGTTTCCCCTGAAATTTCCTGGCAGGACAACTGGACTGGGCTCTACCCTTAGAGGTGCACTAAGTGTAGTAAATGTCATGATTGGACAGAGCCTTAGTACCGGGGGACCTGATTCTGCCTTGCCCTTGTTTGCAGGGAGAGGAAGGAGCATAAGGAGGACCAACATTTGGGGAGGACCAACATTTATTGATTCACTGTAATCATCTGCTGTGTGCTTCCCCTAAAACAACAAGAAAGGAAAAAGCTAAAAGCCCACAGCCACTGGGGGTTGCTCGGGACAGCAGAGAAGAAACTCTTTCCTGACCTTTCTCCCCTTCTATCAGCATATGCTGCTAAAAGGGAGAGAGCATTGTGGACTCTCTTTAAGAATAGGGGATGGGAGAGGTTTTTTAAGTTTTTTTCAAAGTTTCTGCTTTGCTAAAAGTAAGGATATGGGATGAATAGCTCACTAACTTAGGAAAACATTCAAATGCCCTTTTTGATTAGGAAAGATAAGACTCACTGTGATCTACAAGGAGGAGGTTGACACCAAGCAGAGATAAAACTCCCTGGAAAATAAAGGGAGTTTTCAACCCACCCCAATCCCCCAACCCACACCCCAGGAGACCTTAGGGTGGAAGAGATAGGAGCACAGGGCTGAAGGGAGGGACCAATGTCCAGATGATGTTGCTAGGCTGAGACCTAAGGAGAACGAGGCTGGAAATGTTCCATGGCTGGAGCTGGCCCGGGAAGTGTAGGGAGAATGATGTTGGATACACACTCTAAGGGGTGCCGTTTGTTCTTTACAGGAATCACTTGACATTGTTAAAAATCAAGTCATTAAAGACAAGAATGGGTTTACTAGGAAGTCCTTTGGAGGACTGTGAGAATCTTCAGACATCTTGGGAGCATGTTGGACTTCTCTCAGTCATGTAGAATGGGGACTTGAGTTGGTTTATTTTTATTTTTATTTTTTTAAAGATTTTATTTATTTATTTGACAGACAGAGATCACAAGTAGGCAGAGAGGCAGGCAGAGAGAGAGGAGGAAGCAGGCTCCCTGCTGAGCAGAGAGCTGGATGCGGGGCTCAATTCCAGGACCCTGAGACCACTACCTGAGCCAAAGGCAGAGGATTTAACCCACTGAGCCACTCAGGCGCCCCTTGAGTTGGTTTATTTAGGTCGTCAAGGAAAGGGTGACATGATAGAAGGCAGAGGAACACAGGGATATTAAAATATTGTCTCTTATAATCATCAGGAAGATAGGAAATGATTATTATGCTTTGGTTTTGTTGTTTTGTTTTGTTTGTTTCTGACCTCTGTGTCCCTCTTTGCTACTTGAGTTGTAGAGAATGTCCTCAGGTCACTTCTCAGAGTGTACGGTGGCACAGAAGGGAGTCAAAATATCTGGTTCCTCTCCTCCGAAGGACTCCCCAGGGGCTTCACGTAGAGGGCAAGTTTGGCTCAAAAGGGTTATCTATTTCACTGAAGATTAGGGAGTTTCATGGCTCATAAACTCTTGAGTTGTTAGTAATTTCTGGAAGAAGTTTGAAGGTCAGTAAGACGTGGTGAGCAAAATGCAGAACAAGGAGCTAGAAACTGCATAAGAAAATTGTGTGTTCTTGTCACAAGAATGGAGTAAGCCAAGAACACGTAATCCGATTAAAGAGAGATGAAGTCTCCATAAAGGCTGTGTATGCATCTTTCCTGGTTACCTTGGTAACTCCTCTTTGGGGATCATGATATTATAAGAAGGAAAAAAAAAATTAAAGTTGCACATGTGACCTAGCAAGAGCTTCCTGGAGGAAGGTCTGGGAGTGAAAGAACTGAGCTGGGCACAGAGTTTGGCTAAGGGGAAAATCTTGGGTGTTGTGGACCACTGTGCCCTCTGCTAATTGGGCACAGTCAGTTTAAATAATAAGCTAAATGGTTGCGGAAACACAGTGCTTCTCCTGCCACACTTTAGGCCCCCTGGCCTGTGGGAGTCACTTTGCGAACCCTGAGCAGGGATGGTAGAAACCGAGGCTCAGATGGCTGTACCTCCCTTTATTATCTGCACAGCAGAAGGGGTGTGTGGAAGTCCGGGCCAACATCCTTTCATCTCTAAAAGGAAGGTGGGGATGTCCCCAGCCCCAATCTCAGAGGGGTTTAGGAGGATTAAGTGAGTTAATATACAGAAAGCATTTTGAACAATGCTTGGCATGTAGTAAGTTTTCTTAATAAGTGAGCTGTTAATATTGTAGGTGTTCATAGTATCTAACAGACAAAGTTGGGGTAGAACCCAGAGTCAGCACTTCAGTGTCTATCTGAGCGTGATATCTGGGATGGCAAAGAGCAGAAAGGGAGGAAAGTGTTGGTTTGGGGCCAAGTCAAGTCCAAAATGCAGAGCTGCTGGGTCAGAGTCCCTGGCTCCCAGAGAAGACACAATGCTTACACCAAGGACAATGGTTCTGTGACAGCGAGCTGGGCCACTTCCCAGGGCTACACTCTGTGACAAGGACCCTGAACCCCAATGGGCTTGAACGTCAGGCCCCATTTCTTCGCAAACCAGTTTGTTCAGCTCAGGCCCAGAATAAAAGCTGTTCTCAAGTGCAAGTCAGATTCAGGAGGAACTGAATTCCAGCATGGAACCAGCATTCCAGGTTCCAGCACCCATGCCCCTACAGAGGTGCAAACACTCGGCACCTTCTCATCTTCTGACTCCGTTGTCAGGGTCAGCCCACTAGTCTCAGTGCAACCACCCTCTTGAAAATGGATGTGGGTTGAATTGGGTCCTCCAAAAAGATATGTTGGAGTCCTCACCCCTTGTGCCTGTGAATGCAACCTTACTTAGAAATAGGATCTTTGCAGATGTAATCAAGTTAAAATGAAGTCATACTGGATTAAGGTGGGCTCTCATCCAGTGGCTGCATCCTTACAAGAAAAAAGAAATTGAAGTTCTGTTACGGAGGGAATGTCATGTGAGGGGCAGAGGCAGAGGTTGGAGTTGATGTCTCTACAAACCAAGGAACACCAAGGAATGCCGGCAACTACCAGAAGCTAGAAAGAAGCAGGGACGATTTTTTCTCTAGAGCATTGAGAGAAAGTATGGCCCTGCTGGTACCTTGATTTCCAATGTCTAGCTCCAGAACTATGAGAGAATAAATGTTTGCTGTATTAAGCCACCAAGTTTATAGAATTTGGTTGCAGTAGCCTTAGAAAGGTAACACAAAAATGAACTTTGTGGCCCCACTGCCTTTGCCTACTTTTGAGCGGGTCATGTTCTCTTTTGCCCTCCGAGTAGCTCTAATTTGGAGTCTTTGGAGAACATATTGGGGGAGGCATCAGTCCTTTCTTACAGAATATCATCTGGTTCCCTTAGGCAAAGTGATGCACCACTCTCCAGGGCTCTGCATACCACAAGCATCAGCTGGCAGCAGTCCACAGGGAATAGAATTAAGTAGAAATACAATTTTGGATTCACCTGCTCTGGGTAGGGCCATCTGACACCCCCCCTGCATGCCTAACATGCCCTAAAGATCAGTATGAAGGTGACACTGCAACCCTTCCTGGCCTAAGCACAAGGTAAATGGTTTGGGCTGCTTCATTTGGAAGAGAAAAAAAGAAGTCAATCTCCAGAGAGTCTCTCCAATTTATTCCCAATTTAAGGATTAAAGAACTGAGACTCAGAAAGGTAAACCAATGTGTAATAGTAGAAAATAAAATGTAATGCATTTGTAAGCATGTCCCCTTTCTGTAATCATAATAAATGTCCTAAGAAAAATATGCCAAATAGAAAAAGGTATGGCGTAGAATCAAAAGACCAGGGTCACTTAAACGTTCTTCACAATTTTTGTCGTTTCCGTGTGCGTATCGCAAGGAAGGGTGTGACCTGTGTGGAACAATAACAGGGACTTTTTTTTTTTTTTTAAGATTTTATTTATTTATTTGAGAGAGAGGGAGAAAGCATGAGCCGGGGGAGGGGCCAAGGAAGAGAGTCAAGCAGATTCCCTGCTGGGCAGGGAGCCTGACATGGGGCTCGGTCCCAGGACGCTGAGATCATGACCTGAGCCAAGGGCAGAGGCTTAACCCACTGAGCCCCCCAGCCATCCCTGGAACACTGGCAGGGATTAACCAAAGCTGATACTCGAAAAACACTACAGCAAGAAAGGGACAGATCCGAGAGAGCTGAGGAAGAAGGGAAGGAAAGCAAAAAGAAAAGAATAAAGAAAAAAAGGCAAAAGAAAAAGAACAAAGTCTCTCACAAACTCAGATGTTCCAGCTCTGAGTTAAGGCACCAGCCGGGAACAGTTGGAAAAAGCCAGTTCAACCTGGAAAACCCCTCAGCAATGTGCTGGACTGAGCCAAACCCCAATGCCACGGCTTACATTTCTGGCCGTCGGACACACATTGATTTAATAACAGACTTCCAGAAGAGGCGGGGAACTGGGGAACCAACCTTTCATTAGCTGTGCACATCGATGTTGTGGTTTCTCAGAGGCAATAATTACAAGCCTTCATGTCCTGAGTTTGGAGACCATGGACAATAGATACCAGTGTCATTTAGGAAATGAAACGTCAACTTCATCATGGGTGAAACTGGTTTGGAGAACTACAGCTTGGATCTGCTGCCAAGAGGAGGTATTGAACATTTTCCAAGTCTAGACCACCCCCCTGTCTTGGGTGGAGTTTGCAAAGCAGTAAGCCTGCAGGGGAACCTTTAGCGGTAACAGAAATAGGCACCCCTTCTGGTAAGAGCGGCTCCTTGGGTACATGGCCTGGCACACAGAGTGAGGGCTATATCTCAGCCCCCACTGGTCGTCATGGCTGGCCAGGTGCTTTTGTGAGTATACTAACTGCTCAATTCCTTGCAGCTGTTCTGCCAAGGAAGCCCTCATTCTTCAGTCTGCAGAGCAGAGAAACTCAGCCTGGCTCCAACCTACCGATCCTAACGGAGCACCAGGGAAACCCTGCACCTCCGAACCTGTCTCCAGAAAAGGCCTGGATCCAGGTGTCCCGACTACATTGGAGATGAAGCAAACAAAGGAAACATCGTGCTCCGTAAGCAGGACAAGTGGCCTGAGAAGGTGAAGACAAACAGACCACGCAGACCCTGTAATGGGCCATCAAGGTCAAGGTACACCAACTAATGCAGAAGTTTAAAAAGTTTTGACAGAGACCCACAATAAGAGATATGTTTTAGTTGGTGGGAATGCAAACTGGTGCAACCACGGTGGAGAACAGTAGGGAGGTTCCTCAAAAAATTAAAAATAGAATTTCCATATGAAGCAGTAATTCTACTACTGGCTTTTTATCCAAAGAATATGAAAACACTAATTGAAAGAGATATATATATATACCTCCCCCTCTCCTTAAAGAAAGGCAGACTACAACCTGCAGCTCCTTATTTGCATATGTGTGGAGTCTTGGAAGCTGGACTACCTAAGTTCTCCCACAAGTGCACCCTGAGAGTTGTCTGGAGGTTCTAGCAGGGGAACACAGCTACTCCTATCCCCTTGCCTGAAGAACAATCCTCCTCTAACGGGGAAAGTCATCTTCCTCAACTGAGCAAGTGTGTAGCTTCCAGAGGGAAGCACAAGGAGTGGTGAAGGAAGAGGGGACACCAGCCTAGTCAGTCAAATCAGTCAAATTGATACTAGTGATCAATGGAGTGACCGATGTCACAGCCAGATCACCCTCACATCCTATGCACCTCTAGGTTTATAGCAGCATTACCTAAAATAGCCAAATTATAGAAACAGTCCAAGTGTTCACTGACAGATGAATGGATAAAGAAGAAGCTGTATACCTATACAATGGAATATTACCCAGCCATAAAAAAGAATGAAATCTTGTCATTTGCAACAACATGGAGAGAACTAGCCAAGTATAATGCTCAGCAGAATAAGTCAGAGAAAAACAGATACCATATTATTTCACTCATGTGGAATTTTAGAAACAAAACAAATGAGCAAAGGAAAACAAAAACAAAAACAAAAAAGAGAGGGGGCTAGACAAAGAAACAGACTCTTCGTTATAGAGAACAAACTGATGGTTACAAGAGGGGAGGTGTGTAGGGGAGATGGGGAAGTAGGTACTAGGGATTAAGGAGGTCACTTGCTATCATGAGCACTGGTTGATGTGTGGAATTACTGAATCACTAAATTGTCCACCTGAAACTAATATTACTCTGTGGTTAACTAACTGGAATTATAATACAATAAATAAATAAATACATAAGGATATGTTTTATATCATGATCCATCACATGTGTGCTCACACACCCAAATGGAACTAAATCTTTCAGTAACTATATTTACAACATTCTCCATATTTATGTGGTGCAAATCTCAACCTTTATTGACTTCAACCTTTAATCAGCCACAACTCCAGTTTGAAAAGTTCTGACCTAGTGGAAGAGAAACTCCTACTCCATCATTCAAATAAATGCTTCTTCCTTCTTTATGAAGGATTCAGTGAGGCGGGGTGGGGGGAAAAGCCGGCATCCCCTTCCTGATATTTCATAATTCATCACCTTCCAGAACATTCTAGGGGCCCCGGAAATGTGGGTAGGAAAAGACAGTCGGAGCCTGTCCTCGGTGGTGGATGACAATTTCAGAAATGCCAAAATGGTTCAAGTGTTTCTTTTAATTAAAGAAACATGTTTTGTTTTGTTTTGCTTTTTTCTTGAACTGTGACTTGAATCAAAAGTATTTTTTGTTTGTTTGTTTGTTTTTTCTACAAATATGCCTCCTGGATGGTATTAAAGTGTGACCAAATCAATGCATTATCTGGTGATTCAACTGGAACAAACCAAAACAACAAAACATCCTCCAAGCTGAACCAATATTTTTTTTTTCCCTTCAAGCCTCAATGGATCCTGAGATTTAAGGCTTCTGAAGTGTTGATCCCAGAAGCAGGAGGGCCCCGGACTTCATGCCATTCTGTCCCCCTCACTTGTAGCCTGTATCCCTGTTGTTCTCAGTTCCTCTCCGCTCCCGTGCAGATCCTCAAATGCTTCCTGCCTCCAAGCCTTGGCTCACACGGCTCCTTCTGTTTAGACTGTCCTTCCTTCTACCCTCACCTCCCTGTCCGCTTACCCCCCTACTCATCTCTTGAAGATCAACTTCACGATCACTTCACTCACTACTTCATTCATTGTTTTCAACAAACTTTGGTTGAAGATTCACCATATGCTAGGATCCATCCTGGTTTCTTGGGGAATCCGAAGGTGTACAACAGATGGTGTTACTTGACACAATGCAGGACGTTCGTCAAATGCAACCGGCACTTATAAAACAACATGGTGAGCGTAACGGTCCGAGCAAGCATACAGGGTATCATTGGGCCACAGAGCCGGGTTCCGTAACTCAGTGTAATGGGCCATGTAAAACTCCCTGGAGGAGCTCGTGCTTGACCCAGCCGAAGATGTGCAGAGAGTGGGGATTCTAGGGGTCAGCAATAAAGGAATTCAATATCATTATTCCCAATTTACTGATGAAGAAACAAAGGCGCAGAATGGTTAAATGCATTTCCCAAAGAGCAGAGCTAACAATTAACAGAGCTGATACTTGATCTCACTGCATACTGACTCCAAGGTAGGCCTCTAAATCATTAACTTGCATCATCTTCCATTTGCCATAGGAATTCAGACAAGGAGGCAATACCAGTGGACAAATAGGAGAAAGAAACTCGTTGGGGTAGGCATTGCTGTTAGATCCAGGATGAGGTCAAGTAGTACGCCCAGAGAGGATGACAGAGGGGCTGGAGCTTGGGATAGGGGTTAGGGACAAACCTCGCACACAGGTACTGTAACAGAGCATTAAGTCCTTGTAGAGAATCTATATCAAAGCTACACATCGGCTGAACACTAGTCATTTCAAAGCCAAACCAAAATAGGCATAAATCCACTCTATGATAATTACTAAAGAGTGTCCTTGGACAATGCATTTATCTTTCCAAGCCTCCCTTTGTGTGTCTGTACAATGGAGATAGCATTGTGTCTACCTTAGGGGCTGTGATGAAGATTCTATTATGTGTTTAAAACACCAAATAGAGGGGCACCTGGCTGGCTCAGTGGGTTAAAGCCTCTGCCTTAGGCTCCGGTCATGATCCCAAGTCCTGGGATAGAGCTCTCTGCTCAGCAGGGAGCCTGCTTCCTCCTCTCTCTCTCTGCCTGCTTCTCCACCTGCTTGTGGTCTCTGTCTGTCAAATAAATAAATAAAATCTTTAAAAAAAAACAAACAAACAAACAAAAAAACACACACCAAATAGAGTTCCTGGGAAACAGCATGTTCTGATTCACATTACTTCTGCTTCCCCTTTCCAACCCTTAGGTTTTCCCTTCCTTGCCGAGAATGGATGCCTAGGTCCTTCTACTTCCTGTGCCACAGGGCAAGCAGCAGCCTAAAACCCAACCCCATCCTGGTACAAGTGAGTCCCTGGCCACATCCCTGCCAGCGAGTGGCAGGGAGCAGTCCCAGGGCACTGAGCAGAGCTTGTTAGAGTGGAAACGGGGAGAACAGGATCTGTCTTTAAGATCTGTCCAAGGAAGCCTGGAACCACCCATCCCCTGCAGGAAGGAACTGCTAATTGTTTCATTAATAATACTTAGCATTCTCCCCATGCTTTTCCAAGCTAATTAATTCTGTTCCAAATCCTGGAAAACAAATGACTGGGTGTGTTGGAGACAAGTTTCTGTGTCTGAGATAGAAGGGTGGAGAAGCTGTGTCCTCCCGAACAACTGGGGGAAGCGAAAAACTGCTTCACCACTTCCTAGGGTCACGTCATTCAGAATGTGCAGAACATCGAGTCCCGGTGGGGACTTACCTTCCACCTGAAGACCTTCTTCAAATAGGAATAACCACCCAAGGGAACAAAGACACAAGGCTCACCCTGCCCTAGGACACTGCCCGGAAGTGGCAGGTGTTGTAAAGTCAGCACCATGGTCTGCAGGTGAAAATTTACCCTTCTGTTTCCCCAGAACGCAGGGTAGAGCTCGTACACCAGAGGACAGGGTGTATAGTTAGCTGGTCAACTCTGCTGCCCTTCAACTCAGTGGAGACTAACTTTACAGACCAGAATCTGGGAGTACCAAGAATATGACTCAGTTTCCTCCCTTAACAGACACGCACAGTCAAGCATGACACAGAAGTAGCAGGTAAACAGAGAGAAAGCTACAATAAGAAAAAGAATGACTCTGATAAGAGGAGCACCAAGAACGTGGGGCAGTCTGAGAGGAGCAGAGCGGGGTCCTAGAAGAGAACGTGTGTGAGCTATTTGGGAGGTGGATTAAGAGACAACAAAACAAAGAAATGGAGAGTTTGGTCAAATGAGGACTGGCTGTGCCGGGGCTTAGCGTCAAGAGGAAGCAAAGCATATTTAGGAACGCGAACATAGTCCTGTGCACTGTGGGGTTGGGGGATTGGAATCAGACAGTGACTTTGTCCTCACAGAGCAAAGAGAGCCCAGTGAGAAGACACACAGATGTAGAGGCATGCATAATACATGCGGAGGGGCTCTGGTGAAGGAGAAGGGATCGAAGGAAGTAGACATTACTTTCGCCTTTCGGCGAAGGATCAAATCAGTGACAGATGAACTGGGGAGGGTCCTGGCTTGAGGCCAGAGGAAGAATTTCTTGGGCATGAACTTTTGCCGGAAGCTCCTATCCCACAAGATTCTGATTCAGGAGGTCTGGTTGGGGCCCAAGAACCTAGACTTCTAGGTTACACAGATATGGAACATCTACAGGTCTTCCTTGGGAGGTGTGGGAGAGAGGTCTTAGTGCCCAGGCTGGCCTCACGGGTACTCTGACTTTGGTCTGTGTTATTTGCAAGAAATCCCAGAAGGAGCAGCATCCACTGTGAGAAGGGTATGGTGCCGCAGGGGAAATTTCTGTGCCTTCTTACTGTGTTCTCCCTTTTCAAATCCAGAAAAGCTCCTGAAACATAACTTTCCAGACTCTGTCTGTTGTAGCAAGGTCTTTGAAAGAAGGAATGCATCTCAGTTGAAGGTACATCCCAGCTCCTAGCGCAGAGCCGGCCCAGGTAGATGTCACATGCTTGTTTCATAAATGGAACTGATCTCCATTTCTTTTCTGAAAACTGTCCAAATGGTAACAGGCATCGTGGGAATCTGTGTGGATATACCCTGCTCAGGTGAGTCCCTATCCTAATTTCTCTCTTCAAAACAGGAACCTGGTCTCTAAGTTATTCTTGCACCACAGTTAGCACAGGGACCAATGATTTCACATGCTTGTGGGGTTATAAGGCCCGTGTGGCCACTGCAAGGTGCAAAGGACATAAGAAAACTCAGAAGTGTGACTTTGCTAGTTACTAGCTATAGGACTCTGGGAAAGTGAACTCTAGTCTCCATATTGCAATTTCCTTTTTTGAAAAGGGAAGGAATTGAACACTGTATTCATTGGTTCATTCACTCAATAAATAATAATCAAGCACATAGACAAAGCCGACTGTGCACTATCCTGGCTGCAGGCAGTAAATGGTCAATGGGACACACTCCACCCTTGCCCCTCCCACCCCGTCCTGATGACATAATGATGGATAATACGATCACCCCCTCTCCATACAATCACCCATACCCAGAGTTCAAAAGCATCTTTGGAACAGTCTTCCTTCTATATCCTCCTACCAACCACTCTGCCTAGATAATTCTATTCCCGAAATAACCCTATAATCAATTCTCCCTTATTCATCCCCATCATTGTACAGATATTCCAAGCATCTCCTAAGTGGTACCTGCCTTTCACGGGACCCAGTGATGCTCTTCCTTTTCCCTGGCCCCCACCTGCGCTTTCTCAAATGTAGATCTGATTCTGTTACTACTCTGCTTAGTTGCCCTTCTTGACTCCCTGAGGTCGCTGGGTAATAGTGGTGACTTTTCCAAAGGGCTTTGCACACGGGAGCACATTAACTCCCAGCAACCACGCAAAGTAGTTTCCATCCTTGTCCCCATTTATGCCAGTTCTTTGTTCAGTGTCCGCTCCATTCCTGTCCTCTCGGGTTCTCCTTGATACTGCAGGGGGTGTGGAACCCTGCAAAGGACAGTTAGTTCCCAGGCTCCCTGGTCGGCAGCCCTGTGGTGGGGCTCTGCCAGTGGGAGGCACTGGGGAGACACTTTAAAGCTGGAGGAAGGCAGAAGCTTGCCTGTGCCTTGTTGTGCTGGCTCCCGGCTGCAGCGCCCGCTTCCCCACAGTGATCTCGGTCTTGGTGGGTGAGCAGCTTCTGGTCTGCACAGCTGTAGGGTCCGCCGGGTGGCGGTGGCGGCAACGGCGCCTCTAGCAGATAAGGCAGCACACGCAGGCTGGTCTCCTCCGCAGAGTCCGATAAGCACCTCCTAACCTCTTCACATTCTTCCCCCCCCCCCCCCATCTAGTTTCCATCTCTTCCCAAAGATTCTAACTACTGACCTGCACGGACTCCCCCACTGCTAGACATATCTGCAGTGCGCTCTGTTTTCTTGAGGGCATATTGATGGAAACACCGCTTAACACATGAGAAACTGACGCACAGCGGGGTCAAGTAACTTGTCTCAAGTTCAACAGCGAGGGGATGCCAGAAAGCACAGATAAGGGCGGACGACAACAACAACAACAAACCCCAGACACTACATTAAGTCAAAGTTCCTTAAACATTCAAAGCCCTTCCTGCTTCCTTCTCCGTACCCACACCTCACAGTCTAGTTGGAGAGTGACACCTGGTAGGGGGTTGTGTTCTGTTCTTGTTTTTGTTGCTGAATAAATGAATGAATGAATGCCAAATGCACCAGACTTGTGCAAAACCCCAGTACGATCTGTGACTGTAGCAGATGTCTGACAGATCAGTGAGGAAGCGTGTGATAAACAAATAAGTGAACTCGAACCACACCAGGCGGCCAGAGAAGCCTTCCGCTACCTCCATGTTCCTTCCAGCCTCCGTGTCAGAGCGTGCCACCTCCAAGACACTGAACAGTCGCATTCCTTACACAGAGCCAGAGTACAATAAATATACATTTGTTAAATGAATGGATGAATCAATCAAGCCACAAAGTGATCAATCAAAGCCACGGCTCAATGCTGTTTGGAATTCTGGTTTACCAACATATAAAATTTTCCGGGAACATGGCACAAAAAGAAGCATTACATTTTCCTAAAAACAAAAATCTTCAATGTAGCATCCCACAAATAATTAGATGTTAATGTTTGTAACTTGGGAAAAAGAAAAAAAAAAAGCCACAGTTAATCTTGGGGGACATCCTGTACGAAAAAGGAAAAAACAATGAGTCATGGATTCTAACCTCCTATTTATAATCTGGGTCCACAAATGATCTGTTGCTAAAGGAGAAGAAAGCCATTAATCTCCCAACTCAGGGAGCAATTTTATATTTTGAATAAAAACAAAATAAACAGCATTAAGGAGGGAAATAAATCAGATACGCCGTAATTAGTTTGAAAGAGCCGGATTTTCCTGCCTAACACTCTCTTTGGAACTTAAGCCTCATTCATCAAAGCGAAAGTGTATCTGATGACATGGAGATTTTCCATTCCCCTTTCAGACAAAATTAGTCAGTTGATCTGAATAGTAAATTGACAGAACCCAGAAGGGAGGGCAGGAGTGACAGGCCATCGGCAGAGGTGGGATCTGATACTTAATAACATTTGGTGAAGCCCAGACTCCTGCACTTTTAACCTCCTACCCTCTTTTTATTCATTAAGTTGTTAGTTTTCCATCTGTGAATCTTAAAAGACCGATGATGTTTAAAAATAGAATCTAAAATGCAGCTTATTCATTTTCTAACTCATTGTCCTTATTTTACAGATGTAGAAAGCTCAGCCCTGTGACAGTAACTGACTTGCTTAAGTTTGTGCGGCAAAATCAGTGGAAACTCCAGAACCCACATCCTCCCAGCCCGTTCTCACAAAGCTCCATAAAGACAAAAGCTCCAACAATCATAAAGGGGCTCCTGACTTCAGGCAAGATCTTTGATTTTTTGCACCACTTTCGGGATGGAAGCCCCCTTTGTGCTAAATTGTGGAGAAGGTCTGCTTCCCTTTCAGTCTCCACTTTCCGTAAGCTCCCTCAGCCATTTTTTTTTTTCCAGTCAAAAACCTTTCTCCAGATTCCTCTATCACTCATTGGTACCTTATTCTGAATTCTAATTATTATATCCTCTCTCCCTATTATTTTCCATTGTCCTGCTAGAAGAATTTTTTCAGCAGCAGTTTGGTAACTAACTCATTTGAAGCACAAACATAATGAGTCTCTCCACGTATATTTACTAATCCTTGCATAGGATTTTCTAAAATATTGTGAATAGAGCTCTGTGTATAGCATGTCCCTTTCATCTCCCACAATCCCAACTATCTGGTTTGTGTCTATATATGATATAATGATCATATCACCGGAATGAGCAGGGAGATGTTGAAAGAGTACAGATCTCATCAAAGCATTGAGTTCTACTACTAATAATAATATTGGTTATTATTAATTATATATAATTTCTAAGAATAATAATTCAAAATAATATCAGAATAACTCAAAAGACAGCTATAAGTTATATGCCTATCAACAATGAATAATTGATTATTATTCATTCATATAACAAAAAGCTATTTAAGCATAGAAAATGATTCAGAGAAGAACATGTATTAACATAGAAAGGTGTTTGGGGTACCTGGGTGGCTCAGTCAGTTGGGTGTCTGCCTTCAAATCAGGTCATGATCTCAGGGTCCTGGGATTGAACCCCACATCGGGCTCCCTGCTCACAGGGGAGCCTGCTTCTCCCTCTCCCATTCCCCCTGCTTATGCTTTCTCTTTCTGTGTCAAACAAATACATAAAATCTTTTTAAAAAATAGGTGTTCAGAGTGTGTTGTTAAAATGGGGAAGGCGAAGATTTATCAAATGACACTTATTATATGATCCTATTTTTTCCAAAAACAGATGAGCAGATTTTTACTGAAAAGAAGTGTAATGATGTTTCTAATTTCTGTATTGCATTTTTATAACAGCACATAGATTCCTTTTGTTATTTTTAAATATAAAGTAAAACAACCCGAGCCATTGCCCTGCACAATTCAAGAAACAAGGTAAGAAATGATGCCTGAGAGTTCTCACTCAGGGATTATGTAAATACTGGGTAGAAGAAGAAGGTCCTGAGTGGTCTCATCCTCCTTCCCAAGACCAAGCTTTATTTTTCATATTGGTTTTATTTGTTTTCATACATGACGTTCTCTTTGAACAAAACCTCCCAAGGGCAGATCCGTGAATGTGTTTTGCTCAGTTTCCTTTAGTAGTGATCAGAATAAGTCCTTATCTATGGGTTTTCTTGGTGTGGACAAAAGTAGGAACATAAACAGTCACAGAAAGTCTTTGATGTATCAGGTGTTCTCCTAGGGCTTTTCACAGAAGCTATCCTGTTTGTCCTCATAGCTCTGAGAAGTAGGTCTGATTTCCTCTAATTTGGAAATGCAGGAGTAGAAGCTCAGAAACATGCAGTGACCTGTCCGTATTCTCTCAGGAGGACCATGGTGAGACTGAGAAAGGAACCCAGAGCCAGGAGAAACAAGTCCTGACTTCCGGCCAACTCATGGCATGTGGTCTACCAGCGTGGCTGGTGTTGGGGGTTGAACTGTGTCCCTGCCCCAAATTCATATGTTGAAATCCTAACCTCTCTCTAGGTACTTCAGAATGTAACTTGATATGGAGATAGGGTGTTTACAGAGGTAATCAATATAAAAACAAGGTCACTCCGTGGGCTCTAATCCGATATGACTGCAATCCTTATTCTAAGAAGGGGAAATTTGGACACAGGCATGTACAGAGGGAACACCATGTGACCAGGCGAAAATACAGGGAGAATGTCATGTGAACATGAAGAAGACCAAGCCAAGGAGAGAGGTCTGGAGCAGAGCCTTCCCTCACAGCCCTCAGAAGGAACCAACCCTGCTAAGACCTTGACTTTGGACTTCAGCCTCCAGAAGATGAAGCAATAGATTTCTGTTGGTTTAGCCACCCAGTCTATGACACTTTGTTAGAGCAGCCCTAGTAAACCAATATATCTGGTCACCCAGTGAACACAAGAAATGTCAGTTCTGATGGGAGAAGAGGTACCCCTAAGCACACAGGGAAGTTTGAGACCACTACATGGCTTTGAGGAATGGGATGGGGAAGCAGAAGTCCCTGAGGAATGGCATAGGGAAGAGGGGGAATATGCCCAGTAGGAAAGAGGCCCCACAAACCCTGCTGCCTTTCCATCCATGTGGCCTATGCCAGCTCGACTACCAGGAATAAATCCACAAGGTAAATTATTCAGAATTGTGTGTATTGGGGCCAGAAATGCATTATTTAATTTTTTTTTTTTTTTTGCAGCAGATGTACCTTTTTAATTTGGTTTTATTTTAGGTTAAAATTACAATATTAAATTTTAATATCCAAACATTAGCATGACTTTGCATTCCCTGCATATCTACCTTCTCTGTCCTCCAGCATATGCAGAATAGCAATAGGGAAGGGCCAGATGCAACAATCTGGAAAGAGAACCAGGCCATGGCCGCTGGTCCAGTCCCTACCCTGGAGTGGTTGTGTGGCCTTGAACACATGGCTTCACTCCTCTGAGGCTCAGCTACATCTGCTGTCAATGGTGGAGATGACCTGGGGGTCCTTACTGTTTCTCCTGCTCCAAGTGTCAGCAGGTATGTGTATCTCTGGGCTAGGCGGAGCCAAATAGAGGTCAGCAACAGAGGGCAGTGCAGTAGTGGTAAGTTAATCCCTACCTTTGCCAGAGTGGGGCAGGGTCTTGTGGGCTATGGAAGGTGAGCATCTCCTAAGTGTCGATAGGTGTGTTCAATGATCAAGGTCTCTATAGATCTTTCGGGACCCACACAAAAGTTCTTAGTGCCTTAGTGCCTTTATCATTTATCAGTAAATGATAAAAACACAAAAGTTACATGTATGCTAAAATTAAAAAAAATTCTGACTGCAAAATATTGGATTATGTATTCAAGCTTCCGTGATCGTGGAGGGGTGTGTGTGCGTGTGTGCATGAGTGCGTGTATATGTGTGTGTGCGTGTGTGTGCAGGTGCACACACATGCACATACATCACACAGGAGGTGCTTTGTTTTCCGTGGTATCCTAAGCAGGTTCTTTGTCTTTTTAGTGTGGTAATTAAGCTTTGAAAAGCAGGTGCTTTGATAATCCCTCCTATTCTCCATGCAAGAGGCTGCTTCTTAATTTCCATTGGTAAGGGTATGAGTTGGCATCATTTTACTTAGTACTTGGATTTTCTCTATAGCCCCACAGGTTGGGAGCCTCTCTGCTGTGACTGATATCCTCACCCTAGAGAAATCTTTTGCCAAAATTTGTAATGAAATTGGGTAGAGAAATTGGTCTCTTCTGGCCCCTTCTTGATCAGCCCCATCAGTCAAATCCAGCAGATGGCAAAAATACTGGAAGTTCTTCACTGAGGAGTCAGATATTACCAGCAAATTATTATGACATAGTAAGAGCAAATAAGGACTTTGCCACTCACTTAGAAGGTTCCTAGAACATGCCTCTATTCTTAGGACTTAGAGAGGAGGGACACTCTGCCATCTAACATAACCTAATCAAGGGACTGAACTCCTTTGCCATCTTCTATTAGTTCGAAGCTAGACACAGGTTCTGCCCACACTGCAGAGGAGGGGGTCATGCAAGGGGGACCTCTTTGGGAGTTAACTAGGGTGTGTCTATACTGCACTATGATGCTCAGCATAATTTTGAACCTCTTCCTGGCCCTGTTCTTTTGCTTCCTCCCTCCATCACAATAGCAAAAGTGGATGCCTCACCTGGTGGAGTGGAGAAGAGATCATGAGCACCACTTGGCGTTTCTCCTCTGAGTTCAAATAAATATTTTATACTGTTGTATAAAATTATACTGAGCTGGCAATTTCTTAAGTAAAGTGAGCAACTACATGGAAAATAAAAATGATCACCACCTACATCTATTATTTACAGTGTTCTATGACTCTAACTAAATATTTCAGTTATTTTATTAAATATAGCAGGTTTTGACTATGAATCCCATTTCGTAGAATTAAAGTGAGGATTCAGAACTGAGCAAGATCTGCCTGACTCAAGAACATCCATTCTTGGTACATAATAATAAATAAGGGAAGTCGTGGAATGCTCAGCAGGCTTCAGGCCACGTTCTGTGGGTTCTACATATATGAATTAACTCACTTAATTTCATTCATGAGGTAGGTGCCACCATGAACTCCATTTTACATATGAAGAAACTGAGGGTCAGAGAAGTTAGTTAACTTGCTTTAGATCATGTGGCTGGCAGGTGACAGAACTGAGATTAACAAGAAAGTATGGTCCCAGAAGTTGTGATCTTTATCTCTGTGCTATCCTGGCTACCACTGCCTTGAAGGAGAAAGAGTAGGTCTTAGTAGATCCACCCTCCCAAGGGCTCACCAGATGGATAACTCACAGCACACCCTGCTTCTCTGTGCTGTCTACAGAAAAAGCACATTAAAAAAAAAAATAGAAGAATGAAAGAAATGAATAAAAGTAAAAGATTCTTCATCAAGAATTATCTTTCATTTTAGAAGCAATACACTTCATTTGAATTTGCTGATCAAAAATAGACTTCTGAAATATTTTTATGAGAGCAATGTTTTATTTATTTTTTATCTTTTCAAGATTTTATTTATTTATTTGTCAAAGAGAGAGAGCACGATAATGGGTGCACAAGCAGGGGGAGTAGCAGGCAGAGAGAGAAACAGGCTCCCTGCTGAGCAACAAGCCTGATGCAGAACTCCATTCTGGGACCCTGGGATCATGACCTGAGCCAAAGGCAGAAGCTTAACCAACTGAGCCACACAGGCAACTCGAGAGCAGTATTTTAGACATTTAGTCCAAACAGAGAAGTACAATGACTAGAATTCTAAGCTATGAGTTCAAAAACTGAGCTAAACTGAGTGAATATTTGATGATATTAAGTAATTATTGTATTCATTTCCTAGTGCTGCTGTAACAAATTATTACAAACTTAGAAGCTTAACACATCACAAAGGTATTATTTTATAGTTCTGCAATCTGAAATGGATCTCACTGAGCTAAGGAAAGATATCGGCAGGGCTTCATTCTTTCTAGATGCTCTAGGGGAAAAACTATTTCCTTACCTTTTCCAGCTTCTATAGGTCACCCCTGTTCCTTGGGTCATGGCCTCCAGCCTCCATGTCCAAGGCCAGCAGCACTAGCAGTGTCCTTCCTGTGCAGCCATCTCTATGGTTGCCCCTCCCTACTCCCTTCTTCCCTTTAGGAACTTTAAGGACTCTAGTAGTTTCACTGGGTCCACCTGGATAATCCAGGATAATCGTCCTATTTTAAGGTCAGCCACTTAGCAACCATAAATCCATATGCAACCTTAATTCTCCTCTGCCATCTCACCTATCTACAAGCTCAGGAATCAGGATGTGGGAATCTCTGGGGAGCTATTATTCTGCCTGCTACAAGTCTTAGTTTTCTCTGGGTCTGTTTTTCTTCAGGGGGAAGTGATCATTGTATTGTGGTTATTATTTTCTTAACCCTTATTTTTCAGGGATACATGTTGCCTAATTGACAGATGAAAGGATAGGATGTTTGACATCTCCTTCAAAATAACAGCAGAGAAAAGAAGACAGAGATCTAGATAAAGTGGGCCATGAGCTGAGAGTTGTTGGCGCTGTGTGTTTGGCATGTGGTGGTTCACTGTGCAATTCTGCCTACAAGTGAATACATTTAATATTTTTGCATAATAAAAAAATAATGACTGAAAATAGAGAGTAGGGGACCAAGGGACCATAGCACAAACTGAGTCATTCTGTGTGCCAGGCACTAGGCAAAACACCTCATTTGACTCTCACGACGGCCCTGTGAAGAAAACATTCACAGACCCCCGACACGTGAAAACCTGCTGCTGTGGTAGACTAGATGACTCACCTTAGCGTCCACGTCCTGAATCCAGGTTTTTCTTTGATTTCAAAGCTCGTGTACAGAATCATTTCTTAAAGTTAAATCTTCAAATACAGGCTCAGTGGTCATTTAAGGCACTGGTAAGGTGACAATATTTTAGGAGATGTGATGCTTGGTCTCAAGGAGATCAAGGCCTAGAAAAGATCCATTGAATGGTAATTCTGGTCCTGGCTCTGACCACCTACAAATGATGAGAGGTGAATTATCTCAGTTCTGCAGACTTCCATCAGACCTCCATGATGAGATCGTGGGATCCATTTTGCAAATTGTAGAGGAGAGTAAGGAAGATCATATTTAAGTTAAAGCCCTTACGAACAGGGGTTTCTAGGTGGCTCAGTTATTTAAGTGGCTCCTGGTTTCTGCTCAGGTCCCAGGGCCCTGGGATTGAGCCCTGCATTGGGCTCCATGTCCAGCACAGAGTCTGCTTGATATTCTCCCTCACGCTCGCTCCTCCTTCTGCTTTCTCTCTTTCAAATATATATATATATATATATATATATATATATATATATATATATATTTTTTTTTTTTTTAAGCCAATACAAACAGTTAAGGGCTGTATAAGTAAGAAGGACAAAATGAAGCAATGGTGATGGTACTGTGGTTGAAGATGAAAAGGTCCATGGTCCACACACAAAGAAGGAGAGCTTTCAGGTACTGCCAAGTTCTCCTAAGCCTTATAGTTTTTTCTTCATGAAAGTGACAAATTCACACATATGAGTGAGGCCAACCCTAGGAACACCCAGGACAGTAACATTTCAGAGGGACTGCGAAAAAGCTCAGTCATTGCACTGAAGTCTCCTCCTACCTCAAGGACTGTACTCCGCATGCAGGGACAGCCATGTATGGGAAACAGGATTATTTTTGCTGTGGTGACTGGGAAAGTATAACATGGTATATTAATGAGGAGACAAGAACAGATGGTGTCAAATGCACATTAACCTTCCAGGTGATGTCCTTTAGGATCTGGTCCCAGCTGGAATCTGCAGGTTTATCACCCGTATCCCAGTCATATATACCCTTCATTCCAGCGTGACCTAAAATGAAGTTTCTGGGAAAGTCATGCCAACTCACTGCTTTATGCACAGTTCTCATGTGAGCACACCCTTCTTCAATCTTTTGCTTGGTTCTTATTCATTCTTTAAGATTTAAGTCAGGTCCTTCCTTAAGAAGACTTTGAATCTGATATCCCTGCTCTGACTTCCATGAAATTCTATGACTTCCCAACCAAACTGTGTTATCCATTTTAGCACTAGAGCAGGAGGTAATGAAGGCAGCTGTTGACTTTCCTTTCTCTATCTCTAGTTCCTAGAGAAGGACAGAGAACATAGTGTTTTGTGATTATATGTTGAATGAAAGACAGTATGTCACAGAAAATAAATATTATTTAAAGTACCTCTCCTTTTGAGGGGGTGGTTCTTTGTAATTGAAGGTTTCTTTGCTGAGCACTGCATTTCTTGTGAGTGTGTCAGCATGGAAAGGGCGGCCTGAGATCTATGTTGTTCATCATAGTCAAGAAAAAAGGGACCTGGAGAAGAACAAATATTGTTAAAATATCTGTACTACCCAAAGCAATCTACAGACTTTATGCAATCCTTATCAAAATACCAATAACATTTTTCATAAAACTAAGGCAAACAATCCTAAAAATTGTACAGAACCACAAAAGACCTCAAAGAGCCAAAGCAATCTTGAAAAGGAAAAACAAAACTGGAGGTATCACAATTCCAGATCTCAAATTATATTACAATGAGGTAATAATTAAAACAACATGGTAGTGGCATAAGAATAGACACATAGATCAATGGAGTAGAATAGAAAATCCAGAAGTAAATCCACAAGTATATGGTCAATTAATCTTTGACAAAGGAGAGATGAATATATAATAGGAAAAGGATAGTCTCTTCAACAAATGGTGTTGGAAAAACTGAACAGCCACATAAAAAAGAATGAAACTGGACCACTTCTTTTCACCATACACAAAATAAACTCAAAATGGATTAAAGACCTAAATGTGAGACCTGAAACAATAAAAATTCTTGAAGTGATCTCTCTGACATCAGCCACAGCAGTATTTTTCTAGATATGTCTCCTAAGACAAGGGAAATAGAAGCAAAAATAGACTATTGTGACTAACTATACTGGATTAAAAGATTTCTCCATAGTGAAGGAAACAGTCAACAAAATTCAAAGGTAACCCTACTGAATGGGAGAAGATGTTTGCAAATAATATAACCAACAAAGGGTTAGTATACAAAATATATAAAGAACTGATACAACTCAATACCTCAAAAAAAAAAAAAAATCCAGTTACAACATAGGCAAAAGACATGAACAGATGTTTGTCCAAAGAACACATGAAGATGACCAATAGACCCCATGAAAAGGTTCTCAACATCACTCTTCATCAGGGAAACACAAATCAAAACTACAATGAGTTATCACCTCACATCTGCCAAAATGGTTAAAAAAAAAATGCAGAAAACAACAAGTATTGGTGAGGATGTGGAGAAAAATGAGTCCTCTTGGACTGTTGGTAAGAATGCATATTGGTGCAGCCACTGTGGAAAACAGTATGGAGCTTCCTCAAAAAAAAAAAAATTAAAAATAGAACCACCCTCAGTCCAGAAATCACACTACTCAGTATTTACCCCCCAAAATACGAAAACACTAATTCAAAGGAATACATACACCTCTATGTTTAGCAGCATTATTTACAGTAGCCAAAGTATGGAATCAGCCCCTCTGTCTATCAATAGATGAATGAATAAAGAAGATGTGGTATTTATATACAATGGAATATTATTCAGCAATTAAAAAAGAATGAAATCTTTCCATTTGGAACAATATGGATGCAGCTAAAGAGTATAATGCTAAGCAAAATAAGTCAATCAGAGAAAGACAAACACCATATGATCTCACTCATGTGTGAAATTTAAGAAACAAAACAAAGGAACAAAAAGAGAGAGAGAGAGAAACCAGGTAAGAGATTCTTAGCTATAGAGAACAAACTGATGGTTACCACACAGGAGGTGTTTGGGAGTTGGGGGAAATTGGAAATGGGGACTAAAGAGTATATTTTTCATGATGAAAAAAATAAAATGAAATGATTTTTGGAAAAGAAAGGAGGGAGGAAGGAAAGGGTTTTTCCAGGTGGTCCCTAGAGGATCTCAGGCCAACTGTGCACAGCCATTGAACAGAGTTATACTGAGCACTGGCTCTGTGCCAGGCAGTAAAGATGCAATAGAGACAAAAGTGCTGTGGTCCCTGCTCTCAGGGAGGTTACAGTTAGCTCATTAAGTGTCACCAAAGCAAAGCGGTAGAATTATCCCTTCCATTTTTGTTCCCCCAACCTCCAAGAGACTGGATTTTACATTTTGTGGCTGTGTGTTTGTGTGTGTGTGTGTGTGTGTGTGTAACTTTAATATTGTTGTGATATTCATTTCCCAATAAAATTTACCAATGGGGAGAAAAATGAGAGAGCGAGAGAGACTTGGAGGAGCACAAGATCAGAAACAGTGGAAAAGGAGCCCTCTCTGACTATATTAGTTCATAGAAGGCCAGTGGCTATAACAGATACATCTCAAAATGCTTTTGACTCAATACAATGGAAGTTTATTTCTCACTTACATAAAGTTTAATTTTCATGGACATTAAGTTTCTCACTCATGTAAGCCCCCAAGAGATGAACATGATGGCTAGGAGTAGAGATAGAGATTAGAGTTACAATTAATTCAGGCCCACACATAGATCTGTTGGTGGAGCCTTTGACATCACCAACAGTCCCTGGACTTCTACAGTGAGCCAGCAGTGGGAAGAAGAGAGAGAGGATTGTCCGTGGGAGGTTTTTGTGGCCCAGGTCATCAGGAAGTGGCATTCACCACTTCTACCCATAACCCAATGGATAAACTCAGTCCCATGGTGACACTTTATTGCAAAGGACTCTGGGAAGTGTATCTAACTATGGGTCCAAGCACAAAGAAATAACCACCTTTGAAGAACACATGGCGGTCTCTACTGCAAGGGTTGAGAAACAGAAAACATCAAGGACGAGAAGAGTCCTGGCAAGATAGAAGGTAGAGAAAGGGCAGATGGGGGCCGGGGGAGAGGAAGAAGAAAGAAGAGAAGAGAGAGGAGAAGAGAGGAGAAAGAAGAAGGGAACGGCAAAAGAGAATTAGGAGTTTGTGGTGAATTGTGTTATAGTTACAGTCATAGCCTCGACTCCACTGTCCCCTAAAAAAATCTTCAGTTTGCTACATTGCTCAGTCATGATTGTACATGAAAGGATATATTTGCAAAGGGACCAGAACTAAAGGGCCAGGACAAAGCTAACCTATGGGTCACAGAATGAATAATTATAGAGATTACATGCTTCTTTCAATGATGATTGCATCTATCAAAACTCGACTGACACTCTTCATGGATACCTGCCTCCAGGGCCGATTTTCAGCCTTTCAAGAAAAGCACACCTTCCTTTTTTTTTTTTTTTTTTTTTTTTAAGGGTAAGTCACTAAATGAAGATCCTAGTCATGGCAGAGCCAAGACTAAGACCCAGTCTAGAAAACCTGTTGTCTCTCTACTTCACTAATGGAGCAAATACGAGATAAGGAAATGAGAGCCTGGGCCACTCAGGAAATGAAAAAGTAGCCTCCATAGTCACATGTGGATTGAGCACTTGCTTTATCTAACTCTACATGACCCCTCAGTAAGGTGCCCTCATTTTCCCCTTTTACTGATAAGGAAGCTGCAACTACCAAAGCCATGTGGCTGGTTAATGGCAGAGTTAGCAATAAGAATCCAGACTGTGAACAGTATAGACAGCAATAATGAAACATGGTACTTAGTTAGCACACTCTCTGTGCTAAGCAGAATTTTTTTTTAAAGATTTTATTTATTTATTTATTTGACAGAGATCACAAGTAGGCAGAGAGGCAGGCAGAGAGAGAGGAAGGGAAGCAGGCTTCCCACTGAGCAGAGAGCCCGACGTGGGGCTCGATCCCAGGACCCTGGGATCATAACCCTTGCCAAAGGCTGAGGCTCTAACCCACTGAGCCACCCAGGGGCCCCTGCTAAGCAGAATTTTAAGAACTTTACCTGAGTTATTGAATTTTAATCTCAAGGCAAACATAGTATTCCCATTTTGCAGATGAAGAAATTGAAGTAGAACTGATGAATTATTTATCCACGTTTTCTCAGCTGTTATGCAAGAGAGCTAGTATTTGCACCCAGGTGCTCTATGAGTCTGCCAGATCGGCTTCCTCTCTCCAGGCCGTCCAGCCCAAATCCAACTCTGTCAATTACACCCATTGCTTCCTGACAACACATGTGCCATGTACAAACCTCTTTGAATATTTATCTAGTCAGAAACCCCAGAGGATAGAATATATTTGGGGGCCTTCTGTTTGAGAAGATTGTTTTATGGTCCCTTCCATCTGGATGATTAACTATCCCAGTTTGCCTGGAACTGTCCCAGTAATCACTCTGAAAGTCTCACATGCCTGGAAACTCCTCAGTCATGGACAGGATAGGAATGTCTGTCACCCTACTTTCAACTCTGAAATCTGTGTATTTATAAACTTTACACAAGATCCTCTGTCTTACCCTGTAAAGAGGAAGGTCAACTGGGCACACCCTAGACTCTCAACTCTTCTCTCAATTGGAGCCAAGTCAACCACACCGTACTCTCTTTTTAACTCACCTCCTCTAGCTGGTTAGGGAAAACATGCGAAAAATGAGACACCATTGGAGTCATAATATTCTCAGTGGATTGTGCAGTTTTATCATCTGCAAAGACTGTAATGGAGAGGACATTCTTCATTTTTAGTAAGTCATCTAAGCAGTACATTTGAGATGAGGCACCATTAGAAATCAGCCAGTCTCTCTCTGGCCTGTGCTGATTGCAAACCAGAGAATTACTAAAGCCACGGACAGAAGCTCAGATGACAAGGGCTTGGGAGAGCTTGTACTTCTTTAGGGGCTGCATGAATGTCAACACGGTTTAGGGTCTAATCCTGGATTAGTGACTCAAACGTGGCACAGAAGTGAGCTTTAGCAACATCTTCATCTGAACCGAGAGCGTGTTAACAGGGCATCTGGAGAAGAAAAGTTTACCTGGGTGGGATTTGAGATTTGAGTGAAAATTAACCATTACCAATTCCCTCATATTACTGCAATTTCATTTTTTATGTAAGTTAAGTTAGCCAACTTACAGTACATCATTAGTTGCAGATGTAGTGTTCAATAAATTATCAGTTGTATATAACATCCAGTGCTCATCACATCATGTGCCCTCCTTAAGGCCTGTCACACTGTTACCCCATTCTCCCACCCACCTTCCTCCAGCAATCCTCAGTTTGTTTCCCACAATTAAGAGTCTCTCATGGTTTGTCTCCCTCTCTGATAACTTCCCATTCAGTTTTCCTTTCCATCCCCTACGATACTCTGCACTGTTTCTTATATTCCACATGTGACTGAAACCAAATGATAATTGTCTTTCTCTGATTGACATATATTACTCAGCATAATACCCTCCAGTTCCATCCACATTGATGTAAATGGTAAGTATTCATCCTTTTTGACGGCTGTGTAAGATTCCATTGTGTGTGATTGTGTGCGCATGTGTGTGTACCACATCTTCATTATCCATCCATCTTTCCATGGACATCTTGGCTCTTTCCACAGTTTGGCCATGGTGGACATTGCTGCTATGAACATTGGGGTGCAGGTTCCCCTTCATTTCACTACATTAGTCTCTTTGGGGTAAATACCTAGCAGTGCCATTGCTAGGTGATAGGGTAGTTCTATTTTTAACCTCTTGAGGAACCTCCATACCATTTTCCAGAGTGACTGTACCAGCTTGCATTCCCACCAACAGTGTAAGAGGGTTCCTCTTTCTCTGTATTCTTAACCTTAACATAGGGTGTCATCCTCTGTGTTCTCGTCTGCCTGGGCTGCTATAACAACATACCACAGACCAGGTAGCTTAAACAACAGACATTGATTTCTTACAGTTCTGGAGACCGTGAAGTCCAAGATTAAGGTGCTGGTAGATTCAGTTCTTGGTGAGAGCTCTCTTCCTAGCTTGCAAATGACTGTCTTCTGTGTCCTCAAGTGCTGGACATTGAGTGAGTTCTGGCTCTTTTCCTCTTGTTAGAAGGATGCTAATCTCATTACATGGGCCTCATTCTCCTGACCTCATCTAAACGTAATTAACATCCCAAAGGCACCACTTTGAAATACCATCACACTGAGGAGTAAGTCTTCAACATATGAATTTGGTGGGACAAAAACATTTAGCCCATAACACCCTGGATGAGGAGCTCCCCCACCTGCAGGTTTGCCTCAGGCTCTGGAACTAATCATGGTTTTACCCTAGGGAAAATAAACACACTCACGCGGGCACGGGCACACACACGCACACACAGTTTTGTTCCAACAAACCTTTAATTTTGAAATAATCTTAAATTTTTAGAACAATTGTAAAGATTGTACAGAGAGTACCTGTATGCCCCTCACCTAGTGTTCACCATCATTAACATCTGAAAGTATCATGGTGTGTCATCAAAGCTGAGAAACCAACACTAGTCTGTCATTTTTAATGAAACTCCAGCTTTTATTTGTATTTCACCAATTTTTCTATGAATACCCTTCTTCTTCTTCTTCTTTTTTTTTTTTTTTTTTTCCTAAGACCCATTCTGGGATTGTACTAGGTTGCCATATCTCTTTAGTCTCCACTGGTCTGTGACAGTATCACAGTCTTTCCTTGTTTCTGATGACCTTGACAGCATTGAGGAATATAGATCAGATATTTTGTAGAATGTCCCTCAGTTTGGATTTACGTGTTGAAAACACTTTTTATTCCATAATGCATCAGCCAGGATTTTGATTCTGCTCTGTCCAGAGGACCTAAAACATAAATTGGGACCTGCCTCATTTTGGTGATGTGGCATCTATTTTACATGCAGAATTTCTGTAGCTGGGTATTATCCCACTGTCCTCGGTCTCTTCAGCACTGAAGGACGTCTGATCTGGAGGGAAGAGTATAGACATTAGAGCCATAAAAATTTGGATTCAAGTCTTGACTTCTCATTTACAAACTTTGATCTTGGGCAAGTCACTTAACTTCTGTGAAACTCAGTTTATTCTTTAAAAAACAAAAACAAAAAAAACGAGAATGGGGCATTGGGGAGCACAGTCAATTGAGAGTCAGACTTGGTTTTTGCTCTGTCATGACCTCAGGTTCTTGAGACTGAACTCCATGCAGAGTCTGCTTGAGTCTCTCTCTCTCTCTCTCTCTCTCTCTGCCCCTCACCACCATGCTCTCTGTCTCTCTCAAATAAATAAATAAATCTTTTTAAAAAATGAGAAAAAAATGCTGAGTTCATGGTACTGTTGTGAAGAATAAATGAGCTACCATGTAGCACTTGGAATATTACATAGAATATGTGGGTATTTAATTAACATCCATTTCCTCCCTCCCACATTTGTTCTTTTTAACCAGCCAGAGCCTGCCTCTGAATATTATCTGTTGTCACTTGTTCATAATAGGGATATATGGAAGATGAACCTACCACAAGAAAAAAAAAAGTGTGTAACTTTGTATGGGGACAGATGGCAACTAGACTTACTGCAGTGACCATTTCACAATACATACACATATCGAATCATCATGTTGTACATCTGAAACTAATATAATGTTGTATGTCAATTATACCTCAATAAAAAAGAAAATGGAGGCTGGGGTGACTCCCTAGGTCACAATCCCCCCAGGAGTGTCATCATCTGTGTGATTCATTCCTTTCTTATAGTAATGGATCTGCCTTACTAGTGGTCACAGAAGGGACATGTGACCCACATCAGGCAATGGGAGGGCTCCCCTTTCTTGGCCATACTGATTGGTCCATGCCCAGCCAATCAGAGTCTTTCCCTGGGATTGTTCCTACTGTGGTTAGGAAGAGAAAGTTCTTTTTCCTCTCTGGTCATGCAGTTAGTTGTAAGGATAAGTGGCTTGTAGACTTGCTTCCTGCCATGTGGAGACAGCCAGCCTGACAGCAGGAAACCAGCATGCATGAAGAAGCAGAGCTGAGAGATGGAGACAGCAATCAATGGAATTCTGGTACTCGGGTCCAATGATTCCCGAGGTCAGTCTACCTCTGGCCTTTCCATAGTTTGGTGATCTGATTAAATCAGTGATCCTTTTTCCTTAAACTTCTTTGGATTGTGATTTTATAAAGTACAATTAAAAGGATCTCAATACATTGCTTTACTGAACTTTTGTTGCCTACTTCCACCTGTTCTAAGCACCTTGCTCTATAACCTATTATCTTTTCCTTCCTTTTCCAATTGGCACTGAAGTGGCCTCCCTCTTTGGCCCTTTTCCCAACACTGGTTCTAAAGTTAAAAGTCTAAATTACTCTGACACAATCTATTAAAGGAACAAGAATAAAAATCTCTAGGAGTCGGTCTGTGAGAATGCATTGAAAAGAAATAAAACCATAAATAATGTCACCTTGTGGTTCAGAACATAGACTCGAGTCCATCCGATCTGAATCTGTATCCTGCGTCCGTCACTCACGAGTTGTAGGACTTCAGGTAATCCACTTCACCTCTGAGCCTCAGTTTTCCCATTAAAAAATGAAAATGAGAATCCCTTTCTCATGTAGTCTTTGTGTGGATTCAATAGGGTAACATACATGTGGTGCCAAGCAGAGTGCCTGCTACATTGCTGATACTTTACTTGATAATATAAGTTAATAATGATAATTAAGATTGTGTAAATCACCAGAATCTACCAATTCACCTTGGCCTCAGGAAAGGTGGGTGGTGGGTGGTCAAGGTTTGTGTCTCTACTGACGAGCTATGGTATGAAACACACATGAAGCACCATGCACAATGTGCTCTTGCCAAAAAGAAAAAAAAAATCTGAATGTGAATCTGAATCGAATAAATCCTCAAGGGCTCACTCATAGGAAAAGGGCATGAGAAAGAAGAGGTTAAATGAAACTGTAAGGAAACAAACACACATCCAGAAAGTGGAACATACCGAAAGACAAGTGACTTGATTTATGCAATGAACCAATGGCAGAAGGAAAAGAAAGAAAGAGAGACAGGCAGAGACAGGCAGAGACTGAAAACAAGCTGTGGTTATGCTATTATCTCACCATATTATACTCAGTGGAGAGGTACTTGAAAAAGTACTGGCTTTAGGGGTCAGGTGGCCTGAAGTCATAGTCTATCAGCTACTGTCATTACACAAGTCAACTTGTAGGATTCATCAAGGGGTGATACTTCATGAGTTGATGTGAGGTTCAAATGAGACAATGTTTACAAAATATGCAATATGAAATTGTATGTATACATAGTTTTGTAGACATTATTTCATTTAAGTACCCATACACAGAGTTCCTGCAATACATACCATTTCTCTCCCTCTGCTCATACTGTCCTCCTCTGTTTCAAGGTTACCTATGGCCTGCTCCTACACCCATTGATGCAGTCAACAAACTCTTAATGAATAGCTGTGTGTGCTCAAGATGGCAGTAATTATAAACACAGTAAGATAAAGTCCCTGGCCCGAGAGGATTTACAATGCAGTCAAACTGTCACAGCGACATCATGAGATAAAGGCAGAGGCTACTAAATGTGGCAAAGGTTTGGGGCAGGCAGACATGGTTTCAAACTTCAGTTCTGCCATTGCTAGCTGAGTGGGCCAGATCTATTCTTCACCCTAAATCCTCTTGGTCTCAGTTCTGAGAGACTCATATACAGCGATAACTTCAAGAGGCACCAGTGCCCTCTGTTTCCCTACTGGGTTTGGCCCCCCAGAGGAGCTTGGAGGCAGAGAAGAGAGGCAGGAGACTTTCCTTCCTGAGCTGTGACTTATGACCTGCTGTGTCCTACAACCTGAGGTCCCTTCTGCTCTCAAAGTGGCCCTCAAGACAGTTCTCCCCTTCCCTCCTCCCTTTAGTCCTATGGGTAACAGCCCTGCTGTTAACCAGTCCTGGAGCCCTGCCCTACCCCCGTGGCTTCCTAATGCTGCCCACACCTTTTAAATAATCCTTTACCAAACTACGGGGAAGCGAATTCCTTAGTGTGGGCCACCTGTCTCCTGCTGCAGCCTTGACTAGTCCATGGGGTGATCTTGGGCAAGTCTTAAATTTGTGGAGCCTTTGTTTACTCATCTTTAAAGTGGACTAAGTGTAATCCCTTCCTCCTGGTCCTGGGCAATTTTGGTTAAGGAGAAGGCTGTGACATATAGGACAAGGATGGATCAGGATTCAAATCTGACCTCTGCTCTTACAAGTTGAGTAACCTCTGGAATTCGGCAACAAATTTCTTTGCAGTTCAGTTCCTTGTGGGCAAAGTATAACAGCCAATGTTCAGTTGGACCAAGTTTTGGCTGAAATCCCAAAGACGGGAACAAAGCTAAGTAGCCATGTGTTCTAAAGAGAGGAGCTAGACCCCTCTCCAGGAGAACGTCTGGTCTGTAGCCAAATCAATGTTCCCAACAGCTTGCTTACAGGAAGTCTAGAAGCTCCTTTAGAGGGAAGGAATTCTTCCAAAGAGCCTAGTAATATTGGGTACAGGGTTGCTTCCACTCACCCATAGCAAAATGAGGACATCTAGTATATTTGATCTTGGAGAGAGGATTTGTTACAAGGAAGCAGACTCGATGCTTGTGGGATGTAGAGCAGCAGGGACTAGTCCCAAGCTATATAGTCTTGGAGCACAGTGGATTTCTTGGGCGATCTTCAAATATGTTCTGCTATCATTAGTTGCTAAGAGCCTAATACTTAGCACTTGCCTGGAAAAGACAGAGGATAGGGCCCATCAAAGCATCCCAGGATAGCAAAGCAAGTATGTGTGCATTTTACTGGGGCCAGGTGAATCCCACGAAAGGCAGACAGCTTCACTTATCTGCTCAAGCAGACTGGGGTACCATGAGGTACAGAAACTGAGAGAAGTCACAAGAGGTTAGACTAGTGCCTGGCAAAGGCAGTGTCCCTGATGAAAGATGCCATGTTCATGAGCCAACATTTGGATCCTATCATTTGTAGGGTCTTCGACAGCTAAGAGAATGTCATGAACAGCATCTGCCACCAGGTCTCTCATCCTTCTCCTTACCCTAACCTTGGAAAATCCATCAGCTATTGTGCGAATCAGGTAAGAAGTGGAGCAAGGCTTGTTGAAGAACCCCTTCCCTTCACCGGTATCTGAGCATCTAGACATGCCTGAGCCGGGCAGTGGGAAAGAAGCTCTAAACTGGATATGAGATTAAATTTTGATTTAAATTGGACTGGACATTTTAATACTTGCAAGTGACCAAGAAGCTATAGACTGTCCCTGATATGCCATCAGGGGAGGGAAGAAGCAAATTAGTTTGAAGGTGATAGGGAAAGAAGCAAAGCTATTTCCTGATTGTATCAACCAGGTCCAACCGATTTCCAACAAAGCCATTATGTTTATTTTGCAGAGTATTGGGGGAAAATAACGGAAATAACCCAGCATACTACATCCTTGTGAATAGCAGTAGTATTATTAAAGATTTCAATGTATATTTTACATGTGCAAGTTAATAACACAAGAAGTAGTCACATTCCAACAGTGTAAATGCAGAAGAGTGGTTGCCCTCAGTGAGCTTCAGTCCAGGGATCTGTTTTCAGGGGACCCCCAGCTCCTGAGTAGCCAGGTTGGTATCCAGAAGGCTAAAAGCAAAATACAAAAGGTCCATATGGTCTTTCACCACGACCACTGAACTGACATCTGATCCAAATCCACACCACCAACTGGCTGCCTTGCATAGCAGACCCACAGAATAGTCTTCAAAGTCTTAGAGCTGCACAAAGAATACTTGGACTCTGGTTTCCAAACCCACTTTCCCCAAATCCCACCTTACCTGTTAGTTTCTTCTCCCTGGAAATAGTCTGTCCTGCTTTTTGGTCATGGTTGCCCTTGCAGAACAATCACATTCTTTCCATTAAGACTAGAATGCCTTGGTTTCTACGTTCTTTTAGGCTTCTCCCCCCCACCCCCACCCCCCACCTTCAGTGATTCACTAATGCTAGCATTTAACTATTATATCCTTTAAAGGCAGTTTAGGTGAGCACACTCACCGGGATTGAATGGAGGACAAAATGAGGCTGGGGCATTCAGAAACTTATCAAAATTCACATGTAGGACACAGACCTTGGGACTTTAAGGAGACTCACTTCCTGGGGCGCTTGGGCTGCTCAGTCTGTTAATCATCTGCCTCGTGATTTCAGCTCAGCTCACGATCTCAGGGTCATGATATTGAGCCCCAGGTTAGGCTCTGCACTGGGCATGGAGCCTTCTTGAGATTCTCTCTCTCTCCCTGTCCTCTGGCCCTCCCACCCTCCCTCTCTCTCCCTACAAGGAGAAGAAGAAGAAGAAGAAGAAGAAGAAGAAGAAGAAGAAGAAGAAGGAGGAGGAGGAGGAGGAGGAGGAGGAGGAGGAGGAGGAGGAGGAGGAGGAGGAGGAGGAGGAGAAGAAAAAGAGGAAGAAGAAGAAGAATGGGGAAGAGGAGGGGGAGGAGGAGGGGAGAGAGAGGGAGGGAGCAAGAAGGGGGGAGAGGGAAGAGAAGAAGATTCACTCCCAGGTTTTGCACACTAGAGAACGTTGAGTGTGGATGTGCTTGTGAGAGCACATTTGTGTGAATATCCAAAAGCCATCGAAGCTTCTGTGTAATCAGCACCTCCCCTTCCTGGCTGATCTGTGTGGCAAAGGATGGAGGGGAAGTACTCTTCTTTAACCACTTCACGGTTAATATTGGGGAGACTACATAGACCCAGAAAGCCAGCTGGTACCAGAGTCTTGGACATGACACAGCTTCGACTACCACTACTCCTTGCTGTGCTCAGTGTCTCTGTACACAGGTCTTTCAATAACCTCTGGGTAAGGAGTGAGACTCCTATAAGCCAAGGAGAAAGAGAGTCCCCCACCCCCTACTGATTTTTGCCTAAAATATATTGTGTAAAATTTACAGATGTTTCAGCTAACCCTCCAGGTTAGAGGTTCTTAATGTTTTGGGGACGTACGTAGCTGTGGGACTCTCCTGAAAAATCTGGAAATTCTTATCAGAAAAAGAAGGCCACAGAAAACATAGAGACAAAATTTGCAGAAATATCAGAAGGTTCATGAACACTCTTTATAGATCTTTGCAGATCAGTGAACTCCAGGCTCCGATTCCCATCCTCGTGGAAGTAAAGGAGAACCTCCTTGTCAGGCGCCCTCCAAGGATCAGTAAGAACCAGAGCATCAATGTGGTTCCTCTTCCAAGGAGTATAGGAGGAGAGGGCACAAGGTCAGCTGGTTGAATGCTACTGAAGGGTGGTATGGGATGTCCTCAACTGAGTCCTCCTCCTGCAATTTTCCTGCAGCAGAAAGCAATGCTCACAAATGCTGCACATTTCAGGTAAATTTGCTCAAAGTCCAGCTTGGATTCATGACTGTGATTCATGTTATATGGGTCATCATAATGCTCATGGACCAAGTACATTTCTCAGCTGATGAATTTTATGAATACTTTTTTTTTTTTTTAATGTTTAGCTAACTTCTTGATGGGAAGCTGCTAGGTACCTTATATTTCATGACCCCTGATTCCAGCATCCTGTCTCCTCCTCTACCACCCAGGCTTCAGAGGAGACTGATGAGCACATGTTACAAAGACAGTGATCATAAGTTAGGGAGAGCCCCTGCCTGCGCCCTCCTTGTCAGACCACAGGCGGGTGTCCGGGAGGGAGTGGAGGCAGAGCGCCAGGGGGAGTCAGTCTGCCATCTTTTATGTTAATGCCATCTGAACTCATTTTACCACTAAACATAATGCCTTTGGTGGAATGAGGGGTGGGAAGTATGGAAACGAGAATAAAGGTATGGAATTTTGTGAGGATCATGAAGGCAAAAAGAGTCTAACTTTTATAGACTGAGAAAGGTGGACTGGGAAAAAAAAAAAAAAAAAGAGAAAGAAGGAAAACAAACAAACACAACTAACCCAGAGAAGAACCCCCGGAGCACCCACCTCATGGCCCAGTGTCACGCTGGAACAGGAAGCCTCGGCAAGCCCCTGCCCTGAGAGCTTTTACCTCAGGGAGGATGAGGAGGGGTGGCTCTTACACTTCCCTTCCTAACAGCTATAAGCAGGGTGAGGACCATGTACTATTGTGTTGATTTAATAATAGAGGTCACCTTGTTACTTGCACAGCTTTCTCTTCTGCTTTTTTCTCAAGCGGGAAGCTTAAGACCTGTTTGTTGTTTAGATGGAACTGTCTAGAAACAAATTTGTTCAAATAATGAAGGTAGCAGAGCAACAGAGGAACCCCAGGGGAAGCTGCCCCTCATTATCATGGTGACCTTGCTAGATGCAAGAGTGGTGTTGAGGTGTGAGTGTGTGAGTGTGTGAGTGCATGAGTGTGTGCGGGTGTGCAACTTCCCAGCAACCCTGCAAATGTAGGAATTTTGAGTTGTCATTTCATACAGCAGCACACTAAGGC
Organism: Martes martes; assembly: GCF_963455335.1. NCBI lineage: Eukaryota > Metazoa > Chordata > Mammalia > Carnivora > Mustelidae > Martes > Martes martes. The sequence goes on along the minus strand of NC_137891.1, from coordinate 14,359,319 downwards.
TCCCAAAGGCTAGACGGCCTCCACCTGGACTCCCACTTCACTGAAAAATCAACAGCACCTGAATTATGTTCCTCATGTTATTGGCTTCCAGATACCTCAGGGTTCCATTATTTACTCTGTTTCCACGCACTCATTTAGCAAATGGATTTGCAGGTATTGGCTACGATGTGCTGGGCTCCGGGCTGGGTTGGAGTAGGTTGTAGGGATACCAAAATGAGGAGCACCAGCCTCAGGAAGTCCACAGTCTAGTCAACTATGGTCTACTGAAATATCTGGGAATTTGCCTTAGCCACTAAAATTGTGCAAACACTGGGTGCTCTGATTGGACTAAATCAACGTCACTGTCATCTTTTACCCATTTCTTAAGGAGCTGAGCCAACCTCACAACATTTACGTTCCTTATCTCTTTTCCTCTGGGGCTTACCTCCAGGCTACAGGTGAAAGTCTACATCTGCTCTCTGTGTCACTTTCTGCCAGTTCCCTGGCTCTGTCTGTCTGCTACACGCCCTGCTCCGCGGCAAGCCGTCCCCCTGGCCTGGTCCTGCCTGTCAGTTCCTGGACTCCATCAATTTCTTAATGCCATGACCAGTGACTCAGTCCATTTTGGGAGAAGAAGGGGAGGCATGGAACCAGTTCAGAAAGGCTCCTCGGGGGGCTGAGGGAGAAGAGTCTGGCTCTGAGGGAGAGCCCCAGGAGAGGGGAGAATAAATTTGTAGAGTGTAGGTGGGATAAGCGAGGACTTTGAAGTCTTACAAACTTTTTCTCACCAGTCTATCTAGCTATGTGACTTGGAGGAAATAGTTCATCATTCTCTGCCTTGGTTTGTGGGGAAGTAATAAACTCCTTACAGGGTGACTCGAAGTAGTGACTGAATGATCGGAGCGAAATAATTGTCATTATATAACTTTTGGCGCTTAGTTCAAGGATTCTTAGATTGCTGTATGAACGCTCAGTGAAATGTGGTCCCCATGGTTTTTGTGCCAGACGTGTTCCATTGACCTGCCCAGATCCACTCTCCATCCTTCTCGGTGCTCCAGGAAGCTGACCTGGATGAATCCATCAACGGGCTCCCTTGCCATTTGGTTCCTCATAGGCTTTGGCAAGTTATGAAGGGAGGGAGGCGAGTGAGGTGGGTTGTTTATTCTCAGAGTCACTCCTGGAGCAGGGGGCCTCCTTCCTCCTTGGGTCTTGCTTAAGTCAGGCAGCTTTCTCCATACTGGCCAGGCCCTCTCTGTTTCTTTTCGCATATACCACTCTGTCCCTCTTTCCCTGGGACCTGGCAGGAGATAAAGGAACCTTGTTCTTATCAGCCCTGGTACTGCTTCTTCCCTCAGGGTTTCCTTACACCCACAGATGACCTACTCTGTAGTCTTCTGATTAAACTGTCCTTGAATGTCACTAACCTGAAGATGTCTTCTTCCTGGACCCTGACCGAAGGACTAGTGAAAATGAGTCACCCTGGGGAGGACAGGTCGTGGAGGAATAAAGGGGAATGTTGAGAGGAGATTTGAGCCCCAGAGAGGAGCAAACCCTAAAGAAAGAGCTGGTAACTGGAATGAGGGACCATCTATCTCAATTCTCCTACCTCCCGAGGTCACCTTACCACAGCTTCCTCCCTGTCCAGCACCCCCAGCACCTTCCTCCCCAGGACTCCTGAGAGCAGATCTAGGAACACACTGGCTCTGGGGCAGGGAGGGGCTGGGGGTGACTGATGAACAGAACAGATGTTCAACTACACTAGTAACCGAGAAAAGGAAATGAAACAACATTAATTGTTCTAAACAAACGAGGAATGTTTTCTAAACCAGGGCACATTTTTAGATTCACAATTTTAATGCAGAGACTTCTGGTTTCAGCTTGGAGATGTAGAGAACTGGAAAGAACATGGCTCTTGCCATCACAACAACAACCAAAACAGCTGGACAAACTACAAGTTAACAGCTTTTCTGGCACCTCTCAGACAACACAGGCCACAGGGCTATCCTGGAATCTGGGAGAAGCAGGCATCTGTGAAGGAGGCACAAGATTCAAGCATTTGCTCATTTACTGACCTGGGGCAGATGCCAGGTAAGAAGATTCCGTTAAAACCATGTGTGATTGTATGTGTTATTTGAAAAATACATAGATGTAAATACATACATGTATGTATATAAATTGACTCACACAATCGTATGGTGGGTATGCATTAATTTGAGTTAAGGGTAGTGTAAATCATGACATACTTAGTTCATTTCAAAGTGGGGGTTTAATCATTTTCATTTAGTCCATTGTTACCTTTACTTTTCTATTTTATTTTTAAATATTTCAAATTCACATAAAATTACAGAGAGTAAGACACATATCCCCAGAGCTCTTGCTCCCCAGAGACAACCAATGCTGATATACGGCACCTCCCACACTGACCATCCCCCCACCTTGTTTAAGTGAGGCTGACCCAGCCCCTTGGGCTCAGCAGACTTGCAGGAGCCCAGGACGGTGCCCGCCCCATCTTGCCACCCGTGGCCCAGTCACCACACCCGCATAGCTGGACCTCGTATTTTCCCCCAGCTTAGCAATCCGTCCCCTTCCTCTCCAAATGGGACTCAGTGTGGTGAGAAATATCAAAGTTCATTTTTGTTTTGCTTGGAGCTGGTGAGTTTTTGTTTTTGTTTGTAAAAAAAAGGATCTGCCCTCAGCCTCAGCTTTGAAACAGAAATTGGCCTGTACCCAGACTCAAATAGCATATTTCCTGTCACACAAAGAGCTTAATGATAGAACCTCTGTTTTTTGGAAACCCTGATATACACTAGCTCATTTAATGCATTGTTCCATTTGTCTTTCCCGCAGCACTGAGAAGTATGTGGGCTGAGCCCTGCAGTCCAGACAGGGAACAGAACTGGAGAGGTCAAGCCTTACACAGCCTTGTGTATCTGTCAGGCACCAAAACTGCACTTTCTTGTTAACAACAAAGGTACAGATCGCCTTTTATTTTACCATATCTAGATTGGTTACTCAAATGCCTTTTTATATCTGTGGCTTTATTCCAGAAAACTGAGGTTGGGAGGTAAATGACCTCCATATTAGTGAGGACAAGTGGACTATCCAATATCTCTTTATACCAAGGCCTTTAATTCCTGGATATGATATTATTTTGAACTTAGAGGAAGGGTACAGCAGAACTTCATTCTATCTGTCTTATCTGCCTATCTGGCATCAAAGCAGCACCTGAGACAGTGATTTGGGTAAAGGCAGGTACAATGACTGGAGAGGGCCCTCAAGAGAGAGGGAATGCAGGAAGCAGGATGGGCAGGGGAGGAGGCTAAGCAAAGATATGGTCTTGGCAGGATCTAGTTTCAGGGCGATCACATATGGAGTTCTGGAGCACGAAATATACCTGTTAGTCATTGCCACTTTGAGGGGCAGTGGGGATATCCTTTGTGGAAAGGTGAGACCTATTTTCTCACAGTAGCTGGGGAATTTGTGTGGGGACCAAGTAAAGGGAATCTGGAAAGGGAACCACCATCCCAGCTCTATTGTCCCTCAGACATTTGAAGGATTAACTGATGGGGGCCACACATAGCTGTTTGCATTACAATAAAAAGACACAGAATAATTAAAAGGTTTGAACTGGAACTAAAGAAAACCTGCTGCCTTTTAGATGGTTGGGCACACTGGAAAAGGAGATTAAGTAGGGAGGTGGGAAAGCTGGTCTTTAATGGTAAATTTCCTCTACCACTTGCAAAACCATTCAATTGAAGTGAGAATGAGTTTGGTCCATGGCTAACTACTTCAGAACCTTCTGCTATTCTTTCTGATGATGTCTTCACAGAAGGCCCATTGCCAGCCTTGAGATTGCTGATTTCAAGGCACTTCTAAGACAAAAATAAAAATTCCATTACTTTCTGTGGAAGATGACTGTCTGCTCCTTTTGAGCTGGGCCAGAGGGAGCATTCAGAATACATTGCTGGAAGTAAATGGAATTTTTCAGCTATTTAAATTGCAATTCACCCCCTGAAAGCTCCATTTTATCAAAACTCCTGGTTAATACTATTTTCCATGCTCGGGTATTCTCCCCAGATACACATGCAAGAGACACAGGAGCCCTGGGGAGACTGTTCCAGAGACAAAATTCCTTAAAGAGGCCTCAGGTACTAACATCTTCATAGCCAGGTAACAACGAAACCCAGAAAGTACTGACCTTTAACTTGGCAGACAGGTGTGTGGTAGGACAGAGGGCAGGCGCTTTACCGGAATCAGAGGACTTAATTTGCCTCTCATTTCCTGTGTCCTCATGAGAAAGTTATATCATCTCTCTCAGCCTTTTAGTTCACATCCCTGAAATGAGTTTTGGAACACCTTCCTCGCTTATCTCAATTGTATTAGGTTAATTTATATGAAAGTGCTATACGAAAACCTACAATTAAGCCTATGGTAGACAAAACTCTGAGACAGCCCCCAAGAATCCTACCCCAGTAGATATACCTTATATAAGCTCTTCTCCCTGAGTGTAAGTATATCCTGTAAATGTGATAGGCTAGTCCCTCCCATGATTAGACTACGTAACTTCAGTCTCTACCTTAACAGACCAGAGAGAGAGACGTTTCCTGCTGACTTTGAAGAAAGTAAGTTTCCAGGGCACGGTTAGGACCTAGGGATGACCTTGAGATGATGAGATAGACTGCCTGCCAGCGTAAAAGCGGGGACGTCAATCCTACAACAAAAATTTAAATTCTCCCAACAACCTAAATGAGGGTGAGAGAAGAGTGTGGCTCCAAAAGAGAACTCAGCCCAGCCTCGTAAGACCCTGAACAGAAAAGTTACTCTGTGCCAGGATTTCTGACTTACAAAAAACTATGACATAATAAATGGGTGTGGGTTTAGCCTCTAAGTTTGTGGTAATCTGTTATGTAACTGTAGAAAACGGATATACAATTGATTGTTCTGAAATGGTTGATTAAGGAACTCTCAGACCCATTCCTCTAAAAGCAATGAAACACTCATGAAAACTGCCAAAATTAACTGTTTCTTAACTCTGAAAAATCACCAGTGGCTTGCAGCAATCTAAGCAGCATTTACTCAAGAAAAATGGCTGAAGCTCGGAAAGGACAGTGAGCCTTGTGGCACTTTCACTGGACTCCTACCCATTACCCTTTCCCCAGCTCTTCAGTAGCACTGAGAGCCAACAGCCTCACAGCTACAGTCGCTGTGAAAAACAGCAGCTTAACAGCTACCGAAGAAAGCAAAATGGGTTTGGAGCTTCCAGGAAGCCCCATTCCTAGAAATTGTCAGCATGGGATCGGTCTGGCCGTTCATGAGAAAAAGCTCACTTTTAAGGATGTCTTTATTTGATCTAATCAGAGCTTGCACTTTGTGAGAAGCCCCACCCACAGAGTATTTGTCAAATACAATCAGTGGCAATTGTTTAATATCACAGCTGCCCAGAGGTATATTAACAGCGGGAGCTAACAAGGAGCAGACCAAAAATATTAAAAAGAAAAGCTGGGTAATGAGATATCCATAGGCATCTTTGAAAAACTCCAGCATATTCCTGGGAATCTAGAAGCCCATGTGCATTTTCAGGACTGGGTGTATGCCCCAGAAAGCCCTGAGAATGGCCCACCCTCTCACCAATCTATACTTTTAATGCCATTCCGATCAAAATTCCACTGGTACTTTTCAAAAAGCTGGAGCAAATAATCCTAAAATTTGTATGGAATCAGAAGAGACCCCGAATCGCTAAAGAAATGTTGAAAAACAAAAATAAAACTGGCGGCATCACGTTACCTGATTTCAAGCTTTACTACAAAGCTGTGATCAGCAAGACAGCGTGGTACTGGCATAAAAACAGACACATAGACCAGTGGAACAGAGTAAAGAGCCCAGATATGGACCCTCAACTCTATGGTCAAATAATCACCTCTGGTTATGCTGAGTCTCCTCATGAGCAAGGAGTTAAGTATAAGTTAGAGTTGTAAACTGCCTGAAAGAGCACTGAAAACATAACTCTACACACACATACACACACACACATAAACACACACACACACACACACACACACACACATGCGTGCACACACACAGCACTTAAAAAGGCTGGAAGATTATTAGTTCAAATAGTTTTATGGAAATCTCTTTTTCAGCCATTAGCTAGCTGCTAAGCTGAATGAATAGAAACTTCAGTAGCCACACATGACAAAGAATACAGATTTTATAGAAATAGTCCAAGAAAGTTACTAAACTAGCAAATAACAGCAATAATAACAAAGCCTGGAGAAGAGAATCTTATTTTCAGAGTTAACACATCATACTATTTAAAATGTCCAGTTTTCAGTAACAACAGCAAAAAAAAATACAACACATACAATGAAATAGGAAAGTGTGGCTCATACAAAGAAAAAAAAAATTATAGAAACTGTCCTTGAGAAAGCCCAGATACTGGACTCACTAGGCAAAGACTTAAATCAGTTTTCATAAATATATTCAATTCCATTTGGTCATGATGAATTATCTTACTTATTTATGCATGGATTTGATTTGCCTATATTTTGTTAAGGATTTTTACATTTATGTTCGTAAGGGGTATTAGTCTAAATGTTTTTGATATTTGCAAGTCATTTCAAAATAAAAGAAACCCACATTTTTTCCCCCCCCAGAGCATCTACTTTGCCCCCAACCTCTATGAGCCAAGAAGCAATAGAACATACACTGGCTTAATCACTATGTGATCTTGGACAAGTTGTGTGAACTCTCAGAGCCTCGATCTCTTCTTCTATAAAATGGGAATGATATTAATACCTGCTTCTTTGGATTGCTGTGGAGATTGAACGAGAAAATATGTATTGTGATAGGATTTGTTCTCTCCAAAAAAGATATGCTGGAGTCCTAACCCTCATTATCTCAGGATGGAACTTTATTTGGAAATAGAGTCCTTGTAGATGTAATTAGTTAAGATGAGGTCCAACTAGAGTAAGGCAGGCCCTTCCTCTAACATGACTGGTGTCCTTAGAAGAAGATAACTAAGTGGCAACAGAGACACAGGGGGGAATGCCATGTCACGAAAGAAGTGGAGATTGGAGTTATGCCACCACAAGCCAGGGAATGCCTGGGGCTACCAGAAACTACGGAAGAACATCCCTCAGAGACTTTTAAGAGAGCCTGGCCCTGTAAAGATCTTGACTTCTGACAGTCTTGCCCTTAAAACTGTGGAAGAATAGATTTCTATTATTTTAAGCCACCTAGTGTGTGGTATTTTGTTATGGAAGCTCTAGGAAACTAATGCACATGTGAAGCTCTTAGAACAACACCTTGCATATGGTAACTCCATAATTCATGTTATAATTAGTCTAGATGTTTATCCTTCTTGTTTGTGTTAATTTTAAAACAATTTTATAAGTTAGGTAATTAGTCTGCTTGGGCTATCATATCAAAATACCACAGTCTGGGTGGCTTTAGCAACAGAAACTTATTTCTCACAGTTCTAGAAGCTAGAAGTCTAAGATCAGGGTGTAGTATGGTCAGGCTCTGGTGAGGATTCCAGACATCTACCTTCTTACTGTATGCTCACTTTGTAGAGAGAGGAAGCAAGCTGTCTGGTGTCTCTTTCTTTTTTAAAAATTTTATTTCTTTGAGAAGGAGCAAGCTAGCGAGAGAGAGAAGGTGCACACAAACCAGAGGGAGGGGGTTGGGGGGAGGGGAAGAAGGAGAAGAAGGCTCCCCACTGAGCAGGGATGTTCCCCTCCAACCCTGGGCTCAATCTCAGGACCCTGGGATCATGATGTGAGCCGAAGGCAGACCCTTAACTGACTGAGTCACACACACACCCGACTGGTGTCTCTTCTTATAAGGATGCTAATCTCATCACGGGGGCTTTACCCTTGTGACCTCATTTAAACCTAATTACCCCTCAAAGGCCCACCCTCCAGATACCATCACATTGGGGTTTAGGTCTTCAACATATGAATTTTGGGGAACACAATTCAGTCCATAGCAGTAGGTTTTATTATCTCTGCTTTACGGGTATGAAAATGGAGTCTCAGTGAAATTGTAAAATAAGAAAAAATATAAAAGAATAATGTTATTAAAAGAAGATTCTTATAGACATGTAACTTCCTCATGGGCATTTTCACACACAACCGTGTATGTTCCAGAGCATCAGTGTTGTTATAGGCCCTGGACTCAGAGGGCCTGAGTTCAACTCCCCCTTTTGCCATTCATGAACTCCATGCTCGGAGTCTCCATATCCTCTTGCATAAGGAATGATTCCTGATGTCATGGAGTATGTCTGAGCACTAAATGACAATACATTTAAAGAGTGTCCCAGAGTGCTTGGCACAAAGCAGACCTCAAATAAAAGTTCAAACTTCAAAGATAAATATACAAAGATGGGTGATGTAGCTGTGATTGTTAGAGCAGATGTGGGCAATCTCAATATCCAAGAGTAAGTTAAATAAACTACGATTCAGTCCCATAAAGAGATGCTATTCAGGCATCAAACAGAGTAAGAGAGATTTATGTTGACGTTCTACGTTCTTTTCCTGTGCCTGTCTGTTGTGTGACTTTAGGGAAGTGATTTAACCCCTCGGGGCCTCTTAGTTTTCCCACCTAAACTATGAAAATAAAAGCAGTACCTATTTCACAGAGGGTTACATGGCATACAGTCCAGACAAGATACTGATAATCTTCCCAGGCACATAGCAAGCACATGATAAATATTAGCCATTACTATATTATGATTCCATTTATATGGAAGGAAGGAAGGCTAATTGGTTAATATCTGGAAAAAGGTATAAAAATCTGCTCTCAACTTATTTCTGGGGAGTATGAGGGAGAAGGTCTTCCCTCTACTCTTTACCCTTTGGGTACCATTGGAAGCAAACCAATCCCAAATTATTAACTCTCCTCCTTCTGTCTTTCTCATGTAATGAAGAGTAGACTGAATGGTGGCTGAGCACTTTCTTCTCCTGCCAGCCAGGGCTGTTCCTCAGCCAGGAATTCAAGTATAGCAGCTCGAAGACTGACATTCTGGTGGGTATATAACCTCCTTGCCCTCTATGATCCAATAAGGAAGTATTAACCCCTTGCCTGCTGGGGCCCTCTGAGTCTCTGGGATGCTGATTCTCCATGACTCTGGTTTCTTTAGGTCCCTGTAGTTCAAGTTATTAAATACCTTGACTCACTCTTGGTGCTAGGCACTGAGCTCAGTGCTGTGCACCCATTGTATCTACTCTAAGTAAGTCTTCAAGGTACTTATTCTCATTTTTCCTGTGATGAAACACAGATTACTTATATATAACTGGCCCAACAGCACACAGCTCATTGGAGAGTCTCTGTGGCTCCCAAGGCCATGTTCCTTTCATTATGTCTTTACTTTCATTGGCTCATATTCCTTCTCTAAAAATATTCCTATGTCCTAACTCAATGAGTTATTTTCAAAAAGTCAGTTTTACCAGGTTTGTAGTTCTGGCTTGTCCCAACCGGTTCAGCAGTTTCAAGAGCAGAGCAGAATTATCAACTCTGTGAATAATTAACAAGCTGAGTTTGATCTTTGGCCTAAAACTGACCACTTAACTTGATTATTTGCAGTGAACAAAAAGACAAGGAAAACTTCTGTAGATGGGCACTTTTTCCGTGCCTGGAGAGGTAGGGAAGCCGGAAGGATCATTTTCATTCTGTTCCCCCTCTAGGAGACGAAATCCACTGCCCCAGGTCACAGGTGCTGGGGGATGGGGACTCTGTTCCTCGGGGACTGGGCAAGGCTTTGGAAATTAAAAAGTCTCAGATTTAAGTCATAATCGGTTGTGTGACATTGGACAAAGTTACTCCCTCCATCCCTCAACTTCCTTCGTCATTTGTAAATGGGGGTGATAGTATTTATAGGCACTTAAGCTAATATTCTGCCGAGATATTAACATTTTTCACCAGTCATCAACCCATCGGAGTGCTGGAGGCCTCAGCTCTGCAGGCGTGTACCTATTCGTCTGTGGGGATATTATGGGAGCCCCAGGGTTGTGGCCAGGTGTCCAGGAAGGTGGGGGTGCTGCGGTGGTGAGGGGTGGGTTTTGGGGAAGCATCTACTTACCAACTTCTATGGAAGTGTTTCAAGATTTTAACTTCTGCTATGGGCTGTTCCAATGGCTACAGGATGAATAGGGGTCCTTTGCAAGGTGGGCATGCATTTCTAGGGGAATTTACTCCATGCTTCATACTCTGGCTGAACTTTTTTCTCTGACATGATTCCACATAATCTTCACGGAGACTCTGGAAGGTGCTACCTCAGGCCCATTCCTTCAATGAGGAAAATGCCTCTCTGAAAGTTACCATGGTGAGTCGGTGGAAGACCAGTGATCTGAATTCACACTGACCCCTGGCAGATCCAGCCTCGTACCTGCAAGGGGAGAATGGGGGACGTCCTGGGCAAGGGTGCAAAACTGAAGTTGAGAACATGGGGAGAAAGGACGAGTAAGAGAGCTGGGCTGGAGGACACTTCAAGTGAGAAATAAACCTGCTAGACCCAGAGTCCATGGACAAGGATGACATTAAAACAGGTATCCCACCTGCACTTTGCAAATGGTATAAAACGTTGACAAAAGGTAAATCTGCACCAAAGGTAGACAGAGGTTCTTCTGCACTGTGCTTATTCAAGCAACTGAAATTATGCTCAAATAATAAGTTTAAGTAAAAAAAAAAAAATCACAGCCCTTTGCACTTGGGGCTTCATCTTCCTTTAGCTCTTGGTCATCTCTCAGTTGGACTGTCCAGCTGCTTGCCTTCACTGACTCAGTTTTCGGGGTGCCAGGGGCCACTGAATAAGATGTAGGTGGAAATCTGAAGAGAAGCTTTTGTCATTGTGTGACTTGGAAATGCCTGCGAATGAGAGCGAGTGTGACCACTGGACACACCTGCCATGCATCCAGAAGGGCATCAGCCGGGAGTCGCATGACCGTGAGTTGGATCTTGTTTGGCCCATGTCACTGCTCAGCAACCTTGGATGGATCATGACTTCATATTAAAGTGAGAATCACAGCGGCAACCTCCCAGCTTCTGCTGGAGATGAAATGAAATACCATTTGTGAGGTTTCCAACCATGCGGTTTGGGATATAGTACGTCCTCAGTAAACATTTTATTTCCTTTCCTCAAAGGAAGAATGGTAATTCAAGGAGAATGGAAACAATATATTAAGAAGAAGGCGCAGAGATTTAATTCAATCCTCGTGAAACACGGTTTGACAATGAGTAACGTTACCAACACATTAAATTACTGTTGTCATTGCTGGAAGGAGCTGATGAACTCCTGTCCCTAACTACATCCCACAGTTGAATGTCTCATTCTATCTTTACTGCTTTCAGGTGTTTTCTGATTCTTGAGTCTGATTCTTCCAACAAGACTATTGAAGCATTGTATGTGCCTCTGAACACAATTCACATCTCCCCCTCATGTCTAGCCCAGGGCTGTGGAAACTACAAACACATGGTGAACATGGCATTTCCAAAGGAAAGGCTGAGGAAGTCACAGGCATTAAAATGAAAGGTTTGTTCGAAGTGAACTGTAAAGTGGTGAAACTATGAGGCCCGAGATATTTTCTCCTCTTACCAGTGAATCATCAATCTTAGGATTTTGACTGGTCAGAAAACATTAGGGTTCAGACCACTGTGGGGGGCCATGATTCGACAACACCTTGCTACATGGTATCACAGTACAGTTAGGAATTGTTCGGTAAAATTTAGTTTCAGATATCAATGTATACCCACATACATACATATATACACATAAACATATGTAGGCATTTAGTTGTGATACACAGTTCATTTCTGATTATAGTTCAGTAGTCAGAGTGTCTGAAAATGGTGCTCTGAAGCAAGAAGAAAAACCTTGGTGTATTTAGGGAAAAAAATATAGGCCTGTGAGGCTGGACTTTCTCTGTAAGAGGGAGTGATAAGAAATAAAGTTGGCAGCATAAGCAGAGGCCAGATTGTGCAGGCCAGTAGGCCACAGTAAAGAACTTAGATCTCAAGCTAAGCACCACTGGAAACCACTAAAGGGTATAAACCACATGCCGCACACTCTGATTAACACTTTTAAAAGAAGGATAATTTTGGATACTTTCTACTGTTACCTTTCTACTGTTTGCTCAAGTTCACAGATTGGACTTGAGAATTCCCCAGGCTGACCCAAGTGTTTTGAGAGAATTAGAATGCTTGGAATAGAATAAAACTAGTAGGCCACTGATTTGAATTCTTGGAGATACCAGTGAGACTACCTCAGGTCATAAAAAATAAAACTCCCATAGAAACTCAAACAACAATGTGCTATTTTTCACCTATAAGTAAGCAAATATTTTCAAACAGCTTTACGGTAATTGGCACAATCTTTTATACAGGGTCATAGGGTCGCTCCTATCAAAATCTAAATTTTGCAGGGGTGCCTGGGTGGCTCAGTCCGTTCAGTGTCCAACTCCTGATTTCAGCTCAGGTCATGATCTCAGGGTTGTGAGACTGAGCCCTGCATGGAGCCCTGCACTGGGCACAGAGCCTGCTTGAGATTCTCTCTCTCTCCCTCTTCTGTCATGCTACGCCACAAAAAATTAAAAATAAAAAAATCTAAATTTTGCATAACCATTAATCCAGAAATTTCCCTTCAGTGGTTACATCCTTCAGAAATACTCCCATACATGCCAAGAACAAGTATAACAAAAATGTCTGTGGTATCATTTATAGTTAAGAAAAATTGGATATAGTTGAAATGATCATCAATAAAAAAATGCATAAATAAGAAACAGAAGCTTTTTCCTATGAAATACAAAACAGCTGTTTAAAAAGAATGTTCTAGACACTTTCTGTAATAATATGAAAAAGGTTTGGATTTATTAATGAGTTAAAAAAGGAGTGTCACAGTATTATGGGTCACATAATTAAAAAACACGGGGAAAAATACATGCAGCTAACGACGTCTGAATGTTCATAGAAAAAATTCTAGAAGGAACACACGGTACACGTAGTATTGATAGCCCTTGTTTACAGGTGAAACAAGGTGAAAGGCGGCAATGGAAAACATCCTTTCTTTTACTTTATATACGTTGGTATTTGAACTTCTTTTAAGCACATATTATTTTTGAGCTGTAAGAAAGAAGTAATAAAATTATATTAATAAAAAATACTCATAGGCTGAAAGGGCAGGCAGAGAGAGACACTAACCAGGAGGGAATAAAATAGTTACACCTTTAAGATGATAGGTTGATATCAATGCCTGGGCTTCACCTCCCAGGTCGTCAGGTTGGGGAGAAAACTAAAGATTCAGATGAAATGATGCACCTGGCTTGTGTGTGTGTATGTGTGTGTGTGTGTGTGTGTGTGCACGCACATATATTTATGATTTTTCTCCAAATACCCGGAGCCAGAGAGTTTTAACCATTACAAAACCAAATGTCACATCATCTCTGGCCATCTTGACGCTAGTTACGTTTCTTTGGCTTAACCGGCTCCAACCTGCCGTTCACCTGTGAGATTTTGGTGAGTCACGAACACAGGGTAAAAGCGGAAAAGGGAAAATGGCTAGTCATGGCAAACGATCCCTGAGCACGTAACTTCCTGCCAGGACTACTTCAGAGTGATTTATGTGTTATCACCAGCTCCAAAAGCCTGCACGGTGGGTGACGCATCATTCCCACTATACAAATGAATACACAACAGCCTCCCAAGCCAGGCGAGGGCATCTGGCCCAGTGGCGCAGAATGGGGCTCACAACCCAGGCCCGACTCCAATGCCAGGCAATGCTTTCCACAGTGCTCCTCGGCTCCCACAAACACACAGGCAGCAGCCTCAATCCCAACTGTATTGGAGCTGCTTGGCTATGCCTGAAGTCAGCTGGATGATGGTGCTAAAGAGAACAGAACACTTTTAATGCAGTCAGATTATCCTTTCAGAGTTTTCGATAATGTGCCCTCGTTGGCTGAGATCTGTACCAGCACTACGAGAAAGAGAAAAAGGAATTACTAAGCAATTTATAGTAGTTGTTCTCACGTCCCTCCTCCCCCTCCCCAGCCACATACAGAGACAGATGTGTGTTTTGCTCCCAAAATAAAGGGTTGATGAGTTGGAAGCAGGATTATGCTAGCATCTTTCTCCGATAAGACCTCCTCCTACCTGCTTAACTTTGCCTGGGAGGGCTATTCCAGACCCTTCCCCATCCCCACCTCCAGCCCTCAGCGGTGCTACCATGATGCCTGGAGCCTGCCAGTTCTCCATCAACACATTTTCATCACAGGTCTTGCACTTACTGTGTGCCTGTCTGTCTTGCTCAGCAGAATGTGGGTGGGCCCCTGGAGCACAGGGACCACCAGGATTCCTCTTTCCAGCCCAGTGGGTAGCACGTTGCCTGTTCGGCATCAATGCAAACTTAAAGAATAAATGAACACAATTCTAGCCAGACACATGGTTCGGAATGGCAAAGAAAACAGAAGGGGCCTGCAGAGACGTGCCTCTCAAGTTTTGATAAGAACAGCTGAAAACAGTCCAATTCCTCGCTTGGGAGAGAAAGACATGAAGGCGTGTGTCTTGTGTACAACTACTCTGTGATACTATCATAGCGGATACATTTTTCAAAAGGATAGAAGGCCCAACACAAAGCGTGAAACCTATTGTAACTGTGGTTGATAATGATGTGTCAGTGTTGGTTCAGCTCTCGTAACAATATGCCACAGTGACAGGCACGCTGACCCTGGGGGAGGCTGTGTGGCAGGGAGAGGAGGAACGTGGGAACTCTGTGCTTTCCATTCAATTTTGCTGTGAACTTAAAACTTCTCTAAAAAATAAAGTCTATTACTTTAAAAAAAAAAAGTACTGAAATAGGTGTCAGCACCAAGAACTGCCACCGTTTGATGCTTTATGACTTTATGAACAACCCTGCTCTTACTGAAATATAAAAAGAAATAGACCCCATTAGAATAAAGTAGAATAAATCATGCATATCCGTTGAGAGACAAGAGAATTCTCTCCAACAGTACGGGCGGGTAGCAAAGAGAAATGTACCCTAATGTGAAAAAAAAAAAAGGAAGAAAGAAAATCAGTGTTCGAAAAGCAAAATTAAACAATTAAAAACAGAACAACAACAAAATACTTTTTCCAGAGGAAATACCATTTCCAAAGGAGATACAGATTAATTTACCCTTATCATCACCTTTTTCCTCATCCATGGCCCAGATTTGGTTTCTAATATTAAAGATTGTGACAAAATTTGCCAGTTCAAAATATTCTTTTGTGTGAATAGTCCTTACTTTTCAAAAAAAATTTTTTTACTATGTTACATTAGTCATCATACAGTACATCATTAGTTTCTGATGCAGTGTTCCATGAATCATTGTTTGCATATAACACTCAGTGCCCCATGCCTTCCTTGATACCCATTACCAGGCTCACCCATCCCACCACCCTCCTCCCCTCTGAAACCCCCAGTTTGATTTCCAGAGTCCATAGTCTCTCATTCTTTTGTGTGCATAGTCCTAACACTTCACGATGAAAGCACTCCCTGAAATTCAGTCATCTTATTACTTTTTTACATCTACATATTAATTTTCCTACATACTAGGGCTGCAGCCAAAGAACAAGTACCAATTAGTATTAATTGGTTATAATTAAGTATAGCAACTAGCAACTTCCAGAACCATCTCAAAAGATAAAGTTGCACTTGGAATCTTGTCACGGACTCCTGCTAGAGTTGGGTAGTCCACACACAGAAACGTAGATTCAGGGTCGTAGTTGGTAAAGGGACTTGTTCAAGATCATATATCCTATTTGGAGCCACACATTTGTGGCAGAGCCAATATGGCCCCCAAAACCACACCTAAGTAGTCCGTGATGCACTTGGTGTACGTACTCCCAATGAATAGCCCTATGGACTAGAGAGTCCTAGTGGTCCCAATTTTTAGGTAAGCCACGGCAGCTTAAAGAAGTTACAATCTTGCCCAATGTCACATAGCAGGTCAGGGGCTGGAGCGAGATCTGAAGTAGGACCCTATGATCGGAACTCAGCCTGAAGGGGTTAAGGGGGTCAGGAAAGCGCAGACAGAAGAGGGATAGTTGGATCAGGGATTGTTGCAATGCTCAGCCACGGAAAGGTGGAGCTTAGTTAGGGGATGGTCAGCATTCACCCCAGGGCTTGTTACTGTCACTCATACTAGAGAGTTGCTTTTCCTCTTTCTGCCCTTCTTGCCTCAAGCGTTACTGCCTTTGGAGTTGCTGCAACAAGAGGGAACACCTACCCCCTTCTCAGATGATGCTGCGGCCGGAAGTTGGAGCAGAATAAGGTTCTCTGTGTTCTCCCTGGGTATGGAGAAGGAGGGACAGCCAACGTGTGGGAGAGGCCAGATGACCTCCTCATGGAGGAATCCTAGCCTGGGGCTTTGGAGACCAGCATTCCCATTCCAGGCCCGAGGCTTTGCCTTATTAGCTATGTGACCAGAGACAAATGGCTTCATGTCTCTGAATCTATATCCTCAACTATAAAACGAAGCTATCAGCAGTTGTCCAGAAAGGCCATTGTGATGATTAACATTGAACAGGGGGGACAAGGTGATCTCATCAGTGTTATCTATCACTTCTAATTCTCCCTTGGCTCTCTAGCACCTAGTACCTTAAAACTTCTTAGGATATATTTGTTGAATAAAATGTACAAACAAGTTAAAGGGTTCATCTACTAAAGATCAAAGCCCAAGAAACATTTCAAACCCTCTACAACTGAAGTATTAACTAGAGTTATCTCTATCTTACCAATTTCTTGTAGCTAAGAAGTACTCCAGACCTCTCTCTCCCAGACAGAAACTTCATTTTGAATAAGGCTTTTGAATACCTATAATATCCTAGATTTTCTCTAGTCAGTCATAAGAGCTATTGATCCAGGCTCTATGTGCATTGTTTCATTTTGTGCTCACAACAACCATTTGAAGCAGATATTATTTTAGTCTGATTATATCATTATATACATTATATATTATTTTGCAAGTACAACTGAAATTCAGAGTTCAGTGAATTTGACCTATTCATAAATCACACTGTATAGAAGATAAAATAAAGCTTTCAAGAAAGTGTTTAACTTCTCCCGAGGTTAGCAGCTTAAGAGTAAGTGGCGCCCAGAGCAGAGAAACCCAGCGGGTCTAACTGTCCAGACTTACCACTATTCAGTCTTTGTGCCTAGGTGAGACCCTCTACCTCCAGTTTAGCCTAACCACTGAGAATCCTCAGTTATGAGGTTACTCAATGAACGCACTATCAAGGTCATCAAACCTTGAAAGTTAAGTACGTTGTTGTGTAAGTTTCCCCCCAAAAAAGTAGCAAAGCTCATTTTTTGAGTCACTGATGGTCACCTTGACAAAGCACCAGAGTCTTCTATATTCTCGTAGTGGCCTGTGTTGGCCAACTGAACAAAATAATGCCTTCTGCCATCGTGACTTCAAGACCACAGGATGAAGGCTGTCAGAGTTGGGCTGTTTTCCCTCTACTTCCATCCAGCCTGACAGGTGCCACTTCCGTCAATCGCCATCAGGTAAAGGCCTGAATTCACACTCTACTTCATAAACTGGTTGGCAATGGAGTTCTGGGAGAGGGCAGGACAAGGTCACTCACTGGCCCCCCCCCTCCCCGACCCCTCCGTTCCACCCATCCTAAAACCATTGCTGCCTCACCCTCCTCAAACCAGAATGACAGCACCTTGAGAGGAAGGGACACTGAGGATAAACTTCGGATCTGGTTTTTCTTTGTACGTTAGGCACTGAGAATTTAGGCACCCTCCAGTTAAGTACTTCGTGACTATCAGTTGTATTAGTTACATCCTTTTTGCCACCTTCTGGACCTTCAGAATTTTGGTCTAAATTCTTCCATGGGAGTACTCCAATGAAACCTACACCCAACTGCTTTATTTGAAGACCTATCAACCATCAGCACTTTACAGGGCCACCTTTATTATAATCTGTTCTATACATAGGAGTAAAATTTTATTTCCCCTGAGAAACAAACTCTGGGGAGGGACTCTCAATGTGTTTGCTTGTAATCTCTGTACGTTCTAGTACCTGGGCTAGAGTTCGGCATCCTCAGACTCTTCATAAATACCTAGTAGTATCTTGTGATTGCAAGTGCACACCAATCATTCTCGCATCTACTCTGCAGATAAAAAGGCTCTATTTGTTCAATAAGCAGTTTCCCCAGTTAATTCAGTAACAGGAAATAAAAGCCCTTCTGCATGTATTCTGGGTCTGTTCATTTTGGAAGTCCTTTTAAACGCTTCCGAACATGTCATTTTCTTACATTAAGCTCGGTCCACTTAGAAAAAATTGGAAGAGCAGCCTACCCCAAGATCACCCAAGAATAAACGCACATTCTGTGTAAGTCTCCCCTCCCTTTACTTTCTTGTGCAAGGACAACCATGATAAATTAAGGACTCCCATTCTAGGGATAAATGGCCTCCCTGTTGCTGAGTTCCCAAAAACCTTCGACACTCCCGATTTTTCCTAGCTAAAAGTCTGTAAGAGCCTGCTGACAAAGCCTGGGCTTTTGACCCTCACACGACTAGGGCAGTGGCTTCAGGAGCTGGCCAAAGGAGTGCTGGTGGCCTCCCACACCAGTTCCAGATGCCACATCTGCTCCTCTACCCACTGCTGGCACCTGCCTCCCTTGTTATGCCAACAGTGCCATGTGGTCCCGTTTGTCCGCTTTCTGTAATTCAATTACCCAGTGAGTGCATTCCCTTTGTCTGAAACTGAAATCACCCAAGATGCAAGATCTTAATACCAAAACGTCCCAGCATGGATTCCAATAGGGGAGTGTGGTGATCAGCAATGTTTGCATTGATTCTGAAAAATCAACGTGCACCGAAAATTTACGTTTATGAGACATTTTTCATGAACACTAGAGCCTAGGAGCAATGGGTGATTAATTCTCACAGAGCAAATGCAGGGAGGGCTTTGTCACTCTATGAATTCATCAAAATGTTTACTGAGCAATGTAAAGATGAGACGACCCACTAATATTCTCAGAAATTTTTGAACTACATATGGCAGAAAGAGGTATACAAGTGGAAAAAAATATAAATTCAGTTAACACTAAGAGATGGTTTATTGGAAACCCTTAGAGCGCTAAAAGACTCAACAGATTTTATTTTAAATAAGACAGTGAAGAGGAAGTGGTTCAAAAGATGTCATCAATCTTTTATTTAACTAAACACTGCCCTTCATTTTGAAGGAAATGATACAATTTCAAATCAGAACCTCCTTCTCAAGAAGTGGTATGAGAACATAACATTGATTTAACATACATTCTTCAACAAAAATACAGTTTACACAATTCACTAGAAAATAAAATATACATAGAATTTACCATGTTAGTCAATGTAATTCTCCATGGGTCACAAAAATTACAGCTAAGAACAAAACATAGTGAACATCTGAATGAACCAGTCAAGTTATAGTTACCAAGATTAAAAAAAAAAAAAAATTTTTTTCACAAATGTAACTCCCCAAACAAAACCATTTGATGACTGTGATTATAGATTTTATTCTAATTTATTTTTAAAAAATGGTTAGACAATCACATTAATATCAAGAGTCTTCGACACAGTGGATTCCATTTTGTTAAGAAAAAAAAAAATAGAAAATGGCTAGTCATTAATTTTTCTTCACTCTCCGTAGCCTATGTCGTATAAAATTAAAGTTTTGCTTTCAAAAATATGTTTCCACGTGGTTGTTGTGTTGTCTAGTGCTGCTCTTAGGGCCAGAAGCACCAAAGACATGAGAAGGTTAACCACTGAAGTGTCATTTTTCATAAAAACTAAAAATTTCCTTAAAGGTCTGGTGTCAAGTCTTCTTCTATAGGCATTTTAGTGCTAAAGTCATTTTAAATTACATGTGGAATAAAAGCTACAAAAAGTACGAGTTCTTTCGATACAAAAAGTTGTGTAGCTGATGTTGCGGGCTCCTTTGCCATACATAAGCAGTCTCAATAAAATATTTGCTCCAATAAGAAAATAGAATTTGTTTCATTACTTTTAGTAGGTGTTCCAGTCCGGCGTCTTGCTTATCCCTGCCACAGCTTCTGAAGAACGTTAGAATCAGTATTTCTTTCAAAGAACAGACATAATTCACAGTACAAAATAGTTCTAAAGTCTTATTCCCAAGGAGAAACAAAAATTATTAAATATATATATATATTTTTAAAGTGCCAGATGTAGCCGTAGCCCGGACATTGAAAACTCACTTATCCGCAACACTGCCACCTTGAGGAAAAAGAGCTGCACGGACGGCTTCCCCTCTCTTGCAGCCTCCGTTGTTGGGCTGTCGATTCGCGTTAGAGCCTCAGAGAGCCCTAAGACAACTTCCAATGGAATCATTCGTCGTATTATACACTTCACACCTCCGGTAGCCAGTAAAAATACTTGCACGAATTGGGAAAGCAGTCTCTGGAGTGGGTGGATTTCCTCTTCTAGTTCATTTTCAGAAGCCTCTTCTCTAGAGGCAGAATACTACTATTGGTGTGGATTAAGAGTTCTTCCTTCAAGTGGAGACTGCCCACAAGGAGCAGCTCCTTTGTAACAAGACAGTCACTGGGGTACCTCCATGTGACCAAGGACATTCACTTTTTAATTGAGGGCAAAGGAGGCCACCAGAGATAGGGGGGCGGAGAGCTAAGCTGGCTAGCCAGCCCAGAACTGCTGGACGGTCATTCTTCACCCCTCTCGCTGTCTGCACACTGGTCTTTCAACTACCATGTTAAGCAAACAAAACAAAACAAAATAAAACCCAAATCTGTTGGATATCTCAGGCTCTCCTCAATGTCTTTTACCTTGATTGGCTTTTCCATGAACAAGACAATATAAACACGAAGCTGAGAGCTTATTCCACATAAAAACTACATCTACATTTCCCACAGGTGACAGACATCTCTCCAAAGTCCCAGACTAGGGCTGAGTGTGGTTCATCTTTAGCAAAGGGACAGGACCTGCTTGGTGATCCTTGTGAGAACAGGGAACATAGCTAATGCCCCCAAAATTAAATTATTTCATACTGAGGTGCTACGACGGTCTAGGCTTTTAAAAATTATGGCATCAACTTCCAAGTTTGAAAAAAGTATACAAGGAAATCCTTCAAGTCTTGTTGCATGAGTTAGAAATTCCCACGGAGAAGGCCCAAGGATGTCCACAGCAATATAGGACAACTCAAATAGGATTCCATTCCAACTTTAAGAATTCCTTCACAAAAGGACTTGCTCAGTGTCATCTAAAATGACTCCCAAAAGAAAGGAAAACTTCAAGCAACTTTTGGGACGGAATTAGCAATGCCAATCTGCAGCAAAGCAGCACTGTGAAATCAAGGACACACATCAACCAAGTGCTCGCCTGAAGACAAGAGATGGGATGTAAAAATTTCTAGAAGCCCCACAGTACAGGAAGCAAGATCGGCGGCAGACCCAAAGAGTACAGGCCAGCCTGCTGCGACAGATCTCACAATGACCAACCTGTGCCTCAGGACTGTCACCAGATTCAGTGCTGACTATACCAGGTGGCATTTAATTTGTGATGGCTGTTACCCCTCTTAATTGCAAAATCACTCTGAAGGTGGGGGCAGGGGTGTTCTCCAAGAAACAAAGAGACTGCTGCAGTGTAACAAGACTTAGAGTCTTGATTTAAATTGCATGAGGTGTGGCTAGCAAAACAAACACCTTATCACTGAACAGACCTCAAGCCTAAGATTTTATCACCCGCAGAAAAAAAAGTGAGTGAGGGGGATGGGACCGAGAGGAGGCCCCCCAAAAAAAAAAGAAAAAAAGAAAAGAAAATCACAGGCCCACCAACAAGCTTTACAGTTTACAAAAGGTTACCTTCACTGTTCAGGAAGGGGGTTAGGTGATGGGTGAGAAATTAACTAATTTCTGCCAGGGCAATTCCATCTGGCTGCTTCTGTAGTGAATACTTTATGGGGTGGCATGAGCCAACCCCGTGTGACCTGCGGAAGAACACAGCCCAGCAGGTTTAATTAGATCAGAGACACAAAGCTCCATTCCCTCCTTTGATAACAACGGGGCTCCAAGTGCCTACCAAAGCAGGCCAGAAACAAAGGCGGCAAAACAGAATCATAATTGAATCCTTCCCCTAGCTGGCCCATGACAATGATTTACTTGGAACCTGGGCAGTGGTGGCTGGAACAGGAGGGAGCAGGAGACTCCGCCAGAAGCCAGCTCCAGAAGATGAATGACCTGGGGGTGGGGGGCGAGGGGGAGGTAGCAAAGTCTTTGTTTTGTAGCCCAAGTTTACCCAACTATTTATTACACCTCACAGGGGGCTGATCGGTTGTGGTCTGCTGCTCCCAGACCCAGGCCTGGTCTCTCCAGTCTTATACCCCAGCAATACCCCACCGTAAATCACCTGGGCCTCCCACATCCCACACACCCCCCTGGGGGGTGGGGGTAGCAGATCTGCGGCTGCTGGTGCCTGGCAGGGCGCAGCCACAAATCCTCCCAGGCCTCAGTACAGTAGGCCCCCTCCAAGCCCGGGGAGGAGAGGAAGCAGGGAGGAGGCAATGGCGGGCACTGGTACTCTGAACTTTCCTCCACCCCCGAGAGCCTAAGAAGGGTCGATTTTGTACCCAGGTACAGCAAAAATTAAGTGTCAGGCCAAGTCATTTGGCCCACGTCAGAAAGGAAGACAGATCCAGAGGACAGGCAAGAAGTGCCCCCCCCCCCCCACCGGCCCCAGTGCTCCTACCTGCTCCCTCTTATTCCTCTGTCCAGGGTAACAAGCTCAAGCCACAGCTGGCTGCACATTTCGCCAACTCTCCTTTTTTCCAAATGGCCCAGGAGTCCAGATGGGGCCTGGAAGGTACTGAAGGAGGGAGTGAGAGGAGGCAAGGGGGAGCGGCGGCTGGTCCGAAAGGCTCCCTCTCAAGACCCCGCACTCAGCTCTCCCCTCAGTGCACCGCCGCCTCCCGGGCCTCATCCTCCCGTCCCGGCACCGGGGGGCGCCCCGGAGGCGGCGTAGTCCGCGCCGCGTCGCTGTCGCCCTCGTCAGGCTCGGCCGGATGCAGGTGCGTGGCGAGCTCTTGCAGCACCGCCGCGCGCCCGATCTGGTCGTTGCGCCGCTTCTCCATAATCAGGTCCTCCAGGCTCTGGAACTCGAGCGTGTGGCTGCGCTGCGCCGAGAGCTGGATCTGCAGCCGGTAGGGCTGCTTGCCGATGCGCAGCTCGCCGCCAATCTTGAACTCGCGCTTGCCGTAGCGGCACCAGGCGGCGAAGCTCTCCGAGTTGCGCCAGCTCAGTTCGCGCTCCTTGGCGCCCACGTGTGCCAGAGCGTTGCGCACCACTGCGCCGGGGCTCAGCGGCTTGTAGCGGTACAGGTCGTTCACCACGCGGCCGCGCCGGCCCTGGCTCGCGTCCGTCAGGAAGCTGTTGCTCACCTCCAGCCGGTGCAAGTGCACCACCTGGAAGTTGCCCACGTAGACAGCCCAGTGCGGGTACTGTGCCTGCGACACGAACTCCACCAGGTCGCCAGGCCTGCACTTGTTGAGCAGGTTCTCGGGCGTGTAGGTGCTCAGTGCCGCGGAGCCCGGCGCGAAGCTCTTCTGGTAGATGCACTCGTCGCGGTAGAACACGGAACACTCCACCTCGTGCAGTCGCGGGTCGTAAGGCTGCGGTGGCGGCAGTGGTGGCCCGTCCCCGCCGTCGGGCAAGCCGTCGCCGCCGCCATCCGGCCCCTGGGGCGGCGGCTGCGGCTCCACGTCCTCATCGTCGTTGGAGAAGATGTAGGAGACCCCGATGCGGGGCCCGTCGTCCCGGTCCACGCCGGTGGGGTCGGCCGTGGGAACTTCCTTATAACTTAGGTGGGTCAGTTTCTCCACCTGGTTACCCATCACGCAGCGGATACACGTTCACACAGCCGAGAGGCGAGAAAGCGAAACCACCACTAGGGTCATTGGCACGGGTCCCCGGACAGGGGCGGAGACCACCTGTTGGGAGAGGAAAGCAAGGAAGCCATGTAGGAGCCCCTCCATGAAAAGGATTTCTTTAAAGGAGGAAGGTCTGGGAGCCGAGCACCTGGAGCCATTCTACAGGGAAGCTCGGAAGTGGTGAGCCTTCCCTCAATTCTCCACCTCTAGGGTCACGGTCACAGGAGGCAGGGCAACCCTAGCTCTACCCCGCCCCCAGCACTTCACCTCGCCCGGGCAAACGCCCATTGCATCAGCAGCTCCTACCGCTTCCGCCCGCGCCCTACCTGCCAAGCCCAGGCAGGAGGGGAAAGAAGAGAAACTTTACTCCAATCCCCCTTTTCTTAACCTTCCTTTCACCCCAGGGTCCTAACTTAGCCCCTGAGACGGCTCCCAAGCCTTCATCCTCGGGGAAACGGGCGGAGATCTCTCAGCTCGGCCGGTGCAGGTGAGCCGCCCTACCTGGCTCACCTGCGGCGCTTTCTCCTCCCGTCTCGCCCGCCCCTCCCCCGCGCGCTCGCCCGCCCTTTGGTTCGGGTTACCGGCGAAAACTCACCCGCAGAGAGGTGGCGGCCTTGGGGAATTGGCTCCCTCCCCCCAGCCGCACCTTGAGACTTCTAGGGTGAGTTTGCAGGTGTGGGATCCGCAATCCGTCCTCTCCGGGCGCCGGTGGCAGCAGGGCTGGGCAGGGGGGAGCGAAGCATGTCTTGCCCCTGCGGCTACGTAGCGCTCCAAGACTTGAAGGTGGGGAGCAATGCCTGTTTACACCGCACCCCTCCCTCCTGCTGGGGCTGCTGCTCCCCCTCAACCTGCTCTCGGGGGAGGTGGGGCTCGAGAAGGCGGAGAAGGAAGCAGCCTTGCTGCCCGGCGGCGGCAGCTCCCGCTCGGACCCGGCGAGCAACAAGCGCGGGAGCGGGAGGGACGGGATTGTAGATCCGGCTCCCGGCTCTCCGGGCGGGAGCTCAGCCCCTGGCATTTAAAGAGACAGACGATTGCTCCCGGAGCCCAGGTCTTTCCCACACGGCTCAGAGCCTCCGGGATCCCCGCCCCCGCCCCGCCCACCGGGTCAGCGGAGCTCCGCCCAAGCCACGCCCCCGCGTCGGAGCTGATTTAAATCCTGCTGGTAAGTAATCAAGGACGGGCTTCCTGAAACCCTTATCGCCAGGGTCTGCGCTCCCCTCTGGGAATCCCGCCTGCGTTAGAAGAAGGGCTTGCTCTGGGAGGTCCTCGATGCTTGCTCAGTTCGTATTTTTCCGATCTGACGGTTTTAAAGAGAAATTGGGAGGCATACGCCACCTGCCCGTGTAGAGATGAGAGAGGGAATACGAGTTTTGGCGTTTGTTTTGTTCCCCTTCGCCTCTTTTCCCCCCGGAGACCTGGAGAGAGACGAATAGTCACTAGGTAGTAAACAGACGTTTGCTTCTTTCTTTTCTTTCCTAGAATGTATTTCTTACCAAAGGTCACAGAAAAGAACAAGAACTTTTTACTGGGACAGCTGGAGAAGCGTTTCAGTTTAGAGGTGTTTCTGGAATGAGTGCTGTGAAACTTTCCGGCGGGGGAAAAAGTTCACAGAAAGGAAACAGTATAAAACAGAACAAAGTCTTAGTTGCTGGCTCGCTTCCAAGCCCTGCGCTCTGTTTTATTACATGTCCCTGGAAGTTAGCACAAAATGGATTTCATAACCTCTTGTTTCAAGAGTTACCAGGTCATCTGGTAGTTAGAGGAAGCATTTGCTCTCATTGTTTTTCTTGAGAACAGGGGATGTAGGAATTGTCTAATTGACCTTAAATTAAGAACAAATTCGCAGAGGCCTCTGGTGGATGTATTTCCTTGCTGACTTACAGAAGGAAGTGACAGGAGAGGAGTGTTGCCTATTAACCTCACCACAAGGGGACCCTTGCTCCCATCAAGCTGATTTTGCTTTTTCATTTTTTGTATTTGCCTGTGTGTGTTTTAATTTTCCCTTTGTTTTGTTCCTTACCGAAGAGGCAGGTTACCATAGTGTTGTCTTTTAAAAAACAATAGATTGGAGTGGGGGTGGAGCATTGTTGATAGACAAGCCCAGGCATTCACTGGAACACCAGACTAATTTGTAGTGGAATTAAGAATGCAACTTAAGACCTCTTCTACCCTGTTTTCCGTCACTGTTTCTTTTAACTAAATTTTTCCAGGTAACACTATTATTTATTCAGTGTGCATACCAACCAGTGGAAACAGGAATATAGTAACACTACTGCGATCCTTTTTAGTTTGAGAGGAAAAAAAAAAAAATCAATCTACTTACGTACTTTTGAGCCCGAACAATCAATATTGGCAGGGCTGTGATAGAAGTTAGTCCTTCAGCAAGTCCAAGATCACAGTATGAGTTAGGCCAAAAAGGAAGACTAATGTGTGTCTGCTGTGCAGATGAAATTAAAATATTTTCTAAACAGCCTCAGGCGCGTGCTCTGAGGTGCTGCTGTTACCTGAATGCTGTGTGTCACCACCATGTGAGCTCATGGAGGTACCCATTTTACAGGGAGGGGTTAGGCTTACAGAGGGAATGGCGAGTCATTCCATGTCTGTTAGCTCGAGAAACCTTTGTAGGGGGTCAGTAGCAGTAGGCCACTTTGCCCCAGGTGGTACTGGGTACGGTGGCTGGGGATGGGAGAAACCACAGAGGTAGGGAGGTAGAACAGTTTGCTTCCAGCACTCTGGGACAGATCTAATGAGGAGGAAATGACACCTACTTGTCTAGGTGCCTGTCCCCTTGTCTTGAGGAGCTGCGTTCAGGTTATGTGATCATGGCTCAACAGCATTTCTTGAAGTGACCAGAAAGTCTCAGAGGAATCGGGTTCTGAGTCATTTTTATATCCCAATGCTTAAAGGTAATAAGTGCTCAATAAGTGCTTGATGAAGGCTTTAGCAGAATACTGGGCCATATTGATAACCTGCCTCCTGCGTAGCTTCTTTCATTAATTCCTGATTAGGGCCCAACCTCCATCCAGTCACCTGGGGCTCTTGATCCGTCAGAGGTTATATAAGTGCTCTCAAACATTCTTAGCTCATCTCAAATAATTGTTTAATGAATTTAAAGTTAATTAGCTGTCAACAATCTGGAGCTTTGGGAAGTCTCAAGGTTAGATTTCCAACTTTACTTGGAAAAGGTAACTATGTAAGCCCATCAGGCCCACATTCTGTGATGGCAACAAGGAGCTATAACTAAGCAACCGTTGCCTTGGAGATGAGATGTACTCCAGCTGGCCCCCATCCCATCCTACCCACCTCACCTACCCTAGTTCCTTGGCTGGCCTGGGGAACCTTTGTGTTGGCTATCTCTGATCTCTCTGTTGGCCATTCAAGTTCTATCCTACACTTTGTATCACTTGATTATATGTAATTCTGCCCTTGGTCAAATACCACCTGGTATTATTCTTTAATTCATGTATTTAAAATGTCTTTTTTAGAGAGACCTTGATTCAAAACATATTTCTTGAAGATGTACTAGGTACCTACTTGTCTTATATACCACACATTCATTCTACAAATTCAATAGGCAGCATGCTAGGTTTTATAGGTATTCATGTCCCCATGAGGCTCTGTGTAGTGGAGGAGACAGATAAATAAGTAGACTTCTTAGGACAGTATGACATGTCCCGAAAGAAGGGGAAGTAGAGGGTGCCTACGGGAAGTTTGAAGGCATGTGGGCACAAGTGAATTCCAAAATGCCTGCCATCAGGGGTGTTGGACTCCTGAGGGTGACACAACTCTAGATTAGTAATGACAACTACCAGTGAGCTCTTGATTCTGTTAGTCTGTTAAGTTCAGAGAGGCCAGGTGGCAAGTGGGAAGATCTGATCTCTCAGGTCCCCTTGACTTTTTTTTTTTTTTTTAAGATTTTTTTATTTGACAGAGAGATCAGAAGTAGGCAGAGAGGCAGGCAGAGAGAGAAAGGGGGAAGCAGGCTCCCCGCCAAGCAGAGAGCCCAGGGTGGGGCTTGATCCCAGGACCCTGGGATCATGACCTGAGCCGAAGGCAGAAGCTTTAACCCACTGAGCCACCCAGGTGCCCCAGGTCCCCTTGACTTTAACGCTGGTGTTCACAACCACTTTGTTTTAAGTAGAGACAAACACATTCTTTAAGATTTGGCAAATACTTGAGTTTTGATGGTTTTAGTGGCGTCCGGAGATAAAGGCAAGAACGCAGTAGACAAAGTCCTTTCTCTTATGGCATTTATATGTTGATAGGGAGAGGCAAGTGGCAAAGAAGTCAATGAAGAAGAATTTCTGAGAGAAACAAGAGCCATGAAGAAATTAAAATAGGATAATGGGATTAACTATGGCTGGGTGGTGGGGAGGGGTGGTTTGGCCTACTTTGGGTAAGATGGCCAGAGATGGACTCCTGAGAAAGAGAAATTTAAGCTAGCACTGGGATGAGCTGGCCTTGGCATTCCCTCTATATTCCCAACCAAGATGGGAAGGAATTGGGATGCTCTGGAAAAGGAAATGAGCCAGTGAATGAGGGCCTGGGGTGGGAGGTGCAGTCGGAAAGGTAGGAGGCTTTGAGGTCTGAAGGTCCTCAAGCTGGCTGCCCTTGGAAAATGGACTGGAGAGGGATGGGAGAGGAAGCAGGTCTGGTAAAAGTCCATGCTGTAGGAGGGAAGGCATTCTGCACAAATGGAGCCTGGCAGACAAAGGAGGAAGCCTGCCCCTGAAGGCACCATCCCCAAGAGCAGCCTCTCACTGGAGACATGTTCATTGGATTGGGATTCTCAGCCATACTGTCCCTTCATCCCCCCAACCCAGCAGTGACCCAAGTGTCACATCCCACACACCTCCTTGGAGGAGATGTTCAATAAAAGCAAGCTGTGTTGAATGCCAGTTACTCACTCTCCCAGTCTTCTGTCCAAAGCAGTGGGGAATAATCGAGAATTGACATTTCTACCTGACAGGGCACTAACCCTGACTCTGCAGGTGCTGTCGTTTGAATGGCTCACTCCAAGAATGTACAAAACAGGAGCACGAGGGCAGAATTATCTGATTAGGCAGTCTGGAACTCTGCCTGGTCCTGGGGGTTGGGCCCCAGCCTCCCCACGGGGGCAGATAGCTGAGTGAATTTGCTGAAAAACAGGTTCCTCCATACCTCCTTATATTGGGAAACTCCCAGACTTACCTGCGTCTGTTCCCCACTGCTGGGGATTTTGTTGAAACTGTAGGAGGTGTGCAGTAGCAGAATGGGAACAGGTGATGTGGGCTGATATCCTGTTTGCCAGGTGCATGACCTTGGAGCCTCTCTTCTCCGTTTGGCCCCCTTCTCCAGTCTCTAAAGTGGGGCTGATGAGACTCCTTGTCTCACTTGTGAATCCTCCAGGGAGACAGCGTACATGGAAGCATCCTAGAACCCCTGAAGCCTATGGAGTCGCCAGGCATTATTCACACAACTTGTAAGAGCCAGACGATGATTTCACTATGGGGAGGAAAAGGCCAGCCATTGGTTGTGGGTCCGGTCTTACTAAATTTCCATACTAATCCTGTTTTTTAGGTTTCCCAATTAAGCCCCCGAAGGCCTAGGGATAGATCCTGCTGACTGTAATGGGACAAGCTGGCTTCAAATCCAAATATAGCTGATTCCAAGTCTACTTTTCACACTGCATCCAGCAGGCTCAAGGGCACCAGCATATGTGTTCCAGCAGACATGGGCCAGTCCCTGGACCAGGGGGCTGGTGTGTCTTCTGGATGTAGAGTGACCAGCTTGTCCTGGTTTGCCTGGGACTACTACCCTGATTTTAGCATGCCCTGGGCCATCTGGGACAGTTGGCTGCCCTACATGGGCACTTCCCCATCCTGGTCATTGCCCTCCCTGGAGTTGCTGGGGGTGGAGCGTGGATAGGAGAGGGAAGCGAGGTGAGGCAAGTGTTTTAGCCCAGACTCACTCTCACAAAGGGCCCCCATCTCCAGCCGAGGTGACATACACAGCAGCAACTACATACACCGGGCCATCCAGTAAAAAAGACAACAAATAACCTGCTTTGGGCACATATTCTTTTTTCTGTCTCTTTTTTTAATTAGATGCTTCCCAGGAGGTGAGGCCTGGGCCTCTCTCTCCTCTGAGAGCTGGTGGCCTGCAACTACCCTCCCCACCTTCTCAGCCTGGCTGTCTCGGGCTTTAAAACCTGCATAAAGAGTTTTGCACTTCAACTGAATTACTCCTTGACCTTCAGATTAAGGAAGGAATCACAGAGGCTGCTGAGCGGCATCCTTTTTTTTTCCCCCAATTTATTTATTTGACAGAACAAGCATGGGGAGTGGCAGAAGGAGAAGGATAGGGGGAAGTAGGCTCTCCGCTGACCAGGAAGCCCAGTGCCCCCAGGACCCTGGGATCATGACCTGAGCTGAAGGCAGAGGCTTAACTGACTGAGCCACCCAGGCACCCCCGCTGACTGGGATCCTTTTCTCGGCTTCTGTATTTGACTTGCTTTTTCCCTCAAATAACCAGAGCAGGTTGTCTCAGGCAGGCTGGGCCAGAGCTAGGCTGCCCTGTGGGTAGGCATGGAGAGGAGATGCCCTGAGAAGGGGTCTGGGGCTAGAACGCCCGCACAAAACCATTAGCTCTCCATCCCTTCATCCTGTGGCTACCTTGTGAGGAGCCTTTTAATCCTTTTCTAGAAGAGGGCTCACCAGTGGGAAAACACTGAGGCCTGTCCCTTCCAGATCCTTGCTGTTTCGGGAGGCCCCTGACAACATACTGTTGATGTTGCACGGGAGAGTTTGATTTGTGCTCGGGAGTCTGAGCTTGGAGCTGGGCTCCTGCATGAGCCTCATGAAAGATGCATTTCACCAGGCGGTTCCAGGGGAGAGACTGGCTTAAATTACAGCTCTATAAATCCAAATATTGGCATATCTGCAAATCCAAATGTAGAGATTTCAAAAAAAGTCTAAATTCTAAGAATCTTATTTTGCACTTCTTGTGCAAAAAAGGGGAGGATGAGATATTTAGAGAGGAGACAGGGCTGTCAATAATGAGAAAAGCTTCAGCACAGCAAACCCAACCTCCTTTTCTTTCCTTGGGCATTCTTCATGCTTCCAGGGAAGGAGAGCGGACATGAGGGAGGAAGACAGCATTTGTTCAGCATGGCTTTCTGCAGGACAGATTGGGGGGGGGGGGCTATCCACCCAGGATTTGGGGCACTGGACTTAACAAATCTGGTTGGTCAATTTCTTTCTGCTTTCCCCAAGCCACTTCTAGGCCTGGGGCCAAGGGAACATCATGGGGACACTTACCCCACTCTAGGCTCTGCACAACCCAGCAGCCTCTAGCAGTCCCAAGAGACTATGAGCCAAGCCAGGTCACTGCTTTGCTCAAAGCCCCCTTGTCACTCCCCCGTCATTTGGGGAAGGGCCCAAATCCCTCAAATGGCCCCCAAAGCCCTGGCCTGTCTTCCACGTTACCTCTCTGACACCCCCTCACTCACACCTCCAGACAACGGGCCCCCATGGTGGCCATGCTTCTCTCTCACAGCCTTAACATTCGCTGTTCCTTCTGCCTGGAACACTTTTCCACCAGATCACTTCATGGTGTGCTAAGTCTTGACTCAGATGATAGCTTCCTGGTGAGCCTTCCTTGGCAACACTATTTAAAATTCCAAACGTCCTCCCACACATACTCCTTATTCTTCCTTCCTGTTCAGTTTCTCTATCACTTATTCTACTCATTGACTACATTTTAGGATTCTCTATTATTTCCTTTATTGCCTTTCCTAATTAGAGTATAAGCCCTACAAAGTCAGGGATTCTTGTTTTGTTCATGGAGGTATCCCTCGCCCCTAGAACAGTGTTTGACACACGTTAGGATTATTCTTCATTTAGAGGTGAGAAAATTACTTTAAAAATGTACCACATGCCGGTGGTGTGCCAGGAACTATCCTAGACAGTTGAATTTCAGAGGGGTTAAGAAGTGGAGGCCGGGTTAACACAGCTAAATTCACCAAGAAATTATAGCTCTGCCGTGTTCAATATGGTAGCCACTAATTTTGTGTGGCTGTTGAGCCCCTGAAATGTAGCCAGTCTGAAATGAAATGTGTTGTAAATGTAAAATGCACAACAATTTTACAATATGGTACGAAAGTAAAGTATCTTACTAATTGTTTCCAAGTGATTGCACTTTAAAATTGTAATATCTTAGATCTCTTGGGTTAAAGCATAATTTTAAAGATCCAGGACACCCACCATTAACATTACCTCGCATGTTCTACTCCCTACCAACGAAGTGACCTCCTGAGAGGTGTTTGGGGACTCATAGAAGACATGCTTATAAACAGTTCGAATTGACCTGATAATTATATTTCTTTTTGTCAGTCAGCAAGAGAGGTGAGGGCCTGGCTTTATGCTTCAGACACTGTGCATAAGTCCCACCACTTTCCGTGGGTTGGCAGAGGTGGGTTTCTGAGTCTTTGAGCTTAAGGATTATACCTCTGATGATGAAGAATTCATCAAAGTGGTAATAAACAACTAAGATAGTAGCAGCTAACATCTGTGACGTGCTTCCTATAAATAACACCATTCCAAGAACTTTATGTGTATTCACTCATTTAAGCCTCACCCGTGAGCTGGGCTTTATTATCAATATCCATAAGCATCTTGCCCATGACAACACAAATAGTGATTTGCAGAGTCAAGAATCAGACACAAGGTAGTGCCACGGAGTAGGGGTGACCTCCAGCCACCCAGCTGGGCCAGACTAATATGGCTGAGTTCCTGAGTCTTCATATGCCACATTCCTTCCATCTTTGCATTCATTCATGAATCTGACTCCTCATTACCCTTCTGGCCTCCTGTCCTCCCAGTTTCCCAGCTGCGCACTCTGTATAGCCCAGCCGCGTCAGTCCTTGGTTTCCTGTCCACACCAAGTATGTGATTACCTCAGACCTTGATATGTCCATTCGCTGGGCCTGGAGTGTTCTGGAATTCTACTCTTCACAAAGTTAAAACCTCCGTATTATTTATGCCTCCAATTAAGTCAAGTCCTTAGAGGGGGTTTTGCTAACGAGCTTATTACCCACCTCACCCTTCCTCAGCCCATTTGTTTCCTATGAAACATTTATTACAATAGTGATTGCATTTGCTTCTTTCATCATTGCCCATGTCTCAAGGAGGGCAGACTGACGTGTCACTGTTACATCCCCTTTGTCCTTTATTGTGTCCTACACATGGTAGAAGCTTAACAGTTATGCATGGAGTAAACAGACCCTTCTTGGGATTAGCCTGATATTCTCATTTTTGACTCAGGAGAAGCATTTCTTCAAAAAGTGATTTTGAGTTTCAAGTATGTGTTCTGTTCTCAAAACTAAGGTGTAGAGTGGAACCAGAAAGAAGCTGGTGAAGTGGGTCGAGGAGGGGGAACAGAAAAGGAAAAAAAAAAAAAAAAAAGGAAGTCAGTAAGGACCTATTATGGGGAACAGATACCAAGAAAGGATTTTGCTATAGTTCATGGCATTGGGGGTTGATGGCCATTTGAGTGAATGAGTTATCTGATGAGACTGCGGGAGCAAAGGATGGAATGTACTTCTCCCTCTACACAGGGAGGACTTAACCATAGGCTAGCCCTGCCCTGGACTCTGTGGCTGGGGGTGAATGTGCACCACTGCTCATAGCACTCAGCGGCTCTGTCTGCCGGTCCTGTACCAGGCATCCTTACCGAATGCCTACTTTGTGCCATCCACTGTTCTCACTTGCTGTGCAAAGGGACCAAAACCTGATCCTTGCCCTCTGGATGCTCAGGGCTCCATCACACCAACTAGCATCTACTGAACAGCTTAGGAGATGTTCAATAAACGTTTTTTAAGTAATGGATTAATGAATGCATAGAATTAAGCCTTTGTCTTAAGAATCCTAAAAGCAGTTGGGGATGCCAGACAAGGGATATTTAGAGACTGAGCCAAAAGGATAAGTGTATAAGTTATGTTTACCAAGCTTTTGCAAATTGGAGAAGCTATAATCACTCTGTACATAGCTCTTGTAGGGGAGGAAACAATTTTTCTCTGTCTTAGGTTCATTGGCTGGAGTCCTCAAATTAGACTAGCAAATGACAAATTAACAAGAGAAAAACAAATAAAAGCTTATTAATGTGTGTATCACACACATATAGAGGAGCCCTTGGTGATGAGTAGATCAGAAGTGTGGTTGCAACTTGGGCTTTTTTGTATTTTAGCAAAGTACAGTAATTTTGTAGAGAAGTGACAAGACAAAGGGCTTTGAACTTCTAGGGAAAGCAAATTGTGGGAAGGCAAATATATGGGGAAACTAATGGTAAACTAATGGAAATTTTCTCTATGCCATCTTATCTTCAATGGTACAGGAAGTGTGGAAGGGGGGCACCTTAACAAGGGGTATTTATTTATGTTCTGTCTTCAGGCAGAGGGGGAAGGACAGAGAGCTTTTCTTGTATCTGCTTCTTCTCAGTTGCCTTCAACTCAAATTCATCCATGTGCCAAAGCAACGCCTTTTGGGGTAGCATATTATGCTACTCTTCACTGTGAACCAGCAGAAAGATAAAGTCTTGTCTCTTGAGATAGCAGGAGAATTCATTCTGTGCCAGGTACCTTGCTATTTGTAAACTTTACCTGGTTGACCCTTCCCATAACCTCTCAGGGCAGGTTCTGTTACGATTCTAATACCCATTTTAGAGCTGAGGAAAGTGAACCACGTAAAGTGGCAAATCAGCCAACCAACGGGATATGGACCCAGTCCCACTGGACAGAGGTCCCTGGTGCTCCAGCCACTGATTTTCCCACTGATGTGACCAACAACAGGAAGGAGCTTCTTGGCAAGGCAAAGTGCAGCCATTAACTGTTTCGTTCTCCTCTTCCTCCTCCTCTATGTGGGCTTCCAACAGAGCATCTCGCTCAAGGGTGTTGGACCAGTCTTAGACTTCAGCACACCCATACTGATTTCAGAGACAGACAGATGGAAGATGGCTCCATAGGGGAAAGGAACCTGAACTCTCTGTATCTAGATATCCCAGGGAGAGGGAGAAAGAAACAACCTGGGGACCCTGACTAATTTGACAAATGAATGTATTACTGAGGGAAGGTCTGAGTCATTAGACCTTTGGGGACATGCCAACTATGGATTTCAGTGTGCTGTACTGAATCATTACATCCCTGCAAGCACTTAAACACGACACCAGCAAAATCTGAGCATGAAGAAGTCTGCCATTTTGGCGAGGTCAGAAATATTCCTATTCCCACCTGGCAAATTTCCTTCACCTAGTGATTTACAAATTCCTGCCCCAAAGAGTCAAGGACTTGATCAACATTTACCAGTAATGTCCTCAGCTGTTTTCCTTCCATTGTCCAGGAACCCCAGGGGCTCTTGCCTCCTGGGTCATTATGTAAATGAGTTACAGGCAGACTCTAACAACCCTTAACTAGGAACGCTCCACCTTGACCATCTCTCCTTAGCTGGCTTTCTGCTTAACTGAAGGTTAAATAAAACCTGCCTTGTTTTATTCCTTGTTATTGAAAATCTTTCTAAACTGTGTTAGTTCACCTACCTGCCTAAGTTTCTGCAGTGCAGCCGAATGAAAATAATTACATTTTTGCTTGATGATCAGACATCTTGCAGTGCCTTGAGGCACTGTTCTTGCCTAGTGGTTAGAATTAAAATTTCACTTTTGTTGCAGACTTTGGTGAGAAATTGGGTGCTAACTTTCCTAAGTTGAAAAGAAATTAATTCAGTTTTGTTGAGAGAAGCGCACCCTCTTGCCTTCCCAATGCCTACAAGAGTGTCAGGAGCATTTTCTTGAAAATGCGGATGGGGGTCAATGATTGCCTGGTATGAATTTATTTCTTGCATTCCCCACCCCCCCCAATGATGATTGTATCTGCTCTTTACCGATTGCTAGTGATCTTTCTAAGTGTTGTGCTAAACCCTGTGCATGCTTTACACCCTTGTTCGCATGCGGTAGGTGGGCTTTATTCTACAAAGGAAGAAAAGGAGCCTCAGAGGGGCTGAGTGAATTGGCAGAGGGTCCCAAACCAGGAAGGGACAGAACAGAATTCACATGACGTGAGGGGTTTTATGGATGGCAGCGTTCCTACACAGGTGGGGCTAGATATACCGGAACTGCCTCAAAACCACAAGAAAATGGAACCTATAGGAAGTGGAACGGAGGTGGTACAGACACTTATACACCCCCTGGTCCTAGACTCCCCATTTGTGAGGGAATCAGTACAGCGTAGTAGTGTTGAGAAGTGATTTTCAAATTTTCTGTGGGGCAGGACTAGGCTGTTTCCTGGTTTTGTTTAAAATTTCTAACTGCTTGTGTGCAAAACTTTTATAAAATAACATTGGTATAAATTACTGGATGAAATAAAAATAATAAAATGTTGTACAAACCTTAACTTTTGCTACTAGATTTAGCAGATATAAAATAACTGTCAAATAGTTACAACATTTCTAGGAGCTCACTCCCGATTTTTGTTCTTCCTTCTCTTTGGACAAGTGACAAGAGTAGACAGGCCAACAGAGGCACTCCCCTTCCACTTTATAGTGCTGGGCTGGACTGCCCTCCCTTCAAGTGTGGTCTTTGACCTGGCCTCATGGGCCTCACCAGGGCCTCACCTGGGAGCTGAGCTTGTGGGAAAGGCAGGATCTCAGGCCCTTACTTCGATCTGTCAGAATCTACATCTGAGCGAGGTCCCCAGAAGCTTCTTGTGTATGTTAGCACGTAGGAAGCACTATCTTAGAACATAAGCTCTGAAGTCTGACCGCCTGTTGCATCAAGCTCTTACCTCTTACTTCTGTGTGACCCTGAACATCTCACTTAACCTTTCTGTGCTTCAGGTCCTTACTTTGAATAGCGCCCCCCCTACTGTGAACTACCATGGGCACTGGGGGGTCATACACTTGGAGGGGTAACTCCAGAGAGTTACACTCAGGGACCCTAGCCCTGAGCCCCATGGAGCCCTGCGCTGTAAGGTAAGAGCTCTGTAGCTGTTGTTAATGACTTTTTTGTTTTTGTTTTGTTTTGTTTTTTTTGACTAAGCCATCCTATTTTCTTTGAGGTCTAAGCATCCAGCCCAAGGATGTTTACTTTAATGGGCACCTATTTCTTAGCTGTGGAGGGGTCCCCTTCCCCTGCATGACCCACATTATTTAAATGGCTGCTGAGGCCATTTAAAATCCACTTGGACAGATTCCTCACCTGACTCGGGACCATCTGTTCATACTAACTGTCTGGAACAGAGTGAGTCTGCAAGGGGCCGTCTAGGCTCGTAAGTTCTGGCCTCCCAGGGTCTCCCTGTGGCTTGGTGGATCTTTCTGGCCCATGGAGCCACAGCAGTTCAGCTGGGAGAGAGGATCCCTGCTCTGCTGTAGGTGGTGGGGTTTTGTGGCAGCCAGACTCTGGCTGCTCTCTTTCTTTCCTTTTGTTATCTCTACAGAAGAAAACCAGCGCGGCCACTAGTGAGACTAATGGTCCCATGAGCTGGGGTCAGGGAAAGGCAGCAAACAAAGTGAACAGTCAGCCAAGCAGCGTTTGCCGGAGATTTACGTGGAAACCTGCTCACAGATGCAGGGCTGCTGGATTTATAACAAGGGTGGGATAATTTGTTCTTGTGTGCAAAGATAAGGGTAAACAAATTTCATGCTGTGATGTGAGCTCCTATCTGCCGAAGTCAGGAAAGATTCCCTGCCCTGCTGCCGAATGGCGCGCTTGACAAATTACCCTCAGAGGCTTATTTCTCCGGAGTCTTCATCGAGAGGTCGTGCAGGGCCTGAGTGTGAAAGGTGGAAGGACATGCCTTGTTGCAGAGGAGGGAGACTCTTGTGTTCCTGTGCATCTGGAAGCCCGGAAATGAAAGTGCCCACCGCGCTGGCTATAGGATTTGGAAAAAACCTGAGAGATGCTGGGGTGCCATTGAGTAGCTCTGTGGGATCTGTGGGCATGGTTGAGGAAATATGGCTAGAAATGAGTATTCCCATTTCACCCCATGCTTGTCCTTGGTCCAGCAGAGACACACACACCCTGCCCTTTATCCTGTCAACAGCAGGTAGATAAGTATTCTGTGTTCCCAGTGTGCCTCCTTACACCTCCACAGAAGGAAGCTTTCCCTGGGGTGTGGGAACTAGCTAGGTTTCTCTGCCACCCCTTCCACGTCTCAAGGACAGAGGGACTGTCTTGATCATCTTTGTATCCCCCATGCTGGCGCTGCTCTATATATTTGAATGATGTTTACAGAAATAGGAAAGCAAGCTAGAGCTCAGAGGGTGAACCTCTGAGAAATGCAGGA
Organism: Martes martes; assembly: GCF_963455335.1. Taxonomy (NCBI): domain Eukaryota; kingdom Metazoa; phylum Chordata; class Mammalia; order Carnivora; family Mustelidae; genus Martes; species Martes martes. The sequence continues at coordinate 14,321,117 of NC_137891.1, read as the reverse complement.
GCACCACTTAAAATTGGTTAAAATGATTATTCTGTAGTACACGTTATTTGATGTTTGCATATGTTTGTTTTATAACCCTAATTATTCTATATGTAAGTACTATTATCACACCTGACAGGTCTTCCAGCAAGGGCTCCAGAATGAGGAAAACACAGGTCTCCTGTAGTGAACCCAGGATTGCAACTTATACTCTTAGACATCCAACGTCTCTTTGCCCAAGCTGATCCCAGAGTCCTGATTCCAGGGTGTATTGCTATCCATGATCCTTTAGGGATTTCCCTGGCCCTAGGCCTGGGTCCCATTTTTCCCGTCTGTAAATAGGGGGAGAAACAGATTAAGATCCCATCAGTTTTTGTTAGCTAGTGTCAGGAATGCAGGAGGAGGATAGGTGCCGTTAGGCAGACTGGGCTTTAAGGCTTGGGCAATGTCAAGCATGAGTCCCCAGTAAATTGGGTGTTGCTACACCGTCTTGGGTGTGAGAAAAGTGAACAGGGAACCAGTCCGTACGGGGCCTTCTGGCAGCAATTCATCCCAGGGGCTGGAAGTCCAGTCCAGGACTGATGAGTGACCAGGCGGGTGTAACAGAGAACAGTGATCCCAAAAGATGGGCGTGGTCCTGTGGGTGTGTTCGCAGAGTAAGGCACACAAGTATTCACACTTATGCATACATGGATACAGTCATCAAGAGAGTGTCTGCTTGTAGCCAGAGACACAGGAGACACAGGATAAGACTTTTCTGTGTTGCAGGTGGTGTCATCCAAACTCTCTGGCTTCCCCATATAGGACTCTGAAGATCATGAAGGTCTCTTATTAATCTCCCTCTGCCCATGATTTCCATATTCTTGGTGCAGACGGTGTGTATAATATATTACATTCTGTGGAAAACAGAGAGGGTAATGTATGTGTGTGTACATGAGCATATGTACACACACACACACATATATATATATATCACTATATATATATACACATATATATATAGTTTTTTTTTCCCATGGTTTTTCCATATATAGACTATTTCTGAAAGTTTGTCCAAAAAGCTGGTAAGCATAGTTGTCTCTGGGTAGGGATCTAAGTGCCAGCAGTACAAAAGAGAATAACTTTGCATAATCTCCTCTTTTATAATATTTGAATCTTTTAATCATGGATATAGATTCCTTGTTCAAAACAGTAAACTCAAACAAACAAACAAAAAACTATGCTCAAGGGCCTATCTTGCACTCAGCTGTTTCTGAATTGGTTCCTCTGAGCAGATGATTATTTTTGAGTATGATTAACTCTCTGAGTATTTAGGATATAGTTAAAGATCATTTAGGGTTCATCAGAAAGGACACTGAAGGAAGGATCCTGGTAGTGAGGAGGCCGGAGATGCCCTAGGGGGTGGCAGTTCCTCTGGCCTCAGTCTGGAAAGGCCAGACCACTGGGGCCTGACTAGTGCCAGTCGTTCTAGCAAATCGGTTAAAATACAAGGAGGACTCTCCATCTTGACACCTCGCTGAAGGGGGTGTATTTAGAAGTATTGGGAGATTTGAACTGGACTTGGGGAATTTATTTTTTATATTTGAAAGTAATTTGGGTGCATATACCAGACATTTGCGGCTGGACTGAGCTGTGGCAACAGGACTGAGATGCAGACTTTGTAAAGAGAGTCAGCGGACTTTATTTAATGGCTGCCTTGAGCCAGGTTATGGGCAGGCATTTTGCAGGTCTCATTTCATCTTAAACAATCCTAAAAAGTATGATCGCATTTTATCTGTGGACCAAATGAAGACCACAGGACGCTAGGGTTAATCAGATGTGGCCCCAGATGTCACAGCTAATACAGCAGGATCACAATATGACACCAAATTCTCTTTGAATCAAACCCTAGGCTTTACCCTAAAGAAAAGGTGGGGAGCTTCTTGTCTTACTATATTGGCAAATATTTATCATAAAGTAGTGGCTCCAAAACACTGACTACCTCAGAATCACCGGAGGGTGTTGTTCGAACACTTAGGGATAACCCCGCCCCCAGAGTTTAGGATTGTTAGGTAGGTTTAGGGTGGGACCTGGGAATTTGCATCTCTGACAAGTTCTCAGGTAATGCTGATAGCTTCTGGTTTGGTGACTCCTCTTTCAGAACTGCTATCTTCAGAGACTAGAGTCGGATCCATAGAGCTTAACTGGTGATTTTAGGACCCAATGTGATGGGAACAGGGCAATTTCATGCTGTTTATATTTCTTGTAGTTATTTTCTTTGAGTTTTTCTTTGGGTTTTAAAGAAATACTTTTTGAAAACATCTACCTATCTTATCTATTTTAAGGTGAAAGAGGAAAATGCCTTTGAGTTTACATGTGAGCCAGAGAGAAAGGGGAAGCAGTGCATCTTGCATCCTATGGTATGACATGCAAAGGTGACCACAGGACTCCCCAGGGGAAGACCACGTCACTGATCAGGACTCTTCCCATCACCAGTTTCAGATATCTAACTCATCTCTCTTAAGATCTAACTGAGCTATGTGAAACAGCTCACTTTAAGCAGGTGTCTTAAGACCATTTTTTTCTTTTTCTTCAACAAAATCAGGTATGGCATCTCTGTGATTCTTTTTTACTCTCTCTCTCTCTCTTTTTTTTTTTTTTTTTTTAAACCCATGGTCTCAAAAGAGCTGCTGTGGCTCCGGTGATCACATCTGTATTCTAATAAGGAAGGTGGAAAGTGGAAGAGATGTGGTCTGCCTCCTCCATTGTCATATCCTTCTTAAAGGCTTCAGCTGTGTCACATAACCACATCTAGCTGCAAGGGAAATGGAGACAGCATTTAGAGGTGAGACATTGCCTCCCTATACAAAATCAAGATTTTTCAGTCAAGGGAAGAGGAGTGATTTGATATTAGGAATGCACTGAACAATCTCGCACAGCAGATTGGGGGAGATCTGGAAGACAGGTGGCTTCAGGAGAAAGGCAAAAGTGAGTGGTTTCAAGAAAGTTAGAGAGGTTAGCTTTTGCTAAATAACAAACCATTCCAAAACTGAGTGTCTTCTAAAGTTTTAGTTTAAATAAACATCTGTGTGCTTATGAGTCTGTGGATTGGCAACTCATGTGTGAGATTCACATATGCTCCATGTGGTGTCCACTGGGTTTAGTGTTGTATCTGTGACCTTAGCCAGCTGACTGGGACAGCTGGGATCTTTGAGATACATGGGTTCTTCTTTCTACATGGTTTCTTGTTCTACTATCACCTTCTTTACATGATATCAGGAAGGTCCCAGGTACCCACAAGTTATTTGTTGTGGAACAACAAACCACGCTAAAACTTGCTGAAATAAACAGCCACCCTTTCATTTGCTCATAACTCTTTGTACCATCATTTTGGGCTGGGCTCGACTGGATGGTTCTTCTGCTTGTTTCTGATATCCCTCATGGGGCATAACTGAGGCCAGATGATTCATGATGGTTGTGGCTAAAAGGAGACATGATTTAAGTCTACCCCATGTACCTTAAACCAAGGACTTAAATGTCCACAGGGTTCTCCCTATCATGTCTGCTTTTCTCCGCATGTCTTCTTCATTGCTTTAGATAAAAGCTTTCCCTGGAGCCATACCTGCCCTCAGCTCCAGAAATCACTTTTTCAGTTTCCCAGCGAAGGGGAGAAGTCTTTTCCCTTCAGTTCTATTCTGTATGCTGCTGGAAAGAACTCTGATCGGTCCGCTTTGGGTGAGATGCCCGTCCTGCGGCTAAGTAATTAGGATATGATTATTGGCATATCCCACTAGAAGTGCATATTTGGATCAGGGTTGCAAAAGGAGCAGTGTTGGAGACACTACCCTAAAAATAAAATGGTGTCTCTTCTAGAATAATGGAGATATAGTGGCCAGAAAAGAAAATGTATGGGCACAGACAACATTAGGGACTTTTTTTTTTTCTTGTTTTAAAGATTTTATTTATTTATTTGAGAGAGAGAGAGTGAGCAAGTACGAGGAGAGGAGGAACAGAGGGAGAAGGAGAAGCAGACTCCCCTCTGATCAGAGAATCTGATGTGGGGAGATGGACGGCTCGATCCAGATCCTGGGACTCCAGGATCATGACCTGAGCCAAAGGCAGAGGCTTAACCATCTAAGCTACTCAGATGCCCCATTAGGGACATTTGAACAGAAAACCTCACAGACTCTTATGGATGTTTTTTATTTTGTTTTGTTAGGTGGCTGAGAGGGTTGGTTCTATAAGAATTTAAACTAAGCTTAAATTCAGTCTCTATTGTTTTCCCAAAACTCTTAACCAATTTACACATTTCACCTATTTTATTTGAAAAAATGCAGACTAACATCCACTGCTGGCCCCAGTGGGAAGGTTTCTAACTGGGCGCTCTTTGTGGCAAATATACAATAGCAATTACATTGTCTTGTCACTCACCTACGCCTGAGATTGTGTTCGGATGACAATGCAGAAAAGCGAAAGAAGAAAGACCTCAGTCCCTAATTGGCACATTGGTCACATCAATGAGGATCTATTTTTTTTTTCCCCCGCTCCAATCCCGTTAGGAATTCAAGAGTATGCTAATGGCGTTTCACATGATGGCCTGTGAATATATGGGAATGAAAATTGCTGGGATCGCCTCTGCGATGTATGACCTCTGATGGGGGGCATTCCAGGTGAGTGTCATGAAAGGTCGCCAGCATGAGTGGAGGACAAGGGCCCACTCTTGCCTTTTTAACTGGAGTGAGGGAAAGTAAAGAGAAGCAGCCACAGAAAGCACACGGGGTGGAGGAATGCTGGTCTTTGGGGAATGCAATCCAGTTTCCACAAATAGCAGAGATTCCTGAAAGGCTTTGAGGCAGGCTCTGCTGGGTAGCCATGGCGATGCTGATGCTGTGCTTCTTGCCTCCCTGCTGCTGGAGAGAGTGAGTTTGCTCCCCACTTCCCAGGGGCCTCGGCTGGTGCAGCCGGGGCTTATTTCAGAAACTCTCCCAGACACAACTGCTACTCAGAAGCACTCCATTAACTGGTGGAACTGTCTCCTGACTGTCTCTATGCCCTGCAGCATTTCACAGACTCCCCTTCTGCCCAGCAAACATTTGCCAGTAATTGTAGTGTCACCACTTTTAGTTAACAGGTTCTGGTTTGCCTTCAAGGGGTTGTTGAGTTCTCTGTTGGATTCTTTGTTAGCAGCTGGGGTGTGTTTGTAAGTAGGACTGCTGAGGAGTCTTGGCTGTGACTTTGGAATATGAAAACCGTCTGGCCTCACATATACCCAGTTCAAAATCTGTTCTGTCCTGTCTGTACTCCTCTACGGTCACTCATACCCACGAGTCCTATGTAGACATTTGTGGGAGATGCCTGGGCCGAAACTGGGATTTCTCAGCCACTGCAATGGAAATGACAAAGTGAAAAGAGCAGTATTTCAATCAGGTAAATTGTGCGAAGGTCCATGAGAAGCCACAAGGAGACCACCTTCCTTTCTAAAATAGCCATGGGCTACAGAGCAGTAGCTTGGACTGCAAAACAATAGCTCGGACTACAGAGCAGGGAATCAGGTCAGATTATTTAGGGCATACTTGGGGTGCCGGGGTGGGGATGGGAGCTGGGGGGTTAGGCAAAGCAACGGAAGGTTTCACGTAACTGCATAGCCACAGTAGTATCTCAGGGACCCACAAGGAGGAAAGTGAGGTCTGAGATGAGTTTGTAGATAGAGAGTGGGAAGGACTGCACTCCTACTTCAGCTAGGACCCATCTAGTCTTATATTTTATATGTTGAGTGACCAGCTAGGATGCAGATTTTTAAAAAAAGTAGTAGACTTTTTAGAGCAATTCTAGATTTACAGGGACAGACATTGAGCAGAAATTACAGTGTTCCCATGTTTCCCTTTTCCTCTCCACCCCAGGGTTTTCTCTTTTATTTTTTTTTCTCTTTTATTTATCTTCCTTTAGTGTAGTACATTTGTTAAAATTGATAAACTAATACTGATTCATTATTATTAAGGTCCATAGATTAAATTAGGGTTCATTCCTTAGACATTCTATGAGTTTTGGCAAACCCATAATGCCATGTATGTACATGACAGGGTCAGAGAGAGTTTCACTGTCCTAAAAATGTCCTGTGCTCTATCTGTTCAGCCCTCCCCGAACTCCTGGATTCCACTGAGCTTTTACTGTCCCCACAGTTTTCCCAACGTTCTATCATTGCAATCATATAACATGTAGGCTTTTCAGATTGGCTTCTTTTATTAGCAATTTGCACTGAAGTTTCTTCCATGTCTTTTCATGGCTTGACAGCTCATTTCTTGTTATCACTGAATAATATTCCATTGTTTGGATATAATTTGGATAGTTTGTTGGATATAGATTTTAAAAGCGGTCTTCTACAGAAAGCATGTTTAAAAATCACTGGTTTAGAAACAAACACACACACACTGGGTTAGAGTTTACAGCTTTCTTTTATGAGGTAGCCAAGATGTTGGATAGGCCACCTGCAGGCACAGCACCCATGTGAACAGAGGGGAGGGCGGGTCAGAGTGATTGGTTCACGGAAAACCTCAATTCCTACATACACATAAAAGACAATATTTAAAATGGCTGGTACTGAGAGAAAGAACACTGGACCAGGAATGAGAAAATGTGGTCCAGTATGAGTTGAGCAGAGAGTGACAATGTGTTTATTCACTCCTCATTCATTCATTCATTCATTCAGTACTGATTTACTGAACACCTCATTGGAAGACAGCACACTTGGTCCTGGGAATAGAATAATGAACAAAACAGATGCCACCCATGGAACTTTGAGGAGAGTCAGGCACTTGCCAAAGAGATCACACTGATGAATGTACAGTAATATACAGAATGAGGTGTTTGGAGGAGAACAACACGACTGCTGTTGGAGAACCAGGGGTAGTTTCCCATAGGAAGGGGCACTGGACCTGAGATCTTACGAATAACCAGTTGGCTTGGGTGAGGGAAGAGGCTGTTACTCTTGTGACCAGCCCCACTAGCATCCTGCTTATCAGACCCTTCCGTCCCATTGTCCTCTCTTTAAGGCAACTCCGTGATGGAAATTCGGCCCTCTGTGGAATGACTGGGACATACAGTGGGTGTAACCCTCTGACACCAATCCAAAGAGCTGTCTAAGTATGTCCATGCAGTATAAGGGGGCCAAAGACAGTGACGCTTTATTTCTTGCTTGCTGTATCCTCCATCTCTCTTTTTTGTACAAAACATATTTTGAGCAGTCATGATATTCCAAACATGGGAGGTATAAAATTAAATAAAAGATGGTGTCTCCCTTCGTGGATGGGGCTGATGAGTCAACCCGTAATTGCATAACACATTCCGATGGGAGCCCTCCCAGGATGTTCTGAGGGCATCCACATGCATTCTCCTGGAATGTATATAGAGTGCCTGCTGTATGCTGGGCATCGTGTTGGGCCAGGGACGGAGAGTTAAAGGGGGTACAGGATCTGCCTATAAGGACCTCACTTTCCAGGGCAGGAGATGATCTGTCAACATAATTCGGTACGCTGAGTCCCAAGATAGGCACAAGAGGTTCCAGAACTACTTGGAAGAAGGCACTGTCAAGAATTGTCACTTAAAATCTTTTTTGCTTTAGGCAGAGGAAGTAGACTTCTTCCTAATTTATGGTAAAATGATTTATGGAAATGTATATACGTAACTATTTTAGCTAAAAAAAAAAAAATTCTTTTCACTTAATCTGAGGCCTGAGATGATAAATTCCTCACGCTGCAGAGGGAGGCTCAGTGTTGCAGAATTAAATAAAGATGATGCCGCTTCCTGAGGTGGAAGACAGAAACTTGCATGCTGAGGTCAGTCCTGCTCAGATGCAAGTGGCATCTTTAATTCTGGCTATGAATTCTCCTAGGGTCTAGTGAATGAATTCAGTGTTGGGGGTGGTCAAATGTGGCCCTGATTTTCCTTTTGGAATAAACCATCAGTCATCATCTGTTCTAGTCTGTTGTCCCCAATGGGATCCTCTCTTAATTCAACCAGGGCCATTAGAAAAAGGTTGATGGGGCTCTAGAATATGATTCCCAGCCAGGATTTCAATGTGTCTGGTGGTGCCTCCCAGCCTCCCTGTACTGGCAGGTGTTTTCTGCCCCAATATCATAGAGAGAGTCCAGGGGCAGGGACAGCAAGCCCAGTGAGGATGTCTGTTTTTTGCCCACTTTCTTTTGGGTAAGCTCTGACTGATAGCGAGGCTGACAGGGGTGCACACCGTCTGCCCTGTGTCATTCTTCCCACCGCATATTCCCGTGAGGAGGTACAAGGCTGCGTCCCCAGGATACCCAGTGTGCCTGCATTGTCCAGAACTATTTACGGCTGTTCCTATACAGCAGTTAAGAATGTGGGCTGGTTTTGAAATCCGGTTCTGCCACTGGATAGCTGTGAGGCCTTGGACACGTGGCTTTACTGAGTGCGAGGACCCATCTATAAAATGGGTATAATCGTGGTGCCTATATCAGGATCCTGACAGGAAATAGAGGCTGCTGCACTTAGGTTAGGGTCATTCAAACAGGTTTTAGTTACCAGAAAAAAGGAAGCTATAAATGTATAGAAGTGGTTTAGGAAGCCACACAAGGTAGTGAGGTAACTCAGGTTCATAGCAGAGCTGTGGCTACATGTAAGCCAGTAGGAAAGAGGGAAGAGACAAGGGACAGGAACTCAAAGGGGGAAGAGGGGCTTAGCAAAGACCTCTTTGAGAAAAGCCAAGACCTTAGTCTACCAGAAGTGGCCTCACAGAGAGAGGATCTGACCTTCCTTTCCTTCTTTCTCCCAAACCCTGCTCTCCTGAGGCTGACTGTTGGCCCAACCCAAGGAGAAGCCAGAGGGCAAGAAAGCAGGCGCTACAAGCTATAGAGACCAGCCCTCCCAGGGCCAAGGGAGCAAAGTAGAAGAGGGTGGGGACAGTGGAGGAGGGTAAAGGGAAGATACCCAGCAGAACTTCACAGCATGGTAGAGCTGATTACAGAATGCCGTGATCTAAGGCTTGTTGACCTTAAGGGCATAGTTCCTGGTGCAGAGTATTTAAGGAAAGCGAACTGTGACACTTAGTGCTTCTATTTTCTAGATCAGACGTGAAAGAGTTGGCAGTGTTTTAGGGCTAAGCAGACGAAGCAGAGCCCAACAGGAGTTATACACGTGGTCCTCACCCATGCCCAAGTAATGATGAGTTTGTGCTTCCTTTGGTAGAAGAAGAAATCCGAGTTGTTTCTCCTGTCCTGAGGAATGCTCAAGTTACTTCTTTGAACGCATCCCACCTCCTGCAACTCCTGTCATCTTTTCTTTGCCATTTTGGGTTGCATGTGCATATGCTGTTATTATAAAGAAAATGTGATTTAAGCTCCTGATTACTAAGGTAATGGTTCTTAAAAGAATAAGGATTATTTGGGTTACTGGAGGGTCAGGAAAAGGGGACTCAGTTTGCCACGAGGCAGTATGTGTGGGATGTAGAGCGTATGAAGATGACGTGAGCTCTCATCAAAGAGATTCGTAGGGATAGGTCCATCCCCAATCTTGGTGTTAATGGACCTTCCACATGGTCCTTCTGCCTTAGCTTTTGATGTGAGCATGAACCGGTCACAGTGCCTAGATTTCGGTAAATTTTGTGTCTTACCTCATAGGAGTATTCCAAATATTGACAGACAAGCAAAAAACAGGTGAGTCCTTTTGCGTGGGGATGGGAGCCTGTCTTCCTACTGCCCGGTGCCAAAGTTCCTTAATCAAGGTGGGGTTGGCACCGCAGCTCCCCCCTCTTACTGATGGTGTGAACCTAGATGAGCCGTGTCACCTCTCTAAGCCTTAGTTTCCCCATTTGTTAAGGTGGGGGTAATAATACTTTTCTTGTAAGGTTATTTGGAGTAAGTGAAAGGAAATCACACATGCAAAGGACCTTTAGGCATTCAGTGCATGGCTCTCTCCCTTGAAATCTATTTTCTATTCTATTCTATTCTATTCTTTAATTGGTTTTTAAGTTTTTAATTTTTAATTTTATATTTCATCTTAAACAGTCATAAATGCTCCAAAAATAGGGAGCCAGAGATACTTCACAAAGATTCTCTATCACCAACAGAAAATAGAACCGTTTCCCAATCCTCCATCGATCGAGTGCCTTGGATGGACACAACGTCTCAGGTTCCCGCCTCCTTCCACCTGTGCCTGCTGAGCCTCCATCCGGAAGGCTGCCCTTCCACACTCCACACCATCAGCTCTTCTCTCTAGTTTCCCTGTGTCTGCCCTTCCCTGGAACTGTTTTCACGCCCCATTCAAGACCTCAACACCCCGACACGCTCTGTTCTGCCCACAGGCTCCCTGCTAGGCTGTGCCCTCCGTGCAGGCGGCCCCGGAAATGCAATCCCAGCAAACACGCATCGGGCTCCTGGGTTCCGGACGGGCTCTCTCGCCGAATCCTCACATCCGCCCTACGGCATACTGTTACCAACACTGTATGGATGAAGAAACGGAGGCACCACAACTTGCAGCATTTTTACCGAAAGTCTCAAAGGTCCAAGTAGCAGAACCAGAATCCGAACTTGGTCTGACTCGGGGGTCCCGGTTCTTCTCTGCACGAGCTGTGTTGGCCCTGGATGGAATCCCTGCCTCCTCACAGGTGTTCTGAAAGTGCTTGTTGAGTTAATTGGAACACACACCCAAAGCTATACTTAGGAAGTTTTAACTTCATGGACTATATACTCTTTTATGTGAAGGAAATGCTGATGTAATGAGTTTGCACCCATGAGGCATAGAAGAAAGCTAGGCTTAACGTTTTCTGTTTTGTTTTGTTTTAAGAATTTATTTATTTATTTGAGAAAGAGAGAGCATGAGGGTGGGGAGGACCGGAGGGAGAGGGACAAGCAGGTTCTGCGCTGAGCACAGAGCCCAACAGGGGGTTCAGTGTCAGGACCCCGAGATCCTCACCTGAGCCGAAATCAGGAGTCACTAGTCGGTTGCTAACAGACTAGCTGCCCAGGCACCCCAAGTTTAACGCTTTAAAGTCATTCCACCATTATATATATCAGAATTTGTGTAGGATCCTTTTTCTGTTCAGATACTCACCTAGCATGATGTGAACACACACAACCACACACAGTCTACAGGTTCCACACACTTCGCCTTCCTAGGCAGGCACAAACCGGGAGGGCTTGGGGATTAAGATTGCAACACCTCTTTCCATGTCCTGGTAAGAAATTCCAACAGCTCTCTTTTAAAACTTTCCCTTTGGTGGGAAGCAGCTCACCATGCAGCACAGAGGAATGAGATTAAGTGTTATCATGGCCATTGGACTTGACTGTAGTTTAACCCCAAGGTCACTGGGAGGCCAGAGCTAAAGAAGGGAGGGAATGTTGGCCTCTGAGCCTGCTGAGCCTCCTGGCACGTTCACTCCCCCTGTTGGCTTTCCCAAGGAGTACTGTGTCAGCCTGTACCAGCCCTTCTCGGGGCTGCCATGCTTCTCCCCACAGGAAGGGAACCAACCCTGCACCGCATTCCTGAAAGCTCCGGCGCCTCCCTGAATGGCCCTCACTCCTCTTTGCCTGTGCAGCCTGTCTCCAGTTCACACAAAAGACTCTTTCAGAAACTGGTTACCTAGATTTGAACTTTTCAACGAGGCTTTTTTTTTTTTTTCCTCTAAGCTCTGCAGCTCAAATACCAGATTCTGCTGTTGCTAAGATTAAGGATTTTCTCCCTCAGCTCAGTTTCCATTGACTAGGAAAGACCAGGAGATGGATTACTGTTCTCTTGCCAAAAGCAGACAGGGTGCTTGAGCTTCTGGGGCTAACACTGGGATCCGACATTATTCAGGCCTGTGCTAATAGTCCTTAGTTACTCCTCAAGCTCTCACAAAAGTCACACGCATTTGTGTCGGTAACTAAGGCCTACGGAAACCACTCAGCCTTAAATGCACACAGGAGAACCATGGAGTCGGAGTAAAAGGTAATTTAACATGAATATTTATATACTGTACATACTGCATGCCATGATTCACTCAGCGTATTTTCAGTTTATGCATTTGCTTCCCATTTGCAGTCTTTATTTATTACAAAGTTAAGGCCGTTAGCGAAATAACACATCAGAGTGGGTTTTCTCCCCCGCCCACCCCCGTCTTTAAAAAATTTTCCTGCTTTCTAATCTATTTCTGGGAAAGTGTGCCAATATAGCAACAAAACCGGTCACTGCTGCCAAACCTCAAAGCGATTCACGGAGTATCGTACTGAGTGGAGTCTTTGCCAGGCCGGTACCACTGAGGGCTGTGCCCGGCCACCACGTGAGCCCTGTGGCTACTGAGCCGGGGCAGCTCCTATCCATCACCTTTAGTCACAGGAATCACCTGCTGCTCTTTCAAGGCAGGGATGCAGGTGCCAAGACTGCTGGAGTGTTCACTGGGTGATGGGATCTGGAGCTAAAGAAGCTTGGCTTTAGGGCTCCGCAGGTCCCCTTACTAGCTCTGGGATGCCTAGCAAATGACTTTCTACATCCTTCTACAAACGCTCCGAGTCTCCCTTTTGTCTTCTTGCAAGATGAGCCTAATACACTCAGCTTGACACGCGGCAAGCTCGAAATACACATGTGATCCTAACAGTAACCCAGAGGTGATGAGCATAGGGAGGTTTAAGTCCCTTCCTTAACGCACACGCCTACTGCATTTTGGACCTAGTTGTCTGATCTCTGTTTGCTTCATTCCAAAGCTTACAGTCAGTTCATAATGAAACACGCTTCAATATCTCTTGCCACTTTCTACCAGAAATATGTATTTGAAATTGGGCAAATTTAAACTTTTGGGGACCACGACCTGGATATAAATGTTAAGAATAGGTTAAAGAAAGAAAGAAAGAAAAAGACACAGGTTGTCCTTGTGCCAGTGCCAGATGAAACGTGCTTTTTGGAAATGTCATCCTAATATTTTGATTTGTGCCTGAGCTCCGTTTCTATGGGAGCTGCGATTCCCAACTCTCCCCAACTTCACGGCTGCCACCACGGTCTTGATGACTGGTTTACAGGGAGATGCACCTCTCAATCCCAGGGGAAGATCTTGCCCAGCTCTGGATGTCATTTTCCAAGAGAAGCCGAGATATGTTAGGCAAGTCCCAAGGAGGGCCAGCGGGATGGTGAGGGCTATAAGAACATGCTAGGACAGCAACGGTTGCTACATCTCAGAAGAAGAGGCCTGATGTGTGGCAACTAGATTACTCTCTACCTTTGAGGCTTCAGACGGACGGTCTCACACAACAGGTGCGAGGCACAAGGAAATAGTTTTGGGTTCAATTGGAAAGAGAGTTTTGAGCCTGAAAACAGTTCAGCAATAGAATGAGCTCTGCGAAGGGAAGACTTTTTCATCTCTATGGCTGTGCCTGATGGACTAAGGAGCAATTAGTAGCCATGTTCCAAGGGTTTATACACGGACAGGAAGATAGCTAAGGTCCCCTCCAGCTCACAGATTCCATCCTCATGAAGTGTCGGGTGCTTACAGATGTGCAAAAAGCTTTCCCACACCTGTTTTCTTTCACTCATTCACGTGCAGTTAGTAAGAGCTGTCGTGCTCTCACTATTTGGCCCTAGGTACCAAATACGCAAGAGTTAACAAATGTTGCTCTCAAGTACCTTATAGCCTTGTAGGAGAAATAGACAAGAAGACAGACATTTGTAACAGAGCATGGTAAGGGCTGGGAGAGGAAGCACAGAGAAGACTGTAAAATAATACTCGGGGATGAGAGAAGGCTTCCTGGAGGAAGGGACATCTAGGATGCGACCCAGTTGGAATCAGCTATGTGAATAATGGAGGAGAATGGCAGGCAAGGCATTAGCCTGAACCATAGTGGGGAAGCCTAAAAGAAGAAGGCAGGATGGTGAGCAGTAAGCAGTTCTGTTTGGCTGGAACAGAGTCTGTGCAGAGGAAAACAGGGACACAGAGATGATACTAGAAAAGGAAGTTGTGGTAGATGGTGAAAATGACCACATCATCTTTTCCTCTTATCAACAGGGGACATCTCTTTTCTCGTCTCATCCTTGAATCTGAATCACCTACGGAACTTGCTTCAGCCAATGAGAAATTAGCAACTATAAGAGGAAGATCAAGGAGAGGCTCGAAAAATGCTTTCCCAGGAAAGCTGCTTGCTGCTCTTGGAGACTGACCCAATTTTATAAGTCCATGATAACGTGTTGGGTGATGAGAGACACTTGCCCCGTGTCTTCTTGATCATCCCTGGCCTGTAGTCAACTATCTTCCGAAGCAGAACTGCCTAGCTGACCTGCTGTTGACCACAGATGCATGAGTGAGCCCAGCAAAGCTCATTAGAAGAACTTGCCCAGCTGAACCCAGCCCACATTGTTGACTCATAAAATCATGAGCTAAATAAATGGCTGTTATTTTATTCAGCTAAATTTTGAGTGTTTTTTTTTTTTTCCTTTTTCCTTCTTCAGTAAAAGCTAAGTGATATGGCAGTCCTAGCGATTTATAAATCATGTTAGGGAATTTGTACTGGAACCTGAGAGTGCCATGGAGACTTCAAAGGGTTTAAGTGATGGAAGTGGTACTATCAGATTTGTGTTTCAGAAAAATCACAGTGAGATCATGTGTGGCTAAGTATTTGCATATTATAAAGCGGTATGCAAATACAGTTGATGAGTAAAAATAGTACATACCAATGGCCTAGAGACACATGGCACACAATTTCAAGGCAAGCCCTTCGAATCAAACTCCCTGAAAATATCCAGTAATGGCACGTCTAGCTATAAACAATTTATCTCCCGAGTACCTCGCTGCTGATAACCAGGTCTGGGCCTAGGAGGAGAGCTGGCCAAAGCAAAGGGGCATGGCGGAGGGGCAGAGTGTGCCAAGAACATGGAAGATCTGCTTTTCTCAAAGATGACTTGATCAGCAGTTCAGGCTAATTTGGTCCCTGTAACAAATACCCGAGTTCTGGGGCCTCAAAGAAGACTTTTAGAAGATTATCATAAGGACATGATCAAAGAATTGCACAAAGATGAATTTGTTCTTTGCAACATTATTTATACTGTGAAAAAGTTAACAAAAATGTCCAGTAAGAGGGAAATAATGATGTAAATTATTACACAACTGTTTAATAGTGGTTGAAAACTAGGCATTTATTAGAGTGATATTTTGAAAGATTGTGGCACAGAAAATGTTCACAATATTAAAAATATGTATGTAAAGTATGCGACAGTTTTCTACTAATACCCATCTTCCCTTTTCCTTTTAATAAGAAACTCCTGATTTTTAGTGGAAAATATGGCCCAGCCAGAAACCTCATTTCTCAGCTTACCTGGCTTCTGAGTGTGACCATACATATAACTGAGTTCTGGACAGTGGAATGTGACCAGGAGGGATGTGTGCCATTTCCAGACTGTTCCCTAGGTTTTTATAGATGAGTGTTCCCTTTGCCTGTGCTTTTCTGTAAGGTTGAGTTGCAGACTGATGGGAGCTCAGAGATGTACCTTGGACCCAGCACCTGTCTAGGAAGTAGTTGTCTCCCGTATTGAGGAAACTCCTGCCCATTGTGAATGCCTCACCAAAGCTCAAGTGACCCATGAGGGACATATGTTTGAGGGACACTCGTTTGAAGGTCACTGATCAGGTGCTCAGGTGAGCAACTTGAGAAAGTCACACACTCAGCAGGAGAGTCCTGGTGAGCCGTATCTTCTCGTTCTAAGTCTGGCAGCACCTTATCTCTTAGATGAACTGTGATAGTGTGGGGACTGCAAGTGACATGAAGAGACAAAGGAAGGACTGTCACAGGAGTACAGGTGGGTATATATAAAGTGTGAATGAACTTGGACTATTCATTTTGGGTCATTTCTCCTTTGATCTATTTTTGTTGACTCTGAATTCTGCTCCCTTTCTGTCACGGGTTGAATGCTTCCCACCCTCCCCCCAGCACATTCTTATACTGAAATCCTAACACACAATGCCTCAGAAGGAGACCTTACCTGCAGAAGGATCTTTGCGGATGTAATCAAGTTAAGACGAGGGCACAAGGGAAATAAGTCAATCAGAGAAATACAATTATCATATGGTTGCACTCCTATGTGGAGCGTAAGGGATAGTGCAGAGGACTATAGGGGTACAGGGGGGAAAACGGAATGGGAAGAAATCAGAGAGGGAGACAAACCATATGAGACTCTTGACTCCGGGGAAACAAACTGAGGGTTGTGGAAAGGGAGGTGGGTGGGGTTTGGGATAGCTGGGTGATGGGCATTAAAGAGGGCACCTGATATGATGAGCACTGGGTGATATACTCAACTAATGAATCATTGAACATTACATCAAAAACTAATGATGTACTATACCTTGGCTAATTGAATTTAAATTAAAAAAAAAAAAAAAAAGATGAGGTCCCTGGAGTGGTCTCAAATCTAACATGACTGGTTCCTTATAAGATGACACATGGACACACACAGGGAAGATGGCCAAGTGACAGTGGAGGTTGAAGTGTTATTACTGCAAGCCAAGATTTCCAACAAACCGTGAGAAGCTAGGGAGAGTCAGGGAAGGACCCTGCCACAAGCCTGCAGAGACAGCATGTCTCTGATAACACCTTGATTTTGGACTCTGAGGCTCCAGATCTATGAGATAATGAATTTTTTTTTTTAAGCCACCCTGTTTGAGCAACATGGCAAGACAGCCCTAGGAAACTAGCCCACTCTTTCTGGGCCACCTAATTCCCTGCAGAAATGGCCAAAGCGGGCAGAGCAGTCCAAGTAGCAAGACACCGGTAGGGTTCTGACCCCTTCCCCAGGGCCCTGGGAGTGACTGGTGGGCCAGGCTGGGGCCTTGACTTAGGGGATTTCCCTCAGCATTAAAACCAGAATGGATCAGACATGAACACTTGCAAGACTTATTACTTAACCTGATTCCTACCAGGGTTATGGGGGGAAAGAAACATCAGGGGTTTACAGGAGACCTTCCAAGCCCAAGCTCTTGTCACCTTCTCCCCATTCCCTTTTATGGGTTCTTTTTTTTTTCTGGCACAAAATTCATCCCAGATTTGTACTCAGGTGGAGCAAACTAGACACATGGGAACATCAGCACCAATAAAATCACAGATTACTTCATTTGCGTGCACTTTTCTCCTTTAAATATCATCACCACGAGGCGGAGGTCCTATTGCCAGGGTGACCAGTAACAGAAAATGAGCAGGCTGGCTTTGTCAGACACTCTCTACTTTGACTCACTTCCGCTGTGTTCTCAGCTACCCTCTCAACTGCCATTAAAAGATCACAAACCATTCCATAGCTCGACATTTTTCTCATCTTGTTTCACTTTTTGCTTTGGGTAAGATTTTACTCCTTATCTTACCGGGTTTGCGAATTTAGCTCTTTCATTTCTTCCAGCTGAACTTGATGACCCTTCTCCACCTGTTCCATTCGGTCTCCCTCCGATCGACCCCCAACTTTACCATTTCTGTTTCTGTGTTTCTGGTGCCTGGCAACTCAGTTCTATGACCTGTCTGGAGTGTGAATTCCAACTTGGTTATAAATTAGCTCCCTGGGGGCACCTGGGTGGCTCAGTGGGTTAAAGCCTCTGCCTTCAGCTCAGGTCATGATCCCAGGGTCCTGGGATTGAGCCCTGCATTGGGTTCTCTGCTCAATGGGGAGCCTGCTTCCTCCTCTCTCTCTGCCTGCTTGTGATCTCCATCTGTCAAATAAATAAAATCTTAAAAAAAAAAATGCCATTGGTATTGTGATTGGGATGGCATTGAAAGTATTAAAAAATAAATAAATAAATAAATAAGCTCCCTGACCCTGCGATACATGCTTGAATAATTCCAGGCAGCAGGTTGCCATTCTGTAATATGAGATGTTGTATGACAGTCTGGACGCAGCTTTGATCTGGGCGGCTGTGGGTGGCCCAGCCAGGCTGGGTGACTTCCTCTGCCTGGGCCTGGCCAGGGCTGTCTCTGGCTCATCAGCCTACAGCA
Organism: Martes martes; assembly: GCF_963455335.1. Classification (NCBI taxonomy): domain Eukaryota; kingdom Metazoa; phylum Chordata; class Mammalia; order Carnivora; family Mustelidae; genus Martes; species Martes martes. The sequence continues at coordinate 14,303,202 of NC_137891.1, read as the reverse complement.
CATGCTGTTGCTGGAAGAAACTGTTCGTGGGCGCCCTGTTGGGCCCCTCAGCCCCCACCTGCTCCTGAGCAAGCAACACCGTACGGCAGGGTAAACTCATCTTTGAAGGCCAAGGACGACTGGTGCTGGTTGCCTATTGGTTTGAAACCTGGGGAGATTCCCAGGTAAAATTAGAAACCAGGCTCCGCATAGGGACGGCAGTGGGGAGAAAGAGGCAGGCCACTCCAGACAGGTCAGTGGCAGCTACCATGACGCTTGTCCCGGGCCCCGCAAGCCCAGGCACAGGCCAGCCAGAATCTTAGCAGTTATAACGGGGTTCGGTCTGGGACCAGCCAGCACCTCCCTCCCTCCGGCTGCACCCCTGAGCCGGTCCTACTGTGGCAGTGCTGGACTAAAGGTACATCCCCAGGCCGGCAGAGGGGGTGGGGAGTCTCCGATTGCGCCAGGGTCAACCGGAAGTCCTGTCCCTTGCATGACCTCCTCCCACAGCCTGCAGGGGAAGCGGGCCGCTGGCAGCCGGTGGGATCCGCTTCATCTCCACAGGGCTTTCGCTCCGAGCTCCGGACTCTGGCTCCAGGCTGCTGCCTCGTGGACACAGACAACCCCTGGCACGAAGCGCAGCCTTTCGGCAGAATCTGCACTCTGGCCCTCCGGCACCTGCCAGACCATGGAGCTGGATAAACGCCACCCACCCGCAGCCCTGCCCCAGGCCCGGAGAACCTTCCTGCCCAGGAAGATTAGCTGGCTTTCCCCAAGCATGACTCTGAACTTGGGCACAGAAAGCACCTGGAAACAGTCCCTGCAGGAGGCGTGTCCCGCCAGGATCACCACCACGGGTAGGTCTTGCTTGTACTTGACACGCTCTGCTCGGAGCCAAGCCTCAGTGGGAACAGCCCCTGGGCTGCCGCCTCCCTGCAGTCCTCACCGACACCCCCTTCCCCCACCCCGCGCACATTCTATATGTATCTGTATTTGTGGCGAAAAGAAAAAAAAAAAAAGTTATTTCTAGAATTTACCGCATCTAGCTCTGGTGCCACCTGACCTGCGGAGGGCGTGGTATGATGCGCTGAACGCTTCTGTCCCCCCAATATTCGTGTATTCATATCCGAACCCTCAGTGTGATGGTCCGAGGAGGTGGGGCCTTGGGGAGGCGAGGAGGTCGGGAGGCTGGAACTGTCGGGAATGGATCAGGGGTCTTATGAAAGAGACCCCAGAGAGCCCCCTTGCCCGGCCTGCCACGTGAGGTCCCAACCAGAAGATGCTGTCTGTGAACCAGGAGGTGGTCCTCAGCAGACTCTGAAACTGCTAGAGCCTCCGTCTTGGACCTCCCAGCCGCCAGAACCGTGAGAAATACATGCAGACCCCCTTGGCCTGTGGTGTTCTGTTCTAGCAGCCCCAACAGAAGAATAACACAGGTGGCCTAGAGTAGCCAAGCTAACCTTTGGTGACTGAAAAGTTCTATTTCTTCCTTTCTGAAGTAGTTTCTTCAGCCTCTTAAGGTAAATAAGCCACTTACTAAAAACTCAAGCTCCCCCAGGCCCGATGTTTTCCCTCTTTGGGACGCCCCTCCTTTCCTCTCTCCCTGAGCACCCCACACCACTCACCACTCACTGTCCCTGGGGCTGTTTTCTGCACACAGCTCTCATCCCTACCCCTAACCCCCGTGCTAGTCTTGGTTTGGCCTCATCTGGCTTCTTCGACTTTTGAACGAAGCCCTTCGTCTTTGTCAAGGTAACTCAAAATACAATTTTGGCTGAAAATACTGTCATATGTTGTATTTAGATTTCCAGGCCAGTTGCCAAAGGCTCATTCCTCCAATAATGTAAGTAATGTCTGATAATGGACATTTTTTTGAAAAGTAATAATGTTACCCAACGAATAACTATATAAAACAGAAGAATATATTCCCTCATTTATTTTATTTTATTTTGATTTATTTTTATTTTTTTTTTTAAGATTTTATTTATCCATTTGAGAGAGAGAGTGAGAGAGAGCATGAGAGGGGATAAGGTTAGAGAGAGAAGCAGACTTCCCGTGGAGCTGGGATCCCAACCCAGGACTGGATCCTGGGACTCCGGTTTTATGACCTGAGCTGAAGGCAGTCACTTAACCAACTGAGTCACCCAGGCACCCTATTAATTTTATATCTTAAATTATCATGGAGGAAAATTGACAGTTTAGGGGTATAAGTTTTTCAAATTTGAACACACATATGATTTATGGCGCTGCCTCCATAGTCAGGTTACAAAACATTTATGGTGCCCCCAAAACTACCTTGTGATAGCAGCTCTCACCTGTACCCTGGCAAACCACGGATCACTTCATTACTAGCTTTTTGTCACTTCAAGAATATTATGTAAATGGAATCTTTTGAGAACAGTCTTTTCTCTGATTCTGTTGAAGTCCATCCACGTTGTTCTGTACATCAATGGTTTGTTCCTTCTTCACATTGTGTGGTATTCCATTATATTAGCATACAATGGTCTGTGTATCATCCCCCACCCCCCTCCCCAGCCCACTGAAGGATGTTTGGGTTGTTCCCAGGTTTTGGCAACTGGAAATAGAGCTGCTGTAAACATTCAGGTACAGGGTTTTTGAATGAATACAGGTTTTCATTTTTCAAGGAGAAATGCCCAGGAGTGGAATTTCTGTGGACTTCTAGGACACACATATGTTTCTAAGAAACTGTCAAACTGTTTTCCAGAGCAGCTGTCCCATTTTAACTTTCCCACCAGCAAAATACAAGTGTTTCAATTGTTCCACATCCTCACTAACACTTAGTACTACTAGTATCTTTTTTCTTTTCTTCTTTTTTTTTTTCTTTTTTAGCCATTCTAATAGAGAGGCATTAGCATCTTATGCTTTTAATTTACATTTCTCTAATGGCTCATCATGTTGAACATCTTTTTTAATATGCATATCTGCCATACCAGTATCCTCTGTTCTTCTGCCTGTTTTTAAAATCAGGTTTTTGTTTTCTTTCTTTGGAGTTGAGAGAGTTCTATCTATACATATACATGTCCCTTGTCAGATATCTAATTAGTTTCTTCTAGTCTGTTGCTTGTCTCTTCAATCACTGAACAATGTTTTTTGCAGAGCAGAAGTTCTTAATTTTTTTTTTTTTTTTTTTTTTTTTTTTTTTTTTTTTAAAGATTTTATTTATTTATTTTTTATTTGACAGACGGAGATCACAAGTAGGCAGAGAAGCAGGCAGAGAGAGAGGAGGAAGCAGGCTCCCTGCTGAGCAGAGAGCCCAATGTGGGGCTCGATCCCAGGACCCTGGGATCATGACCTGAGCCGAAGGCAGAGGCTTTAACCCACTGAGCCACCCAGGTGCCCCAGAAGTTCTTAATTTTAATGAAGTTCAGTTTAGAGTTTTTTTTTTTTTTTTTTTTAATTTTTTTTATGAGTCCCGCATTGGGTGTCATTTGTGAGAGCTCCAGTACTTCTATCTTCTTTGGTTTCTGAAATCTGTCATTTGAAGTGTCCCCTCATAGACAAGGCATCATTTCTCTCTGGCTGCTTTAAATATTTTTTTCTTTGTTAGTTTCTCAAAGTTTGATTAGGATGTGCCTGGATTTTTGAGGGCTTATCTTGTATGGGTTTTGCTTCATTTTCTTAAATCTGTAGGTTTAAGTCTCTTGCCAGAGTGAGGAAATTTTCGGTCATTATTTCCTCATATTTTTTCAGCACCATCTTCCTTCTCCTACCTTCTTAGGACTCCAGCAACCTTTTTTTTTTTTTTTTTTTAAATGGCCCCATAGGTCCCTGTGACTGTGTTAAATTGTGTCCAATCCCCTTTCTCTTTGTTGTTTGGATTGGGTAACTTCTATTGATGTATTATTAGGTTCATTGACGATTTTCTCTGTCATCATCAGAACCCATCTAGTGAGCTTATTGATAGAGTTTTTGGTTACTGTGCTTTTTGTTTCTAAAATTTCCATTTGATTCTTTTGATATTTTATTTATTTGGTGAGATTGTCTATTTTTTTCAGTTGTTTCAAGAATGTTTGCTATTGTTTGTGGTATTTTAAAAATAACAGCTTTAAAGTCTTTGTCAGAAAGTGATGCTATCTGGAAAACAGCGTGGAGTTTCCTTAAAAAGTTAAAAATAGAGCTACCCTATGACCCAGCAATTGCACTACTGGGTATTTACCCCAGATACAGATGTAGTGAAAAGAAGGGCCATCTGTACCCCATTGTTCATAGCAGCAATGGCCACAGTAGCCAAACTGTAGAAAGAGCCAAGATGCCCTTCAACAGATGAATGAATAAAGAAGATGTGGTCCATATATACAATGGAATATTACTCAGCCATCAGAAAGGATGAATACCCAACTTTTGTATCGACATAGATGGAACTGGAGGGGATTATGCTGAGTGAAATATGTCAAGCAGAGAAAGACAGTTATCATATGGTTTCACTCATATGTGAAATATAGAAATAGCATGGAGGACATTTGGAGAAGGAAGGGAAAGCTGGAGGGAGGGAAATCAGAGAGGGAGAGGAACCATGAGAGACTGTGGACTCTGAGAAACAAACTGAGGATTTTAGAGGGGAGGGGAGTGGGGGGATGGGTGAGCCTGGTGGTGGGTCTTAAGGAGGGCACAGATTACATGGATCACTGGGTGTTATATGCAAACAAGGAATCATGGAACACTACATCAAAAACTAATGATGTACTGTATGGTGACTATCATAATAAAAATGATAAAAAAAATGAAAAATAAAATTATGATACCTGTGTGTATTAGTGTACCAGGGTTGCCTTAACAAAGACCACAGACTAGCGGTTTAGACAGCAGGCATCCATTTCCTCAAGGTTCTGGAGGCTGGAAGTCCAAGACCAAGGCTCTGGCAGGTTTGGCGTCCTCCAATGTGTCTCTCCCTGGCTTGTGCTTGGCTGCGTTCTCACTGCGTCTCGCATGCTTTTTCTTCTGTGCACATGTGTCCCTGGGGTCACCGTGTGTCTGAGTTCCCTCTTCTTATAAGGAAACCAGTCAGATTGGATTAGAACCTCCCCCTCAAATGGCTTCATTTTAGTTTAATCACATTTTAAAAGACGCTGTCTCCAAATCCAGTCTCATTCTGAGGTCCTAGGGGTTAAGGCGTCAGTGGATGAGTTTTGGGGGAACACAGTTCAGCCCATAACACTGTCATCTTGCCGTTGTTGTCAACTGATCATTTTTTCCTATGTGGATGGGGAGTTTCTGTTGCATCAGGCAATTGTCCTGGTTAGGTTCAGGCTACAAGTGCCATCCTTTCTTCTGTGGGCTATTGTTCCAATGTCGGTTCAAGTTTAAAGCCTTTGCAGGTCTGGTTAGATCAAGTGTGTGGCATGCAGGGATCAGGCTGAGGTGTGGGCAGTGGCTGGTATGTCCAGTTCTGGAATTCTTTGGTATGCTGATTAGGATCACACCCGTGCATATACAGCTTGGGGGAATGCATAGGAGTTTATAAGTAACTTCATGGGGTCACTTTCTTGATCTTCCTTTTTGCAATCTACTGGTATTTGCTCCCTGGGTGTCTCCTTTTGCTCCTTTAGCTAGAAAACTGGGGCTTGAGTTAAACCTCCCTTGCCACGCATTTCTGTGACTATGTCCATGTCTGGGGCCAATTTCTGGAGGACGGAGAGAGAGAGAGAGAGAGTAGAAATGGTTTTATCCCACCTTCTTGGAATTGTAGTTCCACAGAGAGGAAGGGTCCCTCAACACCCTCCCCATTCAGGGGGCTTCCATGGGGAACCACTGCCGCCACTACCAGGGCATTGGATGGGGACCAGGGTATGAAACAGAAGGAAAAAAAAAAAAAAAGATGAGGGAAATTTATATACTTTCTTTGCACTTCTTGAGGCCCAATTAAGGGCTTCTTCGGAGCTCTCTCTGCTGATACTTACTTGCTGGTTTCAGGCTACATTGTACACAGGTGGGGAGACACCTAAGGGAAGAAAAAAATGAATAAATCACCACTGATTGGTGGTAGTTCAAATTCTGATATTGTTTCCCAGTCTTCCTGCTACTGTTCACTTCTCAGAGCCTCTGAGTAGGTTTATCGTGTATTCTGTCCCTGTTTTGTAGCTGTGTTCAGTGAAAGAGACTGAATGCATTGTGCTTACTTCATCTTACCAAGGATGGAGACTCCTGAAACAGCAGTGTTACAACTGAATAAGAAAAAGATGGGAGCATGTCTTTTTTTTTTTTTTTTTAAAGATTTTATTTATTTATTTGACAGACAGAGATCACAAGTAGGCAGAGAAGCAGGCAGAGAAAGGAGGAAGCAGGCTCCCTGCTGAGCAGAGAGCCCGATGTGGGGCTTGATCCCAGGACCCTGGGATCATGACCCAAGCCGAAGGCAGAGGCTTTAACCCACTGAGCCACCCAGGCGCCCCGGAAGCATGTCTTTTGAAGGCTAATGCTTCATGCAAACAGATGCAACTAGGGGAAGATAAGGATATGGCTAGAAGTTTAAAGGAAAAATAGAAATTGTGAAGGAGATGTCTAAAAATCTGTGAAGGCTTTGAAATTGAGAATTACCGTGTAATTTTAGATAAAAATGTATAGTTTTTATTTTCTGGATGCTGATGTGTAACTAATGCCGTCTTTATGCTTATATGCAAGGGTGAATTTTCAGCTAACAGGAATAAACAATTAGGAAGAACATACATGGGGATTATAAGTGAAACAAGAGGGATATGTAGTTTAAAATAATATGTTTGTCTTAATTTGTTTGAGTGATAAAGACAATGAAGGACAGAAGAAAGAGGAAAGCTGGTGGTGCTCGTGTCTCTTTAGTGGGAAAAACAGAGGTCTCAGAAAAAAGCATGCATCATGGTATTCTTTGTTGACCACCTGGTGGTGCTGTTGGTAGGACACAGCTGTAGTGGGGTAGTCTCCAAACAGGGATGGATGCATTCTAGGGACATGCAAGAATATCCCTGAAGAAAATATTAGAACCTTAATTTCCGGTTAGATTTTATCTTAAGAAAGTAGAAATATGCTAAGCTTTACTAATATTTAATATATGGACTGATACTGGTTCCATCACCAAATAGGTAAGTTAGTTGATTAGGTATCACATAATCCACAAGGACGCTGTAAGGATGGGGACTCCAGAACTCAGAGGTTGGTGGTGGCCAACTCTTCCATTCATTTGCTATAAATGTATGGTGCCGTATTGCAGTTCACATGTTCTTTTTTTTTTTTAATAAGTTATTTTTTAAAAGATTATTTATTTATTTATTTGATAGAGATCACAAGTAGACAGAGAGGCAGGCAGAGAGAGAGAGGGGGAAGCAGGCTCCCTGCTGAGCAGAGAGAGCCCGATGTGGGGCTTGATCCCAGGACCCTGGGATCATGACCTGAGCTGAAGGCAGAGGCTTTAACCCACTGAGCCACCCACGTGCCTCCAGTTCATGTGTTCTTGATGAAATGTATTTATACACTGTTTTACTGATTTTAATATACTAGCCCTCTTAAAACATATAAGTGACTTAAAATATTTTATGCAAAAGAACTGCAGGTCAAAATTATACTAACAAGGGCAGCTGGCTAGCTCAGTCCATAGAACATGTGTCACTTAATCTTGGGGTTGTGAGTTAAGCCCTACACTGGGTGTAGAGCCTACTTAAAATAGTGATACTGATAATTCAAGCCCAAGATAACAACAAAAACAATGGAAGACCAGAAAATCTTGTTTTTCTCTTTTGGACTCTTTTTCAGACACATCATGGGATTAAAAATAATATCTATTGGTAATAGATAATCTGACAGTGATTTTATGATGAAATGTACCCACTTAATCGATCCCTTTGAGGTAAAGGTGATGTTTTTAATAATAAATGAGAAAAGAACAGCTTAAAAAAAAAAGATTTTTTTTACTTATTTGTCTGAGAGAGAGAGAGCACAAGAAGGGGGAGTGGCAGGTGGAGGGAGAAGCAGTCTCCACACTGAGCAAGGAGCCCAGTGCAGGACTCAATTCCAGGACCCTGGGATCATGATCTCCCAAATCAGATGCTTAACAGACTGAGCCACCCAGGCATCCCTGAAAATAACAGATTAAAAGATTATTATTTTTTGAAAGAAATTCATGCTTTGGAGAAAGAATTTTGAAAACACGTTTAAAAATATTTCCATCATTATGTAGTTTTTGTTCCTGAGATGAAGATGGGTGTATTTTACCTATAAATCTCTCATATTTTGATATTAATAAGGCTTTAAAGCTAAATTTTCTTGTCTGTTCAAAAATCTTCCAAATGAAGACTTTCCGTAGGTTTTAAGACCATTTGTAAAAAAAAAAAAAAAATAAAGATATTAAATACTTTCCATTAATCTTTTAAAAAGGAGGCTGGCATTATATGAAATGGAAATTTATTGATTAAATATCAACTTTAAACTTAGAATTATTAGTGAATGGGTCCAAAAGTAGGGACCAGGCCTTAATAATAATTCAAGCTAATATGGTTACTTGTATATGAATATGCTTTTTCCATAAGGACTTTCTTTGTGAAGTGTATTTTTTCAATTAGGCAGTTAGTAAAATCAAGAAATGAAATAGATTTTGAACCAGGCCATGAAATCACTGTACCACAAAATGTTGTGTCCAGACTTTCAAAAGCAACAGAGCATATTTAATTGTATTTCTCTTGCTAAAATTAGTATTAGCAATATTTTAGGTAAGGCATAAAAGTTTAGGAAATAAAATTTGTTTCATGTTTTTTATTTTCTTTAAATTTCATTTTTGTGTGTTTTATAGTAGACACAATCATAATAATTATATTTGGCATTTGATACATTTTTCTGTATACCAGGTACTCTTTTAAATGCTTTACATATATTAATTATTTTAACTCTCACAACACCCAATATATATCCCAGTGTCCCCATTTAAAGGACCAGGAAGCTGGAGCACAGATAAGAAATTAGCATAAGACCAACTACTTAATAAGAGATAGAATCAAGATTTATTAGTGCAGTAATGCATATATTTAATTTATACATAAATTACTACATCTCTAAACCAATAGAAAGACCAACAGAGTACGGATTAAAGATCAGAGACTGTTTGTCTAAAACTAATAGGCATGGTGGCAGCATTAGAATGTGCTCACAGGAACTCAACCCAACATTCAGTGTAGTTTATTAACATTTATAAAGCACCTGCATGATCCTGTTTAATTCCCACAGTAACTTTTGAAGTAGTCACGTTAATCTCTAGAACACAAGCATAATAAAAAATAACATTTAATGGAGTCTCACAAACTTGAGTATAAAGTCTCCCATTACCACTCACCACATCTTAGCGGTTCTCCTAACTTTTTTGAATTTAATTTTTCTCATTTTTCAAAGTGGGCAAAATAATCTATGTCACATTAAACGGCAGATCAGAGGGTAATGCTGGGTAGTGGTGAGGAATACAGGTTCAGGAGCTGGACTGTCTGGGTTTGAATCCCTGATCTCCCACTTAGTAGAAGCGACTATCTTTGTTAAGTTCTAAATTTTCTCTCTGCCTTAGTTTCCTCATCTGAAAAATGAAGCTAATATTACCACCTACCTCACAGAGTTTTTATGTGGATTGATTTATGTAATACTATTTAGGATCTGGTACCCAACAAGTACTCAATAAATGGTGGCAGTTGTAATAAACATAAAGTGCTTAGCACACAGTAGGTGTTCAACAAATTACAACTGTTTGTAATCGTTATACTTATGGAGAGCTCTATTCAAGATTATACGATTAGGAAGTATCCAGTCTCCCCCTTCTGGATTCTATGCTCTAAACAGCTAGAGTTGACGTGCATGGATACTTCTCCTCTGAGGGATATAGGCAGAATGTGTTCCTGGGGAGAAAACACTTAGCCCGAGCTCATCAGGAAAGACAGCACTGGGATCTAGGCAGGCTTTGAAGAGATTGGAGACTTGGAAGAGGGAATTCGAGGGAGAAGGAATGATGCAAAAGCCAAGAAACCAGAAGAGAGAGACATGTTCAAGGGAGAGTGCATAAAATTTTTGTTTTGATTGGAGCAGAGCTACAGTTTAGAAAGATTAACCTGGTGGTGCTATTTGGCTAAAATTAGAATAGAAAAAAAAAAACTCCAAAAAGTGAGGAGACAAAAGACATAAACAAAAGACATAAAAAAGACTCTCTGTTCTCATCCAGACCTGAGCGGTAAGGACCCGAACAAGGCAACCACTGAGGGAATGGAAAAGAGGACAGGGAAAGATGCCCTCCAGAAGCAAAGTCAGCAGGGTCTGGAAATTGTTTAAATGATAGATGAGCAAATGGAAGTCAGCAGACAGAATGACATTGCTATTCTCATATCAGTTGGGCATCAATAATGACATTGAAAAATAGGAAAGTAATGTTTAGAGGGGTAATGATAGCTATGACTTTTTACTTTGAATTTGAATTAATGGAGAAATGTGTTAAGTAAAAATGTCCTGGGACATTTGGAAAACTCAGAGTGCTCAGGTCCAGAGATAGAGTGAGAAGTCATGTGCACAGAGGACATAATTGAAGGAGTCTCTGTTATCCAAAGACCATTTATATTGGAAACAGACCATTTAAATAAATCCACATCGGTCAAGACGAATATTTAACGATAACAGTGAAAACTGGTTAAATTGGGACCTCCAAAGAAACAGATAATTACAAACAATTATTTGTATCTTATATTTAAAACAATTTATACTATAATTCCAGCTGGTTACCAATTCTTAGAATGAACAAATAATTAATTGCTTATTTGTTGTTTTTGCCATATGCCTAGTAAACTTATGCACTAGTCAGTTATGAGAATCTTCACTCTGTTTTACTTTTTAAAAAACATATCAATACATGTTTATCCCTTAATCTTTTTTAATAAATCATTGGCATATTGGTTAGAATTTTGACTGTTCTCTCATGAGTAGATCTTACACTTAGTAAAGAATCCAATCTTTCTTCTTTAGCATGGACTGAAAATCTAGACTCTTTTTGGCAAGCAATCTGAACGCAATGTCCTTTTAGATTTTTATGATAGTTTCCTCTAAACTTTTAAAATAGTTTAAAAAATGTAAAATACACATAACGTAGAATTTGCCGCCTTAACCATTTTTAAGTGTACAATTCAGCAGGGTTAACTCTGTTCACACTGTTGTACAACCAATTTCCAGAACTGTTTCACCTTCTAAAATTAAAACTATGTACCCATTAAATAACAACTTTCCATGTCCCTTTCCCCCTAGCTCCTGGAAACTTCTTGTTTATACCCAGATGTAGAATTGGCAGAACATACAGAAATTCTATTTTCAGTTTTGTGAGGAATTGCCGTACTCTTCCATGGTGACTGGACCATTTTCCATTCCCACCGTCAGTGCACAAGTGTTCCTGTTTCTTCACATCCTTGCCAACACCTCTGTTCTTTTTCCTTGTTTTCTTTCTATAGCAGCTGTTTCAATTGGTGTGAAGTGCTATCTCGTTGTGGTTTTGATTTGCATTTCCCAGAGAGCATCTTTTCATGTGCTTGTTGGTCATCCATATGTCTTGGAGAAGTGTCTAGTTCATCTAAATTTGGAGAAGTTCAAGTTTTTTGTCCATTTTTGAGTTAGGTTGTTTGGTTTTTGATGTTGTTGCATCTTTGAAGTTGGCTATATAATCTGGATATTAACACCTTATCAGATATGTGATGTGCAAATATTTTCTCCCATTTCAGAGTTTGTCTTTTCACTCCCTTGTGTCCTTTAATGCATAGAAATTCAATTTCTGTGTTTCCCAACTTATCTATGTTTACCTGTGTTGACTAAGTTTTTGATATCATATCGGGTGGGTTTCAGAGCATGCTACCCCAAAGTATGGCACCTTGTCATATTCAGTATTTTTAAGCTGAAGGAATTTGAGAAAATTGCAGGTTATAAAATCCTGTGTGAGAAGTATCCCTCCGTACCTGGAGGAAAGGAGCATTCTCATCTCTGAAGATAAAGGAATGCTGAGAAGAATTCACACCAACGGACCTTGCTAAATTTCCCCCAGTTTACTACACATACCTTACACTCTTTCTTTGCCCCATCGTATTTCTCCACAACTGTCCACTTTTCCTCAAACCCAGCATAATAATACTCAGGTTTAACCATTTCTTCAAGTTTTAGTTTCATTTTGAAGGTGACTATGTCACCCAAGACTTACATTAAATAAACTGGTGTGCTTTCTCTTGTTAAATCTGTCTTTATCAGTTTAATTTTCAAGCTCAGCCAGGGATCCCAAGAGGGTCGAGGACATTTTATTTTGTCCTACGTGTCCAAGAAATTACTGACAAGTCTAACGTGGTGAAGCTTCCCCCCTGTGTTTTCTTCTGGGAGCTTTACAATTTTAGGTCTTACATTTAGGTCCTTGATCCTTTTTGAGTTTATTTTTGTATAGGATATAAGGCTACAATTTCATTCTTCTGCATGTAATTATCTAGTTTTACCAATAACATTCATTGAAAGACTGCCCTTTCCCCGTTGAATAGTCTTGACATGGGGTGCCTAGGCGGTTCAGTCTGTTGACCATCTGACTCTGGTTTCAGCTCAGGTCATTACTTCAGGGTCATGGAATCAAGCCCCACGTGGGGCTCTGTGCTCAGCCAGGAGTCTGCTTGAGATTCTCTCCCTCTTCCTATACCCCGCCCCACAGTGTGCACACACACAGACACACTATCTCTCTAAAATAAATAAATCTTTAAAAAATAGTCTTGATATCCTTATCAAAAATCACCTGACTATATCTGTAAGGGTTTATTTTTGGGCCATTATATTCCATTGGTCTCTGTGTCTTTATACTAGTAACATGCTGTTTTGATTGCAGCAGTTTTGTAATATGCTTGGAATTATGTGTGAGACCGTCAATTTTTTTCTTCTTCAAGATTGTTTTAGCTATTCAAGTACTCTGTTTTATGCTTAGAGCATCATTATAAGGAGGATAAATATAGCAAAAATATTTGAGGGTTCATCTATTTTTTTCCATGAAACTCTTCTAATTTTTTGATACTTCAATAATTTTCTGTGAAGTCTTTGAAGTCGGTATTCTGTCATCATCTTTATAAATTGATCTTCTTCATTTGTTCACTGAAGTAACTCTTCCAGGTTCTCTTATATGAGTACCTTTGGAAGTATTTCAGCTGTCCTCTGACCTCATGGAATCCTGCATCTTTTACAAGATGTGCAATTTTATTATGACAGACTTTCTTCTGTAGTTAGTGGTACTGGTAGATGTTTACATGGGATAGTGAATGACTGCCTTACTTGTCTTGATGGACTAGGAGACATTTGTTTTAAATAAGGAAGGATGTTTGAGTAGAGACAAATTTTTATAAATTGTCAGTTCTCTAGTAAATATTTTTACAGAATTTAACTTTGTGAGTTTGGGGGTTCTGATGATAAATATTCAAGTGAAGATAATGTGTTATTGGTGAAGCCACAAGAATGGATGTCTTCTTCAGAGTAAACACTTTGAGCAGGAAAGAAAATCAAAGCAGTCATGAGAACACTAACTTTTAGATAGTTGAGGAGAAAAACAATTGCTGGGGCAGGAGCTGCCAGGAAATTATGAGAATAATTCAGTTAATTAAAAAAAATAAACAGGGGAGAAGAGGATTTCAGATTAGTTATCTCAGGAAAACTAATTATTGAAGAAAGTTATATGGGGTGTAGCTTGCACCTGTGAGAAAGAAAGACGATGTTGAGCATGTTCAAGATTCCAGGCACAGTTCTAGGCATCAGAAGCAGAGGATGGAGGTGTAGTAGGATTCTCCCAAGCCTTCTCACTCAGACGTCACTGCTTTTAACCCATTGCTGACATATGGATGAAAAGGGCTGTAGCCCTCAGGAGCTCTGAGGTTGACCAGTCACTGGCCCCTAAGCATCCTCTGGTGAGACGTTTTATCAGACATGTAAGGACAAATCCAGGCTCAGAAGGGTAAGCTTCAAGGCACGATTCTAGACATGATCTGGAGTCCAGATGAAGAGAACTGAGTACAGGAATCACTTGTAACATACAATTCAGAGTTCTTCTCATTTGCCTATGTATTTAATCCTGTGTTTCTTTCCACAGACTATTGAAACCAATCTTGTGATACTGGGGGAGAGAAACTATACATTTAAAATTATAAAATAATAGTTGAAAACAAGAGTGAAAGAAAAAGACTGTACAAAAATACCAGCCATAACCTAGATGCTGTGACAGACTCATGTTTGGTGCTGGCAATAAGAAAATACAGTCAGGAATATTATTTCTTTGTGGGTTTTTTCTTTGTTGTTTATTGGTTTTTCTGGCTGACTGAGGTACTTGAAATTTTAGAAACTGAAGGAGAAAGTAAAAATTTTAAAATATTTTGTAATTCCATCACAAAGAGATTTACAACTTTTAATATATTGGTGTGTTTCCTCCCTGTTTTTCTCTCTGTGTATATAGATTATATCATGATCATTCTCCCATGTCATTAACTACCTCATGAAAACGTGATTTATAATGGTCTTAACATATTACATCATATGAACATACCATAATGATTCCAAACCCCTTATGACTGGACATTTTGATTAAAAAAAAAAAAGAGAGAGAAGGAGGATGGTAAATGCAAAAGGACCATTGGCTTCAATTGCTTTTAAAATACAGGGGGAGGCGGGTAAAAGATCTATCTGATGCATCTCCCATTGGGCTCCCATTACATATACATTCTTATCTTCATGCAAAACTCACGCAGAGGCACTATTAGTGATCATACAGAGCTTTCCATTTTGACCATATACTTGAACACCAGTCCACCTCCTTTCCCTCTGTCCTATAAACTACTCCTGCCGGGCCTTTGTCACAGCTGGCATTCAGCCACCTTGATGTTGGTTAATAACTGCTGGAAGTACTTTCCCTCGGAACGATTTGCAATTTAATGAGGGATTCTAGAAACCTAATAGAATCATGTACAGCAAAAGGTATAAATATATAATGGTGGCATTTGAAGCATATTTACAAAGTCATACAGTTTTATTCATTCACCTTCATTCCTTTCTTTTATGAGTGTTTATGGAGCTATGTGCTAGGCACAGGGTTAGATGGAGAACACAGAAATAAACAAGGCCTCAAGGAGTTTCCCGCCTAAGTGGTTCTCAACCAGGAGGCAATAGCATTCCTCTCTCCATGTTTGAAAATGTAGGGAGAAGTTTTGGTTCTCCCATTGACTTGAAGGACATTACTGGTATTTAGTGGGCAGGGTTGCTGAATCCTCTGGAGAGAATTGTCTGGCCCTAACCAGTGGTGTCTCCATTGATTAACCACTGCTAGAACGTGAATCATACTAGTACTAACAATGTATTATAAACCTGATCTGGATTAAGCACTTTACCTGCACTACGCACTTTACCTGCATTGTCTAGTTGAGGCTTACCTTGGTACTTTGTAGTAAATACTATCTCCATTTTCCTGAATGGCTTAAAGAGCATCAAGAACTCTCTCAAGCTCACCTTGCTAGTAAATGGCAGACCCAGATTTTAAACAGTGTCCTAGAACTGACTCCAGAACCGACAATCTTAATAATTATACAATTCAGCTTTTTAAGCTAAAGATAAAATAGAACCCAGAGATCATGTCTGAGCAACCCAAGGATGTAGACTATGATTTATTAATCTTTTTTCTTTATACCTAGTACAATGATGGCAACAGTGCCTGTCCTTTAGATGTTATTTTATTTAGTCTAATCCTTCTGCGTTTTATGGATAAAGAAAATGAAAGTTCAGGGAGGTTAAGTTCTCCTAGTATGGGGCAGAGCTGAGATTAGAATCCAAGGAAGATGGTACAGCCGCTATGGAAAACAGTATGGAGGTTACTTAAAAAACAAAAAATAAAAACAAACAAAAAAAAACCCCAAACCGCCTAAAAATAGAAGTGCCATATGATCTAGCAATTCTGTTTCTGGGTAAACGTCCAAAGGAAATTAAATCACGGTCTTCAAGGGCTATCTGCACTCCCACGTTCATGGCAGCAGCATTCACAATAGCCAAGAATGGATGCCTGTGTCAGAAGTGTAGGTTCCTGAGTCCCACCCCTAGAGATCCTGAAGCAGGATTTCTGATCAAGAGCCGCTGTGTATGTACATGGTGGAGTACGATCTGGCCACGAGAAAGAAGGAAACCTGCTCTTCTCAACAGTGTGGGTGATACTTAAGGGTGTTGTGCGAAGTGAAACGAGTCCGATAGAGAAAGACACATACTGTATGAACTCACTTATGTGTGGAATCCCTTATATATGGAAAGAAGCCAAACTCACAGTAACAGAACTGTGGTTGCTAGGGGCTGGGTTGGGGGTGGGGACAGGAGACAAGGAGAGATGTTGGTCAAAGGGCACACACCTATAAGGTGAGTAGGTTCCGGGCTTGAATGTACACTGTGGTGACTATAGTTAACAATACTGTATCATATACTTTAAAGTTGCTGAGAGAGTAGACCTTAAAAGTTTTCACCACACACACATGCAAGTCAGTTACATGAGGAGAGAGAGGAGCTAACTAGGGTTATGAGGGAATAATTTCACAACACATAAATGTGTAAAATCAATATGTTGTATGCCTTAAACTTGTGCAATGTCATGTATACTCAATTATATCTCAATAAAGCTGGAAAAAATAGAGTATACACCTTCCCCATCCCCCGGATCACGTAGGAAAAAATCCAGAGAATGGAGATGACAATTTTCCAGCAGCTAGCAACTCTACCAGTCTATCTCTTTATTTACCTACGTTCCTTGTCTCTCAGTCCCTGGCATCAGCAGGGCAAACTTTTTCTATAAAGGGCCAGGTAGTAAATATTTTAGGGTTTGAGGCCATATGGTCTCTGTCACAACTCTCTCTGCCATTTAGCAAGAAAGTTGGCATAGATAATTTGTAAGCAAATGGGTGTGGCTGTATTTTAATAAAATTTTATGTACAAAAACAAGTGTTGGGCCACATTTAGCCCATGAGCCATAGTTGGCTGACCCTCGGTCCATCTCCAGTGGTGGACTTTGTCCTTTTAGATCAATCTGTACTGGAATCATTACTGATATCTTAGAATAAGACTGGTGAACATTTGGAACAAGTGTACCCCAAACTGGTTGTTCACTGGGCTCCTTGGGAGCTGTGTTAGCAGTGTGGGTTCCTGAGTCCCCACCTGTTGAGATTCTGATACAGAATGTTTAGGAAGAGCCTCAGCCTCCGTATTTCTGGCTCCCGGCTGGAGGGATGCACCGAAGTTTGAAAACCATTAAGTCTGTGCTTTCAGTAGATAACTTTGCAAAGAAACATTGTTAAATCAATCTCTGTGTCACCTCTGTCTCACCCACAGTTCTAGCTCCATGCCAAAAACTCTAGTTTACTGAACAGAATATCTGTTTCATCTCAGAACCTCATATCCTTCTACCCTTTCCCCATTTATTCAGAGGCAGACACATTTAAGTAAAAATAATCACCATCAGAATGCTAATGGGCCATAAGCTAATGTAAGGATATTTATTCAGCTGAATGCAATTACCAGGAAACCCTTGTTTTCTAAATGGTGTGACTGTAATCCAATTTAGGTCTTTTAACCCCTGGTGATTTTTGTTTCATTTTGCTTTGTGTTGGGTGGAAACCAGGCATGGTTGCTGGGGGCTCGCAAAGCTAGAATAAAAGGGACATAGCACCACCACCACTACAGGCAATTTTCTATTGCAATGAGTCATGAGTCTCCATAACCATGGGTGGCTCTACATGATTCTGTTGCTAATTGAATTTTTTCCCCCAAGTAGAGTGAGGGCTTATTTTGCATCAACGTGATTCTATTTTGTGATGACTGTTGATAAAGTCAGCTAAATTCATGGTATTTCAGCTTCCGTATCCATAGGTATCCCTGCTTTAAGGAGTGCGAGTGTCCAACGAGGTTTTTCTAAGAAAAGACAGAGTACAGACGAGACAGTCCCAAATTCACTGCATTGGTGTGGATGAGATGATTGGGAGGATCTCTCCACATTAGTGATATTATGCCCTTCTCAGTGCATCATATCAGAAGGTACATGCTGTCAATACCTTTTTTTACTGGTGAAGTAATTTTTTTTAAAGATTTTTATTTTATTTTTTAAAAGATTTTATTTATTAATATATTTGAGAGAGAGAGATTGTGTGTGCTAGCCAGGGGTGGTGAGGGGCGGAGGGAGATGGAGAGAATCCCAAGCAGATTCCACACTGAGTGTAGGACCCAACACAGGGCTCCGTCTCACAACGCTGAAATCATGACCTGAGCTGAAACCAGGAGTCAGAGGATCAAGTGACTGAACCACACAGTCGTCCCTCTGGTGACATAATCTTTGACCACTTGGTTTAGGTGGTGTTTGTCAGGTTTTCTCACCACAGAGATTTAAAATTTCCCTTTAATTAATAAGCATCTTGTAGGGAGATACTCTGATGCTATGAAAAGTAGTGAGTTGAATTGGTTTTGAGGCGATAGGGAAAATGGACACATTGAGCTGTGCGTATGAATGGTATGTGTCAGGGAAAATGATAGTTAGAAGTGATTTTGCCATTAACTCATCCAGGAGTCCCTCATTTGAGACAACGAAAATGGCTCACCTTTAAGAGAATCCAGTCCTAAAATTGGGATGATCACAAGCCTCAGCCATTTTCTCACCTCAGATTGCTTTACTCGTTTCGGACCACCTTGAGATTTTATCATCTATCCATAATGTGTTGGCCTTTGATTACATGTGTGTTGTAGAGACAGAATTCAAGTTTCCCTCTTATTCCGCTCATGACAAGTAAACCCCACAGGTCAACCAACATTTTTCTTCTCCCCACTCTGTAGTTAAAGTTCTGTTTTCACTGTCTTGGCTCATGGATTTTCTGGGATACAGAGTGTTGCTAAGTATATTTGCTGCAGTCCATGGGTCAGCTGGTAGAGAGGTTCCAGTTTGCTGAAGGCAGAGACGACTCGTTGCCCCACACTAGTGGGACCAACCTGGGCCTCTCCCTCAGGTTTAATTTCTTCCCTCAGTGCCGGGCCGTACTCAGTTCCCCAGGCCGGGCTAGCTGTACCCAGAACCGCAGCCCTGTTTTCTGCGCTGCCTGAATGGGAGCTCATCGGTGCCTCTTTAACATGAAGTGTCGGAGTTATTTTCGTCTCGTTAGTCTTAGTTTATTTTGGGTAGTCAGCCGAACACGGATCCATGTGTCTTACACCAGTGGTTCTCAATTTTTTTTTTCCCAGTGCCTTGTCCTAGACTGCATTTGAGAAGTTGTCAGAACAGAGCCTGGAGGAATAAGAAAGGGGGTCAGAACTCTCTAGAGACCATCAGCCGGGCCCCCTCACCCCTCTCAGCCAAGCAAACTCACTCATTAGCAGGAGTGAGATCATTAGGACTGCTTTTGAGAAAGCCTACTTCTTCTATCCCTCGTCCAACATAGGGATATGGTTTTATATTGAAGACCAAGGATTTAGACGTCATCACAGGGTGTATATTAGGATTGCAAAGATAAGTGCTTTGGAAATCGTGTTATCTGAGGAGGGTGACGTTAACTACAGGAACAGAAGACTCATGGCCACATAGCTTTATCTTCTAATATCTATCTTGTGAAATTGGTTAGCAAACATGTTTTGGACACTTCTAGAAGGTGAAATTAAGTCCCATGAATGGATGTAACAACGAGGAAGATTTTGGTTCAGACCAAGAGGAAGGGACCAAGGATTGAGTCTACCATGCTTGGCTATAGTGGTAGCCACTATGTCATTGCATCTTTAAACATTAAACGTTATTATTCATATTTCTCATATTTCACAACTCAGAGAATATCTGCTCCATCTTGTTCTGCTTCGTAGGGGCCAAGGTAGATTCAAGACCAGGCCTGTGTGGCCTTTCCCCTATGTCTTTCTACCTCCTGGGCCCATGGACTTGAGCTATCCACTCATGTCCTGGGTCATTCTGTGTCCCAGTGACCCTCCTAACACCAAAGGCATTGGGGTTGACTGTGTAACCCCAGAAACTCCTACTCTTGGGGTGCAAGCTTGCACCAGATGACCTTTAAGACTTGTAAATATCAGACCCTGGTTCTAATTCAAACCACGGAATAGATGAACAGGTCACAGTTTAAGAGCTTCATGGTGTTTTCCCTGTTCTATTCCAATGAACTAATCTGTTCTTCCCAGTGCTGCAGAATAACCTTCTTGAAGACACATCTTTGCTCATAGTCCCCGCTGCTCCAAAATCAGAAGCAGCTACCATTTGCCTATAGAATCAATCAATCCATCAGTCTAAAGCACATTTCCATTTTTCAAAGTCTGTCTTCCTTTCATTTTCAGCTCACTGAATCCCCTTCAAAGCATCTGCCCTCCTGGGACACCATTCTCCTAACATTCCGTTGCTCTACCTTCTGTAACCAGGCTGTTCCCCTGCTGAAATCTGCGTCTCCCTGACAGCTCTGCTCAAATCCCTTGCCTCCTTGGAGGGTCACCTTTAATGCTACCACTTCTGCGAAGCTTCTCCTTGGTGCCCAGACAGAGATGGAATCTGTCATTGAACCAGGGAATGAATAGCTTGCAACCGCCTGAGAGGACGCACCCCACTCTGTGTGCTTTCTGGATTGTTGGTGTGCCCTTGTCCCGGCTCCTCATGAAATCAGTGGCTTCTTGAGGGCAGGGCCTGGATCAGAGTTATTCCTATTTGTTTCTCCCCTTATCCCCTCCCGTGCCCGGTGTGGTGCCCCACCCCCTCCCCCCACAAGGTAATCAGCGTTCCCTGGGATCCGTGGAGCTGGTGACAGGATCGAGTCACCAAGCTAACTCCCAGAGCAACCTACTTAACACGTTGTAGTGTCTGAAGAATTTGAGATTACCGACTGGAGAGGAAGAGAAGGAGGAGGAATATATTTTACCTGTTAATTCTTGCCTGGTATTTTTAGTCATCTCCTGAAAGATAAAAAGAAGAAGAAGAAGAAAAAAAAAGTAAAAGCTCTATCGACAGTAAAGAACAGACATCTATTATCTTCAACAAGTGTGTGCTCCCTCTTCTCAGAACGAACTCAGTTCGTCTTTTAAATATTTTTTCACATCCCTATAATTATTTCCTGTTAAAAAATTGCCATTTTGAAAAGAAAATTCAGTTTCAAAGAGGTTAATTAACTTGCCCGAGTAAATGGCAGAGATGTCTCTCGAAGATTTTGCTTCTCCTCTTGGTCCATTTTGCCTCCTGGACCTGCAGACAGTTGGAAAATGAGTTGTTTGGGGGATACTCTGTGATTCCAGGAGGTGTTCGAGCTGAAGTCATCTTGCTTCAAGTTTGAAAAATACTACAATTGAAGTGATCAGACTTAACTTTGAACTTGCGTATTTATTTCAGAGCACTTTTCAAGTGTGGTGTGGGGAGAGAGAGGAAGAGAGAGAGAGCAAGCGAGAGCATGAGCATTGTGTGTGCTAAGGAGCCACCCCCACATCCTTAATTTTTCCCTTTTTAACCATTAATCCATCTTTAGAAAAATGAGTGGTAAAAAACAATGTCTCATCAGTCTGGGGGAAACTAAAGGGGAAAAAAAAAAACAGTTAAAGATATGTCTGTATGCAACATTTGCCTTATTTATATATATACCGAGCTAGGCAGGGTTTTTTTCTTTTTTAAGTAAAAATAGGCAGCAGGAAATCATGCTATAATCTAAGATTGTCTTTTTTTAGTGTGAGCCTTTTGGCCTAAGAAGCCACACGTGTGCCCTGCAGAGACCTGCGTGATCTCTGGGCTATTTACCAAGGAGGAAGGGACCCCAGGCTGGGAGTCAGGCCCTGAATCTGGACCTGCTACCATTTCGATACTCGAGATCAGGCAGGAAATTTCACTGCTTCAGTTCCCAGTTTATTTTTTATTTATCAAAGGGTGACGTTGGTTTAGAGCAGGGCTTCTAACCTCCGCGGTACTGATACTTGGCTCAGGTGATTCTTCGTTAAGGAGGCTGTGCTGTGCTTCCTGTGTGTTTAACAACATCCCTGGCCTCTACCCAGTAGATGCCTAAAAGTACCCGCCCCCCTGGTCCCCACCCCTCTGAACTGTGACAACCAAAAATGTCTCCAAGACATAAGCAAATGTCCCCATGTCTCCTGGGAGAGTGTGTGCATAAATCAAACTCTGCTGAGAACCATGGGCTAGACGCATGTTTTACATTCCCCAGGTATTTGTTGAGGACACGTGATTGGGAAGGCTGTGTGTGCGGAGGTGGACGGAGTAAATATCCTCCTGTTTTCATGGAGTCTTCAAGCTGATGGGAGACACAAGGACAGGTGCTATGGGATCTGCTGGACCTGCTATATTGGGAACATATCAGCCCTGGATGGACCCCGTCACTTCTTAACAAATGACAAATTTTGGCCCGTAGCCCTTCAGAGAAATGGGAAAAATGCACACACCCATCTGGGGATAGAGAACCTTGTAACATAGGCTCACAAATGGATGGGGAAATGAAGAGTGAGTATAAGACGGGCACCAGAGCAGAATGAAATGATTATGCTTAATTCTCATCTGTCTCTGGGGTGATGCTTTGGGCAGGTTTCCCCCTTTCAACCACCATACTCCCGAGAAAAATGCAGCAGGGCTGAGGCAGACATTTTCTTAGCTCTCAATTTTCATACACCTCTGGGGGGTTTGTATTGTAATGGGATTATAGGGCATTCTATACATGGTTTCTTTGAGAGAGAGCGAAAAAAGCACTTTTAGAAGGTGGTTCCTTCCTTAAAAAGAATGTATTAATAGGATATCAAATTGATAGGTACAGTAGCATAGACATGAAGGGTCCAGGCTAAGGGGTCGAGTACTTGGGTTCATAGTTCTGACCCAGACACTTATTGGCTGTGCAATTTCAAGCAAGTTACTAGACCTCTCTGTGCTTTTTCTCACTAGAAAATGGAAATACTAATAATACTTATACTTCACGAGGTTGTTGTGAGGATTAAAAGACTTTGAACAGAACTTGACACGTGTAAATCACTCACTGAATGTTTGAAAGAAATTCTGATGACTTGGAGGTCACCTGACTTAATCAATATCATGAGCAGATTTTGGCAAAGCACTGTTGAGTGGACCAAGTTATGTTCTCCTGAGCCCCTTCACATCTATAAGCACAGTCCTAGTATGAGCTTCTGTTACCTATAAAAGAGGGGGAAAATCAAACATTATTTATCCAAAGTCAGGCATCTGAGCCAAAAGTTTTCTGGAAAATCCATCCCAGCTCTCAAACTTCTGGTTTTGAATTATTCTGGAGTCTTACAAATTCTCTAACTTCCTTGACACTATAAAATAGGAACAATTACTCTCCCGCTACAGTGCTCAAATATTATGAAAGGACTTAAGAAAGATACTTCAGCGTATTGAGAAGAGAGGTTTGTAAGTCAGGAGAACAGTATACCTTGATTGATGGCTTAAACACTCTTGGACTCACTTTTCTTCCTCCCTTAAGCTTTTTTTCTCTCCCTTTATCCTGTTCCCTCCATTTCCCTTCCTCTGCTAATTCCTCAAGCCCCAGTCAATATCCTTCAGGATGCAGACTTTGTTCAGAAGCTTCTTCTCTGCCAGAAGCAGCCCATTCATTAGGCACAGCACACCTGCCCTCGGTGTCTACATAGTGGGAGTTCCAAGAAGAGCGGAACAGGATTCTGTGAAACTTGCGCATCACCCTTTTTTCTTAACTAGTACAGACAGCCCATCTCTGCTGATTGTTGACTTAAGGCTTAAACATGTCAAGCCAACTATCTGCAGCTTTCTGAGCTGCTTTATGCATCTTTTGGCTACTTAATCCTCTTAGAGCCCAGCCAGGGGAGCTCAGAATTCCCATGGCTGATGTGAGCAATGGATATTTGTCAACTGACTGATTTTAAAAGAAATTTTCCTAGAGGGCAGGAAACCAACATCCCTGTGCAACCACAGCCAGACCGGTTCCCCTGTGTTACTGAGTGAACATTCGCTGAGCACTTTCTATGTGTCTGGCTGGGTGCGAGGTGCTGTTATCATAACACCCTTTGCTGGGGGGTACTTATTAGGTAAACAAGGCCTTACTCCCATCCACTTGACAAAGTTGTAGCCTTGTCTCCTGGTTCTGGAATCGTTGCACAGGAGGAGGGCCAGTTCACAGAACCTGGATGAAATGGGACTTGGAGTTCCAATAAGGAAAGAATGCGGAATCAGTGGAATAGAATCTTTGACCTTTAGCAGGTGTCTCTGAGCCACTATCTTAACTACTGGGGATTATCAGCCTCTGAGAGAGCTCAGAGTCACTGACGTCTAGACTCATCAGAGTCACATGTGGACCCTGAGAAAAACTTAAAAGTTTGTGCAGGGGACCATAGTAAAAAGCATACTCTTGAGTCGCTGACCCCTGGCTGGGATGGATAGCCTCTCGCACCTAGCTCGCAGCTTTCAGATGGACGTCTAAGGACAGCTGAAGAAAGAAGGTGCACCTCTCCAGGTAGCCAAGCCAGGCACCTCAAGATAGATGTCACAGACTTCTCACTGGGCTGATTCACAGAACATTAGCAACGGAAGGGTCCAAGAGTTGATTCAAGCTGGTGGTTCTCGTGACTGGAACTGGAATCATCTGGAATCTTGTAAAACCAGAGAAATCCAGGTCATAGATTTGCTGACAGAATTGGGACAATCTAAGTATATAGGGATTGGCAATCTTTCTGTTTTTAAATACCTGGTCTAAACCCCATGAAAAGGGAGTGCCAGTCAGACCTCTCATGATGGATGCTGTCATTCTGTTCATTATTTTAAATATAGTTATCATTTCTGGAATATTCTTTACAAAATCACTATTTTAATATTTTAATTTATGTAAATTTGTGATTCCTGGAACCAGGTCAGAATACTTTTAAGACTGTGCTTTTTTTTGGAAATTAAATGTCTGTTCCTAATCCTACGATGAATGTTTAGTCAAGGTGACCACTATTTCTGTGAGAAAAGGGTATGTGTGTGTGTGTGTATACATGCATGCATGCATAAGCATGTTCATGCAGTGTTTCCAGCAGTTGTTTCCAAAGTGTTGATGGTGTGAGCCATGGCAATCTCAGATATCATTTGATATGGCTCAATGTGGGGGGCCCAGTTTCAATGGATTACATGGAGATAGGACACCATGTAAGGTGAGGGGCTTTGTTCAATGTTGAAGGCTATTATTGTTGAGCTAAAAAGGACGCAATTTGCTGCTATGACATTCATGGGACTATTATAAAAGGTATTAGTTCATTCCCTCAATATTCTATAATGACTACCTGCTGCATGCCAGGTACTGTACTAAGTTCATTCTAGGGATTCAGGCATGACTAAGGCCTAATATGGGACCACTGAGGCTTTACCCTTAGTCGGGGAAATGCATGCAGGCTGAGAACTTGTTGCTCTGTCGCCATGTGGCTAGGGTTTATGTTCATTCTCCAACCCCATCACTTAGAAAATGTTCATTAAATGTGAAGGGCACCCTGAAAGTAGAGTGGACCTTGCTCCCACAAGTCCTACATCTCTTCCAAGTTTCCTCCTCCTCATGGACACTTTAATTGGATCTCCTTCGCTCCCATAAAGTGGACCTTGAAGCTTCTGAACAACCACATATATGCTGTTTTTGTGGTTATGTGAATCAGAGCAACTAATTCATCAAAAGTAATTTTCTAAAACCTAATGCAATAATATCTCTGAATTGATATACCTTTCCTTTAAAACTGGTGTGTTTTTCTATTTCTTGTATAAAACATAAAAATTATCTGGAAGACTTTTTAAAAGTTATTCAATTTGTAACCATTACATTTCTGTTCACAAGGAATATACTAAGTGTTTGACATAAGTAATTTAATTTTATAGTAATTCTGTGAGGTCTTCATGGTCTGCATTTTACAAATGGGGTAACAGACATAAATCATAGAGGAATTTGCCAAGAAAACACATAGGAGATAGTGGAATCAGGATTCAAATCCAAGTTCGTCTAATTCCAAAATTCTCATTTAAACAAAACAAAAAGACCCCCACTCTACCCTGTCTCTTTTAATTAGGTATTTATTACCTCTTTATCTATGTATCGATCTATGGCATTGGAAGTTGTCATTCATTAACTGGATTTCGGGACCATTTGGAGGTTATCTGATTTTGAATCTGTAATATAAATTCTCTCTGTAAAGATTTTGATTTATTTTCAGACACATAAAAGTATCCACCGAGCATGTGCTTGACTTTGTGACAAACACTGGGGACTAGAGAACACAGATGCAATAAAACAGACAACTGTAAAATTAAATTGAATAATTGCAATTCTGCAGGTGCTGTAAAAGTTAGGTTCTGACTTCTGTTTATCCTGGGAGACCCTGAAGAGCAATACCAGCTATTAAATCCTATGTTAATCCTCTACAGAGATAACAGTGGATTGGACATAGATTAAAAACTCCATATAAAGGGAAATCAAAATGTTAACAGCCACCACGTGCCTCTCCTTCTCCTTGAGCACATGCTCCACGTTGAGCCAACGAGCCCCATGAACTTGAAAATGAAGCGTGGGTTTTAGAGAGAGAGAAAAATGAGTTTGTCTCTATGGGCAAAGGCCACTATTGTTTCCCAAGATCAATGTCATTGATTTTGCACCTTGGCATGCAAGAGAAGTAGCTTTGAGATGCAGATGCTGACTAGCTGCAAAAGGCCAAGGATAAAGCTCTGGTAATGAGAGAAAATGATTTGATGTTTTTCTGTCTACCAATAGGAAGACTCGGGTGTGTCTCGGTTCCTCCAGCCCTACTGTTTAGAGCAATTGTCCGTGTAGTGCCCTGAGCACTGCAGTTGAGCACAACACAATTGTCCATGTAGTGCATTGAGCAGTGAGCCTCGCAGAAATGACAGTTACACTTGAAGCGTCAGGATCCGTTGCTGGCATTTGAGTTAGAGAGGAAGAAACAGGGTGAGGGTAAGGGCCAGAAAAGCGTGCCCTCACCTTGCCTGGTCGCACATACTTCTTGGGCCTCGGATCAGTTAAATGTCCAGGATTTTATGATACAACAGCCACATGTCCGTGCAATTTATTTAGCTTCCACGTCTGCTGTCCCTTGGCTGGGGTTCAGCTGATCTACATGGCACTTGGCCGATAGGATCACTGGTCTCTAATCTCAGCGGAGGTGGCTTATTGATCTGGTCTGGGATGGGTCCAGCCATCCCATGTGTCCCTCATCCTTCTCCTGGGCCAATGCTGCAGCTGGAGCAAGTTTCCCTCATGCAAGAATAACTCTAAGTGCACAAATCCTTCCAAATTTTAATCAGGCGGTGCCCACGGTTGCTCTGTGGTGACCAGCACAGACCCAGGGATGGGTAGGGAGCTGGAACCATTATGCATTCCGCCTGGGTCTCCTGTTAAATATGTTAAAGGTGACATTCTGAATCGGGGTCTCTGTGGGAATTGCCACAGGCTCTCATCATAGAGCTCATTTAGATCCAAAATAAAAATCTTTGAAGTATTATTTTGATATAATCAAATATATACAAGTGTGATATGAATACCCATCTGGTCATCTTGGAAAAGTCAGGCTAACTCAAATTTCTTTCCAGTGGAACTCTGAATCTTTCCTTAGTATTTTCATTTTTTTCCTTTTTCTTTTTCTTCTTTTTTTTTTGTGATAACTGCTTTATTGAAATATAATTCACCCATACCATACAATTCACACATTTAAAGTGTACAATTCAAAGGGTTTTAGAAAATTCATATAGTATAACCATCATCATAATTAATCCTAGAACATTTCATCAACTCACAAAGAAATCCATACCTGTTTAGGTATGATTCCCAGGCCCCCTTTTTCGGGTTTTGAGGTTTTTGAAAAATTCAAAAGGCATTTTTATTCGTGTACTCCCCCAGAGTTTTGGAAATAACTGCATTATAACACTTAATCACATAGCAAGGCTATTTTTTTTTTCTTTCCTTCCTTTGAATCTGTACTTCCTTAAGGACAAAATGATGTACCTTTCTGAACTTTCTATTTTCAGCCTAATGGCTGGTATATCTTGGGGTTCAAATAAGAAGGAAAGAAAGGAAGGCCAGCAGGAAATAAGGAAGGAAGTTGTCAACAGAACTTTTGGGTTAGTCTGTAGAATATGCTCCAGAGAAAATATCCCCGTGACCTACTTTGACAAGTATTCATGTAGCAAAGAATAGGGTTTTTTTTGCAAGGTAGAGAAACATCTGGAAGTTTGAATAGGATATTTTTGAGCTAGCCTTATCCTGGAAGTTCTGAAATATGCTCTTTAGAACCCTCACAAGATTACGTGACCATTTTTTGTTTGCGTTCGTTAAGATATGGATTTGTTTACTACCACTGAGTCATAATAAAACAAGTCAGAAATTTATTTTTCTCTCTCATAGCAGTAGCTCAATAGATGGTTCACAACTGATGTAGACCTTGCTCCGCAAGACTGTCTAAGAAACCCCTCTGAGGCTTCCTCATTTTTCAGGGTACCACCTTTGATGGTACTGTCTGGGAGGGGTCCCCAGTATTTCTGTGTTCCAGCCAGTTGAGGAGGGCCGTAGAACTTGAAGAGCATAAACTAGAAGTTACATCACTCCTGGGTACACCTGCTGGCAGAATGAGTCATGTTTCCATACTTTGCTGTGCAGGGAGCCATGGGAAATGGTCTGTATTCTGCTGAAGTGTGTCCTCCTCTAAAGGAAGCTAAGTGTTTCCTTCTCTAAAGGAAGCGGGAGAGACTGGCTGTTAGGAAGCAGCCAGTTGTATGTCCCGTGCTGCTTTCTTTAAGTATCAGTAGGCACTATAATACTGACTTCTTCATTTTTCTTTAAAGTTTTGTATCTTAACAAACTTTGGGGGTCCCCAAATTATTGTGAGTTTTAAATATGTTTTGCTCCCTTTCCCATGTTTCGATATATTTTATGGCATTAAAAGAAAACAACCCCTTTACAGCGCTGTCTCCTACTTTTGTAAATGAAAATGTATTTCAGCCAAATTATAAAACAAATGGCTTTCGGTGAGCTAGCTTAGAAAACTTAAAACCACTTATAATATTACTATGGGAAAATGGCTTTGAATATTTAAATGGATGTGACAAAGAAATGTACTTTTGGAATGAAACACATTTGAAAGTTTGGGAGCTGCTAAATGCTTGTAGGTTTACACATAGGAAGTAACACATGCGATTTATTGGAGCACTTTGTCGGTAGTGCCTTACACAACTCTCCAGCAGCTTCCAGGCATGGCCAAGACTAATGAAGTCCGGATCCAGCTTCCTCCTTTCTGCATAAGTTTGTCAGACACACAGGCCTTGGTTTCTCTTTTTCACTTCAAACATTTTGCTTGTCGTCGTAATGTTGTTTAGTTGCAAAGTCATGGCTGGTGTACGAATAAAAGGCTAGATAAGGATATCTTAAGATGTTTGAGTAGTAAGCCAGATGAACATTTCAGAGACCGTTGATTTAATTTTAATAAATGCAATGGTGGCCTTCTTATTCTAGAACATTGCTACAAATAGAATTTTACTTTTTTGAAACAATACATGGTGTCTGTGTATCCTCGTGTTAAAATGGCTCCTTGTGGGGTGGTGGGAGTCCAGAGTTCTACATTTCTTGGTAAAGGAGTTACTGTAATGATCTTAGCTATCTTTCCCTGAAATTCCCCCTGCACCCCTACCTCACCCCATGCCCTAAGCAGTTGCTTAGCCTGAGAATTGGATAATGCAGTACTGATGATAGACATAACTCCCAGAGCCAGAAAGTTCTCTTCATGCATTCAACAAATATTTATTACATGCCTATTAAGACAGCACTTGAATAATGTTCCGGGCGCTGGGAAGCAGATGTTGGGGAAGCATCACAAGTCACATTCCCAATGAAGCTGACTCTCTACTGGGGAAGACGGACAGTAAATAGATAGTTACAAGGTATGAGGAGGATTATGTTTGGGGAAATGCAGTGTGTCATGGGAACAGATTATTGGGATGGACATCTTAGACTAAGGGTCCCAGAAAGTCTTCCCAGGGGAGAATGAGTTGGAGTAAAACATACTCTACATGCAGGGAGAAGGTGACAGCGTATCTTACTCAGTGGGGTGTGGGAGGAAGAGAAGAGGCTTACCACCTACGACTTACCTGTGGGAAAACAGCTAGCACGGGATTTGACCCACTAATATCTAAAACATTGAATCAATGAATGTTGGAATTTCAGGCAATGTTGCTGACGACAAGAAAAAAAGTTTTCTGCCCATCCCAAGGGAGTAATGACCTTACATAATACTTTTTTCCAGATAAGACTAATGCTTCCTAAGTTTGCTTAGAAACAGTCAAGCTGGTCAAAAGGTCAGGAATTTATTTTAAGTTAAAAAAAAAAAAAAAAGCTCTGGTAGGAGATTGGAATGTAGCAATTCTATGAGATCATAAAATCAGAGTGTCAGAACCAGTAGGGGCTCTAGAGATGGTGATGCCCGATCTTCCATCTTAAATGTGGGAATCAGGTCGCTGAGTGTGTGCATCTGTGTAATGAGTTTATAAAATTCAAGTGGGAGTCCCTTAAAGATCTACAAACCAAAGGGGGCCTTCTCACCTTAGAAATAAAGCAAAAATGGTGAGTTATAATTTTGGCCAGAGAGAAGTATATTTAAAGATGAATTGGATAGTGATTCTAGGTTAAAGACAAGGATGAATAAAAGGAATAGATTCCTTTCTGTCTTAAAAGGCAGTCAAGGAATCAGAACAGTGGAGTAGACCACCTTGAAACAATATAGAGCCCATTGAGATTTTATTTATTCATTCACAGTGTCATTAATTGACTTCTTCAAAGATACTTCTTGAACAAGATACTTCTTGTTCAATTAACAAGATACTTCTTGAGCAATTAATATGTGTTTAGTGTTGGGGATATAGTGGATACAGTGTTACAGTGTAACTCTGTTATAGTGTTACCCTTTATTGGACAGGATGAGATTCATACTCATATGGGACAGTCAGCCTAGTGGAATATGATAGGCAATTAAAATACGGTGTTAAATTCTAAGATATGAGAGAAAGGGAGAAAAGATACTTACCACAATATGATGGTGTGTATAAGGGGTTCCCAGTGAAGGCTTCTTGGAGGAATCACATATAATCAAATATCTGAAAGATAAACAGGACATCATCAGGTGAAAAAGGGCAGAATACAGTGAGAGCTCGAGGTTCAAGGAACAGCTTCTGTAAAAGCACAGAAGTCAGAGCATAATAAGTTGGAGGCCAGTGAGGCACAGTCAGTGCCAGGCACAACACTAGGTCTCGTTCTAGGACAAATAAGACACAATTTGTTTTGCTCTGTAACAGGCCACTCTCCCACCCCACCTCCCCACACCAGGATTTTAGAGTAAACCATTCAATAGCTCTTCTAAAATCGTTAGTGCTAATTTTTAAATATTCTGCAATTTGCTTTCTAGGATCAAGAGTGAAACTCCTGGTTCACAGTGGTTAGGTGGGGGGCTATATGATTGATTATTTCCTGCCCACAAGTTGTGAGTGGAGGGCATGGGAGTCACTTCTAGGTCAGAGTATTTACTCGCCAGTATAGGACCCTCCAGAGCTCTCTTTGGTTGTGACAACTCAGAAGTGTTCCATAGTCACTCTTCCATCATCCTGGGGCTCGCAGTGAAGTTCCTACGGAACAGAGGACCCAACACGCACACAATTGGCATGTGGAGCAAACGGTAAAGAAATGTTTTCGATTTAAGATAATTTTTTGCTGTCCGCTGAGATGTAGGGTTTGCTTGTTACAGTAGCATAACCTAGCCCACAGTGCCAGATACAAAATAAGAAAGACAATTTTAAATTAAATTAATAATCATTTAAGTTGTGCCCCTTTATTAGGTGATATGAATATAAAGGGTAGAAAGACCGGTGCTCTGCCCACAAAGAGCTTAATCAGGGGGAGACAGACTCACGATCAATCAACTGGATGACAGGAGTTCAGGGAGCAAGAGAAGCACAGGTCTGGTGGGAGCACACAGAAGGGCCGTGCATTTTAGCTAAGGGGAGTGCAGAAGGTAAAAGAGGTCCAAACTGATTCTGGGAAAGATGCCTACTAGAAAGCCGGTTGAAACGATGGGAGAGGATATTCCAGGCAAAGACAAGAGTAGATAGAACAATATATGGACATTAATCCCTACCTTAAGCATTAAGGTGGTAGAGATTCTCCTTGTGAGGACTGTGAAGTCTGACTCTTTCTAGGCCAAGACATTTTAAAACATAAAGCACTCACAAAATATAAATTTTAGAGCTCATTGTCACTCTAGTCTGCATGTTTGTGCTCCCCCACCCCCAGCCGCTCAAAACTCATATAAGTTGAGACCTAATCCCCAGTGTGATGGCAATTGGAGATGGGGTAGGGAGCCTCATGGATGGGGTTAGGACTTTCTTAAGATGGACCCCAGAGAGGTCCCTCACCCCTTTGCCATATGAGGTTACAGTGAGAAGCTGGCTGTCTATGACCCAGGAAGCAGCTCGCATCAGGCACTGAACATGCTGGCACTTTGAGCTTGGACTGTCTAGTCTGTAGCACTGTGAGGAATAAATCTCTATTGCTTATAAGCCCCCCAGCCTATGGACTTTGATTTTGCCAGCCTGAAGAGAACAAGACAACAGTCCTCAAGTATTTCCTGTAAGTCAAAATCAGGCTCAAAAAGAAGGGTAGAGGGGCACCTGGGTGGCTCAGTGGGTTAAGCCGCTGCCTTTGGCTCAGGTCATGATCTCAGTGTCCTGGGATCGAGCCCCGCATCAGGCTCTCTGCTCAGCAGGGAGCCTGCTTCCCTCTCTCTCTCTCTGCCTGCCTCTCTGCCTACTTGTGATCTGTCTGTCAAATAAATAAATAAAATCTTAAAAAAAAAAAAGGGTAGAAATAAGAAACAGCCAACAACCAACCGAGTCTCACTGGTAGAAGGAACAATCTCTTATTTCTTGGGAATCCTGCTGAGTGAGGTTCCAGGGGGCTCCAGGCTTCTGCTTGACCTTCATGTTTGGACCCGAGACACTAAAGCTCTCTCTCAGTCGCTGGAAAGGGAGGCAGGGGACAGGCCACACCCCCATGGCCCTCCTGTGCCCACTTCTAAAGACCAGAAACCTCTTCAAGCCCCATTGTGACTGGGTGTGCTTCCAGTGGCCTTTAACAAGAAGAGAAACCTGATAGAAAAAGAAGTTTCAGCTTACCCCATGGCTGTCCAGTTGGAGGGCCTGTGGTTCTCTGGGTGTGGGGTAGAGTGTGCACGTAGATGCCATGCCAGTTTTCCTGAAACCCTCTGCTCTTTACCTCTTTACCAACAGGGAGCTGTGTATCCACACACTCATTTTTCTTAATTAAATATATGACAGTTTTTAAAAATGACTTCTCTTTCCGTTCTAATTAGATGTTAGTGATGCTGCTTTCTCTGCTAATTACCACATATCTTCCTTTTGAAGACTATATTTGTATATATATATATAAAACTATATGTGTGTTTATATGCACACATTCATATATGTGTGAACATATGCATGTGCATACACACACATGCACGTGCATGCACACACACACACACACACACATATATAAAATGGAAATTTTAATAACCTGCCTCTTGGGAGAATGCATCATTGATAAAAATACCCCTGCCTTGGGTTGGTGGTTTTCTGAGATTTCAATTTCAATAGCTTCTTCCATATTAGGCTGCTTTCATCTCTGAGGAAATAATTATATCCAGGTTTGGCTTTGTTCAATGGGGCATGACTACACCAGAATGGGTCTCTTCCTGAACAGAAAAAGAAAATTGAAAGGAAAAAATATATATATAAAGACCTGACATGCCAAACCCCAAATTATCTAAATCCATTTTCAATAAATAGCTTGGTGGCTTGGTAAGGACGTGATGACTTTTGAAGGCAAAATCCATTGAAAAACCCCATTTCCCATGCTGTAAGGTTAGGAGAATAAATTGCACTCAGGGAGGAGGGGGAAGCTCCTTTCGACACGTAATAAAGCAGGTGGCCTCATTTGAATTTTCCCATTAGGGCTCCTGGAGCGATCTCAGAAATATGTCGGCCTTGCACACTGTAACTCAGCCTTGGCTCTCTGACTCCAGGACTCACATGGTTTTTCACGCAGCAGAATTAGAGTCTGGGTTACTTGAAATGTCCAGCAGGAAGTTATTTGTTACCATGTTGGTCTCCTATTTACCACAGAACATTAAACAGCTTTCTCCTTTTCTACAGAATGTGAGACAAGTGGGCAGGCGCCTTCGGTCTCAACCTCTCTTTTCTTTTATTCCTTTCTTCCTGTGTTCACACCATGGGATCAGTGGGGATGTTTCCATCACGTGTGCAGGGAGGGGCTTTCTAGATGCAGCATGCGGTAGTGATGGGCTTACGATGGAAGACAACAAAAACCAGAACAAGTGGAGGCATGGCCAGGAGACGGGGGATGAAGTGGGCCATGGAGAGTCTGCTAGATCCTTTTGTCCATTCAACAAATGAATATTGAAGGACTGAAACAAGATAACAAACACAGCCCCTGTCCTCCTGTGGCGTATAATCGGAAAAGACCTGACAGAAGTAATTAGGCAAACATGAATTCATTCTAATTTTGTAAAGTGTTGCGAAAGAGACGTAGAAGGCAGATCAGAGAACCTCAAGAATATGCATGTCCCACACGGATGAATAATTTGGTATGCTTTCAGACAGATTAAAAAACACTTGTTTACCTTCTGTCTAATAGAGGCGGGACCAAATGCACTGAAATAAAAAGTCACTCCATTTTACTAAAGAAACAGCAAAGGAGCTTGTTGAAGGGTATGCACAGGGCTGAGAATGCATGTTGCTGTGGGCTGGCATGGTTTTAGGGACCTGCCTTCCTGGGGGAGGGCGGGTCTCAGCAGCCTGTGGAGAGTGACAGATGCACAAGGTCGGAGTAGTATACACCTTCCAGCTACCTGACTATTTAGGTAGTGATGCAGTCCTCATGTGTGGGTTCTGGGTATGTGATTTCTCCCTGTGCCATGGCGAGGAAGTCTGTGGCATGCGTCTAAGCATCTCACATAACCTGATGGCCTTCCTCTTATATTTCTTACTGCACACATTGGGACTGGGTCCCATAGGACATTGCTAGGAACGTCTAACAATTACTGAGTGAGCTATTTGGGGCTGGTCAGAGATCATCCTAAAGAAGAGGAGACCCTGCAATTGCACTCCTGGGTATTTACCCCAAAGATACAGATGGAGTGAAAAGAAGGGCCATCTGTACCCCAATGTTTATAGCAGCAATGGCCACGGTCGCCAAACTGTGGAAAGAACCAAGATGCCCTTCAACGGACGAATGGATAAGGAAGATGTGGTCCATGTACACTATGAAGTATTATGCCTCCATCAGAAAGGATGAATACCTAACTTTTGTATCAACATGGACGGGACTGGAAGAGATTATGCTGAGTGAAATAAGTCAAGCAGAGAGAGTCAATTATCATATGGTTTCACTTATTTGTGGAGCATAGCAAATAACATGGAAGACATAGGGAGATGGAGAGGAGAAGGGAGTGGAGGGAAATTGGAAGGGGAGATGAACCATGAGAGACTATGGACTTTGAAAAACAATCTGAGGGTTTTGAAGGGGCCGGGGGTAGGAGGTTGGGGGAGCCAGGTGGTGGGTATTATGGAGGGCACGTATGGCATGGAGCACTGGGTGTGGTGCATAAACAATGAATTCTGTTACGCTGAAAAGAAATTTAAAAAAAAGGTTAAAAAAAAAAAAAAAAGAAGAGGAGATGGGAGAGAAGAGGCAAGTATTAAAGAAATGCATTCTGTTACTCACTCTGTCACCCTCTCCATTACCCCTGGGTTGGCAGAGTTGTCAATTCTCAGATAACAGATGTCATGGGCATTTATGGAAAGATCATGGGGAGCTTGAACTCGTGCAAAGCTTCCTTCTTTTGCTCTGGTCACCCGTGTTCTCTAGCAACACAATTACTTCTACCCTCGATGCCTTCTACTGTGCCAACCCGACCTCAGCCTATCCAGACAGCCCAATACTCTGGCAGCAAGCCGACCACAGAGAAGTATGTGGTTAACGGCCACACTGTACAAAGACTGCGGTGCTCCCATTTCTGTGCATGTGGTGCTACGTGTCATTCTCATTCCTTTGAACTGTATTCCACGGATCAGTACTACTCACTCACCTGACCTGGGAGCTCCTTGAAGGTAGAGTCTGTATTTCACTCACTTGTGTCCCCTGACCCATAGTAGACGTTCAGTAAATGGTTAGGGAATAAATAAGTTTCCTCCAGCTGGCTCTGGCTGGGCTTCACCAGACACTGGCAGCTGGTTGGAAATCTTTTTATTCAAAAAAGGAAACGCTGCTAGCAGTATCGCCTGTCATTCGGCTGGGCTGGGGTGGGTGGGTGGTACAAACAGAGGCCACGGCCACGGAGCATCCGTCCCGCAGAAGTCCGTCCCGGACTTCTGAGACGTTTATTTGAATTGATCGAAATTATATACCAAAATAGTTCTTCCCATGGATTCCCGTCACTGACTAAAGCAGGACGGATATTCTGAACATTGCTGGCAAAATGTTTCCTGCGTTTCCACAGTTCTTGTTCTCATTTATGTTTTCTTTCGCAATTTCCTGAGCCAGACAGCATCTTGGGAGGCATGTTACAGGATCCAAAATATGGATATTAAAATAAATAATTTGCTCTCATTTCACCCTGTGGATTACTGGGACTCTGAATGTCAGCTGACTGCTGATAACAGGCATCTCTTAAAAAAACACACATCACAGGTGGGCTTGGCCCAGCAAGAAATATTTGCTTCAATTTACACTCAATGGTGTGATTTACTTTTCTGGAATCAAGACCAATTTACATGTTGCCAGTTTTGTTAGTTTATTGCAGAAACCTGAGTTCACTGCTTCTGCATTTCTGGATTTTAATGACGTCCTAGAGCAAAGGTCAGCAAACCTTGGCCTACAGGCCACGTCCAGCCCACCAGCTGTTTTTGTAAATACGGTTGTGTTGGACAGAGCCACACCTGCTCACTTAGATGTCATCAGTGACGGCTTTCATGCTATGACCACAGGACCGAAGAGATGTGACAGAAAGTGTATGGCCCGCAGGGCTGAAAATGTTCATTATCTTGCCCTTTACGGGAACTATGCTGCTTGCTATCCTAGCACATAGGATAAATGAGTTCTCCAGCGGCTGCCCTGTCTGGCGAACGCACCCCATCTGACAGGGCAGGGACAGCAAAGCTTGGAAGAGAAGTGGGAGTAAGCCGGTCAGCGGCAGAGGGAGCAGCTCTGAGGCTGGAAAACCCTCCCTCGGGGAGGAATCTGAGGCATTTGAGGAACCGAGAGGAGGCTACTCTGATCGGAGCTAAGGGAAAGTCAGAGAGTTATTCACCGTCAGGCTGCAAAAGCCCTCCAAAGCTGTATCGCACAAAGCCTTGTAAACCCACGATCAAGTTTCTGGATGTTTTGACCATTTTAGACATTCAGTATCCAGGGAATTCATCAAAAAATTAAAAAAAAAAAACAAAAAAACAAAGCAAACTGGGTGCTGTCTTTGCCATGGCCACGTCTTGTTATCACCCCACACTTGTGCACCGTCACCTCTCCCCGCTCTAACGGGACCACTGACGTTCAGGAATTCACCCAGTGAGCCTGGCACGTCTTCCCTTGGTATTTCCGACACGCAGCTGCACTCTGGCCCGTGGTGGGAAAGCCCAGCGAAGGAATCGGGCCTTCTCCGAGGGCTGCCAAGCACAGATCTGGCCATCGGCCTCTGGCCTTGCTGGCTGTCTCCTGCCAGAGCTTCTGGGAACCTCAGAGGTGGTGCCAAGCCTGATGGCGGTGGTCCTGAGCTTGGAGAAGGCAGACACACAAAGGCTGGGTCCTGCTGTGCCAGGTCTCACGCTCGGATGCTGCCAGGCTCTGCCGACTGAACACAAAAGAAGCCTTTCTTCCCGTGTCCATTTTCTAGGAATTCAGTCTGAATAGGGGCTACGAGGCAGGAAATAGTTGATGGCAAAGGTTTACAGTATGGGTTTCAGAGTTGGTTAGGGGATTTGAATTGCCATGTTCAGATTTGCAAGCTGTGTGACATTGAGTTGGTGGCTGACTTTCTCTGAGCCTCCTAATCTATAAAATGGGGATACCGACATTGACTTGAGAGAATTGGGATTTTGCAGGAGAGGGGGCTTGCAAAATTAGTGCAGAGCTTGGCTTCAGAACTAGTGATTATTAATTAGCGATGATTTCACTGGGCTTTTGTTAGATCCTTTGCATCTCCCTCTCCTCCTCCTCCTCCAGAAGGACACACATTACAAAGACTGCTCGGTTGGACTGGGCTGGCAGGGGAGCAGCGTCACATGCTTGCACTGCGTGGCCCAGGATTACATCAGAGACCTCGTCTGTGCCTGTGCTCCCCCAGTGCGCCTCCCCATACCTTCAAATAAGGCCTCCGTCTGGCACAAAGACCAAGAAAAGGTTCCGGTCCCTTGAGGTTGGAGAAGAAAGCAACTGCGAAGAAACAAGCTATTAATATTCATGTTCCAGGAGGAGGAGAAGAGAGAAAGGACACCAGCGCCCAGAAAGAATGACTCCATATGGCTTTGATGTGTTCGTTTGCGCAGGACGGGCATGGCGCGGGGCATACAGAGTAGCGAGGAGGAGGGAAACGAGGGGGTGGAGGTGGCCTGACAGCATCTGAGGAATTACAGGAGCTGTGGGGAGTAGATTTGTCTAGACGAAAAGTCAGCCAGCCACGCTGCCATCTGCAGCCATCAGAGAACAAGCCAGCAGGGGAAAGGGAAGCCCCCTGGAGCCTGGGTTGTTCCCCAGGTAGGGGAGTTCCTGTAAAGAGCTAGTGCTAGTGCTAAACCTGAGGGGGAGAGGTGCCTGGAATGACTGAGACCCCTCCCAAGGGGCGCCTTTTTGTGGACCTCCAAGCAAAGTTTTTTGAGTCTCTGCTTTGAGGTCCTATTCTACATTTTAATGCCTCCCGTATCTTGTCTGATGCATAAAAGTCCAGGCTTTGCAATCAGACCTTGATTTAATACTTTTTAAAAAAGATTTTATTTATTTATTTGAGAGAGAGAGAGGAAGGGCATGAGCTGGGAGAGGGGCAAAGAGAGAGGGAGGAGAGGGAGAAGCAGACTCCCCACTGACCTCAGAGCCCCACACAGGGGCTCCATCCCAGGACCCTGAAATCATGACCTGAGCTGAAGGCAGACGCTTAACTGACTGAGCCACCCAGGCATCCCCATTCTGACCTGGATTTAAATTCTTTCTGTGTCTATGTCTGACTGGTGTCATGCTGGGCATTTTACTCCACCTCTGGGATCTTCTCTTTCCTCTTTTATAAGGAAATTAAGTAGCAGTAAGGGAGGAAGTCCTTCACGTCCAGGACCACACAACAGTGGCTGGTATCATGAATGTTGGAGCACATTCCCTTTCTGTTCCCCATACCAGTGACAACAGAGAGCAAGGTGGTGACGGAACGGCAGCAAATTGAAATATCTTGGGAGCGTATGTCACTAGCAGCACAGATGTTGCAGACTCTGCTGAAGGAAACAAACCTCCTTGCAACACTGCAGGTAAAGCCTCTCTGTGTTGAGTCAGCTGTGATCCTCTTGCAGGAGTGGAAGTGGAGGAGCTATCTCCCCAAAGTAAAGATCTCTGAGGCATGAAGATCAACCCCAGCATGTAATGAAGAGAACTTAGTAAAAGCAGAAAGAAGAGGAATTACATGAGAGGCTAACCTATATAGGACTAAACATTTTCATCGTTTCCTCCATGATGAGGAATCATGGGTGAGTAGCAGAAGCCCAAATAATTACCTATGGTGTGTTGTACATCATAAAACTTCAGTTAATTGTCCAGTAAACACTATTTGCCACACTACACACTGGCTTTAGTCCCACTCAAGTATTTCTTTTGATCAGGTTTAAAGTTTCATTTTAAGAATACTTGATGTATTAAACCCAACATGGACAGAATCTACCTGAATATTGTTAACATTCTGCTGCCCAGAGAGGAGCAAAACCTTATTAGGCAAATCAATCCCCTCAAGAATGCGGCATTAGAGAAAATATTGTAAGTAATTTTGGCATGGAGAAGGCCCTTCTAAATAAGGCAAAAGCCCCCAAAAGTATAAGAGAATAAGTGTAAAAAACTAAAAAATTTGGCTACATAAAAATGGAATATCTCTTCCCAAGAAAAAAAAGCATTACAAATGACTAAGAAGGACTGATTTCCTCAATAGGTAAAGAGCTATTTTGAAACAATAAGAGATCAGGAACATGAACAGGGAAAAACATACACAGGGTGGTTGATGAAAAAGAAGTAAAGCTGGCTTAGGAGCAAATGGGAAAAATGTTCAGCATTACTTATTAAAGCAATGAACATTACAACAGCAACACAAAGTTTGTCCAGGTTGGATTCACAAATATGAATTTGATGATCATCATATGGCCAAGGTGTGAAAAAGTAAGTGTTTTTTATCAAAGACTGGTGCAAAATTTGGATGGTGATTTGGCAATAACTATCAAAACTTTAATAAAATGTTTGGTCAGGGACTAATACTTTAGTTAAAGAGATTTTTAAATAGCTTATCTTACTGAATCATATGCAATATGAGTAAAGGTGTATATACATAGATGATTATTTCAGTAGGTAATGTAACATCAAAGATTAGCAACAAGCTCAATTAAGAAGACACTGTTAAATATACTACAAAATGTATCTACAAAACGGAATACAACGCAGTTATGACAAAGAATGAAGAAGAATCCCATGTGATGTTGTGTGATGGTATATGTGAGAAAGAGAGAGAGAGAAAGAGAGATGATCACACATGCATCTGGGTCTACTCCTGGGTCTTGGAATTAAATAAATGTCCTTAATCCATCTTCAACCTCTTTTGGAAGGGTAACACACATACAAAAGTGCATAAAACAGAATGTGTAGCTCAATGAGTCATGACAAAATGAATATTATGTAATTACTAATTTGATCAAGAAGTCATCCTCTGAAAGAAATAATACATTATATGTTAATTTAAAAAAAGAATCGAACCATGTCCATACCATTTCTTTTTACTTACAAATTAATGAATGATTTCTGTCATTCAGAGCCTTTCTTTCCTTACCTATAAATCGGGGACCATTGACAGTCTTTCTGCCATTGTGCTCCCCCAGCTCACAAGGTACTTTGTGAGGAATTCATTGTGCTTATAAATGGCAGAGAGCTTTGCAAATGGGGAAGATAACGACCGTTCAGTTTGATTGATGTGTGAGGCCTGCAAGGGCATCTTGCTTGAAGTCATCCCTATGGCCATCACTGCCCCGGGAAGACAGGATGTTGGGAAAACAGCAGCACTCCGAATAGAATGAACTGTTGGTTAGTATTCTTGCAGGAGTTTTGATAGAAGGCCATCCAGTTCCGCCTGTCCTGAGAATAAAGTAGCTTCCTCATTCTCTGAATCCATGAGTTCTGCAGAGATGGACCATACAAGGTTCTGGAAGACTGGCAGGTTGTCCCCTTGCTGGAGTGGTCTGCAAAGACTAGAGGAGGGATCCCCTTTTGGTAGTTTCGAGGGGTGTGAAGCAATATGGTTACCCTGCTGGGTTCTTTCTGCCGCCATTCTAGCCGTGTGACCTCAGACAAATCAACGCCACCGAACCTGAGTTATCCATCTCCTTGAGGACACACCTAGTCCCAACCTCACAGGGTGCTGTGAGGGCCACTGCAAGGCAATCCACATAAAGGGCCCGCAAAGTTCTTCACTTGGCCAGTGCTTAGAAATGTTGGCTGTGCTCATCTCTCAGAAAGCCTAAACTGGATCATCACGGTGGGTGAGATTGATTGCGGCATATGAGCCTGTATGTTTTCTAGAGCTGAAGGCAGGCAGGCTGATACAGACCTAGAGACTAGAACAGTCGTTTTATGACCGGTTGGAACACTCAGATAACTCTCCATTTCCTGTAGTAGGTTTTCCTTGCGCTAAGTGACAGAGTCCCTGTTTACTCCATAGTGACACATGGGGCGTGAAGTGGGAAGACAGGCAGCTGTCAGGCTTACATAGGGGAAAGGAGAATAAAAGAATCCTTGTTAGTGGGATGTGGAGGGCAAAAAGAAGAGACAGAGAATGGCAGCTTAGCTCTGTAAGACACTGTTTTAGAACCAGACTAGGGTAGAATGTTCTTTAAGAGAAATATTAGATGCTAAGGCAAAACATATAGCTTGGGGTCTTACCTGGAAGCCTTTGATACCAGTCTAGGC
The DNA here is from genome assembly GCF_963455335.1 of Martes martes. Taxonomy (NCBI): domain Eukaryota; kingdom Metazoa; phylum Chordata; class Mammalia; order Carnivora; family Mustelidae; genus Martes; species Martes martes. The sequence goes on along the minus strand of NC_137891.1, from coordinate 14,260,936 downwards.
ATTTAGAATTGATCTTTTAGGCAGTGGAGAACCATTGAAGATTCTTAGACTAGTGATAGGTCTCCAGCATGGGAGAGAACACTGAATTAGCAAATCAGTTAGGAAACAGGACAGTCATTATCTACAACTAAAACATTATTATGTTCAACTCAAGAATAATCCCCTGGCACAGAGCCTCATGTTCTCAACATATGCCTGCTGAGTTTTTTTTTTAAATATAAATTTGCCCAGATGTCATGGGGTCTCATCAGGCCTCCCCAGCTTTTTAATATAAAATGACTTTGCATTTTAATGATTTTTATTTATTTATTTGACAGACAGAGATCACAAGCAGGCAGAGAGGCAGGCAGAGAGGCAGGCAGAGAGCACGAGAGGAGGAAGCAGGCTCCCTGCTAAGCAGAGAGCCCAATGCGGGGCTCGATCCCAGGACCCTGGGATCGTGACCTGAGCTATAGGCAGAGGCTCTAACCCACTGAGCCACCCAGGTGCCCCATGACTTTGCATTTTAGTTAAACCTGCAGTGAGTGACTCCAAGTCTTTCTTTTGCACCTACCCAGCCCAAGGGATGAGATGAGGTTGGACATTGTGACATCCCTCCACCCTCCTTGCTCCTCTTGTCCCCTGCCCTTAAATCTGAAACCAGGTCCTGGGTTGAGCATTGCGGCTGATTCTTCTCTGACATTATCTACCACCAAGCCCTATTTCTCCAGGCTTCCCAGAGTTTCCATGGCAAGTAAGGTGCAACACATTGATGGAGAATGGATAGCTGGACCAAATGCCATGAAGCCAGTGTCACACAGTATTATCAGTGGAGAGAGCCACTGATAAAGCCTTCTGCCTTCAGAAACTATGCGTGAGGTCCATGGTGGGCACAGCCTTGTCACTGGAGCTGAGGGCTAAGAGGAAAGGATGGGTGAAATGAAATCCAGTTTATCTTGAATTTTTGACATTTTATTCATGGCATCCTAATTGCCTTTCATACTTCTCTTGTCCTTTAAGCTTTTTTCCATCATAAAAAAATGAATTGTTTTAATTGCCCTGTGTCATTTGTAGAGAACTGTGAAAGTTAATTAAAAACAAAACCAAAAGCCACAGATGTAATTATTACATAATGAGGCAAGGATAACATTATCTGATGCTATTCTACATACCAAGAGTGAATTTTAATTAGAACCCCAGGTGGTTACTAAGAAATCAGGTATAAAGAAATTTTACCTTTACTGCCTATTTGCAAAATAATTATACATCACAATTATTGCTCAGGTATAAACCAGATTCTTTGGGAATGCTCCTTAAAAAGAAGACTGTTTGTAGTGTAGTCTTTGTCTATGCAAAACATAAATAAACACACATGCCTTACCAAGTCCAGTTTCTTTAATCTGATACTGCAGGCACATAAGATTTAGGACCATTTGAAACATGTAATCATCCCAGCACCAAAAGATTAGATTCATTCTTTCTAGTTCCTCTAAAGTATAAATATGAGCTGTATCTGTAATGGCAATGAAATAAATATTTTAAGGTATCTACTCCTGTCCTTACACATAATTTATAATACTGTTTTATGACTATGTGTATATGTGTGTATGTGTATAAAATACACGTTTCATTCCAGTGCAATGTATCAAAATAACGGTAATATACTTGTACCTGTCGTGAAATGATGCTGAGCGACTGGTAAAACTTTCTAGTAAGTAATCCCTAAAAGGCCCTTTCTAGAACCTCAGTCATGCATTGTCTCTATGCAGGGGCCGGAAGAGGGCAGAAGAGTCGATAGGATAGGGCACAAGCAGGCACCTCAGTGTCTCTTAACACACATTGTAGAACTACCCTACTATACAGTAATTACACTACTAGCTATTTACCGAAAGGATTTAAAAATACAGATTTGAAGGGGTACATGCCCCTGATGTTTATAGCAGCATTATCAACAATGGACAAAATATAGACAAAGGATAAATGATAGCCAAGTGTCCATTGACTGATGAATGGATAAGAAGAGGTGGTATGGGGCGCCTGGGTGGCTCAGTGGTTTAAGCCTCTGCCTTCGGCTCAGGTCATGATCTCAGGGTCCTGGGATCGAGCCCCGCATCGGGCTCTCTGCTCAGCGGGAGCCTGCTTCCCCCTCTCTCTGTCTGCCTCTCTGCCTAGCTCTGATTTCTCTCTGTCAAATAAATTAAAAAAAAAAAAATGATGGTTAATCTTGGCTATCTCGAAGTTTAAAAAAAAAAAAAAAAAAAAAGAAGAGGTGGTATACACACACACACGAGTGTGTGTGTGTGTGTGTGTGTGTGTGTGTGGAATATTACTGAGCTATAAGAAAGAATGAAATCTTGCCATTTGCAGTGACATGGAGGGAGCTAGAGGATATTATGCTAAGTGAAATAAGTCAGAGAAAGACAAATACTGTATGATATCATTCGTATGTGGAATTTAAGAAAGAAAGAAATCAGGAAAGAGGGGAATATAGAGGAAGAGGGGGAAGGAAAAGAAGGAGAGAGGGAAATAAGCCATAAGAGACTCTTAGTGATAGGGGCGCCTGGGTGGCTCAGTGGGTTAAAGCCTCTGCCTTCTGCTCAGGTCATGATCCCAGGGTCCTGGGATCGAGCCCCACATCGGGCTCTCTGCTCGGCGGTAAGCCTACTTTCTCCTCTCTCTCTGCCTGCCTCTCTGCCTACTTGTGATCTCTCTCTGTCAAATAAATAAATAAAATCTTAAAAAAAAAAAAAAGAGACTCTTAGTGATAGAAAAAAAACTAAGGGTTGATGGAGGTAGGTAGGTGGGGGTGGGCTAGATGCGTGATGGGTATTACAGAGGGCACTTGTGATGAGCACTGGGTATTGTATTTAAGTGATGAATCACTAAATTCTACACCTAAAACCAACATTGCACTCTTGGTTAACCAAGTGCAATTTAAATTAAAAACAAAAATCTGTTGCTCAGTGGAGGCTGGCTGGAATGCTGTGTTGCAGAGGGTGCTGGAGCCACACCCTGGCCCAGGGGAAGGTGTGTGGTCCTAGGCTGATGGTGGATGATACAGTCTTCTCTGGTCTTGGAGGTGTTGTGGCAGGTGGTTGTGATGTGCATATAGTCAGTTTCCTGTTTTGTGTCTAATGAAAAAACACACTAGATGGGAATCCAGATTTCTGTGTTCTTACCTCAGTTACTGGTTTCCCCGTGACTAAATTGCTGTGTGACCTTGATCAAATGTTCAACTTCTCTGAACCATAACTTTTTTATCTTTCAAATGGGAACAAGGATACCTACCCAGTCCTCCTAATGTAGTTTGAGACTGCTCATGATAGGACAATCAGATGAAAATTACTGTATAAAACTTTGGATAAAAAACACACAGTGATAAGTGCTCTGGCTTCTTTTCTTCATTCATTGTAATGTTTAGACAGTCCAAGCCAAGGGACCTGAGAGAAGGGGCAGACAGCACAAATCTAATCAGTTTTGTAGTGTCCTTGTAACTGTCATTAGAAAGCAAATCAACAAATAGAACAAACCTCCAAGTGAGTTTAAGGATAAATTTTTGTTTATAAAAATATTTATTCTGCTTTAAAATATGCCCAGCGCTGTTGTGGATGTGTGCGGTGCTTCAGTGGATAGAAAGTGCCTGATCTTGTACAGTTTTCGTTCTCGTGCGGAGAGGCAGGCAATGCTCAGACACATATAATGGTAAATGTATGAATAAATGAAAGAATCCATAGCTACATCAATAGGTAAAATTACAGTAGTAAGGGAGCGACGTGACGTTTGAAGTGTCAGCTGCTCGTAAAAGCCGTGAAGAACAAACACAGGAGGATTGGGGTCAGGGTGAGTACAGGGGGAGGCTCTTCTTTCTGGTATGGGGGTGGAGGTGTTTTGGGCTCACCAGGTGATCACAGAATGGAACGAGGTGAGCACAGAATGGAACGAGGTGAGCGAGTGGGCCAGGAGGCTTTCTGGGGGAACCATCCAGGTGAGAAACCACAAGTGCCAAAATTGTGTGCCAAGGGTTCAAGGACTAGGAACTCAGCCAATATAACTTTTCCATTTCTGCCAACATTTCTGTTGGGGTTCATTTTTGAGGCGTAGACCTGCCAAATTACCACGTATTGCAGGAGCCACGGAAAGTTGTGTCCTGGTAATTATTGACATGGGCCCGTGCCCATGTCATGGCTCTCGTGCACTGCCAGTTAATTTTCCACCTTTGCCATTATAAATGTATATTGAAACCATGGTGGTAAGTAAATAGGATTATTTTTTCTTGCAGGAAATACATTTTTTTTTAAACTGGTCTATAGCCTGATTTATTGCAGGAGGAGAAACAAAAAGAAACATTGTTTACAAGGTGCTATCTGTCAAGCAGTGTCAGCACCCTGACTCCTGCAGGGCGGGGCAGTTTCTCCTGCAGGAGTGTGGACACGTATCCTGCTTGTTCCTCTCCTGCTTCCTTCTCCTCCTTCTGCTGTTCATCCTGGGTACCGCTTCTTACACAGAGTCTTCTGTTCTAAGACCAGCCACTCTGGGTTGCCTTCTGCCTACAGGACACTTGCTAATAGTGCTCTATACAGTTTACACACATCTGCTCAATTTGCTTAGTCCTTACAGAGGTGTAATATTAAACAGATCATGTCAGATTCAGACCATGAAATGAAGTCAGCCACATCAAGTGTTTAGCCCGGTATCTGTACTGATTCCCCCAAAAGGTAGCTGCTCTTATCACAATAATATTTTCCTTAGTCCACCTGAAAACCCTGCGAAAGAGGCATTATTATCCTCAGTTTATGGGCTCACATAGATTGAGTAACTTTGCAAAGTCACTGCCTGCTAGTTTCAGTCTAAAATTGGGTTGAAATCTCAGTCTGCCCCGGGGAGCCTCGGTGGCTCATCTGCCTCTTGATTTCAGCTCAGGTCATGATCTCAGGGTTCTGGAATTGAGAGCCTGCTTGAAAGTTTGTCTTTCCCTCTCCTTCTACCCAATCCCCTCTCTCTTAAAAAATGTGAATATAAATTTCAGTCTGCCTCATGCTGAAGCCTGTGTTCTTTCTTTTTTTTTAAATTGTGTTATGTTAGACACCATACAGTACATCATTAGTTTTTTTTAATTTAATTTAATTTTTTTCAGTGTTCCAAAATACATTGTTTATGTACCACACCTAGTGCTCCATGCAATACGTGCCCTCCATAATACCCACCACCAAAACCCTCAGTTTGTTTCCCAGAGTTCTCTCATGGTTCGTCTCCCCCTCCGATTTGCCCCAATTCACTTTTCCTTTCCTTATCCTAATATTCTTCAAGTTATTCCTTATGCTCCGCAAGTAACACCATATGATAATTGACTCTCTTTGCTTGACTTATTTTACTCAGCATAATCCCCTCCAGTCCCCTCCATGTTGATGCAAAAGTTGGGTATTCATCCTTTCTGATGGAGGCGTAATACTCCCTAGTGTATGTGAACCACATCTTCCTTATCCAGTCACCTATTGAAGGGTATCTTGGCTATTTCCACAGTTTGGCAATTGTGGCCATTGCTGCTATGAACATTGGAGTACATGTGGCCCTTCTTTTCACTACATCTGTATCTTTGGGATAAATACCCAGTAGTGCAATTGCAGGGTCATAGGGTAGCTCTATTTCTAATTTTTTGAGGAATCTCCACACTATTTTCCAAAGTGGCTGTACCGGTTTGCATTCCCACCAACAGTGTAAGAGGGTTCCCCTTTCTCCACATCCTCTCCAACACTTGTTGTTTCCTGCTTTGTTAATCTTTGCCATTCTAACTGGTGTAAGGTGGTATTTCAATGTGGTTTTAATTTGAATTTCCCTGATGGCCAATGATGATAACATTTTTTCATGTGTTCTGCCTTTTTTACATGCTACCTCACTGCTCTTCATTGTCCATATATATATATATATATATACACACACACACACACACACACACATATATACACACACACACGTATATATGGAATAATATACATATACAAGTGCATATATCTGTATATGTATATATAGCTTGCATGTACATACATATATTTCACAAATGTGTTTTGAAAATTAAATTATTTGAATATATTTTTGTAAAATATATAGAATTAATATTTAATATTATTTTGTAGAAGTACATATATACATGTATGTAATCGAGATGTCATTATTCTAATAAGATTGAGGTATTGGTATTAATCTAAATAATTATTCATCTGAATCTGTCCTTAGGCAGTCTCTGTTACAACTGGTCAACTCTGCCACTGTACTGTGAAAGCAGCCATGGACAATATGTAAAATAGTATGTGTCAATAAAACTTTATTGACAAAAAGAGACCGAGAGCCAGATTTGGCCTGTGGATTGCAGTTTGCCTGCCCCTGATTTATCCCTTTAGTATCTTCCTTGCATTTCTTTATTTTCACATGCTTCTTCCTTTTGCCTTCCCCTCTCCATTCTGTCCATCTGTCTCATGCGTTTGTTCATTTTCTGCTTGTAATATAAGGTGCAATGCAAAGTTTCTGGCTCTGGAAATTCTTCCTTGACCATTTAGGCTGGTTTAGGGGATTTTCACCTGTGCTACTCCAGTACCCAGTGCTTACCTCTGTCTTAGTACTTACACCTAGACTGATTATTTTTACATTAATATATTACTTAGTGAGGGGCTTTCAGCTGTGACAGAAACCCATCAAAGTCACTTTAATGCAAAACACTTTTTAAGTGGACATTAATTGGCTTCATAATTCAATTTCAAATAAAAACCTAAAACACTATTATTTTCCCAAAATCTTTTAACATTTGCTCTACAGAAGCCCCTTTCCTTATGTGCACAGTGACATATGTCATAGTTTGCTTGGGATTATTCTGCTTTACACTTTTTGTTCTTAAGCAATTATAAATAGTGTCCCCTTTGACTCTCATTAGTGCCCTGTAATCTGCAATAAATTATATATTCACCCACTTAATGACACTCTAGTCAGATTTTGTAACATCCTGGTCACTTTCAAGGACTGAGATGTAGTTCTCTTCATTCTAAAAATGCCTGTCTCGTATTTTACCCCAGCTTCCCAAGTACAGGTGAGTCTGTGGCCCCAATGGCTGGAACAAGAGGGCTGATGAGATTCAGTACTCTTATATAGGTTCATTTCTCTGCCCTATTTTTGCTTCTTTGGTCTTAGAAATGGGAAGGGAAGAGAGAAAAAGCAGTGTTTCCTTAAATGGTTGCTCACAGTTGTGTTTTTCATGGCCCTTTTCTCTTGATTGTTGTTATTATTCATTTAAAAAATATTTTATTTATTTATTTGAGAAAGAAAGAGAGAGCAAGTTCATGAGCGGGGGAGGGACAGAGGGAGAAGGACAAGCAATTCTCCACTGAGTGAGAGCCTGATGCCAGGATCAATCCCACAACCCTGAGATCACGACCTGCGCAGAATGCAGACACTTAACCTAGTGAGCCACCCGGGCATTCCTATTGCTATTATTATTGCGACCTTAAGTCTCCTCTATGTCACAGGAGTCCAAACACTGGCTCTTTTGTGGAGGCACACTTAGATCCTCTTTTGGGAAAATTCCAGGAGGCCTCCACCTTGCATTGTCATTTTCCTTGGGAGAGAATTAGGGGAGTTTCAAACTCTTCCCACTTTGGTCATTTCATAGGTAGTCAGTCCCACAGCCCTTGCTGCTAAAACCTCTCTAGCCCAGTATGCTGGGGATACTAGCAAAATGCTATAAGCAAAAGACAACATCTATTGTCTTAGCTCCACCCATGGAAATGCCATCTCTTTCTGCCAGGTGGAGACAGCGTGAGGTCCCCTTGGCTTTCCTTCCTCAGCCTTACAGGACTTCTTTCTTCGCAGTCCAGCGGCATTGGTCTCTTTGCCAGTTCAGTGGCTCAGAAATGTTCATGTGACAGGTAGTCACCTGCTTGGTCATGATGGTGGTGCTGTTGGAGATGGGAGCCTCATGTGATGCCCAACCCCATTTTATAGGAAGAAGTTTAGGGGGCTGAGGTGCATTGAAGATTCTCCCCGGTGGAGTGGGTGGTAGAAGTAAGAACCAGTCGTTTTTCACAAACTCTTTCTTTTCCGGGAGGTGAACTTCCTTTCTTGTCATTAGCCCCTCTCTGACATCTTAAGAGAGTGTGAGTGGGACACAGTACCCCAGCCCTTCCAGGTGGTTTTAAGGGAACTTACCATTTTCTTGTTCTGGTCGTTCAGCTGTTGGTTCTATCACAATTCACGGAAAATTGGAAAAATCTTTCATTTAGCTCTTCAGACAACCATGTTACAAACCCAAAACATCTAAAAATATAATGAACATAAAATCTATGACACGTATATATCTGTAAGAGAGTGAGAAGTGAGATAGGTAGGTACAAATATATATATAAACATCTATCTCTCTGTCTCACTCTGTCTATAGATATAAATGTTTCTCTCTTATCTTACTAACTCTACTTAAGTATCTAGCTATCTATCTGGAGAAAATAGGAAAACTTCATGATTTGTCCTGTTTATGTCATATATCTGTGCTTTGGACCAAATAATAGGGCCAGGAGATGAGGTACTCAACTGGCTGGACCTATGCCATGAGTCCATTTCTGTGACAGGATTGGGGAGGATATTTCTGTGATCAGAAGCCTTCTTCCCCCACCAAGAATCATATAGGTTTTTAATGAGGGAGTAGTAATGCCCCCAAGTGAAAGAATGGCAGGGACAGATACCTGAAGAAGAAGAGCAGAGAGAAAGATAAGTCATCAGTTGGGTCTATCCTAGAGGAACCAGTCCTTTGCTGATCCACCGAATGATGACACATTTACGAATGAGCCTAACTGAGATCAGCAAGATCAGAACTGCCCAGCCCAGCCCCGCTTAATTTTTCTCAACCCACACAATTGGGAACTAAATAGCTGATTGTAGTTTTGGAATGGTTTGTTATTCAGCAGTAACTTACTGGTACATGTACCAAAGAATAGTATTTTTATCACAATTATTCACAGGTGTGATCAGATGATTGCAATTGATCACATTGATTGTGATCAATCACAACTGATCAACGTTATACTTGATCAACATATAACTTTTATTTTTGCCCCTACTGAACCCACACACAGGCATACACACATGCATTTTTACCCTATATATTGTAGCAAGATCTCTTCCTTAGTATTCAGCTATGTGTGTTGTGGAATAAAGTAGGAAGAGGGTGACAGCCTGAGACATGAGACAAGAGGCATAATGGAATGAAATGCTGGTGCCAAAGAAAGAGGGCAGACTTCCTAGAACCTGTATAGGATTTTGCTCAGAAGTAGAAAAAAGCGTGGTCAGGGTAGCAAAACATTCTATTAAAATAATGGCGGGGTGGGGGGGGCGCGGCACCTGGTGGCTCAGTGGGTTAAGCCTCTCCTCTGCCTTAGGCTTAGGTCATGATCTCAGGATCCTGGGATTGAGCCCCGAATTGGGCTCTCTGCTCAGCAGGGATCCTGTTTACCCCTCTCTCTCTGTTTGCCTCTCTGCCTACTTGTGATCTCCCTCTCTGTGTCAAATAAATAAATAAAATATTAAAAAAAAATAATGACAGGGTACTGAAGAGTAACCAGGTAAATAATGCAGACATTGTGGACCTTTTCACTGGCTTATAAAGGCCCCAGAGATGGTTGAGCTCTGGCCAACACCTTGATGGTGGCCTTGTGAGAGCCTGAGTGGAGGACCCAACTAAGCTGTTCCCTAACCCATGGAAACTGTGAAATAAAAATGTGTATAGTTTTAAGCTGCTAATTTTATGGCAATTTATTACACAGCCATAGAAAACTAATGCAGGAAGAAAGGTTAGCGCTGGGGTCAGCCATTGCTACGTCTGGATTAAACTGTAAAGTCTATCTATCTAGCATGATGCTTAACTGCTTGAGCTCTGGGACCAAGTGCAGGTTCCATTACTTATTAGCTGCATGTCTTTGGACGGCATACACAGTTTTCTAATCTGAAATATGGGAATAATAATATCATGGGAATTGTGGTGTTCAAAGTAATAGTCCGTGCACAGCACTCCATATGGTGCTTGTGCTATAAGCCCGCAGTGAACAGTGGCTTCCCTGTGTAGCTAAAACTACTACTGTATTTAGTACGGTACACACCTTTATAAGCACTCAGAGCATATCAATGGAAAGCAAGCGATGGATGGGTGAGCGAGTGATTTATAGGCTGGCGGGATCGCTTCTCTACTTTTGGCGAAGATCAAGAGTAAGAATGGCTGGAGAAATGGGTAGATGGTGACTTGCTACCTGAACAACTCAATGTGCATTTCTTTTAAAAAGTCACTGCTCTTTACGTTTAAGCCTCTCAGCACCTGTGGGATAAATAGCCAAAGAATGGGAGGGTTTACAGAACACACTTCCTACTCTCCTGGAGCCAAGTCTGCAGAAGACTCGGGTGTTCGGCCGCAGAGGTGGTGACTCCCACAGGGACCGCATCCGTGAAGAGCCAGGCTAGGAGGCACTGAGGGGTCATCCTTCCTGACTCTGGTCTCTGTGTGCACTCACTTCCTTCATTCTCTTGCTGCGTTGCCTACTCCCTGGTTACTGGAAACTCACATTTCCCTTCTCTTCCCTTCCCCCATCCCGGACACCCTTCCTCCAGGCCACATGGAAAGGCTAAGCCTGCTGAGCAGTAGCAGATACAAATTAACCACACGCTGTATACTGATTCCACCCAGGATGGCAGAGGAGGGGCAAAGGCGAGGAATGTTTGAAGCACTGAGTTTAAGCTCCGAGAATGTGGTCCAGAAGATAAACTGGTAAAGTGATGCCTGTTTCATAAATTCTAGAAATGGATGGGCACTGGAACCTGGGAGCTCAGAACACACAGAACAGGTCCGGGTCTCTGTGAGCTGCTGCTTTAATGTGGCACACCTCTCCCTTCCTTCCTTAGGAGAGGCCCGAGATGCAGCTCTGGGGTGGTGGGAAGTGCTTAACTGGAGTCAGAGGACCTGAGCCGGATTCTTAGCTCCTGAGCATACTCTCTGGATTAAGCCAGAGAAATCACAGTCCATTGCCTCATAATATGATGTTACCATGACACATGGCAAACAGCTACATGAGAGAATAAATGTAAAAAAGGACTCTGAACACTTTTTTTTTTTTAAAGATTTTATTTATTTATTTGACAGAGAGAGAGAGATCACAAGCAGGCAGAGAGGCAGGCAGAGAGAGAGGGGGGGAAGCAGGGTCCCTGCCGAGCAGAGAGCCCAATGCGGAGCCTTGATCCCGGGACCCTGAGATCATGACCAGAGCCGAAGGCAGAGGCTTAACCCACTGAGCCACCCAGGCACCCTAACTCTGAACACTGTTTAAATTTTTTTTATTATTTATTATTTTTTTGAACACTATTTTTTTTAATTTCTTTTCAGTGTACCAGAAGTCATTGTTTATGCTCCACACCTAGTGCTCCATGCAATACGTGCCCTCCATAATACCCACCACCAGGCTCACCCAACCTCCCATTCCCCGTCCCTTCAAAACCCTCAGTTTGTTTTTCAGAGTCCATAGTCTCTCATGGTTCATCTCCCCCTCCAATTTCCCCCAACTCCCTTCTCCTCTCCATCTCCCCATGTCTCCCATGTTATTTCTTATGCTCCACAAATAAGTGAAGCCGTATGATAATTGACTCTCTCTGCTTGACTTATTTCACTCAGCATAATCTCCTCCAGTCCCATCCATGTTGGGATGGTTGGGTATTCATCCTTTCTGATGGAGGCATAATACTCCATTGTGTATATGGACCACATCTTCCTCATCCATTCGTCTGTTGAAGGGCATCTTGACTCTTTCCACAGTTTGGAGATTCATCCTTTCTGATGGAGGCATAATACCCCATTGTGTATATGGACCACATCTTCCTCATCCATTCGTCTGTTGAAGGGCATCTTGACTCTTTCCACAGTTTGGAGATTCATCCTTTCTGATGGAGGCATAATACCCCATTGTGTATATGGACCACATCTTCCTCATCCATTCGTCTGTTGAAGGGCATCTTGACTTTTTCCACATTGTGGAGATTGTGGCCATGACTGCTATGAACATTGGGGTACAGATGGCCCTTCTTTTCACTACGTCTGTATCTTTGGGGTAAATACCCAATAATGCAATTGCAGGGTCATAGGGAAGCTCTATTTTTAATTTCTTAAGGAATCACCACACTGTTTTCCAAAGTGGCTGCACCAAGTTGCATTCCCACCAACAATGTAAGAGGGTCCCCCTTTCTCCACATCTTCTCCAACACACGTTGTTTACTGTCTTGTTAATTTTGGCCATTCTAACTGGCGTAAGGTGGTATCTCAATGTGGTTTTGATTTGAATCTCCCTGATGGTTAGTGATGATGAATATTTTTTTCATGTGTCTGATAGCCATTTGTATGTCTTCATTGGAGAAGTGTCTGTTCATGTCTTCTGCCCATTTTTTGACATGATTATCTGTTTTGTGTGTGTTGAGTTTGAGAAGTTCTTTATAGATCCTGGATATCAGGCTTTTGTCTGTACTGTCATTTGCAAATATCTTCTCCCATTCCGTGGGTTGCCTTTTTGTTTTGTTGACTGTTTCCTTTGCTGTGCAGAAGCTTTTGATCTTGATGAAGTCCCAAAAATTCACTTTTGCTTTTCACTTTTCACTTTTCACTTTTTCACTTTTGCTTTTGTTTCCTTTGCCTTTGGAGACATATCTTGAAAGAAGTTGCTGTGGCTGATATCGAAGAGGTTACTGCCTATGTTCTCCTCAATGATTCTGATGGATTCCTGCCTCATGTTGAGGTCTTTTATCCATTTCGAGTTTATCTTTGTGTATGGTGTAAGAGAATGTTCGAGTTTCCTTCTTCTTCATACAGCTGTCCCATTTTCCCAGCACCATTTATTGAAGAGACTGTCTTTTTTCCACTGGAAATTTTTTCCTGCTTTGTCGAAGATTATTTGACCATAGAGTTGAGGCTCCATATCTGGGCTCTCTACTCTGTTCCAATTTATACTTTCAATGCCATTCTGATCAAGATTCCACCAGCATTTTTCAAAGAGCTGGAGCAAATAATTCTAAAATTTGTATGGAATCAGAAGAGACCCCGGATTGGTAAGGAAATGTTGAAAAAGAAAAACAAAACTGGGTGCATCACGTTGTCTGATTTCAAGCTTTACTACAAAGCTGTGATCACCAAGACAGCATGGTGCTGGCATAAAAACAGACACATAGACCAGTGAACTCTATTTAAAAAAAAAAAAAAAAAGATTTTTTTAAAATTATTTGAGAGAGAGCAAGAAAGCATGAGCGAGGGGAGGGGCAGAGGCAGAGGGTGAAACAGACTCCCTGCTGAGCAGGGAGCCTAACCTGGGGCTGATCCTAGGACCTTGGGATCAAGACCTGAGCCAAAGGCAGATGCTTAACTGACTGAGCCACCAAGGTGCCCCAGGCCTCTGACCACTTTTAAAAAGTTGTCCTTTGGTGGGTCAGTTTCCACCATTAAAGAACTGGGGGATTGATCTGAATCATTGATTTCAAATTGTGCTCCAAGCAGGGGCCTATTTCAAGCTATAGTAAGGAGTTGTCAGGGGGTTACTGAGAAGGTCAGATACTGCTCCTCCCAAAATTTATAATTAAGGAAGTTTAGTCCTACTTGAACCTGCTTCATATGATGGGATTATCAGTGAAAGTTATTTTGTGGATAACAATATTTTAGAAAACGAAAGTCACTACACTTGGGCGGTTGCTGTGTTCCCATGGAGCCTTAGCACATTCTTCTGCATCCCCAGGATGCTTGTGATTGAATCAGGGAGACACACAAGAACCTGTAATGAAGACCAAACAGCCACATTGTAGAATCAAGGTTGTAGAAGTTGGGGCCAGAAGATACAGCCTCTACCTTGATTTTGACTATCCATTCTCACTCTTGGCTCCGTACCCTCTTGGTTTCATTTTCCCCAGTGTTTAAGATGGGGCTGTAACAAAGATTTCTCAAGGGTGCTCTGAAGGTCATGGATTGCAAGTTCATGAAAATGCCATGCACCTGGTCACCTCTGGAAACAGGTGGGATTTTGGAGGACACTGTGCCTCTTGCTAGCTGTCTTGTTAAATCCCAACTCCTGCTGGTCTGTATGGTACAAGCTGGTTTTAAAAGCACTCAGAGAGAGGGCGCCTGGGTGGCTCAGTGGGTTAAGCCTCTGCCTTCAGCTCAGGTCGTGATCTCAGGGTCCTGGGATCGAGTCCCGCATCGGGCTCTCTGCTCCGCAGGGAGCCTGCTTCCTCCTCTCTCTATCTGCCTGCCTCTCTGCCTACTTGTGATCTCTCTCTGTCAAATAAATAAATAAAAATCTTTAAAAAAAAAAAAAAAGCACTCAGAGAGATGCTTGGATACAGGATGCTTCAAATATATATATATATATATATATATATATATATATATATATATATATATATATCTCCCTGCTGTTGCTATGCTGCCTTATGAAACACATCAAACAGTATTCCAACTGTGGTGCCTGTTGGAAAGGGGGAACAGGTAAGCTCTCCTGGACATCAGAAAGAGGGACCTAATACCACGTTTTTGCTCCTATCCAGTTGGTTTATGCATTTGACATTTAGCCTCGGCTCTTTACATAGTATTTGCCATTGCAATTAAGTTAGGGGCAGAAACATTTGGAAAGGTTTTGCCAGAGAAGTCGCCTGAGCCTTGTTTTTATGTTGCAGGAACTCATCACTAGCATTAAGTCTTCCTGTGGATCTTGGGTAAGGTAACACTTTCCATACAGACGGTAGGAGGGAGGCAATAAGAATATCCCTAAAGTTTGAGGTAAAGTCCTTGCAATGTCTTTTCTTTCTTTCTTCTTCTTCTTTTTTTTTATTTAAAGATTTTATTTATTTATTTGACAGACAGAGAGAGAGATCACAAGTAGGCAGAGAGGCAGGCAGAGGGGCAGGGTGGGGGGAGCAGGCTCCTGGCTGAGCAGAGAGCCCAATATGGGGCTTGATCCCAGGACCTTGAGATCATGACCTGAGCCAAAGGCAGAGGCTTAACCCGCTGAGCCACCCAGGCGTCCCGCAATGTCTTTTCTGTACTGTGTCCACTGAACTCTATGGTAATGTCCACTAATCACTCACTGAAGGCCTTCTATGTGCTGGGTACTCACCATAACCTAATTTTCACAACATTCCGATGTAATAGGAAATAACATTATTCCCATTTTATTTATATGAGATAAAAGCATCTAAAATAGTCTAAGATTGTGTGAGGCTTAAGGGGTTCAGTGAAGAGTTAAGATGTGCTGACAAAGGGCTGGATTTTATAGGACAGCTAGAGTTGACACGCCTCAGGGGAATGGAGGAACTTCCAAGTAAAATGAATGACCCATCTCTCAATGTAAAGGGTCATGCAAATAAAAGGCATCATTAAATAACACTACCCCAAGGAAAGAGCAAAAGTTCTATAAAAATCTCCCAATATTCCAGGGTCCTGGTGTTTTGTCCTGGCTCTAGCCATATGTAGCAAGTCTGTTGACTTCTTTTTCTTTTCATAAAATAGATTTTATTTATTTGAGGGAGGGAAGGAGGGAGAGAGAGAGAGAGCGTGTGCGAGCAAGTGCACATGACTGAGTAAGAGCAGGGAAGCAGGGGGAGAAGTAAGGGGAGGGACAGGGTAAGAAGGAGCAGGGTGAGGGGCAGAGTGAGAAGCAGACTGCTAAGTGGGGGGCCTGACAGGGGCTTGATCCCAAGACCCTGGGGTCATGACCTGAGCCGAAAGCAGATGCTTAGCTGATTGAACCACCCAGTTGCCCCTTCTTTTTAATCCTACTCCCTTCAGCCTGTCCAGTGGAGAGACCACACCTGTTCTCCCTTCATCAGGGTGTGATGTGCTGTGCTTACCTACTCACATGACATAGGGAAAGTGCTGGAGAAAGCAGAATGCATTCATCCAATGTGTCAATAGTTCATGAGCTCTGGCACTTTATTGGGATTATAAACCAAGACCCACGATTCACCGTCCCTGCATCTATGAAACGAGGACTTCTTTGGTAGAGTCCTACAATCTTCAAAGCCGAGACAGTTGGATAGAGACTATTTGCAGGACTGTTCTGTCGGTTCTGTTCACAAGTTTTCTGTCAGTAGCCTGCCAGATGTCCCAAGATTGCACTACGTATGCGTCTGGCTAGGAAAGTATGTAAAGATATGGGGAAAAAACAGGGTAGTATTTGAAGAAAGAAAAAGGCAACCACTTCCCTGACACCACTGTCTCCTGGCTCGCCTCCGGCTTTCTTTCTGCTTCTTTCTCAGTCTCTCATACTCATTGGTGAGGCCCACACCTAAGATATCACTGCTCTAGGAGGCTTCATTCTTGGACATTTTCTGTTTTCAATCTAAACTCAGAGCCATTACCTTGAGAGAGAACACCTCCTCGGAGTATAAGAGAAGAGAACTTGATTTCTCCCCCGACTGCCCTTTCCTATCTGCCTTGTGGGGCTCATTCTTCCCCACCCTTGAATAGAATCCACAACTCTGCTGATTACTTACAGATAATTAGTATTTCTCTGGTCATGTTTTGAAACAAAATGGGCTCATTTGAATCATTAACATGGCCAGCACAATTTTATAATTAGAACTCCATAGATCATTAGAAGCTAAAATTCTCCCTTCCCTCAACAAGTTCCTCCTTCTGAGTGGAAGTCTACACTGGGAAGTCTACACCTCTTCTCTGACTCCTTACTTGGCATTTTGCTCTTTATCACCCATGTACTCAGAGCACTCAGAGCACTCTTACTCCCTGCATGCTCCCTCTCTCTCATCTGGAGCTATGGGAGAAGGAAGGAAAGAGCCAGGAAAGGAAGGTCTTCCCTGTGTGATACTGGCCTATGGTCCAGCACTGGGTTCTCTGGAGTTGATTGATGTTCAACATTGATTTTCCTCAAGGGCTTTGCCCATGTGCTCCTTGATGATTACACTGTTAGGATTGTCCAGTTGCATTTCCTACAGCATGGTGACAATGTCTGGGTGGCCATTGACACTTTCTCCCTGAGATGTTGCATGGGTCCTTCTCTCTGAGTGAGATCACCTCACCCCTCTGGGTGCTCTGAGGGGTGGTTTAAAATGATTGTGGAGTGTGATGTCTTTGTGCCATGTGGCTCTGTTTTGGTTCCCAATAAACACTCAGGCATCCTTGTTCTCACTCTGTGGAAGTGTAGGTGACTCCTTGTGCAGCTCAGTCTTTCTCTGCCCTAAAGCCTCAGGTTGATACCATGGTCTCTGACCTATAGATTCCTGGGGTCTCTGTCAGATATCAGTCCTAAATGTCCCCCAAACTCAAGAGGGCACCAATAAAAGTCTCTAAATGGTTTACTGTTTGAGGGGAGAAGGCATATCCTTCTTTATTCCTTTTTAGTGGGTGACAAAGCAATGCCACAGACTCAAACTTTCTCCCATGGAAATTGTCACTAAAAAAGCATTTCAACTTCAACCCTGTTGTACCTTAAGAGGGATATTAGATCAGGGTTTGAAAATCATCTTTTGGAAACTTCTTTGCAAAACCTGACTGGGTGGGCTACCACTTGCTCTAGAATATGGGAAGAGTTGGCATGTCTTTCCTCAAGATTTCAGCTGAGAAGAGACAGAAGAGACAGAATATGCACCATTTGAAAATCCTGGTAAATCCTTTTTCTGTGAGTCCATCCACACCATTGAGTTTTGCTTTTGCTGGTATCCTGATGACTCTGAAATATGCAAAGTCAACTCTTTCTTTCTAAGGGGCAGGTGAATGTTGGTTAAGTTAT
This sequence comes from Martes martes, assembly GCF_963455335.1. Classification (NCBI taxonomy): domain Eukaryota; kingdom Metazoa; phylum Chordata; class Mammalia; order Carnivora; family Mustelidae; genus Martes; species Martes martes. The sequence continues at coordinate 14,243,168 of NC_137891.1, read as the reverse complement.
ACCAAAGATGGAGGATGGGGGTCGTTGCCTAGAAGGAGGTAGTTGTGTTACAAGCTGACCCTGAGGTGCACCGGTAGATTGACTTTTGGAGCACAGAACCCATTCAGGCATTGTGTCCTCTTAGAAGCGAGGCCTGTCTCCTTTTCTCACAGTCCTCCTTTATCCATTTCTTTCGTAAAGGGAGGATCGCTGGCAGACCCGTCAGGTCCTGTGCAATCAGAGTTCTGTCCCTGAGGTCTGCTTAAAATTAAGGACAGGATTGAATGGACACTAGAATATTGAGAACTGACTCTAATTTTGCTTTAATTGTGATCTTAAATTAAAGTGATATTCTCTTCTCTCTGTACCCTATCATTTCTCTAATTAATACAAAATTAACTGCATCTCCCCCTGTGAGCTCCAGACACAAATATCCTACTCCACAGTGGACAATTTTACTTAGATGTTCTAAAGTGACACGTGCTCAACATGAATAAAATAGAAATCGTGCTTTCCCTCCTCTCCAAGCTACATTACTTGTACCATGTTCCTTTTCTTCTTAATGATCTCATCATCCTTCCCCATTCCCAAACCCCAGAATCCTGAATCCAACTGTAACACTTGCATTTGCCATTCCCTCTCTTCCCCTGGCAACTGATCAGCTGCTTGATTCCAGTTGACCTGGCCTCACAATATGTTGGGAATCCGTGTCCTTCTCTTTATTCTTATTTTACACTCTCATCATTCCTCCCTTAGAAAATTGCATCAGCCTCTTTCTCAACTAACTCCACTGAATTTATTCACATCCACCCATAATTCATTTTCTGTAGAGCCCTCAATGTAATTTTTGAAGAGATTTATTTATTTATTTTTAGAGAGAAAAAGAGTGAGAGCAGGAGGAGGCACAGAGGGAGAGGAGGGAGAAGATCTCAAGCAGACTCCTCGTTGAACATGGAGTCCAATGTGGGGCTTGATCTCATGAGCCCAAGGTCATGACCTGACCAAAATCAAGAGTCAGATGCTCCACCAACTGAGCTACCCAGGCACCTGTAATCATTTTAAGTCATGTCTTTTTAACTTAAACTTTTTTTTTCTTTTTTTCAGTTTCCTATTGCCTATAAGTGATGATCTCCAAGGCAAATGGGGACATTCCAGGCAGGCAAAATTACTTTTCGGGAGTATGGCAGGAAAATATTGGAATTTGTATTGGTATTTTGTTTTATCTTTAAGAAAAAGAAAGAAATTGAGAGTTATTTAATCTATAGTTTGACGCTGGGCATCCACAGCCCTCATTTAGAATGTATGTCAAGGGGCACTTAGGTGGCTCAGTGAGTTAAGCCTCTGCTTTCGGCTCAGGTCATGATCTCAGGGTCCTGGGATTGAGCCGCGCATCGGCCTCTCTGCTCAGCAGGGAGCCTACTTCCCTCTCTCTCTGCCTGCCTCTCTGCCTACTTGTGATCTCTGTCTGTCAAATAAATAAAATAAAATCTTTAGAATGTATGTCAAATAATCATATGTGTCAGAAATGGAATAATAGGAATTCCATAATGCAGAGTTCTTGACAATAGTGTCACTACTCATTCTCTGTTTTTTTGTGTGTGTCCTGAGCATTTTGTAGTTTATGTGTTGTGTTGCTATGTTATGTAGTTTATATCCTCTTATTGAGGGAATTTCTAAATTATATGAATGACTCTAAGTAGTGTGATCTCTATGATATTATATAGAGAGATGAGCATCTTTTGTAACACAACATGTTTCCTGATTTTCTCAACAAATACCTGATAAATGTTGCCATGCTTAAAGACGAGTTACACCTTGAATTATTTTGCTGGGACTGCAACAACCAAATACCCCAGAATGGGTGACTTAAATAAGAGAAATGTATTTTCTCACTGTTCTGGAGGCTGGAAGGTGTTGGCAGGGTTGGCTTCTCCCTGAGGGCTCTCTCCTTGACTTGCAGATGGCCGTCTTCTCCCTGTGTCCTCCCATGGTCTTCCTTTTGTTCATCACATGTCTGGTGTCTTCATTTTCAGAGGACACCAGTCATATTGGATTAACACCCCACGCTGGTGTCCTTAGTTTAACTTAATCAACTCTTTAAAGACCCTATATCCAGTCATATTCTGAGGTATTGGGATTTAGGTTTTCAATATAGGATTTTAGAGGGACACGTTTTAGCCCATAACACATTTTTTTTTTTTAATTCTGGTCTTTTTGAGATGAAAGATGGTGGTCAACATTATACCACCCAGCATATGTTTTAAAAAAAATAAATTAGTATACTTATCCTATTCCTTCAAGGTAAAGAAGATAATTTAACAATGACTTAAAGAAAAAGTAATTTTTTTAAAAATGAAACTTGCATTATGGAGAGAACACAAAAAAAAGGGATGTTGGCATATATTTTAATTTTATATGAATTTTCTCTTAAGAATGAATTATGTGTGAAAACTATGGTGACTCTCACATCTGCAGTTGTTGAACTGGGAAACTGATTTTTTAATCCATTTAAAAATCTTCTAAAAAAAGTTTCAGTGGGCTATGAATCCATTTGATTACACACACACTTTACACAGAAAAACATATCACATTCTTATTAGTTTACAGTAAGAACTGATTAACATCAGGGAAGAAAGTCGTTGTTTTGTCAAATATATTTATTTACACAATTGGAGTGGGATTAAACAATGACTATTATAATTTCACATTTGGACGAACTTCTATCTACAAAGTTAATTTTTTCCAGCTATAGCATCCATTAAGACCAAGTATCAAAATTAAATAATGTAGAACCAGACACTTAAATTGAGTGTCAGAAAAGATTAAAGTGTATCACAAAGGATTAGATCAAGATTTTTTAAAAAAAGACATGCTTGTCTTCGTTTGTTAAAGGATAATTTTCAAAAAAGATAAAATTATGATGCATAAATATGTAAGGTGAACTGTGTCAAAGATTTTATTTAGTTTATTAGTTAATGGGAGAACCCATACTTTGATTAATCCAGTTCAAAGGAAAATCTGGAAAGTACATATTTATAGACATTTATAGGAATGCTAAAATGAATTTGCTAATAGTTACAAAACTAGATAATATCCTAGAACACAGCAAACTGTATTTCTATAGGACATAAATCAATTTTATCTCTACTGGACAAAATTCTGCACTTGCATTTCTGTGCAAAAAGAAAATAATTGCATTATCATCAGTTTCTTACAATTCAGAGGTGTAAAACAGTCTAGTCCAAGACATCTAAAAGTATAGAGCTCTATAGAATCAGATAGTCCTGGAGTTGGTGCAATAATTCTCAGCATTCTACCAAAAAGATACTAGTGACCTTTTGTACATTTTAAAATCTTTCATAATTTTCCTAAATTATTTAAAAACAGTTGTTTCCATTTTATTTCTATTTCCAACATGTACATTTTATATTTTGTCTATGCTTTTTAATATATCCAAATTGTAAATTGTGAATACTTTATAGAAAATACTTCATAGAAAATACAGTAAATACTTTATAGAAAAAAGTAAGCAAATGCATTTACCAGTGAAGGTGTGCTGCCCCGACATTTGGAGATCACTGTTTCAGGAGGCTCAGATCAATATTCTCAACCTCTACGGAGACTTAATGTCTTGAAAGGAACACCAAATGTCTGTTTTGCCCTTGTCAACTACTAAGACTGTATCCCATGCTGCTAGACATTGAAAGCTGGCTTCCCAAAAATGTAACAGTCAGGGAGATCACTACCTTGAGAGTCTTAATAGATTTCTTAGAGGTGAGAAGGCATAAAAAGTAATTCATGGGGTTGGGTTTATTCTGGGTCATTTGATCCAGGGGCTTTATTGAGTTGGACAAATAGGTGACAGAATACTTGAAGAGGAGTGACTAGAGCTGGGTGGGGCTGGTGATTTCAAAGTAAATCTTGAAGAGACAGTTGGTTGATCTTATTTAGTGCATGAAGAAGGGGTCTTTACTCCCATTAAGCAAAGTGGAGTACTCTAAATTCAAATTAATGATCTTCAGGAAGTTCTTTATATTAGTTTCCTGGGGCTGTTGTAATAGACTGAGTGACTTGACACCATATGAAGTTATTCTCCCACAGTCTGGAGGCCATAAATCTGAAGCCTATGAGTTGTTGGGGACACCACTCCTTCCAGAGGCCTGAAGGGAGGATTGGCTTCTAGGGCTCTTGGCATTCCTTAGCTTGTGGCTTCATCTTCCTCTGCTCCATCACCACATGGCCTACTCCTCTATGAGTGTGTCTCTCTCAAAGCACTTTCCGCCTCACTCCTAGAAGGGTACATGTGATTACACTTAGGTGCATCCAGATAATCCTGGATAAATACCTCCTTTCAAAATCCTTAATTCAAATACATATTTTGCCATATAAGCTAATATTCTTTTTTTTTTTTTTTTTTGCCAGGTAAGGTAATATTCACAAGTCCCAGAGATTTGACATGGATGTCTTGTAGGGGGCATATTGGGTTGGATAGTATCCCCCAAATTCATGTCCATCTGGAACTTCAGAATGTGACCTAATTTGGAAACAAGGTCTTTGTAGGTGTAATTTGTTACAAAGAGGTCATACTGTCTTAGGAAGGGTCCTAATACAATGACTGGTGTCCTTATAAGAAGAGAGACCAAAACATAGATGCAGACAGGGAGGGCAGAAAACCTTGTGGGGATGGAAGCTGAGACTGGAGCGGTATCTATAAGCCAAGGGACAACAAGGATGGTTGCAACTAATTGAAAGAAAGGTATTGGCAAGATTCTTCTCTAGAGGCTTGAAGAACACATGGCTCTGTTGACCTCTTAATTTTGGACTTCTAGCCTCTAAAACTGTGAGAGAATAGATTTCTGGGCTTTTTGTTTTTGTTTCTGTTTTTGAGCCACCCAGTTTGTGGTAAGTGGTTATAGCAGCCCTAGAACCTAATAGAGTCAAGTAGGCCATTTCTCAGCCTATTACCTTCCTGAAAACCAATTTCATTTTCCTGGGCAGCAGTTAGTGCGAATACACCCTTGAAGATTTTTTTAAAAGATTTTATTTATGAGAGAGAGAGAGCCAGGGGTGGAGGTGAAGGAGCCAAGGGAGAGGGACAAGAAGACTCTATACTGAGTGTGGAGCCCAATGCAGGGCTCAGACTCAGGACTCTGAGATTATGACCAAATCCAAAACCAAGAATCAGATACTTAACCAACTGAGCTATCCGAGTGCCCTGATAGACCCTTGATTTTTCACTGGCATCTATATGGCTGGTTCCAGTACTTATCAGCCTCACTTAGAAGCCTCTGAGCCATGAAGACCATTCTTGGCCCCACTCACCAGATCCAACCTTCTTGGATGATGAGCCAGGATGACTTGAGTCAAAATGTGTCTGGTCCGTAATCCCTTGGCCCACCTAAATTCACTTGCAGCTCTAGTTGGTAGTTCCTGACTTGCTGATAGCTTGACACCTGCAGGCTCTTTGTCTCTGTTCTCATCTGCTGGTTTCTGCGACATTTTAGAGCTTATTCCAACACGGGAATCAGGAACCTGGAAATGCCTTGTGGGAACAACTTTCAATTAATGGAGAATAAGAGTCAGTGGGTCAATGCCCCAATCTCTTTGTCCCCTGGAGGGTTGATTCCCAAATGCATTCAATACAGTTTCTCTGATTTTTGGCTTTTCTTCATTCCATTTTTTACTCTCCCGCTTCCCCATTTATGTTTTCTGTTACACCTGCCAAATAATCTTCCCACCCAAGTCTCCATCACAGGGTCTACACTGGAGGGAGCCCTGAAAGTCGCATGCAACATTGAACTCTGCTAGGCCCATTCCTCAATCTTTCCTTGGCCGCTCTTCTTTCTCCCAGAGATGTGAGCTGCTGTGCCGGTACCCACTGGCCTATCCCTTCAGGTGCCCAGCCCCCTCCACAATATTTTACATTTTTGCAGAATGGGAGGCAACAAATTAAAAAAAGAGGCAGCTTCTGGATCATGAAGCCTACACACCATTTCCCCTTTGTCTTCAGTTGGAGCCAGTCAAGCAGGAAATTAAAGAGACTCTCTGATTGGATGACATTTCCAGTCTCTTGACCACACTACAGTTTATGTAATCATGCTCCTAGTGGTTCTTGGAAAGTCTTATTTTCCAACTTGCTTTCATCCTTTTTTCCACATTTACCTTAAAGTGGAACACCACCACCCCCTTAAAGCTGGGTTGAAGAACGTGATAGTATACTAGTTATTCCACTTCCTTTTCCAAATCCACTGTCCACCCTTGTCCCTCTGCTCTTTGTCCCCAGAGCTTGAACATCTGGCCGCATTACTCAGCATTAAGGCAGGTTTTCCATCTCACTTCCCCCTTTCTAACTTTTAAGAAAGGAGCTACATCTGAAAAGGATTAACAAACACTGAAAATAAGTATATATCTCATCTCTTGACTTATATAGGGCATGGTTTTGTATGTGTGTGTGTGTGATTATTTGCTTTTGTTTTAGCAACAATTATTTAGGGTTGATTTTGACACCTTTTTCTTGTCCAATCTAAAGTCAACACTCTATAAGTTAACCTTGGTTCATTTTTCTTCTAGGTGGGAACCTTTCCTTTTAGGCAGGTGCAAATGCTTGGGAAACCATGGCATCCCAACCATCAGGAGAAGAGCCCCATGGAATATGGGCATCTGCTTTTTCATTCACTGTAGAGGTTCAAGTGTATATCTGTAAGACCAGCCTGCTGGACATAACTTATACCCCAAACCCTATGTCTCCATAAATAACCCCTGGCAGTTTCATTACAGCCTGGGGTACCCCAGCTAACATTGGCAGCTAACTTAATGCCAATCAATCTTTCTAATGCCTTTCGTGGTTTGGGTTCATTAGGAGCAAAAGCCATCACTCACCCCGTGTCTGCTTGGCCACCATGTTGATTTGTGTCTCCCTGTTGCATGAACGAATATGCATCCCAGAAGACCTGAGATTTCCTCAGGAATGCAGTGCTGCTGAGTGCTCCCTATTTATTGCTTAGTGTAAGAATATATATTATCTTTTATTACATGGCCATTAGAGAGTATAAAATCTGGGAAGAGATTTCCATTGGAGTATAGGAAGCATAATTATAAATTTCGGGACAATGTGAAATATGCCTTTGCTGGAATATTCACTGAGTTATCAAAGGAGTTTCTTCTGGTGACACCAATTAATTCATAGCCCATGTGAGGACATTTGGCTCCCCCTTCTCCTTATTTCTGCTTTTTGGGCTTTCTTTAGCACTTATTTATACCCTTTTATCTAGCCAACAATTGACCAATGTGAATGAAAAAGAGACTACTCCTGGCTCTTTGGTAAAACCCCAGGTGTCTTTTTGTCAATTTTGTATAGAATCTGAGGTGAATATCCAGGTCTGAGGGAGAGAGGAGAGAGGGGGAAATTAAAAAAAAAAAAAAAATGCTTCTCTGACAGAGAGACCAGGAGCCACTTATCCAGCTCAGCACAATTACTTGCAATGTGGCCACCTCAGCCTGCAGCACCCCACCCCCCAACACCATTCCCTTATTAAAACTGGGGATGAGAAAAATCAGTACTTAAGTTAAATCTTCAACCACATAGTTTTTGATTACATAGCTAGCATTTGCTCAGCAGATCCTAATGGTTCATACTAACCTTGCTAGGGTCTCAGCGGCCATATTTTCACAGTTGACTGATTCTTGAATAATTTCTGCAACAAATTAGGCATAAAAAGCTTTCCTCTAACCTCAGTCACCCATATATATGCGTGTGTGTCTATATACACACACACATATAGTCTCTTTATGTTATCCCTAAGCCTCTCTGGGATTTTTATCATCATGGCCACAGGAGAGGCCACTCAGCTTTTTTGCCTACAACTGCTGTTCATAGTGCCCTTCAATAGGTAGACTGAAATGGGCTTACCCTGGCTCACAATTGGGTGGTAGATGGAACTTACCTTCCCAGCTGTGTTTCCTTCCCTCAGCTTCTTCCTTAGCTTGTGTCAGCAATAAACTCGCCCTTACCAGTCACTTCTAGCCTTTCTGAGACCCCCAGTGCCCTCCCACAGCCAGCTTGGCTCATTGGCATCCTCTCTAATCCCGTCCTCTGTCCATCACATGCATAAAGCTTGATGTGCACGGTTTGCACTCTGTGACAAAACAAAGCAAATACCAATAAACAACAAAACCCCTTTTCTGCTTTCTCAGCCAATGATTTGTGACTGAGTGTGTGTGTGTGTGTGTGTGTGTGTGTGTGTGTGGGCACTGTAGGATAATGGTGGAGAAATCAGAGTCCGTAGTGAGGGAGTGTACCTTGAAACACCATATTCAACACTGTGATTTTACATGTAGAAGACAGGACAAAAGCACCTTGTTTTATTATCTATAACTACATAGCGTGAAAAAGATTTGACAAAACTTGGAGAAGACTCTTAGAAAATATCTTCGTTTATGAAATAGTTGATACAGTGTAAATATAACTCGAATAAAACTGGGGGGAAAGGAAAGTAGTTATCTGCCACTGCACAAGGGGAGGGGCCACACTTCCTTGAAGAGGGAATCAACTTTATGTGGGGCAGTTATAAGAATTTTATTTGCATATTTCACTGAAAAGCTCTGCTCAGCAAATGGGTCACCCCTCCACCGTATCCTATTTGTACTAGAATCCTGGTAACTTATTCACAAAGCAGTTGAGTGCTAAAGATGGGAATACAGAAAAGGTGGCAGGTGGGGCACTGGGACAGATTTCCGATTTGTGGCTGCTGACTGAGAGTGTTTCTGTCACACGCTTAGGAGAGAATATGTCAAATGTATGTCTTCTTTCCTGGTTTAAGATTTTTTTCCCATGGTTGAAATAAAAGTACCCCTGGGAGCTTCAGCCATTTTAGACAGGTCTTTGTCACTGTCACCTCAGAGTTGCCTGGGTTCCTTCCTAAGAACAGAAGCATGGGGACAGAGCAAGGAGAGGGTATTAGGATGGTGAGCAAGAAAGAAGAGAGATATACAGATTGATTTGTAGCTCCTTTTATCCACTCCCTTTGCCATATAACTTAGTAGTAGTTCTTCTCTTGAAAGGGATGAGGTCAGGGGTGCCTGTGTGATTTAGTCGGTTAAGCATCTGACTTCTGATTTCAGCACAGGTCATGATCTCAGGATTGTGAGGTGGAACCCTGTGTCCAGCTCCACGTTCAGCAGGAAGTCTGCTTAAGATTCTCTCCCTCTTCCCCTCCCCCATGCGTATACATTCTTTCCCTCTTTTTCGCTCATAAATAAATAAAAAACCAAAGAAAAGTGGGGATGAGGTTAAGGGAAAATTTCTCTTCATGATGCTGGATTTGGCAATGATTCTTTAGACATAATGCCAACAGCATAGGCAACAAAAGAAAAAAAATGGATAAATTAGACTTTAGCAAGACTAAAAACTTGTGTATCAAAGAATACTATCAACTGAGTGAAAAGGCAACCCATAGAATGGGAGAAACTATTTTCCAAATCATGTACTTGATAAAAGATTAATATCTAGAATCTATAAAAAAACCTCCTACAACTCCACACCAACAAAAAAGCAAATATCCCCATTCAAAATGAGTAAAGTACTTTAATAGACTTTCTCCAAAGAATACATATATATAATGACCAGTAAGTACATGAGAAGATGCTTAAAATTACTAATCATTAAGAAACTGTTAACCAAATCAACAATGAGATACCACTTCATACCTATTAGTGTTATTATTACCAAAAAATAAAAAAAATGAAAATAATGCATGTTGGTAAGGGTGTGACAACATTGGAACATTTATGCATTACTGATAGGGATGTAAAATTATATAGCCACTCTGTAAAATGGTATAAACAGTTTCTCAAAAAATTAAACAGAATTACCATATAATCCAACAATTCTTCCTCTAGATATATACCCCAAAGCATTGAGACCAGAGACTCAGAGACTCAAAGATAAGTTGTGCAGCTGTGTTCACAGGAGCATCGTTTACAATTGCCAAAAGGTAGAAGCAACCCTAGTGTTTACCAATGGAAGAAAGGATCAACAAAGTGTGGTGTGAACATATAATCGAATATTAGCCGACCTTACAAACAAAGGAAATTCTGACATGTACTACAATACTGATGATCCTTGAAGACCTTACAGTGAGATAAGCCAGCCACAGAACTATGCCCTTCAAAAGGTAAATTTTATGTTATGCCTATTTTATCAGAAAAGAGAAGATAGAACCAGCCATAATAGAGGAGGAAGTAATGGTGTGCCAAGGTGACCCTAGGCTTTGAGAAGCCTTCTGTGCATCCATTTGCTCTCTGGAGTCTCTGCCTGGGGCCATGAGAGGGGCCATCAGTCCCCAGGTCGACTGATACCCATTCAGACCGAACCCTAGAATAAACAAACACACATGAAAGACCTGAGTCCAAACCTCGACAAGGAGCCAGGATCTCTAGGTCCACTTTGAAGCCAAGGAACCATGCCTTGAGCCATCAGCCAATTCTTGGCAATCCACAATTGACTTAATGAAATAAGTGATTATGATTGAAGTCACTGGTTTTTGGAGTAGTTGTTACACAGCATTATTGTAGGGCAAGAGTTTAGTTGAATAAGATATAGTCCCTGAAAGGCCAATATTTTTGGCCTCATAATTTTGTTGGTGACAAGCCAGTTCTCCTTAAGTGGTGATGTGTTTCATCAGAGTCATTATTGAGAGCTCCTGATCTCCTCTCACTGCTTTGTCCATCATGGACTAAACAAGAGACCCATACGTCTGTAAGTTTTATGTTACTCTGGTTCAGCCACGAGCTCTGTCAAAATACTACTGAACTTATTCCACTTGACTCTTCTTGGCACTTAGGATAAATCCCTAGTTCCCTGGTGTGGCTTTTAAGGTCTTCATTGTCCCATGACTTCCTCTCCAGTTTCATGTCTGGCTGTAGTCCCTCTTACTTTTACCTCTTGTGTGATCTCAATCTTAATCTCAATCTCTCTGTCTCTCTTCATCTCTCTGTCTCTCAGTCTCTGTCCTTCCCTGCTTCCCACTGTCTGTCTCTCTTGGGGCCTTCAACTGTGCCATCCACCTATCTGGAACACCACACCACTTTGAGATTTTACCAGATTAACTCCTGATGGTCCTTCCAGAGGTCTTAGTTCAAAGTTTACTTCCTTGAAAGAGTCTTCGCTGAACCCTCAGATGAGGTTAAGATGGTACATGCTGTATGCATTCCCATTGTCCATCCACAGCATTACTACATTTACTTGGTAAACTTAATACACTTGCACCCAACATGTCTGCCTTGTTCCCTCTCTTCTCTCAATTTAGTTGGTACCAAAAACATAGTAGAAACACAACGTACTTCTGTTTAAAATATAATTGAATGAATTAATGAATTAAAGTTGTATCTCCAAGCCCACTGTGTTCTCTTGTCAAGGTTCACTAATGGGCTCTGCTAGTAAAAATTTTACCTTGGCCTATAGAATGTTAAGTTGAATGAAAACTTAGAGGTCATGTAGTCTTAATTCCACGTGAGCAAACTGGGGTTCCTTCAAAGATAATTTCCTTAGGGTTCCTCTCGTGGGTGTACTCTATAAACTGGATGGTGCTAGAGAATTATAAAATAATAAAGATTTCTGCCCCTGACCTCTGGGTTTACTAAACAAGACATTTATCCTTGAACCTTGCATTTTAACTGAGCCATGCAGGTCTAGGGCCCATAGAAGAGGAAATTTATAGGCCTATGAATCTTTATTTGCCATTCTTGGAGCGTGATGATGACTCTGGATTTAGACATTCCCTGGAGGTACAGCACTAAGGGCTTGGAATTTAGAGTTTGACCCTGTGACTTTCTGAAATTTGTCTGCCATCACCATCAGGCAGTAACCTCAAACCACCTCAAGATTTTTAAAACTCCTGCATAATTGGAAAACACCATACAAAGTTAAGAGACAAGTCACAGATTGGGAAATTATATTTATAACATACATAACCAACAAAGGATTAGAGTCCAGAATACATAAATACATTTTACTCATTAGTAAGAGAAAGAAAAAACAACTAAGTAAAATACTCCACAAAGGATGTGCACAGGGAGCTCATAGAACAGGAAACAGTAATGATGAGTAAGTTCATGCAAAATGCTTGATCTCGGCAAATTATTAGGGGAAATATGACCAAGACGGCCAAGGGCTACTGGGGAGCCTCAGGGGATAAAGTAACTGTCGGGCATGATCTGGTAATGTTAAAGACACGTGTACCTTTGTACCCAGAGAAATTCTTGCATATAGTCGATAGGAACCAGGTACAGGGATATTTACTGCAGCCTTACTTTTCATAGTACAAATCAGGGGAAACTCTAAGTATCTGATACAAATGACTAAACACAGTTATAAATAACTGGTAAAAATCAGTCAGTTTCCAGATACAGGACCTTTCAATCCCCTTGAAGCAGGAAGGAAAACAAACTAGCTTAGAGAATCATGGGGGGGGTGCCCTGAAGTCATAGACTAGAGGTGAGAGGAATGGCCTCTGGAGCTACATTCCAGAACCACATCTCCAAAAGAACTTCTGCCTCCTCTCAGATCAAAAAACCTCTGGCTCCAGAACCAGCCGCCGTGGCCTCAGTTGGGAAGCTGCCAGGATCAGAAGCTGTGGCTGCTGATCCCAGAGCCATGCTCCCCTGCTCACTGATTGCTGCATACGCTCTTTCCTTTCCCGTCCCGTCCTGTCCTGTCCTTCCCCTTCCCATTTCCCTTTCTTTCTTCTTTCCTTTCTTTTCCTTCTCTCTCCCTCTCTCCCTCTCTCTCTTTCCCTCCCTCCCCCTTTCTTTCTCTCTCTCTCTCCTTTTTTAGATTTCATTTATTTACTTGACAAAGAGCCAGAGAGAGCAGGAGCTGGGAGGAGGGGTAGAGGGAGAGGGGGAAGGACTAGTAGTCTTCTTGCGGAGTGTAGACCCTAACTTGGGGCTCCATCCCAAGACCCTGCGATCACGAGCCAGCCGACATCAGACGCTTAACTGATTGAGCTACCCAGGTGTCCCCTCTTACCCTCACCCCACATAGGTTATTTCTCAACACCCACAAAGCCAGTACCTACACACTAGACATTCTTTTGTCACTGGCACAGGGATGCCAAACGCCTGCAAGCTGGTGCTTGTCAGCAGAAATGCAGGAGTGGAAGCTTGGTTTTCAACTCACTCCTTTCAAACCTCTTGCAAGTGCCTCTGATGTCTGAACCTAAGCCACATGCACAGCACTCCCTCCAGGAGGCTGAGAAATTGAAATTCGTGCTGTCTGGGCTCTCAGATATTACAAACCACACCAGAAGACAGACAGACAAACTGCTGAGTGTCAAACCACCATATGCATCAGCGTCTTGTGATGCTGGGGTGCTCCCTCCACCAGATCCTCTAAGGTGGCACTCACATTCCCTAGTGACTGGGTTTCCAGGTGCCGCAGGCTCACTTCTGTACACCTCGCTGGGGACTGTCCTTGTTCACCGAGAACTGACTCAGCCCAGGTTACGCTCCGGGCTCAGGGGCATAACCGCAAATGTGTGGCTAATCTGATGAATCAAAGCCTGGACGCCTGGTCTCCATTTGGACAACAGGGAAGCCCACCTCAGTCCCAGTCCTGCCTGTGGGACAGGCGGAGGCATCTGCTGCAGCTACATTTCTGTTCAGTCTCTTCCTCCCTCAGTGTCTTCTGTGGGTCTCTCGGAGCACACCCTCATAAGTCTTACAACTCTCCTTTGCAGAAACAGTTCCAGAGTGCCCAAAGGAACCAAATTAGAGAGAGCTAATGAGGAAGACAGAAAGAGAGAACAAGAAAGAAAGGGGCATATTTCGATAATGGACTATATTATACTGCAGTGAAAATGAATGAACCGAGCCTACCTGAATCCATATGGCTCAAACTCAGAGTCAAAATGCTGAGCAAAAAAGCAACCCACAAAATAATATTTTTTTTATATATCCCCATTATGATAAAATAATAAAAATATACATGTAAAGTTTATAAAGAGTCATGACCTTTGGGACAGAGACATCCAGAAGAATGAAATTGGAGAGGAAGACGTGGCATCCTCAATGCATCATTGATATTTTATTAAAACAAATATGACAACATGTAATGACTTGATAACACTGAGTATTAGGAACACAGTTGCTTATTATATTATTTTACATGGTTCTTTTATGTCTTAAATTCTTTAGAATGTAGGGAACAAAAAAAAAAAAAGAAAGAAAATGGTTGATCTGCCTCACCCCCAACTTGGCATCCTCTAGAAACAATGCACCTTGACTCACCTTGAATCCCTGGGGCTGCACATTCCCTGCCCTTTTGGTATGTGAGGTTTCAGATATCTCTTCAGTTCTCAGAAGAATAGTTTTCTTTTATTTCCACTCATAGGGCACTAACTGAGGCATCATTGTATTCGATGTGTTACATTATGACCCTCATTAAATAATAAATACAATAATGTATGGGAAAATATATTATAAACTCTAGAGAACAATATACAATTTAAAAAAATATTTATTTATTTATTCATGAGATACAGTGAGAGAGAGAGAGAGAGAGAGTCAGAGGGAGAAGCAGGCTGTCCACTGAGCAGGGGGCCCGACACGGGACTCGATGCCAGGACCCCAAGATCATGGCCTGAGCCGAAAGCAGATGCCAACCATCTGAGCCACCCAGGCGCCCCACAATATACAGTTTTAATAGAAGTTTTCCTAAGACCATAAGCTTATTGATCAAATTCTACAATATAAGGAAAAGTGGCCCTTCAGAACAAACAAACACATCTGATCCTTTTATGCTCTGCCCAAGACCACTTCCAGGGTATCTTTTTGCAGGAACTCTTAGCATTGTCTTCCTCACCTTACCTCCCACACTTGTTCTTGGGTTCTTGTTCTCCTCTGAGTCTAGGTAGGCTGTCTTGTAACTTTTGTATGTTCTTCAAGGCCTAGGCCCAAATCACACTGTTCCCTGGAGAAGACATCCTTCTCTCTGTACCATATTCATAGCGTGGAACGCACGGTTCTGGGACAGCCCCCCTCAACTGTGTACATGTGGGGGCTGTGTCTTACTATGTACCTTACCACGCCCCAGCCCAAGCACAGACTGCCACTCACAGTGTTCACTGCCTCCCAGCTGGTACCATGGGAACCAACATCTTTTCCCTTCTAGAGATGCTCTCTTAGCCTTTTATCCGTTTCAAAGCAGCAGACGAAAGTGAGGCTGGCCAGGGCTTCATCTAGTTTGGCCATTCTTAGGTCACAGCAGCTCCAAGGATTTGGGGACTTTAGGGAGTGGATAATTCCAAGAGACAGAAAAGGATGCTATGCCTATAAGCTCCCTTGCGGTGCACATCAACCACCACCCTTCCGCCCAGGAGGGAGGCTGAAAGCTCTGCCGTCAGCCCCTGTGATCCTCCCTATGGCTTTCCCAGTCTGGTTGGCTGTGCTTTGGCAGGTATCAGATTTCCCCACCTGGATCACAGACATTCTTGCAATGATAGTACTTGAAGTCCCTCTTAGGAATTTAGTAGGGAAGGAAACGCTCAGGTATGGACCACCTGCTGTGTGTGTTTATGAATAAAAGCTCAATTATTATAACATTCACAGATGAGGTGACCAAGGTGCAGAGGTGAGAGGCTTGATCCTGGCATACCCAGGAAATGGAGGGAATTCCAGTGTGACTTGTCCTCATGATCCACCCCCACCCCCAATCTCTGGAGAGACATCTTGTGAAATTGCACTCCAATCACTTGATTAAATCTCCCTGGAAACCACCCTAGACTTTTATGATCCAAGGCAAAATGACAAATGACTAAACAGGAATAGAAATCATGCTTTAATCATCTCCAAGGCCATAAGATGCACATAAATGACTTTCCAGGGGGAGTAACAGTGCTTTGGGAGGGCAGTCTGAATTCCGGCTGAATAATATCAATAACAATAACAATAAAACAGAGAAAGCAGGGACCATGTGGAGAAGGCTGGTGAGGGCTTTGACACAGTCAAAAGTTCACATTCAATGAGGGACATTAATATTTCACATCAAATTCCTTTATTAGCCTAGACACCCGAAGGTCATTTGGAGAGATTTTTTTAGGTCACCAGCTTGACTGTCTTTATCTGAGAAGAGGCACTGGGGGATGAGATGGAAGGTGAGATGGAAGGTATCTTCCAGGTAGCCAGATAGGATGACTGGCTAGGGGAGGCTTGATAATAATTAGCAAGCTCATTACCGCCTGCCGTTTCAGAACTGCTGGTCAATCCAGATTCATATGATGTTCATTTGCTTCTTGTCAACTGAAAGACTGGTGTGTTGAGAATTCCCCGACAACACACCTAACATGATGACATCAGTGTGTGTGTGTGTGTGTGTGTGTGTGTGTGTGTGTGTGTGTAAATACCTAATTGAGTGCTGCTCAGGACCGGGCTGTGTCTTACTTTGAACGGTGTGTAGAAGGGATTAATCAGCTGAACAGTATATACTGGGGCCCTTCTGGACGCAGAGCATTGAACATGGCTACGGAGGCAGTCAGGAAGCTCAGCATGAGTTCTTTTAACTTTTTCTGAGAAAATATAAAGTACTCTTTAACAGTGATACCTCTGCAAGTGTTAGATTGGTAAGATATACACACACATGTTTGTGTGATTTTGCTCATGGTAGGATATATGCATTCTTGAAATATTTGTTGAGAGCTTACAGTGAGGCAGGAAAACAGGGAAGGATGACTGGAAGATGGTTACTAACGATGAGTAAGAGGAGGACGCATCAATAGGGGATGAGGTGAGGAAAAAGAGGAGGTATTCAAAGAGTGGATAGGGAAAAGGATTTTTTCCACAGAATTATCTTTGGCAGAGAATTATTTATTTGGTGTTAAACCATAAACTCTGTAATCAAGCACACATAGATTCAAACCTGTTTTGCTATTTCCTAATTTGTCCTGAGGTCTCTTGTTTAATCTCTTTGTGCCCTGTTTTTTCTCATCTATAAGTGGGCATGGTAGAATTCCCATGTAATAATGTTCTTTTGAGAAGCTAATGGTAAGTCACATAAGGTTCTTGGCATCATGCCTCACCAATAAAAAGCAGTTTATATACATTATTATGATGATTACGGTTATGATTGATATTAGAATAAACATCATCCTCATCAAATAAGTTTGGAAAACAGTTCTTAAAAAATGTTAAGTTGATTTCTTTACTGTTAGAATTTTCATGGCTTCCAGCGTACCTTATACATCTCTGAGAAAAGGGGGATATAAAGAGCACAGTGCTCTTCTAATATATTAAAACACAGACCTACACTTTGTTTTTTGTTTTTTTGCCTTTGTCTTCTGATACAGCTCACATTTCCATAATACTAGTCTGTAGGCAAAGGGAAAGTTTGGATCAGAAGCTGACGATGTGGGGTTGGGTGTAGAAGACTGAGGGACGGGAAAAAGTTATAAATTCTGAGTAACAAGGAACAGGGAGAGGCAGCTCCTGTGCCTGATTATCTTTCTTTTTTTTTTCAATCTGGAGACAGAAGGTTAGAAGTTGGTAGATTTTTGGACCCTCCGTTTTGGGAAATTTGGAAGACCAAAGAGAGTGGCCCTTGTCCATTGAGATAGTGGAGGCTGGCATTCATTCTAGCTGTGCTTTGGCCTTTACATAGACGGAGAAATCTCAATGCTCTGCACTTGTCATGTTTCCATCCTCTTTCCTTCCACCCATACAAGTAGTCTGGGCTCATATTTCAGTAGCAGAGGGTTTGTGTGTCCCTTCAGTCAGTCAGTCAGTCATTTACTCACTTGTTCATTCTATGTTTTAACACATAGGTCATTCAATGAACTTTTATGGACAACTTACCTTGTGCCAAGTGATACCTTGTGCGTTAGGTCCCAAGGACACAGAAATAAACAATGCACAGTCCTGGCCTTAAGAGGACACAAAGGCTCTGAGGACAGTATATGAATTTTAATCTATCGGGGGAAAATCTTCATAAGCAGCTATTACAGCACAACCTGGCAAATGAAATATGGGTTGAATGCATAGTATCACGTCAAGCATTCACTGATGCTGTTCCTTGCTTGGAAAATCTCCATAATCCTGTTTCTACTCCAGGATCATCTAGTCTTGTCCCCACCATGGAGCCTTCTGACCACTTGGGCTAAGTGGTCTGTGACTTGGGGTCGCAGCAGAATTTGCTTTAGTTGAATTAGCTCTATGAATGTAAAGCTTTGAGGAGCTACTACTTTTGGCTATTTAAGGCTATTCCCATCTTTATTCACTGAAACTATTTGTCATCAGTCCATCTGTTGCCCTACTCCTTTAGGTCTTGGATGTGAACTGTCTTGCGTGTGATTTCATTGCTTTATAAGATTATACACTGGGCAGCAGGTATCACATCTAACTTTATACCCCTCGCAATGCAAAGAGCTTGTAACATGTTGTGACAGTTTTGAAATATGTCCATAAATTCTTTGACCCTCTTCCCTTCAAGAGGTGGAATTTAATTCCCACCCCCGTGCCTTGAGTTTGAGCTGGGCTATGCAACTAGTTTTTATTAAACAGGATAAAGCACAGGTGATGGTGTGTGATCTCAGGGACTAAGTTATTAAGGGCACTGCGGCTTATTGCTTGTTCTGTTTTGGGCCACTCTGTCCGGGAGGAAGCAGCTGCTACATCATGACACTCAAGGCAGCTTCTGGAGAGGTCCACAGGCTTAGAAACTGAGGCCTCTCACCAACCAACAGAACTAATTTTCCAGTCATGTGAGTGGGCCACATTGGAAACAGTTCTTCCAGCCCCATTCAAGCTTTTAGATGACAGCAGCCCAAGCTGATATTGACTGTAAACCCATAAATAATCCTAAGACCACTCAGCTAAGTCATTCATGGATTCTTGACCATGAGAAACTGTTGAGATAATAAATGCTTGTCATTTTTAAGCTACTACATTGGGATAATTTGCTCCATAGCAATAGATTATTAATATTCAATACACACATATACTTGCTCTGTGAAAGAAAGAACTTGTTTGACTATCAGTGACATCCATGTTGCTGAATCCTCTGGATTCTTCCGAGTTTTCATTTTACTTGTAATCACAGCAGCATGGAACACAGGAATTGAATATGTCTTCCTTCTCATCTAAAAATTATTTTAAAATATGTCTGGTATAAAAAAGTTGGGTTTCATGAACCCATTATCCTTCTTAACCACAATCCTTCCTCTGGGGTAATTATGATCTTTCTGCAACTTGCTTTTCTGTGAGTGCAGTGTTATGATGTTTAGATTTATTTATGTTGACCCATGTAACACTGGAACATTCACATTAATTGTTGTCTAGTGTCCGTTATACAACTATGCCATAATTTATTAATAAGTTCCACTTTGGGGGCATTTAGATGGTTTCAACTTTTTCACCTTTGTTAATAGCACTGCATTGCCATTCTTGTAGATGAATTCTTAACTCTCTGTATAAGATTTCTCTAAGGTATGTATTCATCTTTAACCTTCTAGATATCACCAGAATATTCTCCAATTGGTTGTACTAATTTATGCTTCCAGCATCCTCACCAGCATTTTGTATTACAAGGCTTGATTTCTTTTATTTTCTCTTCTTTCCCCCTTTCTTTCCCACCTTCTTTTCTTTGAATTTGAAGTTACAGTTTTTATTTAATCATTTATTTTGTGTCTCTTGGCAACTTACATTTCTTTATTTGTGACTTGTTTATTTATACATTTTACCCATTTTTGTCTTTGGCCATCTGCATCTTTTGGATTGATTGATAAGAATTATTTACATATTCTCTATCCTAATATTTTCTCAAAGGTTAGTTTGATATTTGGTTTTTTAAAATGGTATTATCTTTTACTAAGTGGAAATTTAAAATTTTAAGGTAGATAAATATAAATTCCCTTACAGTTTAGACATTTTGTGTCCTGTTCAAGAAATTATATACTCCTTGGCATGAAAAAATTGTTCTACACTTTTGTATACATAAATTTAACTTCTTCAAATTTTATTACTTTTTTAGGTGTTTTTCCATCTTTATTGAAATATAATTTAAATACAACATCGTATATGTTTAAGTCATAGAGTGTATTGATTTATTATATCACATTTAGATTTTTAATCCATGTGTAATCTTTTGGAATAAGGTGGATGTAGAAGTCTGATTTTTTTTTTAAGTAGATAATTCATTTCTCCAGTAGTGTGTATTGTATAATCCATTTCCCCCAACTTACTCATCATATTTAAGTGTCAAATGGTCATAGGTCTGTTTCTGAATTCTCTATTTTACTCTATTGGTCATTTTTACCTATTACTAGATAACTGCCACACTGATCTAATTGTTATCGATGTCTTATAAATTTTGATATAAATCATGTTTGTCGTATGTATTCTTGACAGTCTCTTTTTACAAACAAGTGTTAGAAAAGTTTCCAATGTTTTGTGAATAGCTTTCTGTGATCTTGATTAGAATTGAATTCAATCTACAGAACAATTTGGGGAGATTGACGTCCCATACATCAGTTATCATCAATTTATTTAGCTCTTTTTAAATGAACTTAAATAGTTCTATAAATTTTTCCTTAAAGATTCTGGAAATCTTATACTAGAAATAGCATCCTGAGTACATTTTAAACTTCCAGTTTCTTATGTAACAATTGTGTAACATCATCATTTATTATTACATCAATGTTTTCCATTTTGATGAGATCTCTTACTATTTCCAAAGAATTATTTGAGATATTCTGAAATTTTCTAGACTTTTTAAAAAAGATTTTATTTATTTATTTGAGAGAGAAAGAGAGTGAGAGAGAGCATGAGAGGGTAGAAGGTCAGAGGGAGAAGCAGACTCCCCACTGAGCTGGGAGCCTGATGTGAGACTCCATCCTGGGACTCTGGGATCATGACCTGAGCTGAAGGCAGCAGTTTAACCAACTAAGCCACCCAGGCACCCTAGATTATCTTATTATCTGGTCAAAGTAGCAGTTTTAGTTCTTCCTTTTTGATCTTTATACTTTTATTTTTTCTTGTTTTATTGCATTGGCTAAGATCTCCTCTGCGGTGCTGAATGGAAGTGAAATATGGTAGCTTTGCCTTATTCCTGATGCATTCCTAATGTTTCACCATGTAGGATGGTACCTTCTGAAGGCTTACAGTAGATATCCTTGATCTGAATCTTATTTCCCTTCAAAAAATTTGACTATATGATTATTTTTGTAATTATTTAATATAATTGTTTAATGACTACCTCTTCAGAATCTAACATAAATTACTAATTTTGTACTTGGCACATGGTAAGCATTAAGTAAATAACTATTGAATAAACAAATGAGCACACCCTCACCTGGTCCCCCCCCCCACCCCCCTGAAGTTCAGGTAAAGTTTTTCCCCAGTCTTATCTCCTGACTTTAGCTATGGTATTTAATTTCATAGTGGGAAAAGGCCTTAGGTATTGTCTCCACTAAACCCCTCCTGTTCCAGATAAGGAATCTGTGAATCAGAGAAGTTAAGTGACTAGCCCAAGGTAGCTCAGATTGAGGCTTTCGGAAAACTTATGTCTTTTCTTGAGATGGCCCCTACCCATATGAACAACCTCATTTTTTGATATTCTGTCACATGTCTTTTTTTTTTTTTTTTTTTTTTTTTTTTTTTTACTATTTCATTTATTTGACCCAGAGAGAGAGAGATCACAAGCAAGCAGAGAGGCAGGCAGAGAGAGAGGAGGAAGCAGGCTCCCTGCTGAAGCAGAGAGCCCGATGTGGGGTTTGATTCCAGGACCCTAAGATCATGACCTGAGCCGAAGGCAGAGGTTTAACCCGCAGAGCCACCCAGGTGCCCCCATCTGACATTTCTATGAACTACTTCAGTGTGCCGTGCTTTATGTCTTCTCTGGGTCTTTATGCTTGCTTTTTCCTCTTTTGGGGACAATCTTCCCTTTACATCCACTCACCTGCTTCCACCCATTTCCTTTTGATTCTTATTGCAAATATCACTTCATCTCAGATATCTGCTATGATGTGCTCACACTCAGTATGCTCATACTCATAAAAAAAACCCTGTACTTCTCCTATCATAATATTTATTATGCTTTAAGCTAATACTTAAAAAATTATCTACCAACACACCAGACTTAAAATTTTTGCACGAATATTGGTCTATAATTCTTTTTGTTGGGACCTTTGTCAGGTTTTGGGATCAAGGGAATGCTGCCCTCATAGAATGAGTTTAGAAGTTTTCTTTCTATTTCTATTTTTTTTAATAGCTTCAGAAGAATGGGTATTAATTCTTCTTTAACTGTTTGGTAGAATTCTGAGAGGCCATCTGGCCCTGCACTCTTGTTGGGAGATTTTTGATTACCACTTCAATTTCTTTGCTGGTTATGGGTCTGCTCAGGTTTTCTCACTCTTTGCAGGCAACATGATACTCTGTAGAAAATCCAAAAGACCTCCATCCCCAATTGCTAAAACTAATAGAGGAATTCAGCAAAGTTGCAAGATATAAAAATCAATACACAAGTCAGTTGCATTTTTATACACTAATAATGAGGTAGAAGAAAGAGAAATCAAGGAATTGATCCCATTTACTATTGCATTTACAATTTATTTCATGTTTTTTTTTTCACTGTAAATGCAATTATAAATGATACCTAGGAATAAACCTAACCAAAGAGGTAAAGGATAGGTACTCTGAAAACTATAGAACACTTATGAAAGAAATTGAGGAAGACAAAAAGAAATGGAAAAGCTTCCATACTCAGCAGTTGAAAGAACAAATATTGTTAAAATTTCTAAGCTACCCAAAGCAATCTAAACATTCAATACAATCCCTTTCAAAATAACATCAGCATTTTTCGTAGAGCAAGAACAAGTAATCCTAAAATTTATATAGAACCAGAAAAGACCCTAAATAGCCAACATAATGTTGAAAAAGGAAACCAAAGCTGGTGGCATCACAATTCCAGACTTCAAGATCTATTACAAAGCTGTAATCATCAAGACAGTATGGTACTGGCACAAAAACAGACACATAGATCAAAGGAAACAGAATAGAGAACCCAGAAATGGACCCTCAACTCTATGGTAAAATAATCTTCAATAAAGCAGGAGAGAACATCCAATGGAAAAAAGAGTCTGCTCAACAAATGGTGTTGGGAAAATTAGATGGCCACATGCAGGAAAATGAGACTTGACTATTTTATTACACCATACACAAAGATAAACTCAAAATAGATGAAAGACTTAAATGTGAGACAGGAATCCATCAAAATCCTAGAGGAGAACAGGCAGCAACCTCTTCAACCTTGGCTGCAACTTCTTGTTAGGCACATCTCCAAAGACAAGAGAAGCAAAAACAAAAATAAACTGTTGAGATGTCATCTAGATAAAAACCTTTTACACAGCAAAGGAAATGGTCAACAAAACTAAAAGGCAGCCTATGAACGTGAGAAGATATTTGCAACTATCTTATCAGATAAAAGGCTAGTATCCAAAATCTAGAAAGAATTTATCAATCTCAACACCCAAAAACCAAAAAATCCAGTCAAGAAATGGGCAGAAGACATGAAGACACAGTTCTCCACAGAAGACATCCAAATGGCCAACAGACACATGAAAAATGTTCCATATCACTCAGCATCAGGGAAATACAAATCAAAACCACAATGAGATACCACCTCTCACTAGTCAGATGGTTAAAATGAACAACTCAGGAAACAGTAGATGTTGGCAAGGATGCAGAGAAAGGGGAACCCTCTTACACTGTTGGTGAGAATGCAAACTGGTGCAGCCACTCTGGAAAAGAGTATGGTGGATCCTAAAAAAGTTAAAAATAGAGCTATCCTATGACCCAGAAATTTTACTGCCAGGTATTTACCCAAGGATACAAACATAGTGATTCAAAGGGGCACATGTACTCCAATGTTTATACCAGCAGTGATCACAATACTGAAAATGGAGAGTCCAGATGTCCATCAACAGATGAATGGATAAAGAAGATGTTGTAAATACACACACACACACACACACACACACACACAACACACACACACACACACACACACACACACAATGGAATATTGCTCAGCCGTCAGAAAGAATGAAATCTTGCCATTTGCAATGACATGGATGGAGCTAGAAGGTATTATGTTAAGTGAAATAAGTCAATCAGAGAAAGACAAATACCATATGATTTCACTCATATGTGGAATTGAAGAAACAAAACAGATGACTGTAGGAAGAAAAAATAAAATAAGATGAAAACTGAGAGGGAGGCAAACCGTAAGAGATGCTGAACTGTAGGAAACAAACTGAGAGTTGCTGGAGGGGCAGGGGTGGGGGAATGGGGTCATTGGGTGATGGGCATTAAGGAGGGCACTTGATGGAATGAGCACTGTGTGTTATATGCAACTGATGAATCACTAAATTCTACGTCTAAAACTCAATTAAAATTTTTTTCTTAAATTTTTGTATGGAAAGTTGCCACAGCAGTATTGCTCAGACTTATTTTTTTAAGACCTAGTCCAGTATTCGGTGCTTAATAAATAGGCTGGCAATGAATATACTTTCAATCAGTAAATTTGTATCTTTTTCCTTATAAGCATAAAATGTCTCTGCTTCCATTAGACTGGTAACTATTCAAAACTCTGGTTGGAGATAAAGGTGGGCCTTGCTTAGTATGGTAAATGTGTTTCTGAAGAAGTAAATTGAATTACTTCTAAATGTTCTAAAAGAGATTGCTATTTAAAGGACCCATTTAGTAGAAGAGCCATTCATTTTCATGAAGCAAAGAATGTGATTATAAAGTAAGCATTGCTTATCCCCCTGCAGCTTCAGGGTTTTGGAGCCTGCAGAGCCTCAGGCATTGAGCGCACCTGCTTGTGGTCGAGGGCTGGGGAGAGTGGCTGTTTTTGCTGGACTTGGGACAAGATTAAACACAAGGCTTGATCAGCAATCCAATTAATATATTCCAAAAAAAATTTATCAGGTAAAATTCTGACCACTCTTAATAGAGACTTTGGATTCCAATCTTTCTTCTTATAGATGCAGAAACTGAGACCACTTACTTTTTTGGCTTGGAAGAAATCTGTACAAATGGGCAGTCCCTAACATTATCATGTTACAGAATGCCAGGCGTGGAAGGGAACTCTGAGATGAACCCGCCCAACCCCTTCATGGTACAGATGTGGAAGCTGAAGATCAGGTGATAAGTAACCTTGCCAAAGCCAAACAATTATTTATTGATGCACTGGACTATAGCACAGACCTTAGGTCTCTTAGTCCAGTGCTCTGTGAACTGATTTTCTATTCGGAAGTTGAGCAAGATTCAGATCCCTTAGAGTATGGGGAGCATCTTAGTTGGGAAGACAAAATCTGAAATCAGAAATGCCTGGATTTCAGTCCAAGCCCCCTAGTTAAATTTCAGTGACCTTAGGGAAATTATCCTATCTCTAAGAGCCTGGTTGACTCATTTGCAAAATAGGGACAGTTCTGGTATTCCCTTATAGGGTAGGTAGATTTCTTGGTGGTACACATAAAAAGCTTGTATGAGGGCCTGGCATACAGCAGAGGCTCAGTGGCAATGATGATGGTGGTGATGGTGGGGACAACGTAGATGAAGAGGATGGTTTTAATGACGATGGGTCCGTCTCCCTTGCTGCTTTCTTCTCCCCTTAGATAAAAAGGAACAAGCCCATTGTTTCTAATCTAAATATTGGCCATGACAAAATATGGCCAAAATGACTCAAGGCGAACACCAAATTAAAACAATTGACTAGAAAGAGATGGTTCTAATTCTTGGTTAGATAGAAATTGACTGCATTTAAGTTTGTTAACAGTTAATGTGCTGCTAACAGCCTCCAACCCAACGGAGCTGATACCTAGCCCCTGTAGTAGAAAAATTATTGAAGAGAGACTCATTTGTTTTCCTTCTCTTTCCTAGTCTCTTCTCACCTCTGCCTGAAAATATAAAGAAACCGGCAGTCACGGAATTAATAAAGAAATAAAAAGCAAAGAAAAGCTTTACTTTAAATCCAGCCCCCAGCAAAGATGAGATCACTCTGTGGGTTCCAGAGTTAAGGATGCTTATGGTCTGACTTCCTGCTCTTCCTCTGTCTGCCAGCTTTGAACAATGTAGGAGGCAGGAGGTGCAGAGGACCTGAGCTCTGCAGCCTCCAGGAGGGCTGATTCTTAAGGAACTTCTGGTTCCTGAGAGAATATATTCTTAAGATCCCTTTGGTTTACTTATATAAAATCCCTGCTCCTGCCTCTCTACATTTTAAAGGAAAAATTACCTCCTTGGCTGTTTCCCCATAAATATCAGCTCACACAACATGGAAAGGAAGGGCCCTATCTTGTATCGTGAGGTTAGATGTGAGCACAGCTATGGTCTTTGGGAAGAGAGCCTCACTAAGTGTTGGAATGATCATTTCTGCCAGCTTTTTGGCTATGATGAATTTCCACCTGGAATCTGAAAAATACTGTGGAACAGTTACTGATTCCTGTGATACTGGCCCATTTAGTAGGAACTCGGGCAAGAAAGACATCCTCTGGGATAAATACCTTGTAGTCACACTGTCAAGGTCAACCTGACTGAATTCAGTGGTACTTATTCTCCAACTTTGACATTACCCTTGCTTGGACCTTGGCATCTTCTTTCATGGTCATGTTGTCCTTGGTTATCCACGGTGACACTGCTGCTTGGATGGAGAACAGCTCCCATTGCTATCTTATAGTCATGGGTACTCTCAGTACTGCTGCTCAGTTGTGGTTGTCTGCCTCTTGGTTCCCCAACATGGCAAGGGAAGCTATGCTCTGTGCCCAGGCCACTCCTTGCTTCTCCTTTAACTCATCCACCATGTTCTTGCCCCTTCTCCTTTCCAGAGCAGCAGAGGAGGCCTTTTTCAGGGGCTCCACTAAACACACAAAGAATGCATCTCAATCTAAAGGAAACAGACAACCGGGTGACCAGCAAACAGTTGGATTTCTTTTTTGAGAGTTGGCAGAACAAACCAGACTTTTTTGCTTGTTTTTTTTTTTTTTTTCGTTTTTGTTTTTCGTTTTTGTTTTTTCCCCCAGGGAGTTTTGATAATTGAAGAGAAAAGTTGTCTGGAGGAAGGGGCTTGGGGCTGGGGGGTAGTCATTTTAAGCCATATGCAACGGATGAGTAAAGAGAACGACAGTTTTGAGCAAAACCAGAGCAGAGCAGACACATGTAGATCGGCAGAGATGATATCAAAGAGAAGCAGGGTGAGAGCTTCCTTTTGTCTGTGAGAGACAGACAGAGTGGCCGTGTTCTCCGGTGCATGCCTGGCCCCCTCCATGCCCAGGACACAAACTACACTCTCAGGCACTCTGCCCTTTCCCTCGCCTCCCCTGCCCTTCCCTCTGCACCTCTCCTCTCCTTTCCAGTTTTTCTCTTGCCTTCCTTTTTCCTTTCTTTCTTTTCCTTCCTCCCTCCCTTCCTCCCTTCCTTCCTTTTTTCCTTCCTTTTATAGAGGTAGGGGGAGAAGGGAAGGGAGAGAGAACATCTTACGCAGGCTCCACTCCCAACATGGAGCCTGACATGGGGCTTGATCTCACAACGCTGAGATCATGACCTGAGCCCAAATTGGGAGTCAGACTCTTAACCGATGGAGCCACCCAGGTGCCCCAATTCCTCCCTCCCTTTATTCTTTCGTTTAGGTTAAGTAGTTTTATTTTCCCTACAATTAATATTTCCAAGCACACATGTCTTGTGCTTCCGTGTGCCATGTACTTGCGTATGGAAGTTCCTTTTGACATTTCTGCCTGTCCTTCATCTCCTGGAAAACCCATATTCATCCTTGCAGACTCTTTCTGCGTGTTAGCACTGCAAAGCGATCCTCATGCAGGGTCAACCATTCCTTGTTCTTGTGTGTATTGTAGCATTATTCTGCATTGCTATTGCCTATGATTTCTGGTCTTCTTCACTTGCTCTCCTGGTTTTCCTCCCCTTAGTTCCCCAACAGGTAAGTGAAGCAATGCTCCATACTCAGGCTACACCTTGCTTCTTCCCACTTACCAAGTATGCTACAAATTGGAAAATCATCCCTGGTCCTCTTCTTGCATATTCTCCAGGGAGGGGATCTGATGGATGACTGTGGATCACCCCTTGTCCATGTATCCTCCCCTGTCCTCAGTCAGCTTCTTGTCCATCTTAGTACAACTGTGCCAGCACTGGGATTTGCAGAGTTCAAGTGTTCCCACAAACTGAATGAATAGTAGGTCTTGTGGGGAAATAAGAAAAACATACTATAAAGTTATCATTCTCTTTACCTTTAAAATTCCATTTGGGGAAAAAATTGTATGCATTAAATAGAAATCTATGTAAAGAGGTAAAGAGAAGTATAAGATAGGGGTGCCTAGGTGGCTCAGTGGGTTAAGCCTCTGCCTTCAGCTCAGGTCATGATCTCAGGGTCCTGGGATCGAGTCCTGCATTGGGCTCTTTGCTCAGCAGGGAGCCTGCTTCCCCCTCTCTCTTTGCGTGCCTCTTTGCCTACTTTTGATCTCTATCCATCAAATAAATAAATAAAAATCTTTAAATAAAAAAGAAGTGTACCATAGATGATATTCATACAAAGAAAACATTGCCATCCTTACAATGATAAAACTTAAAAGAATATTTGCAAGAGAATACAGTGATCTGTATTTGCTATATCTGTGAAACCATTGTAGAAAAGCCACCCACTTCCTAGACCCTTTTTTTCTGGGATTGGCCCCAGTGGTGACTATGTGGCCATATCGGCAGCCTCTAGTGACAAGACCTCAATGGGCTGATGGGGTTGGGGCACTTATCATAAACCAAGTCAATCAAATTTTTCCTCTGAGGATATTTTCGGTTTCCGGGGGAGGAAAAACACCATTGTTCTTTTTGGGCAAAGAGGTAAGAGGTAAGAAATAAGTTTGTCCAGCCACCGTATTTCACCCTTGTTCTACCTCTGTCAAACAGATGAGACTAGTTTAAGAGACTGAAGGTGATCCGATTCAGGGCAAGAGAAGCAGAAATGGGACGTCTATATGCTTCCACTCATTCAGCTGAGACCAGCCGCCGCTCAGCCCTTCATGCATTTAAATGAAGTTCCCAGTCATTTGTGGTTCGTCTTTAACCCAAAGTTTGGTTTCTGTTACTCACCACCAAGCGTCCCAATAATGCAGTTGCTACCTTTGCTGCTGCCCATCTGGACTGATTACACCTGACCTCTTCCCTCATCACTCCCTCTCCCTTTCCCACCAGCCCAAGAACACATTTCATGATGCAAGATAACCACTGTCATTGGTACCACATTGCCTTTTAAGCCACAGATCCTAATAAGCCATTATGCTGTAGAGATCATGGTTTAGACCCTGCCACTAACTGCAGGTGACAGCCTTGGGCACGTCATTTGGCTGACCTGGGCCTCTGTTTTCTCTCTGAAGTGAGGTGTGTGAGTTAGATGCCATCTATATCCAAGTACAACTTTCCAGGATATTACATAAAAGAGTAGTTAAGGGCCAACAAAGGTTCAGAGTCTTCACCAGGGATTACCAGTAGTCAGGCATGATACTCTCCAGGGCTGGGGTTCTGGAAGACATGCAAAGAGGAATCTGGAAGAATTGCTTTTCCAAGCTTTCCAAGTCTCCCTACTGCCCCTCACCTGTTTTGATAGACCCAGTGCTGGATCCCAGGAGAGAACTTTGAAATAAACACAATTTCAGGTAAAAGCATGCTCCCAGAGCAGGGACTGAGGTGGAGGAAACAGGCTCTGGGAATAACATGCCCAGATGAAACAGCCTTTTTCAGCCCAAACTCATGTCTCTGTGCTGCACTGGTTCATCTTATCACCCTGGATCTCTCCACTCGAGTGTCTCCTTCCTACAGTTACCAGGGCGATGCGGCTGACACAAATCCCATTGCCAATTGTTTCTGCTGAAAATTCTTCAGATTGTTTTTGACTCCAAGAAAAGCCTTAAAGTAACCCAGCATTCGAAGCCACAGGGCCCCAGGGCCCCTCTCCCTGCTCTCATTGCTCACCACCAGTGCTCCTTCTGTTTCAGGCTTACAGGTCTTACTGGACAGCCTTCTTCTTAGGAATGAGCAAAGCTGTTCCTCACCTCCGTACCTTTGAACAACCTGCTTCCTTTGCCTGCGCTGCTCCTCCCCCAGCCCCCCTACCTCTCCCCTACCTGCCTGGTAAATGATCATCCATCTTTCACTGCCCTTAAAATAGTACCTTCCTTCTGGAACAATCCCTCACCCTCCCCTCTCTCAAGCATTTAATCTCTGCCTCTGTTTTCACCCTCCCCTGGTTTCTTGTTTTTATATGTTTGCATCTCTGTGTGCTGGCTAGTCTGCCAGCCACGCCACAGCCTGGTTCGTAGCAGCTAGTCAAGATGCTTATTGGTAAATAAATATTTCTGAGCTACGGGGTGAACTTAATTGTCTTCTGATTTATCAGACAAGGAGGAGGTTAAAAATTAGCAAACATATAGTTCCCTAAGGAAATCTTCTACAGAAACATCAGGAAATAACACCAATTTGGCTTTGGGGTCATGGACAAATCTTAGGATGTACATTTTTGTTCTTTGTTTTTTGGGACTTATTGAAGCTGAACTATTTGACTGAATTAGTCATGACTGCACATCACCTGCTAAAAATCAAAAGGCTATGAATACTTTCTGTGTTGTGAGTGCTAGCCCTCTTTCTTACAAGTAGGATTTATGAAAATTTTAAAGGACTGTGGAAGAGTCACACTTAGTGCGTGAGTGATATTCAGGTAACATTTTCAGAAAATCATGGCACTTCCATCAATCACTCTGACACCGAGTTTAATGGCCTCCACTCTCTTCTTGCCACCTTCGTTTCTCATATGTAGATAAAATATGGGATGTAAAAGAATAATAAGATGTTTCCATGGCTGTGAAGAGAGGAATGTGTCTCTTACCTAAAGATGTCAAGTCATTTGATCGCCCCTGCCTCCTCCAGGGCCGGGTGGATCTCCCTTGCTTGCACCCCCAGCTACTGCAGACCTTTCCAGCTGCATATCCACTTGGCAACATCACCATCAGCGCCCACGTTTGCTCACTGTTTTCCTCTTCTGGTGGGTGATAAGGTCCAGGAGAGCAGGGGCCATATTCCCAGGACCTACCACTGAGTCTGCCGTGTGGTCCGCATGGCTTGCTTTTGAAGCAATGGATAAAAGACTGTGATAACATGTGTATGCATGTGTGTGTTGAAGTGTGTGTATGTACATGAAGTGGGAGGTAGGAACATGGCAGTTGGAATGTGTGTGAGTGATATGTGCTTGGGAATTCACATTATCTGCTCCATTCTGGTCCTTTAATGAAAGTCAACAGACTTCTTCTCCCCAACTCTGCCAGCTGATAAAAGCAAGCTGCAAATGCTTGCTAATGTTCTTGGCACGTGTTGTTCAAACTGTCCTTTCTGCAAGAAGAACTCCCCAAGCTTTACTCTCTGTAGTTTATATTATGAAAACAGTAGATTTTTTAAATGGTTTCCCAGTAGGAATGTATAGAATCATCTGGAATATGATTTTTAAAAACTACACGACTACACATCTCTTCCCTGTTCCCCTGGAGACAGAAACAGAAGCTCATAGCCCAGTATGCCCTCTCCTCTTCTCAGCTGAAAATCACAATTCCAGGTAATTGCTTAACCCACTTTTTTTTTTTTAAGATTTTGTTTATTTATTTGATAGAGAGAGACAGATCACAAGTAGACAGAGAGACAGATCACAAGTAGACAGATCACAAGTAGACAGAGAGAGGGGGGGAAGCAGGCTCCCTGCTGAGCAGAGAGCCCGATGTAGGACTCGATCCCAGGACCCTGAGATCATGACCTGAGCCGAAGGCAGAGGCTTAACCCACTGAGCCACCCAGGCGCCCCAATTCCAGGTAATTGCTGAAGGCGGGGATCATGTTGTTTTTGCTCACCATTTTGTCCTCAGTGTTCAGAACTGTGCCTGACACATGGCACATGTGGAGTAAATATTTGCTGGAGGAGTCAATGAATCTCTGCCTGTCCTCTATATACCTGCTTTTATTGGTTTAGTTTGAATTCTTGGATCTGTACCTTAACAGCCCTCCCTGTGTCCCCAGGATTTGACTCTCGGTTTCTTTCTTGCCAGTTTATAGCTCAGTGCTCTTGTCTGACACTCACTCCATCTGTCTGTAAGGTCTCAGAATTGCCCATCATCTTGGGAGAGTACTCCCTGACTCAGCTCACTGATGTCCTGGGACTCTGATCTTCTCCAAAAGGCTATTGTCTAAATCTGGCTGTCCCCATTTTCCCCTCAGGGTGAGCGATCTGGAAAATATTCATGCTGTTGGAGCTGAACAATACACACAAGTGATACCTCCCCAGAGATGTAACCATTTGTCTGATGAACAATTTCCTTTAGTGGCATTTGTAGTCAGGCTATTAGATGTTGAAAGGACACTAGAGAGGAAGGCCCAGGACTCACATCCTAGTCTAAAATCTTCTCCTTGGTCAGTGTATTAGCGAGGGTTCTCCAGAGAAATAGAATCCCTAAGAAGTGTGTATATGCAGAAAGAGATTCTTTTAAGGAATTGGCTCATGCTGGTATGGCAGCTGAGTTTAAAATCTGAAAGGAAGGCCAGCCAGCAGACTGAAAACCAGGGATGAACTGATGCAGTTCGAGTCCAAAGGCCATCTCCTGCAGGATTCACTTGTGCTCGAGAGAGGTCACTCTTTTGTTTGAGTGTATCTTCAACTCATTAGATGAGACCCACCCACAATATGATGACAAACTGCTTTCTCAAAGTTCACAGATTTACATGCTAATCTCATCTAAGACCACCCTCATAGAAACATCCAGAATACTGTTTGGCCACATATCTAAACTTGTGGTCCAGCCAAGATGACACATAAAATTAATCATCCCAGGCAGTTTCCAGGTAACCCTGGGTCTCTATTCCTTCATTGAAAAATAAGAAAGTGAGATTTGATGTCTGCCAACTGAAATAATGAATTCCTTGTTTAGGAAAAAGACTAACAAAACAGAGTCCAGAATTCAGGGACAACGGATGTTCAAACACTTCTACTTCTTTTGATGTCTGACATCTAACATAGTACCTGGTACCTGGCTAGGAATGCTAATGGTTTGAGGATGGGACCAGAAGGCCTGACTTTGAAAGGAGCCCACTCATACTTTTTGCTAAATGTCAGTGGGTGGCATCCTAATTTTAAGTTTAGACATGTTACAATCTTTATGTTACCATTATAATTTTTGCTCTTTATTTTGCTCATTGATTTTCACATGATTTAATTGGCCTTTTGGGCATTTATATCGATTTGACGTTCTGTACCCAAATCAGTAATGGTTTTTCTGGACCAGTTGACTACAGATCACCCCCTTGAGGCCATCACCTTTTGGTCAGCCCTGCTGCATTTGAGAGGACATTTTCTTCTTTCCTTTAGTACTTAGCATTTTTGTAGAAAGTACAGCATGTGGCAAATTGCAGAGGCTGTGTGGTGTCTATTAAAATACAGATTTTGTACTGGGAATATAAATTGGTACAGCCACTATGAGAAACGGTATGGAGATTCCTTAAGAAATGAAAAATAGAACTGCCATATAACCCAGCAATTCTACTTTTGGACATTTATCCAAGGAAGACAAAAACACTAGGGGCACCTGGGTGGCTTCATCAGTTAAGTGTCTGCCTTCAGCTCAGGTCACGATCCCAGGGTCCTGGGATCGAGTCCAGCATCAGGCCCCCTGCCCAGTGGGGAGTCTGCTTCTCCCTGCCCTCCTGCTCCCCTTCTGCTCCTCTCTCCACTCATGTTCTCTCTCTTTCTCTCTCTCAAATAAATAAATAAAATCTTTAAAAAAGGGAAGAGAAAAACATTAATTTGAAGAAATACATGGAGCATTATTCATAGTAGCCAAATTAGGGAAGCAACCTAAGTGTCTATTGATAGGTGAAGGGATTTAAAAAAAAAAGAGCTGGGATATATATACAATGGGATATTACTCAGCCATCAGAAAGAATGAAATCTTGCCCTTTGAGACAACATGGATGGAGCCTGAGGGTATTATGCTAAATGAAATAGGTCCAACAAAGACAAATACCATATGGTTTTACTTCTAAGGGAATCTAAAAAAAAACCAAACCAAACAAACAAACCAAAACAGAAACAGACTCATAGATACAAGAAGCAAACCAGGTGGTGGGTATTAGGGAGGGCACGGATTGCATGGAGCACTGGGTGTGGTGAAAAAGCAATGAATACTGTTACGCTGAAAAGAAATAAAAAATTAAAAAAAAAAAAAGAAGCAAACTGCTGGCTGCCAAAGTGGGGGGGGGGGTGATTTTGGGGATGGAGGAAATAGGTGAGAGAGATTAAGAGGTACAATTTTTCAGTTATAAAATAAAATAAGTCAGGGGGATGTAATGTACAGCATAGGGAATATAGTCAATAATATGCCAATAACTTTGTATGGTAACAGATGGCAACTAGACCTGTGGTGGGGATCGTTTGTAATGTGTAGAAATATTGCATCTCTGAGGCACCTGGGTGGCTTAGCTGGTTAGGCATCCGACTCTTGGTTTCAGCTCAGGACATGATCTCGGAGTCCTGGGATCCAGCCCCACGTCGGGCTCCCCACTCATCAGGAGTCTGCTTGTCTCCTTCTCTCTCTGCCACCCCCCTCCAAATAAATAACTATATCTTTAATAAAATAAAAAAAAGAAATATTGATCTCTATGATTGGTGCCTGAAATTAATAGGTTATTATATGTCAATTATACTTTAATTAAAATAAAATATATAGACCTTGTGACTTTCCAAGGAAAGAAAGATGACCCATGATAAATAAAAGGGAGTGTGTATCCAGCATTCAGAAAAGGCTGGAAGGGGACGTTGAAATGTAAATACCAATATCCTGTTGAATATTTGCACAGCCCTTAATAGTGAGGCAAAGTCACAGGGCAGGCTTACAGATCCAAATACCTAGAGGATAGGGAGAGACTGCTGGCTGAGCAGGGTCTTTGGCAAACTGTAACCACCAGCTAAATCAACTGAACTCCCTTTTTACCAGGTAGGAGTAGGAGCCCAGTGCTGCTGGTGTTTTCACAGCAGCTGAAATCTGGGATTCAGTGTAAAATATAATTTTTAAGGGCTGGCAATTCACTCAAATTGAATGTGAAAATCAGCCTCCCATGTCTGCGGGCCAGGCTCCAGCCTGCCAGTGGCTGGTTTATGGCCTTCTTCTGCCTCACTCGTTACAAAACTGGAATGATACACTGGTCTATTATAAGCAAATACTCAGAAGATGTTTTTTTTCCTGTGGGGTATATAGAACAGGGTGCATACTTAGAATTCTGAGACTGCCTGTGTTTTAGCAGAAGTAGGGAGACAAGACTGATCCTGTAGCTGGTGAAGCTGAGGCCTCGGGCCCTCCACGGCAAGGTCCCTTTCAAGGCGCTGGGAGAGCCCTGGCTGTGTGATGATATGGTCATATGTTTTCGTGGAATTTTAAAAAAGTAAGATAGTCGGGGCACCTGGTGGCTCAGTGGGTTAAGCCTCTGCCTTCGGCTCAGGTTATGATCTCAGGGTCTTGGGATCGAGCCCTGCATCGGGCTCTCTGCTCAGCAGGGAGCCTGCTCCCCCCCAGCCTCCCCCCGCCCCCATCTCTCTCTCTGCCTATTACGTGATCTCTGTCTGTCAAATAAATAAATAAAATCTTAAAAAAAAAAAAGTAAGATAGTCTAGCTACAATGCTTTAGGACTATGGTCTGTATCCACTCTGTTTTCTCTTTTTCACACCTCTCCCAGTGCCCAGTGGTGGTATAGTGACTGGCGGTGTATTTTGGAGATCCAGCTAGCAAGAATTCTCAATCTTGGCAATCTTGACACTTTGGGCTGGATAATTCTTTGCTGCTCAGGCTATCTATCCTATACCTTGAAGGATGTTTGTGGCATTCTGGCCTCCCATGCTAGTAGCAACGCATAAACCTCCCACCTCCACCCCCACTGTTGTTCCTTCCCTCGGGAGGGAAAATTGAACCCACATCCATTGAGAACCAGTGAACTAATGGGAGTTTAATTTGTGGATACATTTAGCTTGCGTTGTAATATAATCATGCGTCTCAAGGTCCCATTGGTGTCTGAGTTTACATTATTGCTAACAGTTCCTACATGGGTGTGAATGCCACAGATGCTCCTACTGCTCTTAGTTCCAACTCACCCAGCCTCATGACAGCAAGGTGTGGGACCAGGATGACAGATCCCTGCATGCAGGCACATAGAGACACGCACGGGATGGAGTAGAAAAAGTTAGAAATGATGGAGTCCAAAGCCAGTCTATGGAAATTTCGTCCGAATCTTTCCAGTCATGTATGAAAGAAACTTGGTAGAGACTTCCTCAATTCTGATAGCAATCCTAAAAATATATGTGACTTTACCAATGATGTATTATTGGCTTTGAAAGAAAATTATCTAGCTTATAGGTAATAAAAAATAAGTTCCAAACAACCATGCTAGAGGAAAGACTGAATTATTTTTCTTTTCACCTATTGAAAATCTTACAAAGTTGTTGTCTTATGTAGAAGTAATCAAAGAGTCTATGCTAAAACTACAGCTAAAAATATAGAAAACATGTTGCAGAGGAATTTCAGGTAGTTAACAGTATTATTTTTCTGAGTCTTATGTTTGTAGTATTTGTCAGTGTTCTAAAATGTTTATTTTCCTGTGATTTATTCTTCGTTCTAAATAAATACTTATTTAGTACCCAGTTTTACATTCATAGTTTTATAGATAAAAGAAAGCACACCCCCCCCCCCATTATATAAACTTCAGGCCCCTTAAAAAAGTGAGATTGGGATTTTAGATATTAAACTGTGATAGAAAGCCCGAGAGTGTTTACACAAGTCATTTCTGAAGAGCCCTGCTGTTGTGCCATGAGCCTGCCACCTCCCTTCTCTGCCCTCCTCCCAGTCACCACGGTAAGGGAAAGAGGATATTCTGCCTTTTAAATCAAAGGAAAAGTGCCTCTACAGGACCACGAAGAAAGTTTGCTATTTAGGTCCTGCAACTGGAGTGACAGTGGGGCTAGTACCTGACTCTTGGCCAGAAAACTAAAAGAGAGAACCCGTTCTGGTTAGCTGTCCAGACCACTGCAGCCCAGGAGAGGTGACTACACTGGGCCTCCTACACTCACAGAGTTTATTAGGGGCAAAAATACCAGGAGTGTTTCCCATGAACCAGTACGAAATCACATGCAGCTTTCTTAAATCCTGACCAGGAGGGTACTCAAAGGCATGATGAGGCTCCAGAGAGGCCATGGGGTCTATTGAAGAATCAGGGGCTGAGGGGTAGCCTCTGGCCAAAAAAAAAAAAAAAATGTGTAATGCATCACAGGAAGTCCTACCAAATGCTCTCAGGGGATATCTCTGAAGAACCCATAGGGATGCCAATAAGACACAGTGCCAACCTTCGAATACCAGTCAGACTCAGATGTGTGAAAGATGAAGTTAAAATGGTACCAGTCAAATGAGAAGTTTCCTATTCTCCTTGCGTCTCCTCCTTCTCCTCCCTCTCTTCAAAATCAAGGTTAGCATCAGTTGGGAAGGAGGTAAAGAAGAAAGAGAGAGGAGGACACACTGCTTTGCACACCAAAGACTGCTAATCTTCCGAGTTAACATAGCAAGATGGATCACTTAAGCTTAGAGAGGGCTGCTTCCATGGTTGACTGTTAACTGGGAACTTGGATTTGGGGAAGGTTTCTATTCTTCCAACTGATCAGAATAGTTCAAATTGCCTAAACTGGTTATGCAAACAATATGTTTTATGCTGAACTCCTGCCATCCTTCTGGGCATCTGGAATTTTGGTACATGCTACGCAAGGGCACCTATGTGATAAGTATCCAGCAAAAACCCTGGGTCCTGTGTCTCTAATGAGTTCTTTTGCTTGGCAGCCTTTCACACATATTGTTATGGTGCGTTGCTAAGGGAGTTAAGCACATCCCTTGTGACTCCACTGAGAAAGGACTGTAGAAGCCTGAAGCTGATTTCCCCCAGACTTTGTTCCATGTGGATTTTGCCCTTTGATTTTGCTTTGTATCCTTTCAACATGATAAATCAGACCCATGAGAACACTCTATGTGAGACCTGTAAGTCCTCCTAGGAAATCACCACACCAGAGGTGGTCTTAGGACTTCCCAACACAAGGCCTTGATGTGGAGATAGAAAATGTCCTCTTGGGTGAAGCTCAAAACTCTGGTTATTACACAGACTAGACACTTTGAATGATTAAACTAGCATTGCATTTTTGGCTTAAAGTGGGAAGAAGTGCCATGAGGCCAGTCAAGTTTTCATGCAATGATAGGACAACCAACCCTATTAAGAAATCTAAAGGGATAATGGAAAACAAAAATAAAATTGCATTCTGATTCTATCTGATGAAGCAGGCTAATTCAACACGTTGATGTCCTACGTGTTAGTCCATTGAATTTTCACTAACTAACAGAAACAGAAAGAGCTTTACAAACAAGGAAACCAAAGTAGACAAGAGTTAAAAAGACTTCCCCAAGCTCACTGGTCAATGAGGGAATGAGCCAGGTATTGTGGTTAGGTTCTCTGCTTCTGAGGTTTGAGTTTTTTCTACTTTGCCACATTGACTTTGTTGCTTAATGGAGAGTGATGGGATCAACCAAAAATCTATAGTTCCACCTTCTAAAAATAAAAATGACTTCACTGCTCTATAGACTTTGTCCATATTCATTAAGCATGTGTCATTTGAGATATATATCTTATCTGGGGGCTTAGTATGGATCAGGTCATCTCCCCCACTTGAACTAAGGACCTTGGAGCAAGCTGGTTCATAATGGAATAGAGCCTACTCCCTTGATCTTATACACCCAGAAAAGCACTTAGTAGTAACCTGTGTGTGTTTGTGTTTATGCACACACGTAGTGGGGGACAATTCTGTCCCCCCAGAATGAATAACATACTGAATGTGTCACATCTGCTGTAATGCTGATCAATAGAAAAGAGATCCAGTCTTTCCTTAATGCCGTCAGTTATGGCCTCAACTAGGTAAATTCAAGAGCAAAATCCAAACCAAACCATGTATTCAACCACCGAGCTCTCTTTTGTCAAACACTAAGCTAGATATGAGAGATGCAATAATGAACATAACGTAGCAGTTGGCCTGAGGAAGTTCAGAGGCTAGTAGGGAAGATAGACAAGGACATCAGGGAGGAGTTTCAGTGGGATGCAGCGCAGTAGAGTCAGGAGGCCAGGCTGTTTGCTTTGGATCATATCCTAGCTCTTCTGTTTTCTAGCTTTGTGACCTTGGGCAAGTCGCTTTTGTCTCGGCCTTAAGTTTATCATCTGTTATCAACTAGCACCAGCTACATGTGAGGCTGTTCAACTCTATGGAAGGTTCTAGATTATAATTGCGATGAGATCATGTCTTTGCTCTTGGAAAGTTCCCTTTCTATTGGGGGAGATGCACAAGTAACTAGGCAGCTATCAAAATCCAGAAGTGCTCCCATGGGGACAGGTAAGGATAGTGCAGGCCCACATTATTACTCAAACGTAAAGACTGCTGTTTGGTGACTAATAGGTCCCATTCAGAAAGAGGGACCAGACAACCTAAATTACATTCAAAGGAAGTCAGCAGTGGGCATTCGAGAATTGGGTCATAATTAGATGTGCTTTGTTCTTTTGAAGCACTAACAATGCCTCGTTTATAATTAGGTGAAGAATAACTACCACTGTATTTTAAAAGAATGATGCTCTTTCTGTCCAGATCTCAGATTGTGCTGCTAACAGAAAGGTATCTAATTTCTTTATTGGCTTGGATTTTAAAATCATTAGTGATCATTAAATATTTATAGTTTATTTTAATGCATGTTAATTTTTAAATTATATTTAATGATTAAACACTTTTACAAATCAAATACTTTTTCAATAATTTAAAAATTGAACCAAACTGGCCTTATTTCAGATAAATCACATCATCTTAAAGGAAATCTTTAGGGTCATGTGATCCTAACATAGCTGTTACTCACCTCTAGTGGCATTTTACCTTAATTTTATCTTAATTTGGTATTTTAGAAACTAGAAATATAAATTTCACTGGCAAAATAAAAACATGTGTCCATCTGTACAGTGTGTTCTATATGGTCATTCTTTTACATATTTGATTTCTTTAATGGACAGGCCACATTGAATTTTAAAAGAATATCACATGACAAGAAAATAGGACATTTAATCATCTTTTTTTTTAAATTTTTTAATTTATTTTTGGGGTGCGTGGGGGGCTCTGTTGGTTAAGGACTGCCTTTGTCTCAGGTCATAATCCTGGAGTCTCGGGATCAAGTCCTGGGATCAAGTCTCAGCTCAGTGGGGAGTCTCCTTCTCCCTCTGACTCTCCTCCCTCCCATGCACTCTCTCTCATTCTCTCTCTCTCAAATAAATAAATAAAATCTTAAAAAAAAAAGATTTTATTTTTTCTTTTTAGAGAGAACAGGATAGCGGGAGGGGCATAGGGAGCAGGAGAGAGAAAATCTCACACTGCACTCAGAGCCCCATGTGGGGCTCAGTCTTACAACCTTGAGATCATGACCTGAGTCAAAATCAAGAGTTGATTGCTTAACCTATTGAGTTACCCAGACACCCCTAATCATACCTTTCTTAATGTCAGACCATTTACATTAAGTCTTCTTTCCTTACACTGGCTATGGCCCCACATCCTTACCCCTTTTTTTAACACCCTTTTGGAATACTGAGTCTTAAGCATTTTTAAGTTCCTCTCAATTTTTAAACCAGCACAATTTTTAAACCTCTACCACAAAATGATAACAGCCTTTTATTTTGTCTTCTAGGGCTTGGCTCACCTGCTATGTAAATGTATCCACCTCATTGCCATCTCTCATATGTGAATCTGCATAAGACCCCTTGTGTGCCAAGATGAGAATCTATAGAATTTTAATGTTTTGCATTTGGGAATTTTCAAGTGCCTTGTTATCTGTTATATGTTGGGGTGTGTGTGTGTGTGTGAATCTCATTTTAATTACTTTAACATGTGATGCACCCTCCTTGTCAATACAAACTCTAAATTAGTTAGCCTTTGAAAGACTAATCGGAAGCCCACAGATTATCAGTGTTGTTAGAAGGATTCAGCTTTATCAGTGATTAACACCAGAGAATTTTTTAATTAGTATAATGAATGTTAGACATGATTTTTAGATTGATCAAATGACTGGGTTCAAGATGCGTAGGTTGGCCAGATGGGTTTTAAGGCCTTCTGCCTTTGCATGAACATGCTATAAAAATCTATAGATAAAATCAGTCTATTTCAAAATAAAGC
This sequence comes from Martes martes, assembly GCF_963455335.1. Lineage (NCBI taxonomy): Eukaryota > Metazoa > Chordata > Mammalia > Carnivora > Mustelidae > Martes > Martes martes. The sequence goes on along the minus strand of NC_137891.1, from coordinate 14,201,842 downwards.
CTTGGCCTTGGGACTCCATCCAGGTCTGTGTATAGCTCCTTATTCAGGATAAGGAACTGCAACTAGACTGTTGTGAACTTGTCTTAAAGAAAACTTTTTATCGAATGCATTTGTCAAAGTATATAAAGAACAGAGAGCAAGATTTTATCAAGTTTGCACAATTTGTTGTTATTTTGTTACTCCTTTACTATAAACATCTGAACACCTGACCAAATTTACTCAGAGACTAGGTTTTGAGGAGACCAGCCTGTTGGTGGAAAGACTGTCAAGGAGGAGATGCATCCCACGCCCCAAACTCCAGTCATGGGATCCACTAATATCTAACAACAATAACAAAAAACCATATTGTTAATTGTCAGCAACCACATTATCTAATGCCAGTGAAAGTATCCCCTTCATGCTCAATGAGTATTTCAAAGAAATTAAAAAATTGCAGAAGTTTAAGTATGTGACAACAATCACAAACATTTTCCAAGAAATAAGTAAAACAATAAATTATATGATTTGTGCTAAAATGAGCTGTGAATTTTCTAAAATTTACTAACAGCTTATATCCAAGTAGAAACTACCATAAAAATGAATTATGTCCCAAAAATGTAATTGTGAGTGGGTCATTAGAAGCTTGTCATCAGTACCTGTATAAATATTATTGTGAATGGTGGTTAAGGAATTTATTTAGACCATAAAACTGCCTAAGCATAATGTAACATAAATACTGTAGCTTCAAAGACAAATAGTATTTAAAAATCAGTAAATTATTGCTGCAATTGAATAATCCCCAAATATGTAAGTCTTGATGAAGTACTATAATTTCATCTATTGAAGAATGAACTTAGAAAAATACAGGGGATGGGATTTCTGAAGGGGAATTCGGGGCATATTTATAGGTTTCAGATGTGGAGGACACTTAAAAATTTTATTTCTTTTACTCCATAAATTAGAGATTTCCTCTTCTTTGCTAGAACTCCTTTTATAGAAAGACCAAGAAGTGAAGGTTGTTTGAGTGTTCAGAAAAGTAAGAAGGTGGGAAATGAGATAGATGTTCCTGAAATAATTGAATAAATTATGGAGAAGAGAGGAGAGAATAAAATCAGCGGCAGGAAATGCATATAGTTTTAGAATTTAAAAAAAAAATGACCTGGGTGGTATTAACTGATGAGGGGTGAAAAGTGGTAGGGAACAAAGGAATAGTGTGGCTTGGGTGACTTACCAGAAGGGGGAAGGAGAGAGGAGGCTGTGACAAAAGAAAAGCTTTGTAGGGAATAGATTTCCGCACTCCTCACCACGGGCACAGTTAGCTGAAGACGCAGTGACATCTGAGTCCTCGAGCTGTGGGTGGTAGCATGCTGTGGTCCTCGCCCCTCAGCATCCATTCCTATTGCTTGGGTTTGTAAGCCAGAGACTCTAGCATCCAGAGCATGCCTTGTTCTCTACTTTGAAAATAACAATTTGAAAGCTGGAGTCTTAACTTTCAAGCTTACCACTTAAAATCGGTTTTAACTGTGACATAATTTATAGTTAAATACAGTCAGATTTTAACTCTGTTCCTAAGATAGCCACTAAGCAATGCAAAACAAAACAACAGAACTCTGTAGTTACATGACTAACTTAAATTAGGGTTAGTCCTTGTTTCCGAAACTAGTATCTTAAGATTAGAAGGGAATAAAGTGATTGAGTAAATACTCTGTGACAGACAGTGTGCTAGGGAGAATGTAAATGTTGTGTCCTTCGCTTAAAGTTCTATGAAGAAAATGTTGTTTTTCCTCTGTTATATAAACAATGAAAACCAAGGTCAGATTCATCATGTAAAACACAGAAAGTCCAAGTGAATGGTAGTGCTGGGACCCAAACTCAGGCTCTGTGCCTTTATGCCATGCTGATCCTCAATGGATTAAATTATTTTCTTAATCACCTACCAGACTTCACATCCAAAGGAGGAAAAGATTTATCCAACTTAACTTCAGAAGACATGATTATCAGTCACTTTTTGGACTTGGCAAGTTGAATTGTGAGTGGGTGGCAATGGTTGATTGCTCTGTCATTGTTGCCAAATACCAGAGCTAGACAAAAGTTCCATTCTGAATGACCCAGTGTCCTAGAGATAAAGGATGACCCTACCATAAATAAGGCTGGGAGCGGGTTCTGTGCCTGATGACCAGTGAGGCCAGTGGTTGTTGATGTCAAAGGTTCACTAGCACACCAATAGTTCTGAGTGTTTGTTTTTTTTTTTTTTTCCTGAAAGAAAGTGCTAAAATCCAAATCAAATGGCCCAGTGCATTTCATATTTGTATCTGTCTAGTTTTTACTTGAGCACCGACAAAATCTTTTCACACATACTGATGGAAACCAGTTTTGATTTTCTATTTATCTCTGGGTTTGTGTTCTGGAAAAAAAAAATCGGGTTCATTCTCTATTATCAGGGTAGTGATTATAGGAAATCAAATCCGAAAGTTAATAATAGCAATTCATTGCTACAAGTACATATTGAATGGTGCTCATTCTCTCAGCAAAGATGTATTAAGCATCTATTCTATGCAAATCCCCCTGAGGATATAAATATGAATAAGACATGGTCCCTGCCTTTGAGAATTCCAGACTTTAGAAAAGGAGATGAAGAAATTCCCACAAATAGCTCTAATAGTGAGTGGAAATGAAATCAGCATTATAAAAGAAGTACAAATAAAATGTTGATGTGTGTGGCATAAAAAGCAGTGCCTGGGCTGTGAGGTCTAAAATATCGGGGCTAGAACACTGCCTTGGCCATTTATTGTGGCACAGGGTACATAATCCTGCTGAATCTCAATTTCCTATTTCTGGAATAGTTCCAATAACACTTATCTCATTGTCTAAGGGTTAAAGGGCGTAATGTATGTAAATTGCTTACACAGAACTAAGCAGAAAATGCCATTATAAAGGATATAAAGGTTATTTCAATCTAAGATCTGAGGAAAAGTTTCATGAAAAGAGTAACACTTAGAGTCTTAGAAGCTGGATGGAAGGAACGACATGGTCTAAAAAGCTGGGATGGAAGGGCATGTGGTGCATTCGGAGAACAATGTATCGCTCAGTTTAGCAGGAGTGGTAGTATGTTGATGGCCAACTGGGAACCGTGGAAGCAAATGGTAAAGAGGGGACTAGATTGGGAATTGGAATTAATTTGGGTGTTGGACTAAAGGGTTTTATTATTTTTTTCAAAGATTTATTTTTTTTAGAGGGACAGAGAGAGAGAGAGAGGGAAAGAACATGAGTTGGGGGAGGGGCAGAGGGAGAGAATCTGAAGCAGACTATGCTGAGTATGGAGCCCAACATGGGACTCCATCCCAAGACCCAGGAGTCTGTCTAGATAGATGTCTGTCTAGATGACCTGAGCTGAAACCAAGTCAGACACTCAAATGACTGAGCCACCCAGGTGCCCTAGACTAAAGGACTTTAGATCAGGGTGTCAGAGAATCACAACCCACAGGTCAAATCTGGTCTTCCACCTGTTTTAGTATGGCCTATGACCTAAGAAGGGTTTTTACATTTTTCAAGGGTTGGAGAAAATAAATCAAAAGAATAGTATGAGCACTACACCAAAATCAGATTTCAGCATCCGTAAAATTTATTTGGACATAGTCAAGTCCATTTGTCTACACCTGGTCTATGGCTGCTTCTGCACTACAGCAGAAGGCAGAGAAGAGTAGTAACAGAGATCATCTGGCCCCCAAAGCAGAGGGTATTTATTATATGGCCCTTTATGGAGAAAGTTTGATGACCTCTGGTTGAGCATGACTTCTATAGGTAAAGAGAATTCAATGAAGGTTTTTGAATATGGAGGTAATGAGCAGAGAGATGTTTGAAAAATTAATTTTTCAGCTGAATTTGAGAAAAGAAGGGTAAGAGTCCATGATACTTCTGATGAAGGCAATAAGGGCTGGCCAGGAATGGGGGCAGTGGGGATACAGAGGACGGCAGAATATTGGAGAATCATCGAAGGCAAGTGTTCACCTGATGATTTCCTATTTCTAGGTGTTTCATTTGGCATTTCAGTTCATTTATAAAGACTATACTAAGATTTTTCATTCACGAAGACTTACTGTTCATCTACTCAGAAGAAGTGGGAAGGCATGCTGTTTACCCAGGAAGACAGAGGACCCTAATGAATTTATTAGCCCAGCTGAAAGTATTAGATATATGGTAATGACCTCAAACAGAGGGAGAGATTGGGAAATGGTCCAAAAGTTGGATTGCCTGGCTTATTTCCTTCTGCATAGCATCCTGAAACTGGTCTTCTAAGCAGTCTTGCTGTCCTAGGCTGCCACTATCCATCTTTTCCCCCAAAGGGACAAAAACTCTTTGTGAAAAGAGGGTATTTATTTCTATGACTCTGGTATAGCCCTAGATGAAGTGGAATATTTTGGGATCTAGGTCTCAACTAAAAAGATTCCAGCACCTAGCCAGCTCATGTCTGTCCCAGTGTTAAATATTTTAGAGACACCAGACACTGGGGCAGCATTATTTACAGATCATTATCAGTAGCAGCCAGGAGAAATTAGAGAAGACTTATGAGGCCGTTTTGTTTATGACTAGTCATTAAAAAAATTAGAAATGCCTAAAGGCTTTCTATTCTTTTTGCAATTTTTAAATACAACAGTGTTGCTTTACCGTGAATAAATAGCAATAAAAATAAAATGGACCAAATGGCACATGAATATTTATTGTGCAGATATTATATATTTATAACACAGTTGACTCTCATTTCTACTGGCATGGCGTTCATATGCCTTGGATAGTCTATGACCTTCTGGATTTCAAACATTGTATTCAGTTGTCTTGATACGTTTACTCTTCTTGAGAAGTTCACCTGACATTTTTTGTTGGGTAAATATGGTTGTCATGCCTCTCTAGTTGTCGAAATTGAGTTGTTGGGTTTAACAAGAGTAGCTTGGTAATATGTTTTTCTAAGTTGCAGAAATTGATCTGTGGTTCTATAACATATTTAATCGGTTCAAGGCTGGCCCTGCAACTTGCCAAACACTTGTCTTTGGGCAAATGCCATGGACCCAGTAGTTGTCTATCCGGTCTCTTCTCCCTTTTTCCCTTGTAAGTTCCCTATTTTTTCCCCACATACACCTTGCATATTCGTGATTCAGAGGCAGGTGATCCCATTCCCAGCTCTAGAAATGGTCCTTATTAGTTTAAGCATTCCAGTGCATGAAATCCATTAGCAACAGCTATTGATTCAGGAGTTATCATAAGATCTAAGTTGTCCCTATTAGCTTCAAGAGAAGAATAGATAATCCGTCCAGGGAGCGGAAGACAGAAACAAGGAAACAGGTAGCTCAGGGTGTCACCAGGACCCATCTTGTGTGAACATTAGGTGTGACAGATACAGGATGAAGTGTATACTGATGATGGAGATTTGGGGTCCTTCTAGGACATCTGGAGACTGCTTGCTACAACACTCTCAGGTGCAGGCAATAACACACTGCCCTGTTGGTCAAGTTTGAATAGGGTTTCTCTTACTTGCAGCCAAGGCATTCCAGGGGATGGTTAAATGTCCTCAAAACTATCATCTCTAAACATCCACTTCATGGGGTTTTTGTGAGGGCTGGCTGAGAGAGGTCAGAGTTAGGTGAGTGCTCAATGAATTTAGCAAGCCCTTGTTTTTATTCTCTAGATAATAGATTAGCTTTGGGCACAGATAATAGATACTTGATCATATTTGTTGATTCACAGTTTATATAAAACCTGCTCCATTTGCCAACTGCTCACTGGCTTTGTTTTGATTTTCTCCTGGTTTCTGCATTTGCTTAAATAAATACTTTTGCCAGATTAGAGAACTGTGGTGTTAGCGTGAGCTTTTAGAAAACACTCCCCGAACTTCCTGAGCTTCTTTGCCCTTTTCCCCAGTCTTTAAAATAAGGTAGAAACCCAGGAAAGAGAGGCTGATTTCTCGAGGATCTAGTGGATGAGGTAGTTTTATAAGAAGATCATTTTTATAATTTGTTCTTTATCAGTGAGGATATTTTTTATTTTGCATCACTAGTTAGCAGCAGAGTTAAACTAGAATCAAGCTCACGCCCCTCCCCCTATTTCTGGTCCATTTTATTTTCTGTTTGTTTGTTTCCCCCTTGGTGGGTTCTTAAAATAATTCAATGCTGTGTGAACAGCTCTGACAATAAGCTGTTGTTAGCTTTATTAATTTGCAGAATGTACAGTTTGCTGGCCAGGGTATGTTAATCTGCCATTACAGTTCCCTCCTTGTACATATTGAGCTGCTGTCTTGTTTGCATTAGCATTTCTTTATTAACCCTCATCTGGGAGCTGACTCAGGGTACATAATTGAAATGATGTTACTAGGTTTGTTGGTATAGGCCACAGGAACCCAGGTGGCATAGTCTTGGATAATGTGTTTAATTGCTTTGTAAATGGTATATATATCTTCTAGACCTTTCATTAAGTAACTTCCCTTTGTTACAGGCTCACAACAATTGCTCTAGGCCAGTATTTCAAACTGAGTTTACTCTAGGGAACTTGAGAGTTGCTTTGGGGAGTCACAGACTAAAATGAGGGGGAAATCAATGCAAGCTGGTTTTTGGTCATATCTTTGAAACATGCCTTAATACAGCCCTTCAGAAAGGGTTCAGGTGATTGGAAACCAAATGAAGTTTCTTTGTCATTCTGGGTGTAAAATCATCTTAAAAAAATTTAATTCAATTTAATTAACATATGCTGTATTATTAGTTTCAGAGGTACAATTTAGTGATTCATCAGTAGAATACAACACCCAGGGCTCATTACTTCAAGTGCCCTCCTTAATGCCCATCCCCCAATTACCCCATCCCCCCACTCACTTCCCCTCCAGCAACCCTCAGTATGTTTCCTATAGTTAAGAGTCTCTTATGGGGCACCTGGGTGGCTCAGTGGGTTAGAGCCTCTGCCTTCAGCTCGGGTCATGATCCCGGAGTTCTGGGATCGAGCCCCGCATCGGGCTCCCTGCTCAGCAGGAAACCTGCTTTCCCCTCTCTCTCTCTGCCTGCCTCTCTGCCTGCTTGTGATCTCTGTCTGTCAAATAAATAAATAAATAGATCTTTGAGGGGGAAAAAAAAAGAGTCTCTTATGATTTGCCTCCCTCTGTGTTTTTTGTCTTGTTTTATTTTTCCTTTCCCTCCCCTATGGTCATCTGTTTTGTTTCCTAAATTCCACATATGAGTGAAATCATGTGATATTTGTCTTTCTTTGACTGACTTATTTCATTTAGCAGAATCACCTATAGTTCCAGCCAATTTGTGGCAAAATGGCAAGATTTCATTCTTTTTGATGGCTGAGTAATATTCCATTATATCTATATCTATATCTGTATCTCTCTCTCTATCTATATATCTTCTTTTTTTTCCATCTTTTTTTAAATGTTATATGTTAGTCACCATACACTACATCATTACATTTTGATGTAGTGTTCCATGATTCATTGTTTGCATATAATACCCAGTGTTCCATGGAATCCATGCCCTCCTTAATACCCATCACCAGGGTATTAAGGTTCACCCATCCCCCAACCCCCTTCCCTTCTAAAACCCTCCATTTATTTCCCAGAGTCCATCATCTCTCAGGGTTTGTCTCCTACTCTTATTTCTCCCCCTCCATTTTTCTCTCCTCCTAATGTCCTCCATGCTATTCCTTATGTTCCACAAATATGTGAAACCATGTGATAATTGACTTTCTCTGTCTGACTTATTTCACTTAGCATAATCTCCTCCAGTCCTATCCATGTTCATGCAAAATCTGGGTATTCTTCCTTTCTGATGGCTGAGAATATTCCATTGTGTATATGGATCACATCTTCTTTATCCATTCGTCTGTTGAAGGACATCTTGGCTCTTTCCACATTTTGGCTACTGTAGACATTGCTTAAATGAACATTGGGGTGCATATAGTACTTCTTTTCACTATATCTGTATCTTTGGAGTAAATACCCAGTAGTGCAATTGCAGGGTCATAGGTTATCTCTATTTTTAAATTTTTGAGGAACCTCCACACTGTTTTCTAAAGTGGCTGCACCAATTTGCATTCCCACCCGCAGTGTAAAGAGGGTTCCCCTTTCTCCACAATTATACCACATCATCTTTATCCATTCATCTGTTGATGGACATCTGGGCTCTTTTCCATTTGCACTATTGTTATCACTGCTGCTATAAACATTGGGGTGCATGTGCCCCTTTGAATTACTATGTTTGTATCCTTTGGGTAAATACCTAGTACTATAATTGCTGGGTCACAGGGTAGCACTAATCTTAACTTTTTGAGGATCCATCATACTGTTTTCCAGAGTGGTTGCACTAGTTTGCATTCTCATCGACAGTGTAAGAGGGTTCCCCTTTCTTTGCATCATTGCCAACATCTATTATTTCCTGAGTTTTTTATTATAGCCATTCTGACTAGTGTGAGGTGGTATCTCATTGAGATTTTGATTTGTATTCCCTGGTGCTGAGTGATGTGGAGGATTTTTCAGGTGTCTGTTGGCCATTTTGATGTCTTCAGACACATGGTCTTCATGTCTTCTGCCCATTTCTTGACTGGATTTTTTTTTTTGGGGGGTGTTGAGTTGATAAGTTCTTTCTAGATTTGGGATCTAGCCCTTTATCTGATAAAATATTTACAAATAGTTACAAATATCTTCTCCCATTCCATGGGTTGCCTTTTAGTTTTGTTGACTGTTTCCTTTGCTGTGCAAAAGCTTTTTATCTTGACGAAGTCCCAATGGTTCATTTTTGCTTTTGTTTCTTGTGTCTTTGGAGATGTGTTTAGCAAGAGGTTGCTGCAGCCAGGGTTGAAGAAGTTGCTGCCTGTGATCTCCTCTAGCAGTTTGATGGATTCCTGTCTCACATTTAGGTCTTTCATCCATTTTGAGGTTATCATTGTGTATGGTGTAAGAAAATGGTTCATTTTTCTGCATGTGACCATCTAATTTTCCCAACACCATTTATTGAAGAGACCATCTTTTTCCCATTGGATATTCTTACCTGCTTTGTCAAAGATTAGTTGACTATAGAGTTGAGGGTCCATTTCTGGGTTCTCTATTCTGTTCCATTGATCTGTGTGTCTATTTTTGTGCCAATATCATACTGTTTTGATGATTAAAGCTGAAGGCATTACAATTCTGGACTTCAAGCTATATTACAAAGCTGTAAAATCATCTTAAAAGGTATTTGAGAATCTGGTTGAAGGCGAGATGGAGAGATCTAGATGGACATCAAGGGTCAGAGACATCTGGGGCTCCTGGGTGGCTCAGTGGGTTAAAGCCTCTGCCTTCGGCTCAGGTCATGATCCCAGGGTCCTGGGATCGAGCCCCGCATCGGGTTCTCTGTTCAGCGGGGGGCCTGCTTCCTCCTCTCTCTCTCTCTCTGCCCACCTCTCTGCCTACTTGTGATCTGTCTGTCAAATAAATAAATAAAAATCTTAAAAAAAAAGGGTCAGAGACATCTGGTTGTAGAGTTCTAACCACAGAGATAGCACTAACCGGTACTCAGGATTAACCATGTGATAGGCATAGCACTAAACATTTTAAAAACGTGATTTTATATAATTCTTAAAACAGTAAGCATTATAATCTATATTTAAGTTTCAGAGAGGTAAACCAATGTGTTCAAGGCTATTTAGCTTGTAGATAAAGGAGCAAAGCATAGCTCTGCTTGGTTTCAAAGCTTGCATGGCAATTTTTATAAGATCCAATTCATTCTAAATATGTGGGATGGAGTTTGTTAGTCTCTACTCTCTGCAGTGAGAAATGAATGGGAGCAAGACCTAGGAAATTATGAAATGGAATAGAGACATAGGGTACTATAAGGCATCTAACTCAAATTGAAAAACAACTTCTGTATCTAGCAGGATCTGGAGATTAAGTATACTCTTATTTTCTTTTGTCTGAGATCAGCAGGGCCAAGTCATTCAGATTTCTTGGTTATATTTTTAATTTAATTTAATTTTTTCAGTGTTCCAAGATTTACTGTTTATGCACTGCACCCAGTGCTCCATGCAATATGTGCCCTCTTTAATACCCACCACCAGGCTCACCCATCCCCCCACCTCACCCCCTTCCAAGACCCTCAGTTTGTTTCTCAGACTTCTTAGTCTATCATGGTTCATCTCTCCCTCCAATTTATCCCAATTCACTTTTCCTTTCCTTCTCCTAATATCCTCCAAGCTATTCCTTATGCTCATTAATACCCACCACCAGGCCCTCCCAACCTCCCACCCCCCCAAAAAAAAACCTCAGTTTGTTTCTCAGAGTCCACAGTCTCTCATGGTTCATCTCCCCCTCCGATTTTCCCCAACTCACTTCTCCTTTCCTTCACCCAATGTCCTCTGTGTTTTTCCTTATGCTCTGCAAGTAAGTGAAACCATATGATAATTGGCTTTCTCTGCTTGACTTATTTCACTCAGCATAATCTCCTCCAGTCCCATCTATGTTGATGCAAAAGTTGAGTATTCATCCTTTTTGATGGAAGCATAATATTCCATTGTATATATGGACCACATCTTCTTTATCCATTCGTCTATTGAAGGGCATTTTGGCTCTTTCCACAGTTTGGTGATTGTGGCCACTGCTGCTATGAACATTGGGGTACAGGTGGCCCTTCTTTTCACTGTATCTTTGGGGTAAATATCCAGTAGTGTAATTGCAGGGTCATAGGATAGTTCTATTTTTAATTTCTTAAGGAATCTCCACACCATTTTCCAAAGTGGTTGCACCAACTTGCACTACCACCAACAGTGTAAGAGGGTTCTCCTTTTTCCATATCCTCTCCAACACTTGTTGTTTACTGTCTTGTTAATTTTGGCCATTCTAACTTTTGTAATGTTGTATCTCAGTGTGGATTTTACTTGAATCTCCCTGATGACTAATGATGATGAACATTTTTTCATGTGTCTGTTAGCCATGTGTATGTCTTCTTTGGAGAAGTGTGTTCATGTCTTCTGCCCATTTTTTGACACGATTATCTGTTTTTTGTGTTGAGTTTAAGGAGTTCTTTCTAGATCTTGGGTATCAGCCCTTTGTCTGTAGTGTCATTTGTGAATATCTTCTCCCATTCCATGGGTTGCTAGCTAATAGGATCCAACAGTACATTAAAAAGATTATCCACCGGGGCACCTGGGTGGGTCAGTCATTAAGTGTCTGCCTTTGGCTCAGGTCATGGTTCCAGGGTCCTGGGATCCAGCCCTAAACTGGGCGCCCTTCTCAGCGGGAAGCCTGCTTCTCTCTCTCCCCACAACCCCTGCCTGTGTTCCTTCTCTTGTTGTGTCTCTATCAAATAAATAAATAAAATATTAAAAAAAGAAAGATTATGCACCATGACCAGGTGGGATTTATCCCTGGGATGCAGGTGTGGTTCAACATTTGCAAATCATTCAATGTGATAGAACAAATCAATAAGAGAAGAGAGAAGAACCACATGATCCTCTCAATTGATGCAGAAAAAGCATATGACAAAATACAGCATCTATTCCTGATTAAAACTCTTCAAAGTATAGGGATAGAGGAACATTCCTCAATTTCATAAAATCTCTGTATGAAAAACCCACAGTGAATATCATTCTCAATGGGGAAAAGCTGACAGCCTTCCTTTGAGAAACACAACAAGGATGCCCACTCTTGCCACTGTTGTTCAACATAGTACAAGATGTCCTAGAAAGAGCAATCAGAAAACAAAAAGAAATAAAAGGTATTCAAATTGGCAAAGAAGAAGTCAAATGACAGTTGAAGATGACATGTTGCAGATGACATGATACTTTATATGGAAAACCCAAAAGACTCCACACCCAAACTATTAGAACTCATACAGCAATTCAGTAATGTGGCAGGATACAAAATCAATGTACAGAAATCAGTTGCTTTCTTATACACTAACATTGAAAGTATAGAAAAGGAAATTAGAGAATCGATTCCATTTACTATAGCACCAAGAGCCATAAGATACCTGGGAATAAACCTAACCAAAGAGGTAAAGAATCTGTACTCCAGGAACTACAGAACACTCATGAAAGAAATTGAAGAAGACACAAAAAGATGGAAAAGCATTCCATGCTTATGGATCAGAAGAATAAACATTGTTAAAATGTCTATACTGTCCAGATCAACCTATACTTTCAATGCCATCCCGATCAAAATTCCACCAGCATTTTTTAAATTGCTGGAACAAACAATCCTAAAATTTGTATGGAACCAGAAAAGACACCGAATTGCTAAAGAAATGTTGAAAAAGAAAAAAAAAATTGGGGCATCGCATTGCCTGATTTCAAGCTTTACCTCAAAACTGTGATCACCAAGACAGCATGGTACTGGCACAAAAACAGACACATAGACCAACGGAACAGAGTAAGGAGTCCAGGTATGGACCTGCAACTCTATGGTCAACTAATTTTCAACAAAGCAGGAAAAAATATCTAGTGGAAAAAAGACAGTCTCTTCAATAAATGATGCTGGGAAAATTGGACAGCTATGTATAGAAGAATGAAATTTGACCATTCTCTTACACCATACACAAAGATAAACTTGAAATGAATAAAAGACCTCAACGTGAGGCAGGAGTCTATCAAAATCCTAGAGGAGAACATAGGCAGTAACATCTTCAACATCAGCCACAGCAACTTCTTTCAAGACAAATCTCCAAAGGCAAAGGAAACAAAAGAAAAAATGAACTTTTGGGACCTCATCAAGATAAAAAGCTTCTGCACAGCAAAGGAAACCATCAACAAAACAAAGAGATTTCTTGGTTATTAAGGGCCACTTCCATGTTGAACGTTCTCGTGGGTATTAAAGTGCAGTTAAAAGATGGACCCATGTTATTGCCCCTGCATAAGCTCCCTCTTTATGCCTCTTTTCCAGACCCTCTGGGCCCTGATCTTCCAGTCTTTCTCCTTCAACCATTCACCAACCAGCCATGCCATCTGCCTAATCTTGTGTACATTTAGTTCCTTATCTTGGCCAGCTCTCTTCTATCACGAAGTGGATAACCATGCACTAGCCAAAGCTCTGCCAACCAGGAAAGTAACCTTCCAGTTTTTTCAGGGGCACCCTCATTTTGTCTTCAGTTCAGCAGCTGTCTGTGTTCAGCCTCAAATCTTATACCAGGCCTACCCATCACTGAACTATGCTTAGCCCTTTTCCTCCTCTGTTAGTTGGTCATAATGTGTGGATATAGTGCAGCAGAGATGGGTGACATAAGGTAATAGGTCACTTCCTTAGAGAACCTACTTATACCTTATGAACATTCAACTTTTGCATGTCTTTCTTAAACTGAGACCTCTTTGAGAGTAGGGACAGTAGTCTGAAAACCTCACCCTCAGAAAAGATCCTGGCACAAAGTAGGTCATTAATAAATGCTTATTGGAATGAAGTTCATGATTTGAGGAAACAAAGACAGGAAAGGAAGCCAAGTACACACACTCAGTTCAGGGCCCCTTCTACACTATCTTCCAGAGTAGTCCTCAATGTTCCTAGTGAAAGAGGTGGGCAGGGAGCAAAAGAAGTATGCATGTGGTGGGGATAGGACATTTTTGTATGATGCCTAAGGGACCACCCGAGTTGATCTAGCGACCTAGTTTTAATTCTGAAAGTCCTTTTTCCCTTAATAGTAGCTCAAATATACCCATAGAAAACAACCCACAACTTCTGCCTTTTTAAAACAATTTCACTTTGGAACCTAATTCCTGAGAGGTTTCAAAGGCCAAAAGAGCCCAACTTCATTCCTTTCTTCCCTCCCCTTTTATTTCTTACCTCATGGATTATATCTGGGAACATAAGGACTGAACAAATTGTTACATAATTTAATTAATTAAATGAAATGGTCTTAATTTCTTCTTTTCAAAAGATTTTATTTATTTATTTATTCGAGAGAGAGAGACAGGGAGGGCATGAGAAGGGGGAGAGGCAGAGGGAGAAACAGATTCTCTGCTGAGCTGAGAGCCCCATGTGGGGCTCCATCCCAAGACCCTGTAATCATGACCTGTGCTGAAGGCAGACACTTAACAGACTGAGCTACTTAACACCCCAAGAGTGTTAGAAAGTGTTTTAAAGAAGAAGTTATATTTTTAAAACAGATTTAGATTGCTTTTTTGTATTGCTGTGATACAGTGTGGAGCATAGACTAGAGGGAGACTAGGGAGACTATAGGGGACAAGTTAGGAGACTGTTTGTAAAGAGGCAGGGTAGTGTGGACTAAATTGGTGGCATAAGGAGGAGTGAAGAGATTCAAGAGAAATAGACTCAACCTGATGATTACTTAGAGATAAGGAACAGGGAGAAGGAGGTATCAGTTTTGATTTCCAGTTGTCTGGGTTCAGTGACTAGTTAGGTGATGGTGCCAGTTACCGAGCTCAGGATACTGCAGGAAGCTGCAGATAGAAGGACTAGAACAAGAGATGGTACGTCTTGCTCTGTGAAAGAGACTTTTCTTAATGAGAATTTTTTGAAGATTTATTTATTTATTAGAGAGAGAGAGAGCAAGCACAAGTAGAGAGAGGAGCAGAGGGAGAGGGAGAGAGAGGGAAGCTCAAGGAGACTCCGTACTGAGCTTGGAGTCTGACATAGGCCTCAGTCTCTGGACCTTGAGATCATGACCTGAGCCAAAATCAAGAGTTGGACACTTAACTGCCTGAGCCCCCCATGCACCCCTCTTAATGAGAATTTTTACACATTCACTTCTATTTTTTTCATTTTATATTATTATAAAATAAAAATTCTGGGGCATTAAAAATGAAGAATATCTTTTAAGATATCACATTTCATGGAAAACTATAACATGTTGATGTAAGAGCAGTTAAAATCTATTATCTATAAAGTCACAGAAGTTTCTGAGAAAAATATTTGCATTCCCAGGGGTTCCATCCTTGACCTTCTGTTCTGCATGTCTTCCTTGGTAATCCTATCTCCCCACATGTTTTCCATGATCATTTATATTTCAAGATTTCCCAATTTCTTATCTCTAACTTGTATCTTTCTTTTCATATCCAGATTCTTTTTTAAATTTTTTTTTATATTTAAATTCAATTAACCAACATATAGTAGTACATCATTAAGTTGAGATTTAGAGTTCAGTAATTCACCAGTTGCATGTAATACCCAGTACTCATCACATCACATGCCCTCCTTAATGCCCATCACCCAATTACCCAGTCCTTTCACCCATGTCCCCTCCAGCAACCCTTAGTTTGTTTCCTGTAGTTTAGAGTCTCTCATGCTTTTTCTCTCTCCCTGATGACTTCCCATTCAGTTTTCTGTCCCTTCCCCTATGGTCCTCTATGCTGTTTCTTATGTTCTACATATGAGTGAAGCCATATGATAATTGTCTTTCTCCGATTGACTTATTTTGCTCCACGTAAGACCCTCCAATTCCATCCATGTCAATGTAAATTGTAAGTACTCATCCTTCCTTATGGCTTAGTAATATCATATATATATATATATATATATGTATATATATATATATATATATATATATATATATATATCTCACATCATCTTTATCCATTCATCTGTCAGTGGACATCTTGGCTCTTTCTAGTTTGGCTCCTGTGGACGTTGCTGTTATAAACATTGGGGTTCAGGTGCCCCTTCAGATCATCACATTAGTACCTTTGGGGTAAATACCTAGTAGTACAATTGCTGGGTCATAGGGTAACTCCATTTTTAAGTTTGAGGAATCCCCATCCTGTTTTCCAAAGTGGCTGTATCAGTTTGTATTCCCACCAACAGTGTAAGACAGTCCCCCTTTCTCTGCATCCTTGCCAAAATTTGGTGTTTGTTGACTTGTTAATTTTAGCCATTCTGACCAGTGTGAGGTGGTATCTCATTGTGTTTTTGTTTGTTTGTTTCGCTTTTTTAAGATTTTATTTATTTATTTGACAGACAGAGATCACAAGTAGGCAGAGAGAGAGAGAGGGGGAAGCAGGCTACCTGCTGAGCAGGGAACCCAATGCAGGGCTTGATCCCAGGACCCTGGGATCATGACCTGAGACAAAGGCAGAGGCTTTAACCCACTGAGCCACCCAGGCACCCCTCTCATTGTGTTTTTGATTTGTATTTCTTTGATGCCAAGTGATGTAGAGCATTTTTTCATTTGTCTGTTGGTCATTTGTATGTCTTCTTTGGAGAAATGTCTGTTCATGTCTTCTGCCCATTTCTTGACTGGATTATTTGTTTTTTGGGTGTTGAGCTTGATAAGTTCTTTATAGATCTTGGATTCTAGCCCTTTATCTGATAAAATATTTGCAAATATATTCTCCCATTCTGTCGGTTGTGTTTTGGTTTTGTTGAGTGTTTCTTTTGCTGTCCTAAGCTTTTTATCTTGATGAAGTACCAATAGTTCATTTTTGCTTTTGTTTCCCTTGACTTTGGAGACATGTCTATTACAAAGCTGTAATCATCAAGACAGTATGGTACTGACACAAAAACAGACACCTAGATCAATGGAATAGAATGAAGAATCCAGAAATGGACCCTCAACTCTATGGTCCACAAATCTTTGACAAAGCAGGAAAGAATACCCGATGGAAAAAAGACAGTCTCTTCAACAAATGGTGTTGGGAAAATTGGACAGCACATGCAGAAGAATGAGACTAGACTATTTTTTAACACCATACACAAAAATAAACTCCAAATAGGTGAAAGAGCTAAATGTAAGACAAGAACCTATCAAAATCCTAGAGGAAAACACAGGCAACAACCTCTTCGACCTTGGCTGCAACAACTTCTTGCTAGACTCATCTCAGATCCAGATTCTTGTATCAACTGCCTACTCGACATTCTCCCACTGAATGTTACTCAGAGTATCTTGACCTCAAATACATCTATGCATGAACAAATTTTCCCTCCTCTTCTCTTCTACATTTCCCATCCTGGTGAACCCTCTACCCAGTCACTCAAATTGATCTTGGAGGAGTACTCAACTCTCCCCACACTATTTCACCACCAAATTCTATGGATTCAATCTCCCAAATATCTTTCATCCCATAGCCTTCCTTTCCATTTTCATTATGATCATTTTGACTCAGGTCTTCATCATTTGTTACCCTGATGCCTTTAATAGTTCCTACTTTCCCAATGGAGATCATTCCATTTTTCTCTCCAAACCATTTTCTGTACCACCACCATAATGATCTTTCTAAGATGTGCACTTGGGTCAGTATTACTCCCCATCTTCCCATGGCCTACTGGATAAAACCCCAAGTCTTTATTGAGGGATACATCCTCTTCCATAATTCATTGTTTCATTCTTACCACCTTTCTCTCCAAGGTGGAGCCTTAGTGAACTGCTGAAGCTGTTCTGATCAAGCTCTATTCTTTCTCATGTCTCAATGACTTCACATGTTTCTCCATATCAGAAGGTCTCCCCTCTTCACCTCTGTATTAATTTCCTAGGGCTGCTGTAATAAGTTAATGCTGTAATAAGTTAACACAAATGAGGTTGCTTAAAACAACAGTAATTTAATCTCTCATAGTTGTGGCCAAAGTTAAGTTTTGGCGGGGTGATAGTTTTTGTGAAAGCTCTGGAGGAGAATCCTTCCTGCTTCTTCTAGCTTTTAAATGGCTCCAGGAATTCCTTGGCTTATAGGTGCCTAAATCCAGTCTCTTACTCTCTCTTCACGTGATCTTCTCTTTTGTGTCTGTCTTCTCCTCTTCTGTGTCTTATAGGATACTTGTCATTGGATTTAGGCCCCACTTAGTAATCCAGGATGATCTTATCTCAAGATTCTTAACCTAATTAACCGGAAAGGACCCTTTTTTCAAATTAGGTCACATTCACCAGTTCCAGGATTCAGGAAGGATTTAAGATCTTAAATCACCAGGATTTAAGATGTAGACAGATCTTCTTGGGGGTCATCATTTAACCCACTACAACTTCCCTGGAGAATTCCCAACTATATTTCAACACCCATTCAAGAGTTAGGAAACAGCCATAGTATATGCTCAGTTAGTATCGAATTAGATGATAACAGAGGGGATTGTGGACCATTGACATTTCGAAGGTATGCACTTAGGCAAGAGAAAGCAATGAATGAGTTAAATGGATGACCATTTGAATAGTCATTCCTGTTTGGGTATATTGCTTAGATGCCTTCCTTTTTGCTTTAGGGAAGAGAAATTCTTGCTTTCACCTCTCATTGAATAAATGTTCTACAATCTCTGGGCAATTCTGCTTTAGTCATTTGAGCCCTTGAAACTAATTGGTAGGGGCATCATTGGCTTTTCTTTGGAAAGGTCATCTGGAAATAAATTATAGGATGAGTAGGAGCCCAAGAAGAAAGCTAAGCACTCACTACAGGATTCCAGAAGTGAGGTAATGAAGAGCGGAGTCAGGAAGGAGGCAGAGAGCCAGTATATTCTACTGCTGATGTGACATTAATACCATGAGGCGGTGCAGATAATTTTGATTATGTTGAAACTATCAAACATTACAGGTTAGTGACTTTGTAAAGTGCCCCTTGTTTTTGACTGGCCTGATGTTTCTTCACAAATGGATTCAGGTTAGGCGTGGCCAAAGAAAGACAGCTGGGGCAGGTTCAATCTCAGGTTCCTAGCTGTGGCCTTAATCAATCTAGTAATTTCTAAGCCTCTCATTGTTCATCTCTACATAGTTATAGTCTTTTCTTTTTTCATAAGGTTATTGATAAATCTTTAAATTACACAGTTTTTGTAAAGTCTTTAGCATAGTGCCTGAGCATATATTTGGTACTTAATGAATATCAGCCCAGGAAACAATTTCTGTCTAACAGGTTCTGAAACAGAAAAGTAAGTAAGATAAGCTCCTCTGACATTTTTCTTTCTACTATAGATATTTATTGAGTTCTTACTATGTACCAGGTACAGCACTAGGTGTCAGAGCCTCAGAAGACAAGAAACCAAAGTCCCTAGTCCCATGGGAAGAACTAACATTTTAGTGCAGAAACTACAGCTAATAATAATAATATGATAATAAGAAATGATATATTTCATCATGTAATGACAAGTGCTAGCATTCAAAATTAAGTAGCCTAGAGGTATAGATTGAAGGAGGAGATTTATTTGTTTGTTTCTTTATTTATTTGATGCTTAGAAGAGTTTTAAGTATAATGGAGAATGACATTAATTTTAAAAACGTGAAATTTCAGAAACACAGAACCACAACATCATAATATTATGAAACCAAGGGGAAAAAATGTTGCATTGTGATAAGAAAAACATCAAAATGCTTCCTTAAAGGATCTGGTCAAACCCTTGAAATATTTGCAATTTTAAAATTTCTATGATGACCATGCATGCATTTTCTTATTTAATTTCCACTAAAATGTCTCCATATGCCATTTAGTGATAGAGTCAGTTTTTAATTCACAACATAAAATATCTGAACAGAATAAAATATAAGCAGCGGAAAGTGAGTGTCTCTCTTATGTTGGACACAAGTCTTCTTTCCACAGACAATGGCAGTTCTGGTGTGTCCTCTCAGGCATAGTCTACATATGCGTTATCAGTATTTTTATTTTGAAACCATCTCAAACTTACAACAAAGGTACAAGTACAGAGCACAGATTTTTGTTTGTTTGTTTCCTAAACCACTTGAGAGTTGTCAATCTGATGCCCCGTGATCCTGAATTTCTTAATGTGCATTTCCTATACATAGGGTGTTCTCCCACATAACCAAGTCACAACCCTCAAAAATCAGAGTTACCAGTGATACATTATTGCCATATAATCCTCAGACCCCACTGAAATTTCTCCAGTTGTCCCAATAATAACCGAAGGATCCACTCCAGAATTGTGTGTTGTATTTAGCTGTCATATCTCTGTGGTTTATTTAAGTCTAGAACAGTTATTCAGCATCTCCTTGATTTTGATTATGTTGAAACTATCAAACATTACAGGTCAGTGACTTTGTAAAGTGCCCCTCATCTTTGACTGGCCTGATGTTTCCTCATGATTGGATTTAGCTTAGGCATCTTTGGTAGGACTATTGCAGAAGTGATATGTTTTTCTCAATGCATCTTGTCAGAGGCACATGATATTGATTTGTCCGATGACTGGTGATGTTAACAGCTATCATTACATTAAAGCGGTATTTGCCAAGCTCCTCGCTGTAAAGTTCTCCATTCTTTGTTGTTAGTAATTATTTTGTGAAGGGGTTGTTTGAACTAAGTATGTATCCCATTGCTTATCAAACATTTATTCATTTATGTATTTATTTATGTTATAAATTTATTTATATATGTACATATGGACTCATGGTTTCCTGTTTTATTTAGTGGGCTAAATCTGTTACTAGCATTATGTATTTTGACATTCCAATTGCATTCAGTTTTGCCCATGGAAGTGCCTACAAGCTGGCTTCCTTTGGACACATCTCCATCATTCTCTGAGTACTTCCATACTTTCTGGTACAAGGTATTTCAGGCTCATCTTGCACTTTATCTATCCTCCTTTCCCCCATCCCCCAAGAAGCAACTTATCCAAGGATCCCAACTTTATTTCAAGAGAGAGTAATGTTTAACAAACAAGCTCTACATGTGCTTATTGCTGTTGAGGTCTCGCTGTTTCTGGACCCACTCAGTAGACAGGTATCTTCAAATGCTCACCCCCGTGTTCAGAGATAGATTCAATTTCTGCTAAAACTGACAGCAAGGAAGTGTTTCCTCCAAGGACACTAAGGATACTATTATCAAGAGAAAAGGCATGCATGTTGAACAGTGTCAACAGCAAATGTTTCCAAGTGGTAGGGAACTGGGATTGGAAACTGGGTCAGTTCGATACAAGGAACAGTGACCTTTCCATCACTCTGGGCTGTCCATAGTAACTGGATCCCTTAAGACCAGCTATCTACTATAGACCTGTACAGTCATGTAGATATACCTGGTGATCATTTTTCCTTTGGTAGAATAGTAAACACACCAAATCACCTCCTAGACTAGGTTATGAAGCTGCACTCAGAAAATTCAGGTCAGCACTTTTGTAGGGCGACATGAGAGACATCAGCTTATAAACTAGGTAGAGAAATAAGTTGTGCACATTTCTTTCTAGACAGCTAACAATTAACCAGGCAGCAGCAAAAATCAGATGCCGGTATGTCACTCTTTGTCCTTCGGTGTTCTCACAGACTTAAAAGTACGTGCAGGATCAGAAGAAACATATATGCAAATTTCTTGTACTAAACTGGAATTTTAATTTATTCATTTATTCACTCACTTATTCAATAAGTATGTATGGAGCACTTATTATGAGCCAGAAATAGATAATTCACATTTATATAAATAAATTAATATTAATAACATTATATAAAATCATATATTCTAGTTACTTGAGTATATACTTATTATTAACTATATAATATTTAATACTTTGTAATACTGATATAATATATACATATGTCTTTACTTACTTTCTTAAAAATAATTGTTGACTGTTAAGCTACATTAATAGCTCACATATAAGTAGTATAAGCAGTAGGTACACACACATTATTATTATATGTATTTTTATTACTATTCTCATCTTACAGACAAGGACATTGAGATTCAGAGACTACAAGTGACTTTTCTAAAATCAAGCTATTACTGGTGACTAAATTTAACCTGTTTTACTTTATTTATTTTTTTTTACTTTTTATTTTTTTAATTTAATTTTATTTTTTCAGTGTTCCAAGATTCATTGTTTATGCACCACACTCAGTACTCCATGCAATATGTGCCCTCATTAATACCCATCACCAGTCCCTCCCAACCCCCCAACCGCCCCCCAAAACCCTCAGTTTGTTTCTCAGAGTCCACAGTCTCTCATGGTTCATCTCCCCTTCAATTTCCCCCATCTCACTTCTTTCCTTCACCCAACGTCCTCTGTGTTTTTCCTTATGCTCCCTCCACAAGTAAATGAAACTATATGATAATTGACTCTCTCTGCTTGACTTATTTCACTTAACATAATCTCCTCCAGTCCCATCCATGTTGATACAAAAGTTGGGTATTTATCCTTTCTGATGGAGGCATAATACTGTATTGTATATATGTACCATATCTTCTTTATCCATTCATCTGTTAAAGGGCATCTTGGCTCTTTCCACAGTTTGGCAAATGTGGCCATTGCTGCTATGAACAATGGGGTACAGATGGCCCTTCTGTTCACTATGTCTGTATCTTTGGGGTATATACCAAATAATGCAATTGCAAGGTCATAGGGTAGTTCTATTTTTAATTTCTTAAGGAATCTCCAGTGTTTTCCAAAGTGGCTGCACCAACTTGCATTCCCACCAACAATGTAAGAGGGTTCCCTTTTCTCCACATCCTCTCCAACACTTGTTGTTTACTGTCTTGTTAATTTTGGCCATTCTAACTGGTGTAAGGTGGTATCTCAATGTAGTTTTGATTTGAATCTCCACGATGGCTAGTGATGATGAATATTTTTTTCATGTGTCTGTTAGCCACGTATGTCTTCTTTGGAGAAGTGTCTGTTCATGTCTTCTGCCCATTTTTTGACGTGATTATCTGTTTTGTTTTGTTTTGTTTTTTTAAATTTTTTTATTTCTTTTCAGCATAACAGTGTTCATTGTTTTTTCACCACACCCAGTGCTCCGTGCAATCCGTGCCCTCCCTAATACCCACCACCTGGTTCCCCCAACCTCCCACCTCCCGCACCCTCAAAACCCTCAGGTTGTTTTTCAGAGTCCATAGTCTCTCATGGTTCACCTCCCCTTCCAATTTCCCTCAACTCCCTTCTCCTCTCCATCTCCCCTTGTCCTCCATATTATTTGTTATGCTCCACAAATAAGTGAAACCATATGATACTTGACTCTCTCTGCTTGACTTATTTCACTCAGCATAATCTCTTCCAGTCCTGTCCATGTTGCTATAAAAGTTGGGTATTCATCCTTTCTGATGGAGGCATAATACTCCATAGTGTATATGGACCACATCTTCCTTATCCATTCATCCGTACAGTGTGGAGATTCCTCAAGAAATTAAAAATAGAGCTTCCCTATGACCCTGCAATTGCACTACTGGGTATTTACCCCAAAGATACAGATGTAGTGAAAAGAAGGGCCATCTGTATCCCAATGTTTATAGCAGCAATGGCCACGGTCGCCAAACTGTGGAAAGAACCAAGATTATCTGTTTTTTGAGTGTTGAGTTTGAGGAGTTCTTTCTAGATCTTGGATATCAGCCCTTTGTCTGTAGTGTCATTTGCGAATATCTTCTCCCATTGCGTGGGTTGCATCTTTGTTTTGTTGACTGTTTCCTTTGCTGTGCAGAAGCTTTTTATCTTGATGCAGTCCCAAAAGTTCATTTTTGCTTTTGTTTCCTTTGCCTTTGGAGACATGTCTTGAAAGAAGTTGCTGTGGCCGATGTCGAAGAGGTAACTGCCGATGTTCTCCTCTAGGATCTTGATAGTTTCCTGCCTCATGTTGAGGTCTTTTATACACTTCAAGTTTATCTTTGTGTATGGTGTAAGAGAATGGTCACATTTCATTCTTCTATACATAGCTGTCCAATTTTCCAGCACCATTTATTGAAGAGACTGTCTTTTTTCCACTGGATATTTTTTCCTGCTTTGTCGAAAATTAGTTGACCATAGAGTTGCAGGTCCATATCTGGGCTCTCTACTCTGTTCCACTGGTTTATGTGTCTGTTTTTGTGCCAGTACCATGCTGTCTTGGTGATCACAGCTTTGTAGTAAAGCTTGAAATCAGGCAACATGATGCTTCCAGCTTTGTTTTTCTTTTTCAATGTTTCCTTAGCAATTCGGTGTCTCTTCTGGTTCCATACAAATTTTAGGATTGTTTGTTGCAGCACCTTGAAAAATGCTAGTGGAATTTTGATCGGGATGACATTGAAAGTATAGATTGGTCTGGGCAGTACAGATATTTTAACAATGTTTATTCTTCTGATCCATGAGCATGGAATGCTTTTCCTTCTTTCTGTGTCTTCTTCAATTTCTTTCATGAGTGTTCTGTAGTTCCTGGAGTACAGATTCTTTACCTCTTTGGTTAGGTTTATTCCCAGGTATCTTGTGGCTCTTGGTGCTATAGTAAATGGAATCGATTCTCTAATTTCCCTTTCTATATTTTCAGTGTCAGTATATAAGAAAAAAACTGATTTCTGTACATTGATTTTGTATCCTGCCACATTACTGAATTGCTGTATGAGTTCTAGTAGTTTGGGGGTGGTGTCTTTTGGGTTTTACATACAGAGTATCATGTCATCTGTGAAGATGCCAATTTGAATACCTTTTATTTCTTTTTGTTGTCTGATTGCTGTTGCTAGGACTTCTAGTACTACGTTGAACAACAGTGGCAGGAGTGGGCATCCTTGTTGTGTTCCTGATCTCAAAGGGACGGCTGTCAGCTTTTCCCCACTTAGAATGATATGTGCTGTGGGTTTTTCATAGATAGATTTTATGAAGCTGAGGAATGTTCACTCTATCCCTATTCTTTGAAGTGCTTTAATCAGGAACGAATGCTATATCTTGTCACATGCTTTTTCTGCATCAATGGAGAGGACCATGTGTTTCTTCTCTCTTCTCTTATTGATTTGTTCTATCACATTGATTGATTTGTGAATCAAGTCAATGCGAACCACCCTTACATCCCAGGGAGAAATCCCACCTGATTATGGTGGATAATCTAACCTGCTTTATTTTAAGGAATTTATTAGTCAGCTTTTTATCTAAGGCTTATAAGGTTTCATATTGAGGTAAATCCTAAGACTGCTTGATTCAAGATTGTGTGCCTATTAATTGAGAAGAGACCTCAAGTATCCAGTTTGTCCTGTATAATTCTCATTCTCTCTCCTTTCCTCTTTTCTTTCTTTTCCTCCCTTCCCCTATGCTAACAGCTTAGTTGATATTCAGAGTCCCCAGAAATTTGAAGGCAGATTTCATTTCTATTAATAAAGGAGTGTGGAGATTGAAATGGTTTAAGAGATAACTGGTATCTTGCACAGAAGTTGTAAGAAGACAGAATCATCTAGGAAGTCTATAATAAAAGGGGAAAAGTCTGTTTTGATTTTAAGTTCACTATTTTTAAAGGACGGTAATTGTCAAAATATCCTTTTCCTGTCATTATCTATTCTTTTCCAATGACATAATTCAGTGATCAGCCTATTATCAGGTATGAATTAAGTTCTGAGAAAAAATGTGGTTGCAGGAATGACCATACTATAGTTCAGGGGTTGGCAAAATTTTTCTGTAAAGGACAAAGTACAAAATATTTTAGTCCTTGCAGGCCATATTGTTTCTCTCTCAACCATTCAGCTGTGCCACTGTAGTAGCTCAAAAGCAACCATAGAAAACATGAGGAAGCATATTATTTCTATAGCAGAAATCGGAGAAGGGTCATGTGGCAGGAACAAGTTTGGAGGAAGTGGTCTTTGATGGTTAATGCATCTGGAGCAGGAGGCAAGGAACAGATTATAGGGGCTTTTAAAGGTCCTGGTAAGAAATTTTGACATTTTCCCCAAAGCAATGGAAAAACTATCCAAGGGTTTTGAAGCATGTATGTTATGTATGACATAATTGGGTTTGCATTTTAAAATAGTAATCTTGCTTTCAGGATGGAAAGCAGATTGGAACAGAGTAAGAGTAGAACCTGCAGGTCTTTAAAAGATCAGAGAGTAGCTTGGCCCAAGATAGTAGCAGTGAAATGAGAAAAAATAAGTAGATTCAAGACCAGTGAAGAAGTTAAATTCATTGAAAGTGGTGGTGGGTTAATTATGGAGGATGAAGAAGGCCTCAGGATTGTAGGTGCAGGTTTCTGGCTTGTACAACTAGATTGTCATTCACTGGGAGAAGAGGTGTTGGGGGAGATTGACTGGGTAATTTAGGATGGGAGTACTTCTTGAGTTCATATTTGAATATGCTGGTCTTGGAGAGTGGAATGTCTTGGTCTTAACACATTGGAGACACTAAGTGAATATCTTCATTAGTCAGGTAGATACAAGTCTAGGATTCAGTGGTGTATTCTGTGCTAAAAAAGAGAAATTTGTCAGTTATTGGAATGTAGTTGGTTATGGAACCAATATATTGAAAGATGGAATTTCTTAAAGACATAATATTGAGTGAGAATATTTGTGATCCTCCAAAGGTGTTATAAGTACCCCAGAGGAATATCCTCTGTGTTCAGGAATTCTCAAGAAGGGTGGGGAGGTTTTGTGTCATAGGAACAGGTTAAATTCCAGGAGCAGCAGTTTCATTTGAATCTTTGGAATGTGGAATGCTATGGAGTAGAACACAAAATTCATATAAATCATAAGACAGAAAAAATACAACTATGTGTTTGAAGCTATTGCCTTAGGCTAAAACCCCAGGGTGTCAAAAATCACCAACAAAGTAGTTAGATTACAATTACAGCTACTTATTAAATAGTAGTTCCTTTTCGTTCCTTTCTATGTGTATAGTCACTGATTTAAAACCAGGAGACAAGAAAGTCTTACTTTTGTGGCATGTACTTGGTTACTCTTAAAGTAGAATTAGCATACCTTAGTAGGTCAGATGGGGGAGACTTGCTAAAACTCTGTGCCCTAGAAAATGAAATTCTAATCCAAATGCTTCACAAGTAACAAGACTATAACGTGTTGGGTAAATAAAACTTTAACTCAGGTTTTTCCAAACTCAAAGCATATTACTTCTTTGGAGGTATTAACTAGCAAATAAAGAATGCATATTTAGATTAATGATCATAGCTAATATGTATATACAGCTTTTCATCTGTGCCAAGGGCAGTTCTTAGTTTTTTACCTATATTAATGCATTTGCCCCCTGTAACAACCCTATAAAATAGGTGCTCTGATTAGCCATATTTTCCAGACGAGAAAGCTGAAATACAGAGAGGTGTATCAAAAGTCACATTAATATATGTCAGATCCAGGATTTGAACCCAGAAAATATGGTCCCAAGGTGTGTTCTCTTAATGATAATAAGCAATCGTCTCCTTGGTCATCCCATGGGGTCAACCCTCTCTGGGTGACTCAGGGACAAACCACCCATCAATATGAAAGAAGGAGAAACAATCATCAACCAGCTAAGCATTATTACTGATCCCATTGCTTAATAATCCTCATGTACAAGGAACATAATTACACCCTTCTTTCTAGCTCTCTTCTGGTTTTCTGTCTTTATGATTCCACTGTATCATGTCACCACGAAAAATAGCAAATAAAAACATGGCTTTGGAAATCAAAGTCAATTAAGCAATTATCATAATAAACAATGTGAGACTTCCAGTGATGGTGGGTGATTTTCAGGGCAGGGGGAATGGGGAAAAAATTAAAATCCAATAGATACCACCTCTGTTTTATTAGAGCAAAGACTTTTGTCAGAGGAAGACCAAAACATAATGAACATGCATTTCCAAGATTTTGACATGCAGCTACTGTATCAGGTTGATGCTATATAACTTCATTGTTTCTGACACTGCCTGATACTTCAGCTCTGGGATAATGATGTACATTAACAGAGTGTCAATAGAAAACATGAATTCACATTCTGCTGTCCATTCTCCCACTTCCAGTTCCTCTCCCACCAAATACACACACTGTCTCTCTCATATTTAATTTTGATTCAAGTCAAAAGACTATAATTCCTAAAGGCAACTTCTATGAAGAACAGGACCACACAGCCACTTCATACATGATGAAGTAGTAAAAGTAACAGAGGTATGCATCAGAGGG
This sequence comes from Martes martes, assembly GCF_963455335.1. NCBI lineage: Eukaryota > Metazoa > Chordata > Mammalia > Carnivora > Mustelidae > Martes > Martes martes. Next base: position 14,174,176 of record NC_137891.1, on the reverse strand, counting down.
ATACTCACCTGGAGTCAGGTAACAGAAGGTTCAAGTTTTGTTTTGTTTTGTTTTTAAGCCAGTAATTTTGCAGATCTAAATTAAAAGACAATAAGTAAAATGTGGCAAATCTAAAAATGATCTTATTCAGTTGTGTTTTTCAATCAGAACAAAGTCAAGAAAGATAATGACATCCAAATTCAAATTGTGGTCTAAATCTTGGGAACATTAACCTCTCTTATGCCTCCATTTCCCCACTTGAAAATAGGGATACAGAGGAATGTAACACAAGGTGTGCACAGGAGCTTTTAATCGTCAAGCACTGTAGTAGGGTAGCAAATATACACACTTGCGTGTGTACATGTGCATGTTGAGCTGGAAGTACTAGGAAGGCAAAATTATTGAGTGGAGACATAGATTTGATCTTGAAGATGTTGTAGGCAATGCTTAAGACTTGGAAATTATCCACTAGATTATAGCACACTGCAGTATCATGGAGAGATTTTAGTTGTGCCAAGATAGCTATCTCCTCAGTCTCTAGGGTGACTGGGTGCAAGATAGAATGGCCACAGCTCATTGCAGATCACCTTCAGCTACAAACATCTTTGTCCTATTACCACAGTGAGGCATGGAAATAGTGTTTTCTACTAGTACTTTGATGTAAAATTTGGGAAGCACTGCTATAGGATAGGACCCATGAAAAACTTTGCAAAATAGTGTTATGCTCAGGGAGACTTATGTGACACAATGTATCTAAAGTGTCTGGCTTATTGTTAGTGCTGTTAATGTACATATCTAGCTATATATGTATAGCTAGAATATATTGAAAAATATATGCCATGGATTTAGTAATAGAGTTAAAGCAAAATTGCATTTTGTTAATCACAGTAGATTAGCAAACACAATGGATTATAAAAATATTTTACAGCCTTTTATATATGAGACATATTAATTATTTGATTCCTTGTGTGTTCATGTAGATTTGAGGAACTCTCAATTAATCCTCAACTGCTTAGGAGTTCTAGACGTCCTGTTTGGGACCTATTGCTACAAAGAGTGGGGAACCAACCAAGATACACTTAACAAATTTTTTCAGAACTCTACCATTTCTTGACCTTCTAATATAGGATTATGGAAGATTGGGTATTTAGAGACAAATTACAAATGGTAATTTTCCTTGGGAAAGTTTAATTCTAGAAGAGAGATGAGTTATATGTGTACCTAAGTGTGATGCATAATAGAATGCAGCGAGTTCCACCAGACAAGTGCAGAAACAAATGCTGTAAGAATATACAGATAGAAATGATATAAGAGGTGGGAGAAATCAGCTCTATTTGGGGGGAAACTAAAAAGGCTTCATGGAGTATGTGTCAGTAAGAGCTCTGTTGGCCATTAGGAACAGAGAACCCAAATGAAAAAGAGCTTAAAAGGTGGCGAGGTGGGGGAAGAAAGAAAGAAGATATGGCTTTCCATAACTAATAATTCAGGGAGAGATGTAGCTTCAGGAAAATCTTAATCCAGGTGTCACACAACTGGGGTCAGAGGTTCTATCCTCCTTTTTCTTTTGAACTTTATTCCCTTTGAGATGGCTATATTCTCAGACAAGTTCTCCCCTCCCTTCTGTACCCTTCCAGATTCAAGCCCAGCAGAATGAAAAACATTGTTTCCTGATGGCTCTCCCAGAACTCCTAGGATTCATTCACATTCATCCCACTTGGTTAAATGTCCATCCCTCAGACAATCACTGTGATTGGGGGAATTGAATGTTGTCCTTGCCCTAGACTTAGTCGCAGGCTCTGCTCCTGAGCACACGAGCGAGGAAAAGATATGTTACAAGCAGAATATTAGGATTCTATTTCTGGGGTGGGGACAAGAATATTATTTGTAGGATGACTAGCAGAGGGTCGCATCTTTGACCTGGGCTTGGAGAACAGGTGAGATTAGAAATGTTCAGATCAGAGTAATGTGAAACGAAATGCATAAATAAATTATTGGCACACTAATCCTACATAAGATTTCTTTCCCTTGCATTCCACTGATGCTCCCCTTGAACACTGTTGTAGTCAAAACCTTCTCCAGGGACACACTTAAAATGCCTTACATTTGGGGGGCACCAGGGTGGCTCAGTCTGTTGAGCACTGACTCTTGATTTCAGCTCAGGTCATGATCTTGGGGTCCTGGGATGGAGCCCTGTGTCAGACTCCACACTCAGCAAGGAGTTTGAGGATTCTCTCTCTCCTCTCTCTCTGCCCCTTCCCCTGCTCTCTCTCTCTCAAATAAGTTTAAAAACTTAAAAATCTTTTTAAAAATGCATTTAATTCTTCCACTCCTTTTTCTCTGTTTATGCCATAAAGGGTAGCGGCAAACTCTCAAATTAAGCCATCCAAAATGCCAATGAATTCATTGAAAATTAGAAGTGGGTTCTTAGGCTTAACTGTATGTTCTACCAGTTAATGGGACAAGAATATGCCTGAAAATTCCATATTTCAGGAAGAGAAAAGTGTGTTCTGTATCATGTCCCTGTCTTAAGCCTTGCCTATTGCTTAATAATGGTAAATACCATAATGATAATGACAGAAATGAAGAGCTTTTGAGTGCTTAGGTTGTTTTGGGTACAATGCTAAGTTTTTTATATGTATTATTTCATGGAGTCTTTGTAACACAACTAGGTAAGAGCCATTATTATCTCTATATTATGGATGATGAAACTGAGACATAAAGAGGTTAAGTTGCATTGCCTAAAGAAACATAGTTAAAGGGTAGATCTTGAATCCTAAATGAATTTTTATCTCTTTGCTTTTTCTCTCCCCAAATTCTTGATTATTCCCTCATCTTAGTGTCAAAATCTGTTTTAATCCAGTAGCTTAAGCCAGGAACCCAGAAGTTATCCTCAACCCCTTCTTTATCCTGTATAAGGATAGCTGTGTGTTTGACACATCCCATTTACTCTTCCTCCTGGCCTGCAACTAAATTGTTTCCTCCAAAATCTCTGGCAGTTAAGGACAGTAGAACTGGATCTTGGCCAGGAGATCATAGATCATAGATCATAGCCAGCGATCATAGACTCCCCTATGATCCTTCACACCCTACCCTGTGCCCAAAGCCATTTTACCAGGGTGCATGAAATACACTTCTCTTATGATGAGAAGCTACTGAGATGTGGAGGTTAATACAGAGAGCAGTTAGCCTACCATGACTAACATAACCCCATCAAACCCATTACCAAAACAGTAGCAAATACTCTACAATATACGCATAAATATACCCGTTCACCTGATTTCCATGCCTCCATCCTAGGCCAAGTCACCATCATCTCTTGTCAAGAGTATAACAATAACCACTTAACTAGATTCTCATCATCTCTCTTGCTCCAGCCACATTTCCCACATAATTTAACTAGTGTTTTATTTTACATAAAAATAGTATAGAGTTGTAAAATTATTCTGGATGATTCTGTATGCTACTGTCATGTATGGTACATGGCATTAAGCACTTGCTAAAACCCACAAACCTGTCCAACACAAAGAGTGAACCTTAATGGAAACTGTGGACCTTACTAATAATAATGTATCAGTGGTTGTTTATCATTTGTCAAAACTGTACCACAGTAATGCAATATGGGAATAGTGCGAGAAACCATGGGGCAGAGGGATCAAGGGATATATGGGAATTCTCTGAACTTGGTGTAATTTTTGTGTGAACCTCAAACTGCCCTAAATATAGGTTCTATTCCCTTAAGGAAATGGATTGTGTCCCTTCTCTGCATAACATCCTTCAGTAGCATCTTGCAATTCTTAGGCTAGAACTTGGTCTATGAGGGGCCTTGGTGGCCCACCCTGCACCCCGCTGCCAGGTTCCTTTCCCACCACTTCTCTAGGTCTCTGACCTAGAAACCTTAATCACTTCCTCAGAAGAGCAAATACTCTTCAACCAGTGCCGCATACCGGTTCTTTCCTCTGGCTGGGTATTTTATCTCCCTAAGGTCACCTGACTGCCTCTCATCCCTTCAAACTTCAGATGTAGTGACATCAGAGAGGTGTTTTTTCACCCATCAATAAATCAAGTCACTCAACAGCCCTATTATTTTCTCTCCCAGGTTCTACTCCAACCCATCATAATATTTACAGTGGTCTACGAAATGAAGGCTATGACCTGCTCTATCCCTTTCCAATACTCACCACCTACTGAGGGAGTTGGAATATAGCATATGCACAAGGCAAAGTAACAGTAAGCTAATTTTATGTAGTACTCACCATGTGTCACAGTTTTAATCATCTCACCTATGTTAATTAATTAAATGCTTCTAGCGACTTTGTGATATAGATACATTACCATGCCCTGTTTTACAGACCAGTAAACTGAAACCAGAGATAGTAAGTCACTTGCCAGAAGCTTCACAGCTTATCCATGCTAGAACTGGGATTTGGTTCTAGTCACTGGGGCTGAAATATCTCTGCTTTTAACCACTGTGCCATGCCACCATTGTCAGATGAGTGAATCAGTAAGTGAAAGAACCAGTGAACTTAAGTATGTCTGACCCAAGCGTATATTCCTACCCTTTCATCGTATTAGCTTCTCTGTTTTCTGATGTTCACTGGAATGTTCTTGACCATTTCTCCTTATGTTTTTTGTTCGTGTGCATTGGTTTTCTTGAGTCCATAACTGAAATATTTCATTATCATTACTTCAGATCCTCCTCTTATCTTCCTTTCTATTGATTTTTTTTTCAAAGAGCAGGTGCTTTAAGGCCTTTTGGTTAAGTGTTAATAAAAATACTGCCTTTCTCTCAGCAAAGAATCCTGGATGAGTGGTGTTCTGATTTTAGAGGTGGTCAATTGATTTTAGAAGTAGAGAAAGATAAATCAGTGTGTCCCATATTCAGCTACCGACTTCAGCGAGTTATTACTTGATTTAATCCAAGCTGGATTAAAAAGGGGGAAGCCCTCTAGAAAATACTGGAACATGATCACATTTTGAGTCAATGGAATGCATTTCTCATTTATCAGCTTGGGACTTGCTGTTCATAATCTGTACCCGAACATGTAGGAATGTAAAGAGAAAGGCAAATATAGAGAACAAAAATAATCAAAAAGAAATAAAAGATCTTGTGTGGCACTGCTGCAAAGGCTCATCTTTAAATTTGGTTGCAGAAACACGGGTGATGGCATTTAAAGAGGTATCAACTGATGTGGGGTAATAGGATCCACAGCTTAACTAAGAACTTGGCCACAGGGAAGCCATACACATATGCAGTTGCAGCCTAGCTATGATTTGAATTGTTCTGCTCTGGGGGCCTAAACGGTTTTAAAGAGAAGCTACAGTTGCTTTCCATCAGCTTACAGCATGGAGACAATTGCTTCTTTGAAAGATACATCTAAATAAAACATCAGGATGATACATGCTTTTAAACGAATGTTTGTAGAATGTTCAACACAGCTACTCCTCTTTCTGGCACAACTCAATAGCTGTTCTCAATTTTCTCTGCAGGGAAATATGCAGTATGCAAAGAAACCACACTCTATAGAAATGACCAGTGCAGTTGCCAAATTGAAGCAATGTTTTCAGTTATGGTTTTAGTGTATTAATTTAGATTTTTAGTGGTAGATTGCTTTTCTGGTTAGTTCATTAAGCTCATATTAATGTTTGGATACAGACTTATTGTTTGCATTTCCTTTTGGGCATCCATGCAATTGATCACAATGTGGGTGGTGAGAGGAAGGTAAAAAACAAGCAAAATGGGGTTAATATTATTTTAAGGAAAAATGGTCAAGGACGGGAGGACTCAAAGCTACAGTTTGGGTACTCATTGATGAGTTGTTTGAGCTCTACATAAGTGACGATTTTTCTATCCCTCATTTTCATTATTTACAAGTAACAAAAACTAAATCTGTTGTAGAGTTTGATGAAATAACTTGTATAAAGATTTACTAGCTGTGTAACCTTGAAGAAATTACCTTTTTCATTTTTAATTAATTAATTAATTAATTAATTTTGGGGCTTTAAGTTCTGAGTTTTATTTTAATAATTTAGTGGTAGAAACCGATAAATAGCAGGTAATAAGCCACTCTTCTTTTTTTTTTTTTTAATTTTTTATTTCTTTTCAGCGTAACAGTATTCATTGTTTTTTCACCACACCCAGTGCTCCATGCAATCCGTGCCACTCTTCTTAAAACTAGCATCATGATCTCAGGGTCCTAGGATCAAGCCGCACATCCAGCTTTCTGCTCAGCAGGGAGCCTGCTTCCTCCTCTCTCTCTCTGCCTGCCTCTCTGCCTACTTGTGATCTATCTCTGTGTTAAATAAATAAATAAAATCTTTAAAAGAAAAAAAAAAACTAACATCATAGTTATAAAATGATACATATTTGTAGACTGATACATTATAACAAAAGGAAAATAGAAATGTTCAAAGATGAGAGCAAAAACCAATTCACTAAAAAATTACGGCATCCAAAAGCAACTGTTATTGATGTTAGGTGCATTTCAACATTTTTTTGGTGCATATTTTCAAACATACAGAAAAGTTAAAAGAATTTTACACTGAATACTCAAATACACATCACCCACATTCTACAATTAACATTTTACTTTGATTTCTTTATCATGTGTCCATCTTATCATCCATCATTCCATCTTTTTTTAATGGATCTTAAAATCCGTTGCAAACATATTTATATTTTCTTTCTTCAACATGCATAACATTCTTATTATTTTTTTGTTTTAGCTTCCACCAAGTTTACTGATCATAAAGTGCTGTGAAGCTTCATCTCTAAGAGAAAGAGAATTGCTTCCTTTCTATTTTTATTCTTTCTTTTTTACTTATTTTTTCACTTATTTTCATGTATTTTCCAATATGTTTTCTACTGTTATTTTTTAAATTTTATTTTTACATATTACCTTTAACATATGTTTTTTCATTTTCTTTTTTAAATTTTTATTTATATTTTTAAATTTCAGTGTTTCAGAATTCATTGTTTATGCACACAACCAGTGCTCCATGCGATACCTGCCCTCCATAATTCCCACCACTAGGCTCATCCAACCTTCCCCCCACCTCCCCTCCAAAACCCTCAGTTTGTTTCTCAGAGTCCACAGTATCTCACGGTTCAACTTCCCCTCCAATTTCCCCCAACTCACTTCTCCTCTCCATCTCCCCATGTCCTCTGTGTTATCCCTTATGCTCCACAAATAAGCAAAACCATATGTTAACTGACTTTCTCTGCTTGACTTATTTCACTCAACATAATCTCTTCTAGTCCCATCCATGTTGATACAAAAGTTGGGTATTCATCCTTTCTGATGGAGGCATAATATGCTTCATTGTATACATGGACCACATCTTCTTTATCCATTTGTCTGTTGAAGGGCATCTTGGTTCTTTCCACAGTTTGGCAATTGTGGCTATTTTTAACTTTATTTTTTTCAGTGTTCCAAGATTCATTGTTTATGCATCACACCCAGTGCTCCATGCAATACATGCCCTCCTTAATGTCCACCACCAACCCTCTCCCCTCCAAAACCCTCAGTTTGTCTCTCAGTGTCCACAGTCTCTCATTTATTTATTTTTTGACAAATATTTATTGAGTAATTAGCATGTGCCAAGACTGTGCTTGGCATCAGGGATCCATGGTAAATAAAGAAATGCATGATGGGTTATCTTGTGACATTTACAATCTACTGAGGGTGAAAAATCTTAAATAATGAATTCTGCTAACAAAGGTTTAATTGCATTCTGAGCTCAGAGCTTGGCAGGAGCAGGCTGTGGTCCTCTAAAACAAGACCAAGGGTAGTGAGTAGTACTGGGAAGGCCAGGAAAGGTTGCCTGGGAAGCTTTCCCGAGGGATAATAAAGTAACAGAGGGAATGGAAGTCCAGACTGAGGAGACAGCAGGTACAAATATCCTGGGGTCTGGGAGAATGGGAACTTTAGTAAACTGAAAGAAGGACAGGGTGGCTGAATACCAGTGTGAGTTGGAGCAAGTATCCAGAAGAAAATGGAGAGGAAAGCAAAACTAGAATAAACAGAGTCTTGCAGGCAGCCTTCAGAGTTTTGGTTTTCTTCCCAGTGACAACAGGAACCTCCACTTCCTCACTTTATATGGAGGAAATGGGAGAGGTAAAGTCTTAATGAGCCTGATTGCACTTGTAAATCACACAGCAGTGAGCCAGTATATGGTAGGCTTGCAATAAACAATTCTCTCAGCACATGTTCTGAACTATAAAATTCTTCCACTATTAGTCTCACTTCTCACCGGTGGATTGTTATTTAATGCACATTTATAAAACCCGGTCCATTGTCTCATGAAGTATTTTCCTTCTTTATAACTATAATGAATAGCAAATAGCAGATTCATACTAGTATCGTAGTCCCTAATACTAGTAGTATTCTACGGAGGACTTACCAAAAAGAAAACTTGTCTCTATTTCTTAAAATACTTTTACTGAAATATAATACATACATAGAAAAGTACATCAATCACTGATGTATAGGTTGATGAATGTCTGTGAAGTGCCACTGGTAACATACATGCAACCAGCACCCAGATCAAGTCATAGTATACCACCAGCACCTAAATGCTTCCTGCTCATTAGCCTTGCTTCTTTCCCAGTGACCTCTGCTATCATGCATTCATTTTGCCTTTTATGGAATTGTTTAAGAATGAACGTATATAGTATATATTCTTTTTGATCAAACTCCTTTTTCTCATTATAACTGTTGTTAAGATCTTTCTAGATCATCACATATAGTATTGTAACACTACAGTAGATCATTGCAGTAATTTATTCATTTTCATTATTGCATAGTATTCTATGGATGCACAGAATTTTTTTTATCTGTTCTGGTGTCGCTAAACACTTGGGCACATGAATACCTATTTTGGGGTGAGCAAATAAATGAACTCTAAGACTCAGCTTCCTCATCTGTAAAACAAGTTCATTAATAAAATCAATATTCATTCTGTAAGACTGTTGTGAGGATGAATGGGAGAAAGCATGCAAAATGCCCATTCAGGGACATGCACTAACTGTTCATTAAGTTATATTTACTTATAGTTATTTCAGGAGTTTCTGCCTAAAGACTTAGACAACAGAGGAAATTATGGTAAGTGGAAATACTGCCATAATAAAAGATGTGTAGAATAATGTTCTAGAGTCATGAAGGAATCAAACCAATATAAATTTTTGCTGTCTTTCACAACTTTGCACTTGTAAACTGATATGGCTCATCCAAGAACCATGACCTTGATAAAAAATAAAGTCAATATATGGGTGCTTAACTGCCTTATTGCCTTGGGTTTTTCATGTTCTCCTGGCTTTGCGCTTTGTTCTGTCCTGTTCTACCTGATCTTCCACCCTTAGCATTATTTCCTAGTTTGTGCAACACTCTTACACTTCGGGTTTTCTAACCCATCTTGACTTTATACAGATTGATACTTGCTGTTTTCTAAGCTTAAAACTGAGATTTACTCTACAAGTTCCTCCTACTCTTAGGCACCTTGTTTAGGGTTCTCTGTCCTAATTCTAGTCCAATATACCCAAAACTCTGAAGGTAGCCCAGATAGCCATTTGCTGAACATATGTGGGGCACTTGATATATAAATATTGATCAACATATTGGCTGTAGATTGGAATCATGGTAAATAGCAATCAGTGAAAACCTCATAATAGATTAATGCAAAAAGGTCATTAGAGTAACCCTTAGAAATTGTTTGCTTAGTGTATCAAGAGGAATTATAACATCCCCAGGATAGTTGTGAAAGGCTAATTCACAGAATGCTGTCACATTTCTCTGACATCTGTGCTCATGGACCATATTCGATCAGAATACTGCAGTATATGCAGATGCCAACAGGATCTCTGAATCTCGCACAGAGGTCTCCTGTCATTATAGTGAATTCAAATACCAGATACCATCTTAAGTGACCTACATTTTAAAACGACCTACAGGCAGATGAAACTTAACATGCCCAAGGTACAACCTATTGCCATATCTTAACCATTTTTCCTGTGCTCTCTAAATCCATAGCACCCCTATCCATTCAATTTTTCCAGTTAAAAACCTGGGAATTATCTTCAATACCTCCTAACACTCACCCACCACATTCAGTCAATCACCAAGACCTTGCCCATCTTATCAATTGAAATAGTCTCTTTAAAATCTGTCTTTTTCTCCATTTCTGTTCAGTTTTCTTAGAACACAGAGCTGCTAGTCCGTCATAACACATAAGGCTTCCCATTCACTTGCCTGGTCTTGTACTTGACCTCTCCACCTCCACTCATGCATTCTCCACCCTGCACTCACACTTCTTTCTAAATTTCACACCTGATCATGTCACTTCTCTGTTGAGAGTGTTCTCAAATCTCCTTGACATTTGGATGAATTCAGGCTGTCTATTTAGCATGGACCTTAAGTTCCTTCTTAATTTTGTCCCTGTGGGTTCGCCACTTGTGAATGTCTCTTCTCCAGACATTCTGGAATATTTGCCCTTCCAGGTACATGTCATTTCACACTCGTCTCTGTACCTTTGCATATACTCTGAGCTCACCATTGAACATTCATTCTTCCTCTTATTCCACCTTTCCAAGATAAACCCAATTATCTTTCAGGTTTCTACATCAATATTAGCTCCTCCGGGAGAGGGTTGGAGATCCTTTCATTCCCTAGTATCTTATACTTACTCAATCCAGCCAGTTGTTGACTTTTTGAAATTGCTTGTTTACTTGTCTGTATCTCTCTGTAGACTGTAAACTGGTTAGAAGTGGAGATATTCTGTCTTGTGTTTTTGTGTTATCACTGGCATTAAGCACAGCACATGGCAGAAAACTAGTTCAAAATAATTATTGAATAAATCAGTAAATGCATTAGAAGTTAATCAAAGATATAAGAAAAATTTCTCCAGCTAATGGCAGTATACTATATATCAAACCTAAACCATCTTGGTGTAATTTAAAAATAAGTACTTATTCAAATTTGCTCTAGAAGAAACAGATAATCTGGCAAAAGTTTGATGCCAGTGAGGTGTACTGAAGTAAATACCACATCCCAGACAGTCATGTTTCTCTTATATACAGAGATGATATCACTGATTTCATATCATTCACTTAGTCTTCTTACAGACATTTACTATTTTCAGCAAAAATACAAAAACCATAAAATTTAAGTTTTGGGGGGGCACCTGGCTTGTTTAGTCTGTAGATCATATGACTTTTGATCTCAGGGTCATAAGTTTGAGCCCCAAGTTGGGTACAGAGATTAACTTAGATAGAAAGATAGAAGTAGATAGATAGATAGATAAAATTTGCATTCTTTTTCCATTTTTGGAGGATACAGTGCTGATTTATGCATATAGCTATTCTTGTTTTTTTAGTGTCTAGTGCTTGTAGGTATTTAGGTTGGAGGAGAAGGTGGCTATAAATGTAGGGTAAAAGGATTAGATTTTCAGTCAAATGCCTGGGCTTTGCCACCAGCTGAAGGACATCCTTTCAATTCTATCACTAAAAACATCTTGAAATCCTTCTACCTCTCTTATCTCTCCATCACTAGTCAAGTCCGGCTACCATTACTTATCACTTGGTCTCCTCACTGGCCCCACTGTGCCCAGTGTTGTCATGCCTCACTCCATTCCCCATACTTCAAATGGCCAGGGTGATCTTTTCCCTCCATCTAGTACCACATTTCCTCTACTCTCCTTTTTCTTTTCTTTTTCTCTTTTTCTCCCTTTTTCTTTTCTTCTTAAGATTTTTCTTCACTCCAGCTACAGTGGCTTTTTGGGGGGTCTTCATAGGAGCAGTGCTCAGACTCACTGATACCTCCTCCTGTTTGTGAGTAGTACCAACTCCTTTCTATGTGGTTCGCTGTCTTCCTCCAGGCAGGCATGGTGCTCCCCTTGCTCTCTGCATGCTCCCAGCCCCAGTACTCTAGGAAGATGCTGAGTCATAGAGTACACAGCCTCAGAGCAGACAGGCCTGGCTTAAATACCAAAATCAATGATTATTTAATAACAATTTTTAAAAATAAGAGGGATAGAAGTATTTACTATTTTTTTTTTCATGTAGGAACTATACTTAATTAGTTTTCATGTTATTACCTCTTTTAGGCTTCAAAACAACCATACCATATATTATTCCTACTTTATACATAGAAAATTAGTATGTAAAGAGGATAAGTATCTTTCCCAAGTCATTTAGTGAACTAGGAGAAGTAGAGATGTAAACCAGTCTGATGACTTCAGAGCCAGAACATAACTTCCGTGATGTACATTGACATTGTACATGGGATGGAGGACGGGGGATTGATGTAATAAGCACTCTGGTGCCTAGCACGTGTTAACTGTTTGCTAGAAATAATCTCCTTGCTATTCCTATTTTATAGGAAGAATTAACTCTATTTCCTCTATATCTAAACACATTCTTTTCTGTTTTTCAATATTAGTCTCAGGCATAGTTTTCTCAACCCTTGGTGTCACCTTGCATCATTATCTTACTGTATCCACCATTCATTTGGCTTTTTTTCACTCACTGTGTGGAACCAGAAGCTCCTGGAGGGCATTCGTTGCTTTTCGTGTTTTTCTGGCTTTCCTCTCTGCAACTCACACAGTGCAATGCAATTGTAGGCCACTCAATAAATGATTGCTGAATGAATGCATTAAACCTTGTAAGGATCAATCTTTTGACCTTGAACTCATTAATACTATGTTCTGAAGAGCTGAGCTAACTTGAGTTACATTAAGTATAATTAAAATAGTTTTTTTTTCATATACCACAAGTCACCCTTTTATTTATTTTATTTTTAATTTATAAATTCTATTACTATTTTTTAACATACAATGTTATTTTAGCTTCAGATATACAATATGGTGATTCAACAACTACACTTTACTCAGTGCTTGTTACAGTAAGTGTACTCTTTTTTTTTAAATTAAATTTTTTATTTATTTTCAGCGTAACAGTATTCATTGTTTCTTTCTTTTTTTTTTTTTTTTTTAAAGAAAGGAGGGCTTTGTGAGCTCAGTCATTGGTTAGTCCCATGTTTCTTGCATGGGTTTCTAGGGAGATCCCCCCTCCCTAGAAGATATTTGGCAATGTCCAGAGATATTTTTGGTTGTCTCAATCAGAGATCAGAGGGTGCTGCTGGCTTCTAGTGTATAGGGGAGAGGGATACTACTGAATATCCTACAATGCATAGGATAGCCTCCCACAACAAAGAATTATCCAGCCCCTAGGTCAATAGTGCCAAGATTGAGAAAACCTGTGTTAGACAAGGTTATCAAAAGATAAAAACATATAGGGAGACAAACCATAAGAGACTCTAACTATAGAGAACAAAGTGAAGGTTTCTGGAGGGGTGGGTGCATGGGGTAACTGGGTGATGGACATTAAGAAGGGCACTTGATGTAATGAGCACTGGGTATCATATGCAACTGATGAATCACTAAACTCTACCTTGTTAACAAAACACTGCATGTTAACTAACTTTAATTTAAATAAAGCCAAAAGAGAGGTTATAAAATTTACATAGAATTTATCAAACAAATTATAAATATGTGCCACACATCTATGTTGTATGTGATTTTAGATCCTGTATAAATGTATGAAGAATAGGACAAAATCTCTATTGGTAAATGTTTTTGAATGAAAATGTGAGAGAGCCTGGAGAATCTCATGTATAATCAAACTTGACTAATTTAAAAGAACTTGAGAGAAATGCATTCCTTGCTCTGTGATTTATGTAAGAGCAGCCAGGTTTATTATTTGCCAGCCAGGTTTATTATTTGATACAGTAATTCAGGATTCAACTAACAAATTGATACTCATCAAGAGATTCTTAAATTGGCTTTTTTGAATTAGTGAGAATCATCTACAATTGATGTATGTTTATATTCAAAGGAGAGATGATGAAGAGTTTTTTAGGATACTTTAAAAATTGTTTATAATACTCTTACCACTTCTATCTCTCACACCTCTACTATCTCAACAAAGAATCGCAACCTGTGTATCAAATAGCACGGATTCCAATGAGTAACATCCAAATGAACAAATATTTGATGACAAGATTACAATCACATAATTCTTACACTGAAATTGTTTTGAACACACACACACACACACACACACACACATTCCTAACAGCTAGGTCTTTGTATAGACTCTTGGAACAGGGTCATGAGTAAAGGAAAAAATGGCTCTAAAGAGCACAGAATTACAAAAGCAGAGCTTTTATTTGAGGTATAATTTATGTACTTGTAAGTAAATAGTTTTCATATCAAGTATCCTAATACTTTTAATAGACTCTTTTTTTAGAGCAGTTTTAGGTTCATAGCAAACTTAAACAGAAGATACAGAGATTTCCCACATATCTCGTGTCCCCACACATGCACAGCCTCTCCCACCATCAACATCCCCACTAGAGTGGCAAATTTGTTATTGTTGATGGATCTGTACTGTTATATAATTATCATTCAAAATTCATAGTTGACATTGGGGTTCATTCTTGATGTTGTACAGTCTTAGGTTCTGACAAATATGTAAGAGATAGATGCATGAATACAGCATCGTACAGAGTAGTTTCACTGTCCTAGAACAATTATAATATTAAAATAAAAGTCAAATTAACCATAGGTTTATAAGGTTTCTTACTCTTGAAAACCTGGATTTCAGGTTAAAGGAAAGCCTGTCTTTATTAGGTTATTTACTCACTGGGATTCCATTTCCAAAGGGGAACTGGAAACTCTAACTTAAACACCAGTGACAGAAACTCTTCATGGTCAGCCCTTAGTTTTCCCTTTAACCACATTCTTCCTTAGAGAACGTAGGAAATCACATCATAAAAATGTCTATCCTGAAGAATGGAGAATGTTGTTGCAACTTCTGACAAAGATGAGAAGACTGGTTGAAAAAGAAACAACTTGTAAAATAGTGAGTTACAATCAGGAATCCCTCCCAATTCCGAATCCCCCAGGCCCAGGGAAAACTTGATGAAATTAAAATGTTAAAACTTTCAGGCAAGCCAGATTAACTGGTAAAAAGATATTTGCATCCTTCTTAGAGAACCTGCAGCAAAAAGATATAACAGGGGCAGTTTGGATAAAAAGTGGAGTTAAACATATGCATGAATATTAGCAGTGAAGCTAACTAAAATGAAGCGGATGTCCATGTGCTTTAAATGTGGTCAGGAAGAGAGATGGCTGGAAAACAGCACGTGATATGTTGGGCTTGATTGCTGACAACTGGATTGTCCAAACAATTCAACATCTCAAGTGGCATTTCTTGACGGCATTGTCTGAAATATCAGAGACTTTTGAAAATGAGACTAATTCTGATAGTATCAACAATATATTTGCAGTGGCATAGTAATTTTTTCAACAGACTATTAGGAGGCATCTGGGGCGGTTTAATGAATTCTGAATAAAGGAGAGTTAGGGGTCAGACACCTGGTGTTCTTTTCAGTCCTGCCACTGACTGACTGGGTGGCCTTGGACATGTCAAGTAATTTTTGTGAGCATGAATTTGCACAAGATAAAATGGGAATGAGAATGCTTACTCAATTCTGAATTCTGTGACCTGACAGTGTTTGCCAAAATCCTAGGAAGGGGGAAAGGGGGAATCGTTGGTGATGAGGGATTGACAGGAAGAAAAAGGTGAGCTTGATGTGAGAGGCAACATCTATTTGATTTGGAAGAAGATTAATCCAAACTGAGTTTCATTTCCTCATTCAACATAATTGTGAACCCTGATTAGGGTTCACAATGAACTGTTCTTATTATGATGGTATGACGTATGCAACATTCGCTGGCAAGAGAATGCCAGCTAGACCTCAGGAGAGTGTCTGATGAAGGAATTCAACTATGCACAACACAGGCAGGATATTTGTCTAAATTCTCCATCTGCAGGGCATATCTTTGCTTACAAGTGGCTACTAGCCACACATGTCTGTGTATGTGATTGTGTGGAGGAGGGATGAATGGGTGCTTTCATTTGGAAGATTTTGTCTTTTAATTATTTGATGACTATCATTCATTCTCAAACTCCTTTCATTATAAAAATGATATTAATAACTGCCACTGAATGTTGGTCACTATCCACATATAAATCCCCCTTCATACTTGTAGCAATTTCATAAGGTATATATTATGACTTGCATTTTACAAACGAGCAAATCTATATTCAGGTAAGAAAAATGACTTGACCAAATCCGCACAACTGCTAAGTAAAAGAAGCAAGCATCATCCCTACGTTTGCCTAGATGGAAATCTGCATTTGCCTGGGATTCTTTTTATGGAGACATGAGGCTTTCTTGTATAAAACTGGAGAAGCACTCCATGCTTGGGATGGATTCCAGATCTGCCATTATTCCTAATGATGAATTATGGCCATGGTTGCCTTGTAACCCCAGATTCTTATAACACTAGCATGGTGACCACCTGGCTGGAGTGATTTATTGAAATGTAGCTGTTCTTGTTTCGATGCACATAAGTGCATCGCCAGTGTACCTTGGGGTAATTATACTGTGGATGAAGAACGGCCATGGCAACCACCCATGGAGTTGTTTATGTCCTGGTGCTGCAGTGTACGGCCCCCCAGAGGGCTCTTCCTCTTGCTAAGGCTTGCTATGGGTGGTGTAGTTAGGGGTGGGGGTGGGGTTGAACACTAACCTATTACCATGGAGACAGGGATGCTGATAAAGAGCAGGCATCCTAAGGAAGAAGCTTCTAGGGTAGCAGCATTCCTCAGAGGGTCCTGGCGGAATTGAGTAAAAATGCTGATGTTTTTCAAAAGGCCCATAAATAATTCACAACCCATCTTCTAAATTTGTTCCCCCAAACTTTTTTGCTTTAAACATTCACCTCTTTAGGCAATAATTAAGTTCCAGTTCAAGACATATTCTAATTCCTAAAATATTCTTACTTTAATAGGCACTTTGGTTGATATTAGGTAACAATGTGTCTCATCTACCTTTAATAGCAGGACTGGACACTGGTGGATTTATTTTTATATTTGGATTTGCATTGAATAACACTTTATGGTTCTTTGAATAAAAGCTTCAGCAAAGAGTCTCTATTTTCAGCTGTATTTAATTAAACTTTTAAGAACAGGTCTTCCCCTCTACAATGGAATCCAACCAAATTTTGAAGATTAAAAGTGAAGGACGAAGTTAACTAGTGTGGATTGAACAACATTTTTAAAAATTGATTTTACTTCTGTGTTCCCATGCAAAGGTACTACTTGCTTCATTGAGTTTATTTTTTCTTTTTTAACATCTTAATTTAACTTAATTCTTTTCATGTTGCAAGATTCATTGTTTATGCACCACACCCAGTGCTCCGTGCAATACATGCCCTCCTTAATACCCACCACCAGGCGCACCCATCCCCCTACCCTCTCCCCTCCATAACCCTCAGTTTGTTTCCCAGAATCCACAGTCTCTCATCTTTCATCTCCCCCTTCCGATTGATTCCAATTGATTCCTTCCCTTCTCCTAATGTCCTCCATGTTATTCCTTATGCTCCACAAGTAAGTGAAACCATATGATAATTGGCTTTCTCTGCTTGACTTATTTCACTCAGCATAATCTCCTCCAGTCCCATCCATGTTGATATCAAAGTTGGGTATTCATCCTTTCTGATGGAGGCATAATATTCCATTGTATATATGGACCATATCTTCTTTATCCATTCATCTGTTGAAGGGCATTTTGGCTTTTTACAGTTTGGTGACTGTGGACATTGCTGCTATGAACATTGGGGTACAGATGGCCCTTCTTTTCACTACATCTGTATCTTTGGGGTAATTACCCAGTAGTGCAATTGCAGGGTCATAGGGTAGCTCTATTTTTAATTTTTTAAGGAATCTCCACACAGTTTTCCAAAGTGGCTGCACCAACTTGCATTCCCACCAACAATGTAAGAGGGTTCTCCTTTCTCCACATCCTCTCCAGCAACTGCTGTTTCCTGTCCTTGTTGATTTTGGCCATTCTAACTGGTGTAAGGTGGTATCTCAATGTGGTTTTGATTTGAATTTCCCTGATGACTAGTGATGATGAATATTTTTTCATGTGTCTGTTAGCCATTTGTATGTCTTCTTTGGAGAAGTGTCTGTTCATGTCTCCTGGCCATTTTTTACATGATTATCTATTTTTTGGGGTGTTGAATTTGAGGAGTTCTTTATAGATCTTGGATATCAGCCCTTTGTCTGTAGTGTCATTTGCGAATATCTTCTCCCATTCCGTGGGTTGGCTCTTTGTTTTGTTGATGGTTTCCTTTGGCTGTGCAGGAGCTATTGATCTTGATGAAGTCCCAAAAGTTCATTTTTGCTTTTGTTTCCTTTGCCTTTGGAGACATATCTTGAAAGAAGTTGTTGTGGCCAATGTTGAAAATGTTACTGCCTATGTTCTTCTCTAGGATTTTGGTAGATTTCTCCCTCACATTAAGGTCTTTCACCCATTTTGAGTTTATCTTTCTATATGTGTGAAGGAGAATTTCAGACCAATATCCCTGATGAATATAGATGCCAAGATTCTCAACAAGATCCTAGCTAATAGAATCCAACATTACATTAAAAAGATTATCCACCATGACTAGGTGGGATTTATCCCTGGCATGCAAGGGTGGTTCAACATTTGCAAATCAATCAATGTGATAGAGCAAATCAATAAGAGAAGAGAGAAGAACCACATAGTCCTCTCGATTGATGCAGGAAAAGCATTTGACAAAATATACCATCCATTCCTGATTAAAGTTCTTCAAAGTATAGGGATAGAGGGAACATTCCTCAACTTCATAAAATCTATCTATGAAAAACCCACAGTGAATATCATTCTCAATGGGGAAAAGCTGACAGCCTTCCCTTTGAGATCAGGAACATGACAAGGATGCCCACTCTCACCACTGTTGTTCAATGTTGTTCATCTTATCAGATGACATGATACTTTATATGGAAAAACCAAAGACTGCATACCCAGACTACTAGAAGTCATACAACAATTCAGTAATGTGGCAGTATACAAAATCAATGCACAGAAATCTGTTGTTTTCTTATACACTAGCAAAGAAAATATAGAAAGGGAAATTAGAGAATTGATTCCATTTACTATAGCACCAAGAAACATACGATACCTTGGAATAAACCTAACCAGAGAGGATCTATAAAGGATCTGTACTCGAGGAACTATAGGACACTCATGAAAGAAATTGAAGAAGACACAAAAAGATGGAAAAGCATTCCAAGCTCATGGATCAGAAGAATAAACATTGTTAAAATGTCTATACTGTCCAGACCAGTCTATACTTTTAATGCCATCCCGATCAAAATTCCACCAGCATTCTTCAAAGTGCTGGAACATACAATCCTAGAATTCATATGGAACCAGAAAAGACCCCAAATTGCTAAGGAAATGTTGAAAAAGAAAAACAAAGCTAGGGACATCACGTTGCCTAATTTTAATCTTTACTACAAAGCTGTGGTTACCAGGACAGCATGGTACCGGCACAAAAACAGATACATAGGCCAGTGGAACATAGTAGAGAGTCCAGATATGGACCCTCAACTCTATGGTCAACTATTCTTCGACAAAGCAGGAAAAAATATCCAGTGGAAAAAATACAGTTTCTTCAATAAATGGTGCTGGGAAAATTGGACAGCTATGTATAAAAGAATGGAATTCATTGAGCTATTTCAAGGATTAAGATGTGATGCAGGTGTGGCAAATTCAAAAGTCTAGAGAAGCCAAGAGGGTCGTGTATGTGAGCCAAATGAGCTGAGTGCCATGCAGCTGGGTCGGGTATGGCTAAAACAAACTGGTGAGGGGTGGGGGATGGTGTGCCTGTCTTCCCTATCCATTTTTTAAGAGAATCCAGAAATGGGGAGAAAATATTGAAATTTTACTAGTTTTAAATTATGACAGCTAATTAACAAACATTGAAACATCTAGTAGGTTAAACAAAGACAAATATACAAAAAAAAAAAAAAAATGTCATGGACTGCTGGAGGCCTGAGCCTGGCCCTGAGTAAGCTTTCATAAAGGTTAGCTCTTTGCTTCATTTGGTGAGAGACTGAGTGGTTTGTACTTTTGCTTAATTACTGAAGGATGTATCTAAGACTCAAAGATCTGAACTGGGATGTGAAAGTACCTGACCTAAGTCTTTCTTATCTCAAGCCTCAGCTGCCCAGTAGTGGGTGGTTAGGAATGTTCATTCACAGTTTGTGCTTTTTTAATGCTGACCTGATTGTCATGATTTTTTTTTTTTTAGCAAAACATTATTCTTGCTGCTTGCACTACTGTCATATTGCATGTTTGTCTTAAATTCAAGGAATTATTAATCAGAAGTTTCATGTGCTCTATCTTTCTTTCTTTCTCTCTCTCTCTCTCCCTTCCTCTTTCTTTCTTTCACTTTTTGGAAGAAGTCTCATGCATAAAATTCTCCATTAAAATTAATAATAATAATAATACCCAGAGAGATATTCTAGATTTATTGCTTCTAGGCTCATTTTTTTTTTTTTGTATTGTAACAGCCCCAAGGTCTGAATTCATAGTGGTATAAGATAAGAAAGGGGTATCCCTTTCTTATCTTCAGAGAGAATGAGTTTCACAAGACCCTCTGTGGCCTCAGCCTGAGTGCTGAGTTCCATAGTGCTTTGTCACTCTTAGAATAGAGATCTCAAACATACAAAGTCCTCTTCCATTCTGGTTATTGCTTACAAAGTAAGAACTATGGAGATAATCACTTATGTTCTTGCTTCTTTATTTTCTATATCCAAACATTCTAAGAAGGAGAACCAAGAAGCAAATCAAGGTCAGTTAAGAGATGTGAGCTAATGACCTGGGATGGAGAACGAGGTCAGCAAGTGCAAAACTGAGAGATTTTGTTGCAGGAGGTAGAGCTAGACCAATAAAACAAAAGGGAACTCGTGTCCCAGGAAGTAGAAGGTGGTCGGAGGGTGCAAATGTGAGCTTGTGATCGGGAAAGTAGAATAAGGTCGGGAGATAAAGGGAAGTGATGTTGATAGAAAGTGGGTTTTGGCAACCAGAGATGATGTTTTCTTTCTTTTTCTGTCTTCATGCCAACCATGGGCCAGCAGTACCAGGACTTTATCTGAAGAAGAAATTCTGATTCCTTTTGAATTAGACTTTGAATTAGACTCCTAGCTGCAAAGGTTTTCTGCCTTTGCAGCTAGGAGGTTTCAGAAATTTACCTAAATTCTTTCTGCCTCAGTGTCTTCATTTGAAGAATTAACAATACTGTGTACCTCACAGTTTGCTGGGAGAATGAAATGATATATGGAAGTGCTTATTATGGTACCAGAACTATTCAATAAATATATAATTATCATTTTAAATGTTTCACAGTATCTGTTTTTCTTCTTATTTTACCTCCTGGCGTGTCTGTCACCTACTGGCTTCTTTACTGCACAGAAGCATCTACTAGTTATTAATTAAGAGTCAACAAGGGGGTCCTTGGTGAGACAGGCTCTCTTGTGCTATTAAATGCTATCAAAATCACATCTGCTGGTTCAGTTGGACAGAGTCTCACAGTCCCAGGACACTCTCAGAGTGAATCTATGAAAACTAAATTGATAACAAATGAGTTGCTTATTTTCTAGTAAAGGGGTCATGGTGGAGTAAGAGACATTGGTTTTCTTTTGTAAAACAGATTTTCATGCAAAAGATAGCTTTAAATTAGAAGGTCTGAGTTTGGTACACAGAACACTTGGGGATACAAAGAGAAATCCCTGCTTCCTTTCCTTGGCATCACTTGTCAGTTGAGTGGAATTTCCTCTTTACTGAATGGATATTAGTATGATGGAAATCAGGTCTACCTGGCTTGAGGCTCTTATAAAGATGAGTTTGGATAAGCGTTACATAAGTATTAATAAAAAACACACTGCATAAACAATGAATTCTGGAACACTGAAAGGAAATTAAAAAAAATTAAAAATAAAAAAGCACACTGAATTTCTTCCATCCGTCCCCATAGAGGTGTGCTTTTCTGTCTAATATCTCTTTCTGTTATTGTCTCCTTGCTTTTAATTGCTCATCAATATGCATTTTATTAACATGCTGAAAAATACACATTGCTTTTTATAAGGTGTGATTATAGGTCCCTGGCAAAGAAAAAGTCCATTTCTATATATTACATGTGTCTGGTGTTAACAGCCTGATTTCCACTGGTTTGATGGTTACTTAAACCAGGAGCTGTTGTCAAAGCAGGACCACACAGTGTATACCTAGGTCCTGCCCCAGGTTAACACATTTCACATAAAATGGCTTGGGGAATGTCATTTCTGCAAAGTAACCACTCTCCCCGAGTACTGAGTGCCATACAATTTCAAAAGCTCTTTCCTATGCGTGTTGTCATAACAAACCTGTGAGTCCAGCAGGATATCATTAGTTCTATTTTATATATAAGGAAAATAAGCCTGGAAGAACATAATCAATTCATAAGAGGACAGAGTAGGGATTTGAAACCAAGAATATATGACTCCAGGGTCTTTGCTTTATTCTTTATTCACAGGAAGAGAGAGGTGTTTTCTCAAAAACCTCCCTATTAGTTAGAGTGCCTCTTTTTCTAAAAGGATCTGTATACCAAAAGGATGCTTAAAGGCACAATCAGAGCAATCAAATGCAGTCATTTTTATCCAAGGTGCCTCTGCTCCTACTGTGCTTCTTCACGTCTTCAAAACTGTCATAAGAAAGTCACAAAGCAGTGTGGATTCTCTCTGAGTTAGAGGTTCATTGGGACAAAAAAAAAAAAATCATCCACAGGCCACTGATGTCACTTGGTGCTGGTGGGGTGGCATTAAGAATTGAGAGGGAGTGAGACCTGGATGTGGATCCTGGATCCACCCATTTCTAGCTGTATCTCCAAGGACAGTCTTTGTGAACCTCAGTTTCTTCATCTGGCAAATGGGAACAACAATAGTATCTGCCTTTTATGAATGGCATGAAGATTGAAAAACCCATTTCCTATAAACTACTTAGCAAAGAACTTCATTTCTTTGCCTGTCACATAAACAATAGTGATGGTCACTATTAGAGTAATTTTGCTATTTGAATGTTATAGTTTAGGGAAATCAATGCATTAGAAGTTTCTTAAACATATTCTACCTTAGAGGTCCTACAGATCTTTGGTTCTTCACACCCCAAAATGATGAGTACAGGAAACCATGAATGATTAGAGTTCTGTGCTCATGCCCTCTATGCTTTCTATATTGCAAAGATTAATTTTAACACCATGTTCTTTCAAAAATTTCAATTCAGCTTAACAAACATTATCTGAGGGTCAAGTATGTGTTAGGCACTGGGATGACAGGTAGATAAGAATGGTCTTCAGCTTCAAGAAGCCATTGTATGAGTGGGGATGGTGGAAACCCATGTTTTAAAGCCAGGCAGCAAGGGCTGTGATGATTCTATGCCCAAATCGGCACAAAAACTGTAACAGGGCCACTTAGCAAGCCTGTGGCTCAGGAGTCAGTCAGAGGATTCTTGGGGAGCATCTTGGAATTATAGAAAGAGCAAGACTAAAATCAAGAAGTGGAAGATAGTTTTGAAGTGGATTTCTGGACTGAGGTCATGGGATGCTATTGACAAAGCAGTGGGCTTTATTTTGTAAGTTAAAAAACAGTATATCATGAGTGATATACAGTGCATAGAGCCCATACAGATTGTCTGTTCTCCTGGATCTTTAAAAAGATGAATTGACATAGGTATGAGATATGGCTTCATTTACAAATCCCAGCCTTCTGGGGAAACCACTCAGCCCACATTTCGGTATAGTATCAGTTAGCTGAAGTTGAAATATAGCTGCCTATATAACAGCAGGTATGTGCTCTCAGATTTCCCAGTCCCTACCCATACCTTTGGCTACCTTTTGCCTACTGCACTCACTTGTACTCTGTTGGACACCTATCAGCATTTGAGACGGCTTCCTGCTTCTTCCATTGTCCAGTCCTTAGCAAACATATGAAACTGCTCCTATCAGGAAACTGGTATAAATCTCTTTATTGCACTGGTACTGCCTTTCAAAGAGCCCACAGACTGGTCCATTCCCCAGACACCAACAATCTCTTCAAGTCACCGCTAGTAAAATCCATCACGTTAGGGTCAGAGTGGGAAGCAGGTGGCAGCAATTAATAGCCATACTACTACTGGTACTACTGCTTACTTCTACTAACAATAACGATAGATAACATTTACTTAATTCTAAGTGCCAGCAACTGTGCTGTTAAGTTGACATAAGTCATTTTGATTAATAATCTTAAAAGAGCAATTCTCTTATTATCCCCATTTTACAAACAAAGAATATGACATTTAGAAGCACTCCTACAATGGTCAAGTTGAACTTCCTTAAACACATACTCTCAAACAGACTATAGTGCGGCATCCTGGAGGTACAATGCTAAATGGTGGTGTGAGTAGGAAAGGTAAAAATAGGGAGAACTAGAGGGAGTACATATACTGGGATTTACAATGTTTTTTACTCTGCATTTTTTTTACTTTATTTTTATTTTATTTTATTTTATTTTATTTTATTTTATTTTATTTTATTAAACACATAATGTATTTTTATCCCCAGGGGTACAGGTCTGTGAATCGCTAGGTTTACACATTTCACAGCACTCATCATAGCACATACCCTCCCCAATGTCCATATCCCCACCACCCTCTCCCGTCCCTCCCACCCCAGCAACCCTCAGTCTGTTTTTTGAGATTGAGTCTTTTATGGTTTGTCTCCCTCCCGATCCCATCTTTTCATTTTTTCTTTTCTTAGCTGTCCCCAAACCCCCCACATTGCATCTCCACTTCCTCATATCAAAGAGATCATATGATCGTTGTCTTTCTCCGATTGACTTATTTCGCTAAGCATGATACCCTCTAGTTCCATCCATGTCGCAAATGGCAAGATTTCATTTGTTTTGATGGCTGCATAGTATTCCATTGTGTATATACACCACTTCTTCTTTATCCATTCATCTGTTGATGGACATCTAGGTTCTTTCCACAGTTTGGCTATTGTGGACATTGCTGCTAAAAACATTCGGGTGCACGTGCCCCTTCGGAGCACCACGTTTGTATCTTTAGGATACATACCCAGTAGTGCAATTGCTGGGTCATAGGGTAGCTCTATTTTCAGTTTTTTGAGGAACCTCCACACTGTTTTCCAGAGTGGTTGGACCAGCTTGCATTCCCGCCAACAGTGTAGGAGGGTTCCCCTCTCTCCGCATCCTCGCCAGCATCTGTCATTTCTTGACTTGTTAATTTTAGCCATTCTGACTGGTGTGAGGTGGTATCTCATTGTGGTTTTGATTTGTATTTCCCTGATGCCGAGTGATGTGGAGCATTTTTTCATGTGTCTGTTGGCCATCTGGATGTCTTCTTTGCAGAAATGTCTGTTCATGTCCTCTGCCCATTTCTTGATTGGATTATTTGTTCTTTGGGTGTTGAGTTTGATAAGATCTTTATAGATTTTGGATACGAGCCCTTTATCTGATATGTCGTTTGCAAATATCTTCTCCCATTCTGTCAGTTGCCTTTTGGTTTTGTTAACTGTTTCCTTTGCTGTGCAAAAGCTTTTGATCTTGATGAAATCCCAATAGTTCATTTTTGCCCTTGCTTCTGTTGCCTTTGGCGATGTTCCTAGGAAGAAGTTGGTGTGGTTGAGGTCAAAGAGGTTGCTGCCTGCATTCTCCTCAAGGATTTTGATGGATTCCTTTCTCACATTGAGGTCCTTCATCCATTTTGAGTCTATTTTCGTGTGTGGTGTAAGGAAATAGTCCAATTTCCTCTTTCTGCATGTGGCTGTCCAATTTTCCCAGCACCATTTGTTGAAGAGGCTGTCTTTTTTCCATTGGATATTCTTTCCTGCTTTGTCGAAGATTAGTTGACCATAGAGTTGAGGGTCTATTTCTGGGCTCTCTATTCTGTTCCATTGATGTAAATGTCTGTTTTTGTGCCAGTACCATACTGTCTTGATGATGACAGCTTTATAATAGAGCTTGAAGTCTGGAATTGTGACGCCACCGACTTTGGCTTTCTTTTTCAATATTCCTTTGGCTATTCGAGGTCTTTTCTGGTTCCATATAAATTTTAGGATTATTTGTTCTATTTCTTTAAAAAAAGGTGGATGGGATTTTGATAGGGATTGCATTAAATGTGTAGATTGCTTTAGGTAGAATAGACATTTTCACAATATTTGTTCTTCCAATCCATGAGCATGGAATATTTTTCCATTTCTTTGTGTCTTCCTCAATTTCTTTCATGAGTACTTTATATAGTTTTCTGAGTACAGATTATTTGCCTCTTTGGTTAGATTTATTCCTATCTATCTTATGGTTTTGGGTGCGATTGTAAATGGGACTGACTCCTCAATTTCTCTTTCTTCTGTCTTGTTGTTAGTGTAAAGAAATGCGACTGATTTCTGTGCAATGACTTACTATCCTGACAGTTTACTGAATTCCTGTACAAGTTCTAGCAGTTTTGGAGTGGAGACTTTTGGGTTTTCCACATACAGTATCATATCATCTGCAAAGAGTGATAGTTTGACTTCTTCTTTGCCAATTTGGATGTCTTTAATTTCTTTTTGTTGTCTGATTGCTGAGGCTAGGACTTCTAGTACAATGTTGAACAGCAGTGGTGATAATGGACATCCTTGCCGTGTTCCTGACCTTAGTGGAAAAGCTTTCAGTTTTTCTCCATTGAGAATGATATTTGCAGTGGGTTTTTCATAGATGGCTTTGATAATATTGAGGTATGTGCCCTCTATCCCTACACTTTGAAGAGTTTTAATCAGGAAGGGATGCTGCACTTTGTCAAATGCTTTTTCAGCATCTATTGAGAGAATCATATGGTTCTTGTACTTTCTTTTATTAATGTGTCGTATCACATTGATTGATTTGCAGATGTTGAACCAACCTTACAGCCCAGGAATAAATCCCACTTGGTCGTGGTGAATAATCCTTTTAATGTACTGTTGGATCCTATTGGCCAGTATTTTGGTGAGAATTTTCGCATCTGTGTTCATCAAGGATATTGGTCTATAATTCTCTTTTTTGATGGGATCTTTGTCTGGTTTTGGGATCAAGGTGATGCTGGCCTCATAAAATGAGTTTGGAAGTTTTCCTTCCATTTCTATTTTTTGGAACAGTTTCAGGAGAATAGGAATTAATTCTTCTTTAAATGTTTGGTAGAATTCCCCCGGGAAGCCGTCTGGTCCTGGACTTTTGTTTGTTTGGAGATTTTTGATGACTGTTTCAATCTCCTTACTGGTTATGGGTCTGTTCAGGTTATCTATTTCTTCCTGGTTCAGTTGTGGTAGTTTATATGTCTCTAGGAATGCATCCATTTCTTCCAGATTGTCAAATTTGTTGGCGTAGAGGTCCTCGTAGTATGTTCTTATAATTGTTTGTATTTCTTTGGTGTTGGTTGTGATCTCTCCTCTTTCATTCATGATTTTATTTTCATCCTTTCTCTTTTCTTTTTGATAAGTCTGGTCAGGGGTTTGTCAATCTTATTAATTCTTTCAAAAAACCAGCTCCTAGTTTTGTTGATTTGTTCTATTGTTTTTTTAGTTTCTATTTCATTGATTTCTGCTCTGATCTTTATGATTTCTCTTCTCTTGCTGGGTTTAGGCTTTCTTTGTTGTTCTTTCTCCAGCTCCTTTAGGTGTAGGGTTAGGTTGTGTATTTGAGACCTTTATTGTTTCTTGAGAAAGGCTTGCACCACTATATACTTTCCTCTCAGGACTGCCTTTGTTGTGTCCCACAGATTTTGAACCGTTGTTTTTTCATTATCATTTGTTTCCATGATTTTTTCAATTCTTCTTTAATTTCCTGGTTGACCCATTCATTTTTTAGAAGGTTGCTGTTTAGTCTCCATGTATTTGCGTTCTTTCCAAATTTCCTCTTGTGATTGAGTTCTAGCTTCAGAGCATTGTGTTCTGAAAATATGCAGGGAATGATCCCAATCTTTTGGTACCAGTTGAGACCTGATTTATGACCCAGGATGTGGTCTATTCTGGAGAATGTTCCATGTGCACTAGAGAAGAATGTATAATCTTTTGCTTTGGGATGGAATGTTCTGAAGATATCTGTGATGTCCATCTGGTCCAGTGTGTCATTTAAGGCCTTTATTTCCTTGTTGATCTTTTGCTTAGATGATCTGTCCATTTCAGTGAGGGGAGTGTTAAAGTCCCCTGCTATTATTGTATTACTGTCGATGTATTTCTTTGATTTTGTTATTAATTGGTTTATATAGTTGGCTGCTCCCATGTTAGGGGCATAGATATTTAAGATTGTTAGATCTTCTTGTTGGACAGACCCTTTGAGTATGATATAGTGTCCTTCCTCATCTCTTATTATAGTCTTTGGCTTAAAATCTAATTGATTTGATATAAGGATTGCCACCCCAGCTTTCTTCTGATGTCCATTAGCATGGTACATTGTTTTCCACCCCCTCACTTTAAATCTGGAGGTGTCTTCGGGTCTAAAATGAGTTTCTTGTAGGCAGCATATGGATGGGTTTTGGTTTTTTTATCCATTCTGATACCCTGTGTCTTTTGATTGGGGCATTTAGCCCATTCACATTCAGGGTAACTATGGAGAGATATGAATTTAGTGCCATTGTATTGCCTGTACTGTGACTGTTACTGTATATTGTCTCTGTTTCTTTCTGATCTACTACTTTTAGGGTCTCTCTTTTCTTAGAGGACCCCTTTCAATATTTCCTGTAGAGCTGGTTTGGTGTTTGCAAATTCTTTCAGATTTTGTTTGTCCTGGAAGCTCTTTATCTCTCCTTCTATTTTCAATGATAGCCTAGCCGGATATAGTATTCTTGGCTGCATGTTTAGTGCTCTGAATATATCATGCCAGTTCTTTCTGGCCTGCCAGGTCTCTGTGGATAGGTCTGCTGCCAATCTAATGTTTTTACCCTTGTATGTTACAGACTTCTTTTCCCGGGCTGCTTTCAGGATTTTCTCTTTGTCACTAAGACTTGTAAATTTTACTATCAGGTGACAAGGTGTGGACCTATTTTTATTGATTTTGAGGGGCGTTCTTAGCATATCCTGGATTTTGATGTTTGTTCCCTTTGCCATATTAGGGAAATTCTCTCCAATAATTGTCTCCAATATACCTTCTGCTCCCCTCTCTCTTTCTTCTTCTGGAATCCCAATTCTTCTAATCTAATCCCTTCTTCTTCTGGAATCCCAATTATTCTAATGTTGTGTCGCTTATCTCTCAAATTCTCTCCTTGTGGTCCAGCATTTGTTTGTCTCTCTTTTGCTCAGCCTCTTTATTCTCTGTCATTTGGTCTTCTATGTCACTAATTCTTTCTTCTGCCTCATTTATCCTAGCAGTGAGAGCTTCCATTTTTGATTGCACCTCATTAATAGCTTTTTTTTATTTCAACTTGGTTAGATTTTATTTCTTTTATTTCTCCAGAAAGTGCTTTTATCTCTCTGGAGAGGGTTTCTCTAATATCTTCTATGCCTTTTTTGAGCCCGGCTAGAACCTTGAGAATTGTCATTCTGAACTCTAGGTCTGTCATGTTACCAATGTCCGTATTGATTAGGTCTCCAGCCTTCGGTACGGCCTCTTGTTCTTTTTTTTTGTGGTGAGTTTTTTCACCTTGTCATTTTGTCCAGATAGGATTTGCTTTCTCCTCCTATAGAATTCTGCTGTTCTTGGTGAGTGAAGTTGGTCTTGGCTGGTTTTCTTGTTGATCTCCTGGGGGACGGGCCTGTTGTGGTGATTCTCAAGTGTCTTTGCCGCAGGCAGAATTGCACCGCCATTGCGAGGGGCCGGGCTAAGTAATCCGCTTGGGTTTGCTTTCGGGAGCTTTTGTTCCCTGAGAGCTTTCCGTAGAGTTACGGAGGACGGGAATGAAGATAGCGGCCTCCCAATCTCTCGGCTACCCCAGAGGAGCCGAGAGCTTGGGGTTCCACTCCTCAGTGCGCCCTCAGAGAAAAGCGCCCAACCGCCCCGCGTCCCTGGCCTGCGGTCGCGCCGGTAGTTAAGTGGTCAATTGCTGGCACTTGGAGAGAGGCGTCCAGTCGCTTCCGTCTCTGTGGCCTCCGGCTGCGCTCTGAGCCCACCCAGCCTGCGACCAGCACAAGGTAACCCCAGGCTGAGAGCTCACTCCTCAGCTTTGTCACTGTAGCCAGCTTCCCCGCTCTAATACCTGTGAGCTCTGCGGCACTCAGACGCCCCCAGTCCTTCTGTGACCCCGCGGGACCTGGGGTTACGCTGGCCCTGCCTGGGTTTCCCCCCGGTTTAGCCTCTGGAGCGATGTCCCTCCATGGAGCAGACTTTTAAAAGTCCCGATTTTGTGCTCCGTTGCTCCGCCGCTTGCCGGGAGCCGGCCCCTCCCCCACGCAGTCTATCTTCCTGTCGCTTTGGATTCGCTTCTCCGCAGGTCCTACCTTTCAGAAAGTGGTCGATTTTCTGTTTCTAGAATTGTTGCTCTTCTTCTCTTCGATTTCCCGTTGAATTTGTAGGTGTTCACAATGGTTAGATAAGCTATCTAGCTGATCTCCTGCTACCTGATGTCGTCTCAGCCTGCCACTTCTCCGCCATCTTGACTCCTCCTTTACTCTGCATTTTAATGCATTCAAAGAAGTGATCTTTTAGCCTAATTAAAACCCACTTAAATAAAACCTACTAAAAATTGGCCTAAAAATTGTGCACATCAGGTTGTCATCCAGGTATATATGGGTCACAGTCTGAAACCTGACCAGACCTGCAGCTGACAGAAAGCAGAGTAGTAGTGATCTGCAAACTCTATTAGTCTAGAAAGATCTTCTCCTTAAAGAACAAATACATGAAAGTGCAATTTTAATAACTTTTTTAGGGGAATTTCCAGATAAAACAAAGGAACATTGTCCTGAAGACTCAGAAGAGTAAAAGACTTAGGAAAATTTTAGAGACTAGTTTGGTATTTTCAGGAGAATGTAAGGAAACATTGTTTCTCTGAAACAGAAGCAGAGCACCCTAATAAAGACAGGAAGATAAAAATTACTAGGAAGAGATGAAAATTCAAATGACTGATGTAAAAGATGGCCAGAAAACTAAAAAAAAAAAAAAAAAAGAGGAGCACAATTCAAATACTTTCCTTTTTTTAAATGTTTCATTAGCTACTGTATAGTACATAATTAGTTTTTGGTGTGGTGTTCCATGATTCATTAGTTACAATTCAAATACTTTCTAAAAATGGAAAAAAGAAAAAAAAGAAGGAAGAGTCAGAAATTCTACTTCCTGAA
Source organism: Martes martes (assembly GCF_963455335.1). Taxonomy (NCBI): domain Eukaryota; kingdom Metazoa; phylum Chordata; class Mammalia; order Carnivora; family Mustelidae; genus Martes; species Martes martes. The sequence goes on along the minus strand of NC_137891.1, from coordinate 14,142,952 downwards.
TTATAAACCATGTGATTCAGACTAGCCTCCTGCTGAGAAAGCCTAGAAAAAAAATGGAAAAAAATATTGTGAAACTAAAAAAAAAAAAGCAACACACATTGATACACATGCAAGATAATATGATATAAAATCGTGGAAGAACAACAAATAAGAAAAATGGATCCAGAGGCCATCCACATAATAAAGCTATAAAGCACAGATCAAAACAAACAACTGTGCAAAGTATCTTCACATTAATAACAGACATGATTGATAATTTGACAGGAACTTGTAAAGTATAAAAAGAAACAAATTGAAATTCTAGATATGAAACAAATTTATAACTAAGAATGATAATTTAATGTATTGTGTGTTAAAGAGCAGATTAGACAAAGCCAAAAGTAGAATTAGTTAACTCAAAGAAGATATTGAGAATGAAACTTACAAAGATAAATGAATGAATATACAGAAAATTGTGTAACATACCTAGGCAATCTAATAACAAAGTCTTATAGTAGATTACTGGAGATCTGGAAAGGAAGGGAAGCAAGGGAAATTAGAAAAAAAACAATATGAATCCCTCAAAAATGTCAAGAGAAATTAAGTCACAAATTTCAGAAGCCCTAGAAATCCCAAGCAGGATGAATATGAAAAAAAGCCACACCTAGGAACATTGGAACAAAACTGCTAAAACCAAAAGCAAATATTTAAAACCCAAAACCCAATGGTTAGTAGCAGAGGGAAAGTGGGGAAGATATATTAACCTTCAATGAGCAGTGATAAGATAGATAATTTATCACAGAATCCATAGAAGCCAGAAGACAAAGGGATGCTTTCTTGAAAGTGTTGAAAGAAAATGATAGACAATAGAAAATGTTATGCTTAGATAAATAAACCCTTCAAAAATTAATGTGAATTTAAGATATGTTCAAACAAACAGAAACTAATGGAATTCATCACCAGCAGAACTGCTCTAGTAGAAACACTAAAAGGTTGTGTTCATTCAATGCACAAGAAACGTATGCCATATAGAAGCTGAGAAATGAAAGAGTGAATAAAGAACATCAAAAAAAGCAAATACTTGGGTAAATGTCATTGCAACCTGCAAGCAGAATTTATAGTGAACTCTACAAAATAATGAGAAAAGTCAGCCCAGTAGGAATATATGCTCAATCCTTTAACTAGCACCATAAGAAAGAGGACGTCTGTGACCAAAAAACCGTATTAAAGTGTTCATGTTCATTAGAAAGCCCGTGGTACAAATTGAAATCAAAATGTAATACCACTAAACACTCACCGGAACACTGAAACGAAAAGACACAGTCGTGAGTTTGTAGTGAGGTGGGGAACGAAGGGAACTCTCCAGTGCAGATGGCGGAAGTTAAATTATTAGAGTAACTTTGGAAAAACAGTGTAACATCATCAAAATTGATAATTAATATGCCTATGACCCAGCAATTCCATTTCTTTTTATATATCAAATAGAAATAAAAGCACTTGGGCACTACATGCCTAAGGAAGGTTTTTTGTTTGCAACCGCTCCAAGAAGAAACAGTCCTAATGCCCATCAGCAGTAATATAGATAAACAAATTGTGGTATACTCACTCAACAGGATACTGTAGATGAGAGGGTCAGCAAATTACAGCCTATGGACCAAATCTGGCCCATTGCCCATTTTTGCAAATGCATTTTATTGGAACACAGCCAACCTCATTCTTTTATATAATGGCAATGGCTCCTTTCATGCTATGACACAGTTGAGTTGTTGCAGTAAAGACCATCTGGTCCGCAAAACCAGGAATTTTTACTATCTTCTCTTTACAGAAAAAGTTTGCCAACCCTTGGTATAGGTCAATGAAAATAAATGGACTACAGCCACTTTTGTTAACATGTATGAATCTTACAAATAAAGTCTTGAGCAAAAATAAGCCACACCACTCTGAAATCACATAAATAACATGCTTTAAAATATGTTTGTCATCTCCTTTCCCTACTTCTGGAATTTCCTCCTTGTTGAAATTTAACTCTGACCTTCCAGTTTTCCCAGTACAAAAATCTATGGTTCTCATACCCAATCCATCAGAAAGTCTTACTAGGTCATCCTTTGACATATATTGTGTCCAACTACATCTCATCACCTCCTCCCCTATCATTCTGGTTCAAGTTACCATCACCTCTCATTAAGACAATGACAGTAGCCTTTACTGGTATCTCTCCTTCTGCCCTTGACCCTAGTCATAGCATATAGAGTAATTCTATGAAAAAGAGAATGAATCATGCTACTTCTTTGCTCAAAACTCTTCCCTGGCTTTCCTTTTTACAGAAAATGCCATAGTTCTTAATGTGACCCATATGGCCTTCCCTGATCTGGATTTAGATGACCACACTGGCCTCATTTCCTACTTCTCCCCATCATACTGGAAATGAGGAACACTAATGTCTGCTTCTCCTTGAACACACACATGGTCAGTGTCACTGCCTGTCTACTAGCTCTGCCTGGGGTTCTCCTTGCACACACCCAACTGGCTTACTCTCACACCTACTTCAGGTCTTTCCTCCAGTATTTCTTAATAAGATCTTGACTTTTCATTGTATTAAACATTTAACTTCCCCACTCCTGGCATTCACTTGCCTGCTCACTTATCTCCAAATTATTTATCAGTATCTAAAATACTCTCCCTCAGTTTTTCTTATAAGTCACACAAAGAAGGATTTTTGTTCCTTTTGTTCGTTCTTGTATACCAAAGACTTAGAATAATGAGTGACACAGAGTAACACTTGATAAGTGTTTGTCTAACAGAGAAAGAAACTGAGAACTTCTGGAATTCTAAGAAAAAAATAAAATGTGAGAAAACAACAGCAGAAATGATAGATATGGAGGGCAGAGAAAGGAGATCTCACCTAAACATAGCAAGTGTTCATAAGGAAAAAAAAATCAGAGTACCTGGGATATAGATATCAAAGATAATTTTTTAAAAAATCTCAATAAGTAATTAGATTAGAAAGTAAAGACAAAGGGTTTTTGCTTCTCTGATGAAATGAGTGAAAAAGGACTGACAGAAACGTATCTTGGCAAAATTTATGATATAGCAGTATAAAGGAAATTTTGACAGGTACTCAGTTAAGGGGGGGAAAGAAACAGGTTACCAAGAAAAGAACACAAATCAGTCTGGCTCAGACTTCGCCACAACAGAAGTTAGAAAGTAAGGAGTGACAGCTGATGGGTTTTAAGGGAAGAAGGTGGTGACCCCAAATCTTTGCACCTATTCCATTTACCTTTCATGTTTCTTACAAAGGAAACATATTCTCCAATATGCAACAGCATAGAAATATGCCACCAATGTTTTTGTTTTGTTTTTTTAAAGCAAATTACCTGGAGAGATCCTCTAACTAACTATAAATTAAATCCACATTTAAAAAATCAAGAATAAACAAGTTAACAAATCAAACATACTAATTTCCTTTGTCTTTATCATCAGAGTGTCTAATACTAAGGAAGGAATATGGTGCAGCAGAACAAACATAAGATGACACATCTGGGTATAAATTTGAGCTCATCCACTAATTAACACTGTGACTTTGAACAAATTGTTCAAGCTCTTTGAGTCTTAGTTTCTTTACTTATAATATCAAGATAAAGATACCTAACTCTCACAGATGGATTGACTAGATGAAATTAGATAATACATATGAGTAGTTTTTATATTTTTATAAATATGTAAAGTTTTATATATGACATATGAGTAGGGTTTATAAATTACACTAAAACTGTTGGTGCATTTATTACTCTTATAAGGGTTTTTGCAGCTTCAAATTAAATTAGTGGAGTGACTGTTATTGACTGAATGTTGTGTCCCCCACCTCCCAAATTCTTACGTTGAAATCCTAACCCTCAGTGTAATGATATTAGGAGAAGGGTTGGGGGGCTATGGATGATCATGAATGGAATTAGTACCTTTAGAGGAAGAGACCCAGGAGCTGTCCTTGCTCTCTATTTTCTGCTCTCTGCAGGTGAGGACTCAGGGAGAAGAGAGCCCTCTGTGCATCAGGAAGGGGGCCCTTACCCCACACGGGGTCTACAGGTGTCCTGATCTTGGACTTCCAGAAAGTCAGTTATTCAAGGCCCCTAGTCCATGATGTGCTGTTATAGCAGCCTGAACTGACTCCAGATAGGTCTTCAGTTTTCTTTTCAGTGGATAGCCATTTCCATGAACAAGGGATTTGTTGTGGAACAGAGAAGACAACTCACTGTATTTAGAAACATAATTTTTTTTTATTATAGGTCTCAGTTACCACAACCCAGATCTAGCTGCATAATAATAAGTATTGCTTCCTTCTACAAAATTCTCTAGAATTGGACCTCACCCGAAAGCCACATTTCTGATTTTTACACAAACCAGCCAGGTTTTTCGCTTAGTAGAAGCTATATTCCCTGTCCTGAGCATGCTCATTTATTATCAGGATATTCTGCCTTCTCTAATCCTGGCCGGAGCTGCCTTGATCCTGTCCTCAAATTCCTTGCTCAAAGGGGCTCCTGGATGGCTCAGTCAGTTAAGCATCTATGGGTAAGCATTTGCCTTCAGCTTGGGTCATGATCCTGGGGTCCTGGGATCCAGCCTGTATCCCAGGGTCCTGGGGCTCCCCAAGGTCCTGGGATGGAGACCTGTGTCAGGCTCAGGGAGCCCACTTTCTTTCTCCCTGTTCCCCTCCCCTGTTTGTACTTTCATTGTCCCTCAAATAAACAAATAAAATCTTTAAAAATTAATTCCTCTCCGCAGGAAGACTTCTCTCACATCTCTAGATGTCCAGCATCTCTACTCAGTCCCTTTAAAACTTTTAAAGAGAACCATACAAATGCACAATTTACAGGTTAATCATATTCTTTACTATCCTCCATTACTAATTTAGGATTATGTTGGTTACATTTTCACAAACATTTATGTTGGAATCCTAACTAAACTATAGCTAATGATGTCCATAAAAATCTCTCCAGTGATAAAGCGAAGTCTATGACATAGCATTACAGAGAAATCGGATGTAAAATTATGTGTACCATATGTTCTACACTATGTAAAAAATGCTAAGAAAAAGAGGAGAAAGAATTGGACCTTGTGTTGAGATTAGTTATGTCTGGGGACTTGGATTAACACTTACTTCAGAAAATTGGTTTTAGGGAGTGATAGTTCCCTGTGATATTCTAAGTTGTCAAAATGTTTAAGAAATTCTATAAGTGAACCCCTCATCTTGGAAATTCACATCACAAGTAAAATTATTAAGCAATATGATAAATAATTTAGTAAAAAAAATTACCTTAAGCTTTTTTTAAAATTCCATATTTCCAAACTTATTTGGAAAGAGTATTCTTTATTTTTTTTTATCAAATATAATTTCCTGAAACACACTTTGGAAACTTTCCAAAATGTCCCCAGTGGAGATGAATTATTAAAATTTTTAAAAATTTTTCTTTATTTTTTATATTATCAAAGTAACATATTCTCTTTTGAACCAGTGAAACAATGTGAAGTTGTATTTAAAAATTAATAATTTCATGCCAGCTCATTTTCATTTCTAGTTCTCAAGGTCACAAAGTTTAGCACATTGATATGCATTAATCCATTTCTTTCCCCATAGACAAGTTTATACATTCATATGCACAAATGCTTAGGGCTAATGTTATCATTTTACAAATCCATTATTTACAAAAGTAGGATCATTTTACATTGCAGTATTCTGCGATTTTTTACTTTCATCTAACTAAATATAACTATCTCTCAAAGTCCAATTCAGTTTTTTGAATAGCTAGATAACTTTGCACAGGATAGATATACTACACTTTATTCAGCCACTCCCCTACTGATGGGCATTTTGGTTACTTTCTGTTTGTTGCTAACACAAACAAGAATGACTCCTTGTACAGATGTATTTAGAGACATTTTTAAGAGGATCAATTCTGATCAACATAATTTCTCAATCAGAGTATATATTTTTATTTTAATAGATATTACATTACTTTTCAACAATATTGTTGCAATCCTATTCCCTCCTAGTAAATATGCCCATTTCTCTATATTTACCAGCATTTGATATAATGATTATTTTTGTTTTTATGGCATAATAAATGAAAAAAGGAATTCTTCTAATTCCTTGATGTTCTTAATAATATGGCCACATCCCTATATATAGATAAAATATGTAATTCTTTGTTGTCTTTGTTTTTGAATTTGATAAGATTATGTAAAGCTATGGTTATTCTTGTACAACTTGCTTTTTTCTACTCCATGATGTATTTTTAAAATTCACCCACATAGGGGTACCCAGGTGGCTCAGTTGGTAGTGACTGACTCATGATTTCAGGTCCAGTTGTGAGCTCATGGGTCACGGAATCAGCCTTCATCGGGCTCTGCATTCAGCTGGGAGTCCGCTCAGGACTCTTTCTCTCTGCCCTCTCCCTACTTGTGCTCTCTCACTCTCTCTCTCAAATAAATAATTGGCTAAATATTTTTTAAAAAAATCATTCATGTTGAAAAATGTAGCTATAATTCGTCTTTTCACAAATGAATAGTATTCTTCTTCTTCTTCTTTTTTTTAAATTTTTTATTTCTTTTCAGTGTAACAGTATTCATTGTTTTTGCACCACACCCAGTGCTCCATGCAATCCGTGCCCTCCCTAATACCCACCACCTGGTTCCCCCAACCTCCCACCCCCCGCCCCTTCAAAATCCTCAGGTTGTTTTTCAGAGTCCATAGTCTCTCATGGTTCACCTCCCCTTCCAATTTCCCTCAACTCCCTTCTCCTCTCCATCTCCCTATGTCCTCCATGTTATTTGTTATGCTCCACAAATAAGTGAAACCATATGATAATTGACTCTCTCTGCTTGACTTATTTCACTCAGCATAATCTCTTCCAGTCCTGTCCATGTTGCTACAAAAGTTGGGTATTCATCCTTTCTGAGGGAGGCATAATACTCCATAGTGTATATGGACCACATCTTTCTTATCCATTCGTCCGTTGAAGGGCATCTTGGCACTCATGAAAGAAATTAAAGAAGACACAAAAAGATGGAAGACCATTCCATGCTCTTGGATTGGAAGAATAAACATTGTTAAAATGTCTATACTGCCTAGAGCAATTTATACTTTTAATGCCATTCCAATCAAAATTCCACCAGTATTTCTGAATAGTATTCTTCTATGTGAATATATTTAATTCATGTATGCATTCTCCTTTCAATGCACATTTAGACTATACATTGAAAGATTCTTCAGTAGCAACTGGATTCTCTAGTTTCAGGTGGAGAATTGTACATATTCAAAGTTCCATATACTTCCTATCTAAAATTGAGATTACTAGGTTATAGGATATAAAATTTTTCCACTTCATAACTTTATTTAACAAATAATTTTCTAGTGATTTGTTACAAATTTGTGAACTAGAGGGGTGCCTGGGTGGCTCAGTGGGTTAAGCCTCTCCTTCAGCTCAGGTCATGATCCCAGGGTCCTGTGATTGAACCCCGCATCGGGCTCTCTGCTAAGCAGGGAGTCTGCTCCCCCCCACCACCTGCCTCTCTGCCTACTTGTGATCTCTCTCTCCATCAAATAAATAAATTCTTAAAAAAAACCAACAACTGTAGACTAGAGTTTTATATGAATCCTTATTTCTCCAAATTCTTGCTTACTTTTGGTGCTGGCAGGTTTTTAAATTTTCTGACAAATTTGTTGATTTCTAATGGTCCATCATTATGGCATCTCCCTTTAGTTTTGATTTCCCAGATTAAAAGTGAAATCAAACAGATTATCTACTGATATTTATTTGCTTTTCATATTTACTTTTCCTGGAAATGTCTACTCTAGGCTTTTGTTCATTTAGCTAATAATACGTTTGCTATCTTTTACTTACTATTAGTAAGTTTGTTGGTTTCCTCTCTTTTTGTATTTGTAACTCCCTCTCCAACAATAAGAGTTCTGACTACCATTCTCCTTAATAAACTTCTTGTTCCTTTGATCATCCTGTAAGTAGTCAATTTCCCATCCTCACATCCACCCATCCACAAGCACAGATCTCTCCCTACCTTGCCTTGGTCTGGCTCACTATGTCAAGTCCTCCCACTCTGGGTCATTCTCATGCAAAGATGACCTCACCTTGCTCAGGTACCAATGCAGGTGTACCTTCCTTACCCCACTTGGGGTCTCCCTGTTAATACAACATCTCCTCTCCTCCTGCATGGATGCCCTTTCCCTGTTCATTTCCAACCCTCCCTGCGGCTATCCTCCCTGGACTCCTGTCTAGTTGGTTTGTCTCAGTGAATAACTTTACACCCACATTGTTCAGAGAAGGTACATAAGGGGAAAGGAAAGCATGAGAGAGAGGATACTTGGAGTATTTTCTAGAGAACAGATATTTTACATATTTTCTATTCCCTTTGCTCTGTGCTGTATTCTGGATAATTTCCTTGGTTTTATGTTTTAGTTCCTTGATATTTTCTTTAGCTATGTCTCCTATGATATTTTTAATTAATTTAATTTTCAATTTCCTGTTTGTTTCTCTTTATTTTCAATTTCCTGAAAAACCAGTCGGGTTGGTTGTTTATCATGGCTTATCATTTTTAAATACTTACTGGAATTTTCTCTTCTGTGAAGTGCTTAGCCATATCTGTTGCCCAAATTTCCATCAAGTATAACAACATCCTAACAGTGATTATGCTGAATTATTGCATTCTGATTGCCTTTATTTAATTATTGATGTGTTTCAATTTTCTAAGTGTTCATTTAGAACTAAATTACTAATTTACCTTCATCACCAGAAAATCAGTTTCAAAATAAAACAGTAAAAAAGCAGTTCTATAACTTATTCTATATTTTTTGACCAAAAAAAAAAAAGGAAGAAAGAAAGAAAGAAAGAGAATTAGGGGCATGTGGGTGGCTCAGTCAGTTAAGCATCCAGCTCTTGGTTTCAGCACAGGTTATGATCTCCTGGGTCATGAGATTAAGTCCAATGTCAGGCTCCATGCTCAGTAGGAAGTCTGCTTGAGGATTTTTTCCCTCTGCCCCTCCCCGCACTCCTGGATGGGTGGGCTCTCTCTCTCTGTAAAATAAGTAAATAAATCTTAAAAAAAAAAAAAAAAAAAGAATTGGCAAGTGGTTAGAACTGAGAGAGAATTGGATTTATGCTCTGTGTCCTAACTGGATTATCTAAGGAGGGCATATCACCCCTGTAAGCTCTCATTTTCCTCTTCAAATCCTGTAATTTATTTTTATTGCTGATTTTAAATAATAATTAAAGCTATTAAAATGTTCTACATCCAGAGATGGATAATGGCTGATTCTCACCAAGACTTCGGAGAAAACTGCTGTCACTTTGGTAATGACAGGTAGGCCCATTCAGGAAAGATGTGACGTTATTTCCTGAATTCAGTCTCTTGTGCCTGGCATTCAGTAGATTTTACTTTTACTGGTTTCTCACAACACTGTCCTTAATATTCACAGTTGCACCTGTTCATAAAAACATTACTCTTACAGAAGAGCATCACTAAGCTTAAAAGCTGGGGTGGCAGAGAAATGGGGCAGTTGTCCAGTCCCTGTGAAGACATCTGCTGATTGACCAACATTGACCTTCTTTCTCTATCTGGTCGTGCCTGCAAGGTGTCTTTTCAGATGGTAACATTTTGCTTGAGAGGCAGCTCAAATTTTGAAGATGATTTTAGCTAAAAAACAAAACAAAACAAAAAATGGTGAGGCGCATGGAGATCATGTGTTACTGAGAAGTCAAGAATAGATTCTGGAAACCAAGAGGTACAAAGGAGAAGAGAAAGAACTGGGTGTGACATCAGACATCCCTGAATCCTGGCTCTACCACTTACTGCTGCTAGGAGCCACAATGTCCTCTTCTATAACATGTGGACACAAAATAACTGATTAATTTATTAACTCAGTAAGCATTTATTGAACAGTTACTATGTGTCAGTAATATGAGCTATTTAAAATATTAAATTAGAAGAAAATTGGCACATTTTAGGAAGTCAATAAATACGAATTTCCTTCCCATATATAAGAAAAAGGTGGTATGGAGTACATTGAATTATAAATTTCCAGTTCCCTGATGCTAACTTTAGAATGAAGTGAGCCCCATTATTGGTCCATTAACTTGGGCCTCTGTGGCGAAAAGCAGTATCTTATTACTTGGGAATTGACTTGTGAGTTTAATAAGTAATAACATTCACCACCCTGAAAATCTCAGGAGAGAAATGTTGCAGAATGTAATTGAGATATTCTCTCTCAATTTATTTAGTGGCAATTGAGGGGTGAGTGCAAAGTTCTGAATAGTCCTTTGTATTGTACCTTGCACATTTGGAAGAACTCAATACAGGTTTCTCCCACTCTCAGAAAGAAACCCCCAACATCACCTCTTAGACTTTTTTGATACCTTAGGACACATTTTGCACAAAATAAAATGAGGTCAGGCACAGATGTTCACAGGCACAGGTCAAAGTTCTGGCAACTTGATGCTGAAATGTGAGGGTAGGTCTGGGGAAGGAGCTGGGAGTCTCCTCTCCCTGCTTGGGTGCAACTGCTTCTATAATGGCTGCTACGAAATAATCCAGAATGCTATTTTCACACTCAGCCCCCCCCCCCTTTTTTTTTGTAAAAGCAAAAACCCTCTTCAGGTTTCTTTCAGTTAGTGAAAACAGCTGTTAATGTAGGTCTTTCATAAAAGCAACGTGGTGTAACATGGACTTTGGCAAAGCAGGGGATGCCTATATTTACAATTCTGATCATCTTTCTTATTTTAAGTGTAATCTTTTAATCTGAGATCTGGAAGTGATAGAAGAATCATATAATCTGTGTTTCTTCAACAATTCTATATCGTGATGAACAATAGAAATCACACTCAGGCACACAACACACACACACATACACATACCACTCTCAAAACACAGATAGGTTTCCCTTGGAGTTGAGAGGGAGTGAGGGGTGGCTAAGGACAAGCTCTGTTTATAGCCACTCTCTTTACCATAATCCAGCGCCAATCAAGATACAGTCTGTTATTTTAAAAATGACAGCTACTTTTTGTTTTCCCAAGTGTACAATCGTATCTGAATATTAATTCAGTGTTTTCTCTAGGCACGTGTTCTGAGACTCGCTGATGTAGCTAATTTCCAGATTTTGTAAATCCAGAAGTGGAGCCCCAGAGAGGAGACACGATGTGCCCAAGTATACACAGCCTGTTGTTGACAGAGACAGAGCAAGACGAAGTTCTCTTTTCCTTGGGACCAGGGCTGCTCATTCTGTTTCTCACTCTGCCAGCCTCAGGATCAAGGAAAATGATAATGGGAACTAAAATAAAGCCTGTCTCAACTTCAGAAATTTTCCTCAAATAATTGAATCAGTACGTTTGTGGCTTCTTGGGAATCGTTATGTTAGACCCAGGATAGAAATAGCCTATCCCTTGGTTGAAAAGTGTTATATTTAAATTGATACTGCTTTTCCCCAATGTACAATTAGGAAAGACAAAGACCTACTTTTGTAAGCGTTGTTAAGGGAAAATGGAGCAGGTGTCTCCTTTCTCTCTAGGTCAGTTGTCCTCTTGAAGTCTTTCTTTGTCTAGGCGTCTATTGTTCTTAATTGCCAGGAACGTTTCTCAAGGTGGCAGGTGAAGATCTCTCTGGGCGAAGAGATGAATTCACAGGGCCAGGGAAAGGGGACACCTAGCATGGGCCAAATGCCCATTCAGCCTTCAGAACTACCCTGGCAGGCCAGGCATCATCATTCCTTTGTGTATTCCTCTGTCCATTCATCTATACATCATTATTTAGTACTGGCTTTGTGCCAGCAGTGTTGTAGTGATGCTGAATAAAAGAGACATTGTTCCTGCTTTGTGGACCTTGCTCTCCAGCACAGTAGTCAGATAGTAAGTGAACATTTAAATGCAATTGTCACTACCAATCCCATTTCAAAGATGAGGAGCCTAAGGCTTAGTGGATTAAAATGCCTCGCACAAAACCATTCACCAATCAACCAGGAAACATCAAGGTCCCCCAACATCATGGGTTCCACCATGCTGAGTCTTAGCCTTCTGCTTCCAGAGAGAATTCATACATGGGTATCTCAAGGGAAAACTTTCTTTCACCAAAAACAAGGAGGTCCAAGTCTTCATTAGTGAAAGCAGAAAAAACAGAGGATCAATTTTTTAAATTTTTTTCTATTATCTGACATTTTATTTTATTTTATTTTATTTCATTTTCTGACAGATTTTAATTTTTAGATCAACTTCAGATTCGTAGTAAAATTGAGCAGAAAGAACTGGGAGTTCCCACATACTTCCTGTCTCCACATCTGTTCACCCCTCTCCCCCATTATCAATGCTCTCCACTCAAGTGGTGCATTAGTTACAATTAATGAGCCAACATAATGCATCATCACCCCAAATCCATAGTTCACATTAGGGTTCACTCTTGGTGGTGTACCTTCTAGGGGTTTGGGCAAATGTATAATCATATGTATCTGCCATTATAGTAGCATACAGAATAGTTTCACTGTTCTAGAAATCCTTTGTGCTCTGCTAATTCATCCCTTTCCCTAACTCTTGGCAATCACGTATCCTTTGTCTGGTCATACTTTTTTCCAGAATGTCACATGGTCAGAGTTATGCAGTATCTAGCCTTTCCAGACTAACTTCTTTCACTTAGTACTATGCATTTAAGGTTCTTCTTGGTGGTTTCATGGGTAGCTCATTTAATTTTAGTGCTGAATAATATTCTGTTGTCTAGATGTGTAACTGTATTGTGACAGGTGTTGGATTTTGTCAAACATTTTTTCTGCATCTGAGATTATCATGTGGTTTTTGTTTTACTTATGTGAATATGGTGTATTACATTAATTAAATTGCAGATGTGTAACTAATCTATAAATCCCAGTTGGTCGTAGTATGTAATTTTTTTTCTATGTTGCTGGATTTGGTTTGTGGGAGTTTTTTGAGGATTTTTGTATGTGTATTCATAAGATACATTGTTCTATAGTTTTACTTCCCATAATATCTGTCTGGTTTGATATTAGGGTATTACTGGCCCTATAGAATGATTTGGAATGTGTTTCCCTCCTCTTTCTTTTTTTGAAGAGTTTATAAAGTATTTGTATTGTTTTCTTATGTGTCATAGAATCCATCAGTGAAGCCATCTGGACTTGAGGGTTTCGTTTGTTTTTTGTTTTTTTTTACTAGTTCAATCTCTTGACTTGTTATAGGTCTATTTACGTTGTCAACTTCTTCCTGAGTCAGTTCCAGAATCCTCCATTTCATCTAACTTGTTCCACTTGTTTCTCAGTTGTTCATACTATTCTCTTATAGACCCTTTATTTCTGTAAGGTTGATAGCAATTTCCCCTTCCACTTCCAATTTTAGTAATTTCAGTCTTCTCTTTTTTTCTCTTGTTCAATCTTGCTAAATATTTACCAGTTTTGTTTATCTTTTCAAAGGACCACTTGTTGTTGTTTATTTTTTCTATTGTTCTTATGTTCTCCTATAGTTTCTATTTTGTAAATTTATTCCCTAATGTTTATTATTTCCTTCTTTTTCTCTTATTTTTCCAGTGTCTTAAGGTGGAAAGTTAGTTTATTATTTTGAGGTCTTTCTCCTCTTCCCCTCCTTCTTCTTTCTTCTTTCTTCTTTCTTTTTCTTCTTCTTCTTCTTCTTTAATACAGGTATTTACAGCTCTAAATTTTCCTCTAGGGACTTCCGTAGCTGTATATTATGTTCTGGCATAGTATGTCTTAATTTATATTCACTTTAAAGTACATTCTAACTTCCTTTGTGATTTCTTCTTTGATTCATTAGTTACTTAGGAGTGTTTTGTTTAGTTTTCACATATTTGTCAGTTTCCTATATTACTTGCTGTTATTCATTTATAATTTTATTCCATCATTTTTAGAATTAAATTTAAATTTAATTCTTTTTAATTTTATTGAGATTTTTTTTAATGGCCTAGGATATGATCTTTTCTGGAGAATGTTTCATGCGCACTTGAGAAGAATGTACAGTTGACATTTGAACAATGTGGAGGGTAGGACACCGACCCTCTGTTTAGTAAAAAATCTGCATGCAACTTTTGACTCCACAAAACTTCTACTGTAGGGGTGTCTGAGTGGTTCAGTCAGTTAAGCATCTGCCTTTGGCTCAGGTCATGATCCCAGGGTCCTGGGATTGAATCCCACATTGGGCTCTCTGCTCAGCAGGGAGCCTGCTTCTCCCTCTAGCTGCTGCTTTGCCTGCTTGTGCTCTCTCTCTCTCTCTCTGTGTCAGATAAAAAATAAAATCTTAAACAAACAAACAAACAAAAAACACTTCTACTGTTGACCAGAAGCTTTCCTGATAACATATACAGTCAATTAACACATATTTTGTATGTTAAATATATTACATACTGTATTCTTACAATAAGTAAATTAGAGAAAAGAAAGTATTATGAAGAAAATCATAAGGGAGTTATATTATAGTATATATATTATAAGATATAGTATAGTATCTATATATTATAGAAAATCATAAAGATATGTTATAGTACTATACTATATTTATCCAAGAAAAAAAAAATGGATGTAAGTGGACCTGCACAGTTCAAACTCATGTTGTACAAGGACCAACTGTATATTCTAATGCTAGGTGACATGTTCCAAAAATGACTGTTAAAGCTAGTTGATTTATTGTGTTGTACACATCTATTTCCTTGTCGGTCTTCTGCCTGGTTGTTCTACCCATTGTTTAAAGTGGGGTTTTGAGGTCTCCACGTGTGACTATTTGAATTTCTTACTTCTCCCTTCATTTCTGCCTGCTTTGCTTCAGGTATTTTGGTTCTTTGTTGTGAATTGCAACTAAAAATTTTCAAGTAAAATAGAAAATATAAGAATACCTTTCCACAGTAAGGTTAACAATGTTGGGATAAGCCTTGTTTGAGTTATGTGTGTGTTTGGATCTGTATGTGTGCTATGATGTAAAATATATTTGTTGTGGAAAAAAAGCATTTGAAAGCCATAAATTCACTAAACCCTGGACTTATTGCCTTTGGACTTTCACAGGCTGGATTAAAGCCCCACCCCATTTCTCTGCTTTGTTTGACTAACCACTGCTATTTTTATCAGCCTCAGTTTAGATAATACTTCCTTGAGGGTGACTTCCTAAATCTATATGATAAGTTAATTTTGCTGCATGCTCCCATAGCACCCTGTACTGCCTCTACTGCAGAGCTTACTGGAATGATTTCTCTCTCTTCCTTCCTTGCTCTAAGGCTGGTAAGAATATAGATTACATAGAGCAGCAAGCAGATACTTAACATGTTGCTGATGGTCAAGCAATAATTGCAGAGATTATGAATGAAGCACAAGATAGTAACAAATGATACCTCCTACACTGACAAAGGCTGGTTAATAAATATATCTGTGAGAGTTTACTGTGTGTCAGACACTGGACTAATTGTTGCGATGTTTTCGTGAAAACATTCTTGAAGATGTAATATGGTGGTTTCCATTATATAGAGAAGCAAATTGAGCCTCAAGGAGGTGAAATAGATTCCCCATTGTTATACTACACTATCTAGTAAGGGACAAGCAAAAGTCTTGTAGGAATTTGGGGAGGAAAAACTGTACCTGGGTGGCTCAGTGGGTTAAGCCTCTGCCTTCTGCTCAGGTCATGATCTCAGGGTCCTGGGATAGAGCCCCACATCCAGCTCTCTGCTTAGCAGGGTGCTTGCTTCCCCCTCTCTCTCTTTGCCTGCCTCTCTGCCTACTTGTGATCTCTGTCTGTCAAATAAATAAATAAAATCTTAAAAAAAAAAAAAGAATTTAGGGGGGAAATAAAAGAGATAGTAGTTGACTGGAAAGGTCTGTGAAGACTTATTATAGGAGAAGAATCAACCCTAGACCTTGAGGAATGCTGGAATCTGGGGCCAAGCAAGGAGTAAGGCAAGCAGTCTCTGTGGAGAGGTGGAGGTAGCAGAATCAGAATTCATCTCAGGATTTACATTTGAAAATACTCAAACTCACAACACAGCATCAACATAAAAAGAAAAATTAAATAGCTCCCTTTCAAGTTAAGCAAAGCAAAATGTATTAGACTCACTCCCTTCTCACAGGATCATGAGTAAGTAAGGCAGGCCTTTGGAATGACAAATTAGGGCAGCTATCTGCTAGGCGTCCCTTGTTGAAGACTAAAGAGTCCCTTCTGCGGTTTAGTGTTAATGAAATGTGAAGATACTGCACCACCTAGTGGTCTTACTGGATGCATGTCTATATTGATTTTTGCTTTCTTGACTAATATGACCTGACACAATGGAGATTCTAGTTTGCTGAAGGATCAGGGTAAATTTTTGTCCCTCAAGATTCTTGAGGGCTGAGGTGTGTTGATAAAACAAAGAAATGAATCACGACTTTCAGGCACTGTCATGAATGGAGATGCCTTGAGAGAGCTGTTTACTGGTAAACACATGGAAAATCTTAGGTAGATTTTACAAGAAAATTATTGGAAATATTATCGCTCTCAAATTCTAGGAAGAGAAAATTTTCAAGTGTAATAAATAAAAAGAGATCTCCAAGCCAGTGTTCTGAGCCGTAGCTCAAGGTAGAACCTCTCAGGTTACGAGAACAAGTTCTATTGTCTGTCATTTCTGGCTCAGTTTTGCTTTATTGATTTGTATCCTCATTGTGGTTTTGTATTATGATGCTTTCACATGCCTGTGCATTTTTTATTGGATGTCAAGCATTGTCAATCTTACTTTGCAGGGTTCTGATATTTTTGTATTTCTGCAAATATTCTTGAGTGTTATTGTAGGGCCCCGTTAAGTTACTTAGAAATAGCTTCATCCTTTTGAGTTTCCTTTTTTTTTTTTTAATATTTCATTTATTTATTTGAGAGAGAGAGAGAAAGCATGACAGAGAGAGAGATCACAAGCAGGGGGGAGGAGTAGAGGAAGAAGCAGACTCCTCTTTGAGCAATGAGTAATCAGGAAACCAATGTGGAACTCGATCCCAGGACTCTGAGATCATGTCCTGAGCTGAAGGCAGAGGTTTAACCAACTGAGCCACCCAGGAACCCTTGAGTTTTCTTTTAAGCTTAGAAAGTACCAATAGCACCAAGGCAGTATTTGATTTAGGGTGGGGGCTTCCTCTTCACTACCTACAAGCCAAGAGTGGTTTTTACATTTTTAAGTTGTAAAAGGAAAAATAATAAAAAAACCCAGAAACTGAATGTGTCCTACAAAGCTTAGAATATTTACCACCAAGTGCTTCAGAGAAGTTTGCGATGGAATAGGATTGAGGCAAGACCATTCTTAGTATTCTGACTGATGTTATATCTATTATGAGATTTTTCACTCTGGTTCTTGATGACTGTTAGAGTTTCCACTTGGATGTGTTATATGTCATATTCATTGGTCTGACGTTAGCCAAACCAGATCATATGATCATGTCTAACGATGTGATGAGATATAAGCTCCCCCATAAGGAGTCATGTCACATTGTGTCAACAGGTAGGATTGCACAATTATAAGTAAAATCTAACATACAGACAGGTTAAATAAGGTAAAGAGGTTCCTTTAATGCAATACTAACTCTGAGCCTTTGTATGTGATCGCAGAGTTTCTTGGAATGCTAGTGAGTTCTCAAAAAGAATTTTTGCTTTGATCTTGTCTTTACATCCTGGTATCATGATCATTTATATAAGCTTATTTGAAAATTACATTATTACATTATGGACGTGTTAGCAAATTATTATTAATTAGGTATTAATGGAAGTCTTGAATTTAACTATTATTAGGAGATTTCAGAGCCCACATTTACATTCATGTTTACACACTATTGATGAGAAGGGAGGGAAGGAAGAAACAAACAAACATATAAGCGTATTGGGTGCCTGACCTTGCAAGCATGGTGTAGAACCTGTATCCTTATTGCTTCTTTTCAGCCTCACCCAAACTCTCCATAGTAGGTGTTAGTGACCCTGTTTGATGGACAAGGAATTTGAGTTTTACAATAACTAAGCTGGTCATAGTTCAGATTGTCAGCAAATATTGTAGTGGGAATGAAAGTGCAGTTCTGTCTGACCACAAGGTTGTCATCCTATGGCCCTGACATATTGCTCCCCACAGTAATGAGGGAGGGAAGTAGTCAGCTGCTGTGCAGTCAGCAACTTATTCCCCTTAAGCTCCTTCCTACTCATTCATGCGTGGTGGCCATAAAGAAAATGAGATCACTTATATTGAAAAAATGTCTGACTACTGGCTTATCAGAATTCATGATTTTTCTTTGTAGAGGAATCCAAACTTGAGACTTACACTTCCTGATTTACTAGTACTGAAAGCAGTGACCTGGTCAAAGTGGAGCTTTGGTGATGGTCCCTTAATTACAATGATGTTGTAATTAGTTAAATGTTATGAATACTTCAATATCTGAAGATTCTCACAGGAACTACTTTGACATTGGTTGTAGTTACTTCTTTATAGATATGTTTCCTGAGGCAAGTGAAGTAAAAGCAAAAGTATATTACTGAGACTATATCAAAATAGAGAGCTTCTGCTCAGTGAAGGAAATAATCAACAAAACGAAAAGACAACTTGTGGAAAGGGAGGAGACACTTGCAAATACATATCTGATAAAGTGTTAGTATCCAAAAATATATGAACAACTGATATAACTCAACACCCAGGGAACAAATAATCTAATTAAAGATGGGCAGAAGTCATGAACAGATATTTCTCCAAAGAAGACATACAAATGGCCAACAGACACAGGAAAAGCTGCTCAACATCAGTTATCATCAGGGAAACACAAATCAAAACTGCAATAAGATATCATCTCACACCTGTCAGAATGGTTAAAATCAACAACACAAGAAACAACAGGTGATGGTCAGGATGTGGAGAAAGGGCAACACTCCTGCACAGTTGGTGGGAATGCAAACTGGTATAGTCCATCTGGAAAATAGTATGGAGCGTCCTCAAAGTTAAAAATAGAACTACACTATGATCCAGCAATTACACTGCTAGGTATCTTCCTAAAGAATACAAAAATAGGGGCACCTGGATGGCTCAGCCAGTTAAGCCTCTGCCTTCGGCTCAGGTTGTGGTCCCGGGGTCCTGGAATGGAGCCCCACGTGGGGCTCCCTGCTCGGTGGGAAGTCCACTTTTCCCTCTCTCTCTGTACCCCCAACCCCAGCTCATGTTCTTTCTCTCTCGCTCACTCTCTCTCTCAAATAAAAATCTTTTAAAAAAGAACACAAAAATACTAATTCAAGAGGCTACATGCACCCGATGTGTATAGTAGCATTATCACAATAGTTAAATGATAGAAATAGCCCAAGTGTCCATCAACTGATGAATGGATCAAGATGTGATGTGTGTGTGTGTGCGTGTGTGTGTGTGTGTATGTGTTGTGTAATGGAATATTAGCCCTAAAGAAATATGAAATCTTGCCATTTGCAACAAAATGGGTGGAGCTAGAGAGTATAATCCTAAGCAAAATAAGTCAATCAGAGAAAGACAAATACCATATGATTTCACTCATGTGTGGAATTTAAGAAACTAAGCAGAGTGAATAAAAGGATGGAGAGAGAGAAGAGAGAGAGAAACCAAGAAACAGACTCTTTTAACTATGGAGAATAAACTATGGGTTACCAGAGGAGAGGTGGGTTGGGGGGATGGGTTAAATAGGTGATGGGGATTAAGGAGTGCACTTGTGATGAGCCCCGGGGGCATGTATGGAAACGTTGAACCACTATATTGTACACCTAAACCAATATTACTCGTATGTTAACTAAATGGAATTCACATAAAAACTTCAGAAAAATACCTGAAGATTGTCAAGAAAAATAGTTGCTTACAATTATTTTAAATTGATCTAGTTA
This sequence comes from Martes martes, assembly GCF_963455335.1. Taxonomy (NCBI): domain Eukaryota; kingdom Metazoa; phylum Chordata; class Mammalia; order Carnivora; family Mustelidae; genus Martes; species Martes martes. Next base: position 14,123,093 of record NC_137891.1, on the reverse strand, counting down.
AATGGCAATTGCTCTTGCCATTAAAACAAACAAACAAACAAACAAACAAACTTAAGCATAAAGCATAACAGTCCTTTGTGTAGTTCACCCATGGTTTATTCAATCAGCCCCCAATTGATGGACATTTGGGTGATTTCCAGGTATTTGCTTTTACAAACAATGCCTCCTTTGTATCAGCTTTTGCTACAAAATGAAATGCAACAAATAATCACAAAAAGTCAGTTGACTATAAAAGTAATCATTTATTGTTTACATCTGTTAAAGCCCAACTATGGGTCTGACACACTGTCCTTTCCATTTACATAGTATCATTGAAAGCTCTTCATCCTCACCATTTACATAGTATCATTCAAAGTAAGCCTCATGGTCAAGCCGAAAAGTCCAGGATGGAGAAATGGTCCACCCATGATGAGGTCATGACAAGGTTGTGAATTTCAACAGGTAGAATCGTTGGGGTGAATGACACAGTATACTGCAGACTTACGTGAAGTTTTGTCCATGTATCTTTGAAATATATTCCTAGCAGTGGGACAGCTGGGACAATGATGAAGTGCACATGTAATTTTTCTAGATTTTACCAAATTCTCCTTCACAGTAGTTTAACTATTTATTTCTATAAGCATTAATTGCGATTGTTTTCCCATGGCTTATTTTGTCCATCAGTATAGTTTTAACTTTTATTTCTAGCATTATGAACAAGGTTAATGATCTTTTCATGAATTTAAAAGCCATTTACTTTTGTGTATATGCGAACAGCTGGTCTTTGCTCCCACCACCTACCCCCTCCTTGGAAGATACAATCTGCCCCCATTCCACAGTGGGAACCCATGTCCAAGGACATAACTGTGAGAGAGAGAGAGGTGTTGTTGAGACCCTCTGGATGGTACCTGTGACTGAACCCTGTTAAGTTCTCCATGTAAATGAACAGGGCAGATGCAGAGATCCACCTGTCTCGTGGCACCCAAGACAAGGTTTGCTGTAAGTTCGATTGCCTGTTAAACTGACGACCTACCAATCTGGGGTGACCTGCCTTTTCTTCCTTTCTTCCATCTCTCCTTGCCATCCATGCACCAGGACCAGGTTCAGGGTTCACCCCGTGAGGTCCCAAGTCTGCAAACCAACCGCAAGTTTCTCATTTTTTATTTCTCTTTCTTTAGAAGCTGTTTATACCATAGGGAAATAACCAGTTTGTGAATATGTTTTTCCAGTGTTTACTTGGCTAATTGTGCTTTGGCAAACAAACGTATCAAATCTTTATTTAATCAAATTTACCAACACTCTTCCTTTTTGCTTCTGGATTTGGAGACATCCTTAGGACATTTTTCTCTGTTGATGAAAATCAACTCGTGCTTTCTTCTTACATGGTTTTGTTTTAATATTTAAATCCTTTATGCATTTATCATTTATCTTATTGTAAGCAATGAGTCAAATTTCAACTTTTAAAGCAGAACCATCCAGTTATCACCATACTACCAGTCTGAGATGATGCCTGTTGATGTACTGAAAGTCGTATGTACTTGATCTGTTTCTGGATTTCCTATTTTGTTCCATTTATATATCTGTCTGACCAGGCACCTGATGAACTTCTAATTATTAAGGTCTTAAATGATGTTTAAATATCCAATGGGCTAGCCTACCCAATACTTATAATGCTTTCTTACCTTGTTCAGAATTTACAATATATTTGCATTAGTTATCTCTTATTGTTTTGTGAAAATTACAACAAACTGAGCAACCTAATCTCCGTTTCTGTGCGTTGGGAATTTGTACACAGCTTAGCTGGGCCTTTTGGCAATGGTCTCAGGAGGCCAGAGTCAAGATGGCAGCTGGGCCCCATTCTTATGTGAAGTACTGGGCTTCTTAATATTAAATCACCTTTTAATTACTGGAGTAAATTATCTTTGGTCATGATGGACATTTGCTCATGTTCTATTGGAAAATCAACACTTGAAATTGAGATTTCTCTCTAGATTTTTTTGTTGTTGTACAATGTTTATCATATTTATGGATCAATATTATTTTACTTCTTTTTTTTTTAAAGATTTTATTTATTTATTTGACAGACACAAGTAGGCAGAGAGGCAGGCAGAGAGAGAGGAGGAAGCAGGCTCCCTGCTCAGCAGAGAGCCCGATGCGGGGCTCGATCCCAGGACACTGAGATCATGACCTGAGCGGAAGGCAGAGGCTTTAACCACTGAGCCACCCAGGCGCCCCTTATTTTACTTCTTTAAACTGATTAGGAATTTTTGTTTGTTTGTTCTTTAAGTAGCGTTGGGTTATCTAAACTTCAAAGATTTGAGAGAATTTCGCTGCTGAAACTATCTGGGACTGTTATTTTTTATGGAACAACAGGAATTTTTTAAACTGTTTTATCTGTTTTTCATGAGTATTACTCATTTTAGACTCTATCTTTCCTGGGGTCAATTTCAGTGAGTTGTGTTTTTAAAAAATTACTGATTCCACTTAGATTTTTGTGAAGTTATCTCTCAGGATTTTAAATTTTTTTTCTTTATTTTGCATTTTTGCAAATTTTGTGTATGTGCTTTTCTCTCTCTTTTTCTTCTTTGGATTAGTGATTTATGTATTTTTTCATTGATTTTTCAAAAAGGAGTCAGCTTTTAGATTTATCAGTTTTACTAATTTTCTCCTCTCTAACTTATGATAGTATAAATTAGTCTTATTATACATGTCTTTCTTCTTTGATGGCTTTTTAATCTTTCTAACTTTTAGAGCTGAGCATTATATTATTTTCACTTGTTTTGCTTTTTATTGATATAGCTATTTAATTTGTTATATGTTATATTCCCTGATAACCACTTCAACTGAATCACATAGAGACGGCTATGCTGTGGTCATTATCATTATTCCCGTGAAATTTTGAAATTTTGTCTTCTCCTTTCTGCTAAAACTTGTCTAATAGCATATTTTTAAAAAATTATAGGTGGAAGAGCTTTTTTTTTTTGCAGTTGTTACTAATTTATAGTTTTATCCCACTATTGTCAGAGAATTCTCTTGTTGCTATTCTCAGTTCTTTAGGACTTACAGAGGTTTTCTTTGGAATATAAGACCTCTTTCATTTTTGTCAGTATTTCATGTGTACTTGTAAAGAAAGAATATTCTAACAGATCATAGTCCAAAAATAGAATATATTACATATATGTTATACATTCTAAACTAGACTGCATAGATGTTCACTTTGGAATATATATACACACACACACATAGACACACACACATACACACATACATATGTGTATATATATACATATACATATATACATATACATATGTATATATATGTATATATGCACACACACATTTATATTTTATCTAGCTACGTATACTACTGGATATATAGAATGTGTGTGTGTGTGTGTGTGTGTGTGTGTGTGTGTGTGTTCCACTTAACTGATTATATAGTTATCCTTGGATCCCCTAGAGGAGACCCTAAGACAAGTACTATAGGTGCAGGTTGCCTCTGTAAGAGGTCTTCTCTGAGAGCAGGGATGAAGGACTGGAGAGGATGAGGAACAGTCCATGTTAAGTGTGTTACCGAGGATGTCCCTTGGCCACACTGGAGTCCGGAGCTCGCCTGGCCTCCCCGAGCGTTTGTAAGTATGACTTCTCGCTCTCTCCGTTCTGACTCAATGAGGAATAACTGTCTCCAGTGTTGAGGGTTATCCTCAGAGGCTTTCACTCCTTGGGCCTTGAGGCTGTGCTGTGTGCTTGTCAGGTGGGCCCCCGCCAGGGTCACCATGTAGAATTTCTGCAGCAGGATGTGAAAGGTGTGTGGGGACCCGTGCCTGAGGCAAGAGCCAGTCAGCAAGAGTGAGTCACTCTCCCCCTGGAACTGCATCGCCACGTGGCAGAAGTCCCAGGGTGGGCCCAGAGCTCTGCTTTGGGAAACTCGAGGCCAGGGGTGGGGTGGTGGGGTGGTGGGGTGGTGGGGGGGGGCGGGGTGGGGGGCGTTGTAAGGCTGAAACGTGCTGGTTAGTTTCTGATCCGTGCGGTGTCTCTGGGATTGAGATACTGCGTCCCAGTCTCCAGTCAGTAGTCTCTCATGATAACAATCGATCCTTGTTCTAAGGAGTAGTTTCGTTGCCCTAAAAATGGTCTGTGCTCTGCTGATTGACCCCTCTCTCCCCACGGCTCCTGGCCATCACTGATTCATTTACTATCTCCAGAGTTTTGCTTTTCCAGAATGTCTTAGAGTTGGAATCATACAGTATGCCATTTTTTCAGACTGGCTTCTTTCACTTAGTAGGATGCATTTAAGGTTCTTCTGTGTCTTCTCAAGGTTTGATAGCTAATTTCCTTTGAGCACTGAAAAATATTCCATTGTCTGAATAAACTAACCTTTTATTTGTAATCTTTCCCAATCTCTTTGTGATATGTCTCTTATATATAGCTTGACTTTGTATTTTGCTTTCTTAACCATTCTGAAAACATTTTCTTTTTAATAGGAGTAAGTAAATCCATTTATATTTACTGATACAATGATATGATTTGGTTGGTCTTTGTTCTGACATATATATGCATATATTACATCTGGTGTATGTATCTCTGTATATTTAAATATGTAACATTACATATGTAACAAATGTTATACATTTGTATATGCTACATATAAAACATTTATTACAAAATTATAATTTTAGTTATTTGAATATGTATGATGTATAATTACATCTAATTATATATATATAAGTCCTTTAATATTTTATCTATTTCATTTGCTCTCTTTTTTTTATAAAGCTTTTGTTAATTTGGGAGATTTTTTGTGTGCATGTGGTAATGATTACTTTTGTATTCATATCTTTCTGTAAAGCCCTTAATATCTTTTCTTAGCTATTGTCTATTGATTTTATCCTAAGACACTATTTAAATTGGCTTTTAAATTAACTTTTCTCAGCATCTGGATTGAAGTAATACTCTTTTACCCCAAATATTGTGTGCAAGTCCCTCTCAAATCCAAGCATCTATAGATCAATCTCTTGTGCTCTCTCATTAACTCCGTGGTACTGTACTGATGTTGACTTTGGCAGGCAAATCTATGAAGTTTTTCTGTTTTCAGAAATCTCTTCTCTGTATCATGTTGCCCAGAGAGCACATTCCATTCTTGCCAACTAAATCTAAGGGAATTCCTTCTTTTTTTTTTTTTCCCATTTTTTATTTATTTTCAGCGTAACAGTATTCATAGTTTTTTCACCACACCCAGTGCTCCATGCAATCTGTGCCCTCCCTAATACCCACCACCTGGTTCCCCCACCCTGCCACCCCGCCCCTTCAAAACCCTCAGGTTGTTTTTCAGAGTCCATAGTCTCTCATGGTTCACCTCCCCTTCCAATTTCCTTCTAATCAATAGGGTAAGACCTCTTCTCTTGTCTTCCTTCTGACTTACGAGCTGAAATCCTTTATCACTTTATTTAAAAAACCAAAAACCAAAACCAAAACAAAACCAAAACAAAACCCAACCAGAAAGTCCTTTGTTTCCTAAACTTTGTTGTTCAAGGTATCCTACTTCTTAACTGTTGTCTGTAAAGCTGTTGTCTACAAAGCTGTAAAGTTTTTGGGTTACACTGAGATATCAAACTTTTACACAATTACTGGTTATATTTAGTCACAGCCATTATAATTGCTAACCATTAAACAAATCATGAGTGTGGCATCTGGAAACAATAAAGATTATGGGAAAGAATTAAGTAATCTAGAAAAGAATGAGCAAATGAGAAAGCAGTAGAATGTTTCAGAGCGAATGATAATTAATCTGAATATGAATGGAAATGCACGATGCATATTTCAGCCGTTCTTTTGAAAGAAGCTGCTCTTGGGAGACTTGCTATCTTCTCTTTAGTAGAACTTTTTTGTTTGGAGGAACAAGTTCAAATATTCAAATGTGGAAAGTATCTTCAACATGCCCCCAATGAACAGATTTGAATGCCAGGGCTTATCATGTTTAACTACATGATCTCAATGCCCCACCTTTAGGGCATGGAATTTACAGCTTTATTTTTTAAATACAAAACCATTAACATGGGGAGCATTATTTTTGTGCATGTCTGCCAAGTGATACAGAAACGTAAGAGGATATTACAACACCCATACCATTACCTGTCCAGTTCCGCACTTCTTAAATGGTGAAGCACAGAGATGGTTCTGAAATGAAAGTAATTACTCTGGATTTTAGTACTCGCTTGATCGAATGTTTACCACTTCACCACTGTTGAGAAATGTACGCATATTTTAACCGGTAATATAATTTATTTGAGAGTCTCATTTCCAATGATGGGATGACATTATTTTAATTTGCAGCAAGGGGGATTTTCACATTTATGTCTAGTAAAGAGCTTCTAGACCAGATGAGGTTTACTTCACTCAAGTGTGAGAACACGTTACAGAATGGACTGGCTCCACTTTTCAGCACTTAAAACCTGACAGACTCCACAGAACAATTAGCTTATTAGAAGCTGAAACTTTGGGACACCTTGGTGGCTCAGTCAGTTAAGCGTCTGCCTTCAGCTCAGGTCATGATCCCAGCTTCCTGGGATCAAGTCCCACATTGGGCTCCTTGCTCAGCGGGGAGCCTGCTTCTCCCTCTGCCTCTGCCTGCCACTCTGTCTGCCTGTGCTCACTCTCTCTGACAAATAAATAAATAAAATCTTTAACAAAAAAAAAAAAAAAGAAGAAGAAGAAGAAGCTGAAACTTTTTCTTTTGCTCTCATTGAATCCAGGGTATCTGAAAACCTGGGTTTCTACTCTTAGACATCTTTCCATTTGCCAGGCACTGGGCAGATCTTTCAAGGTCTACATGGAGGTGTTTCTTGCAAACTCATATGGGGCTTCTCTGCTCTGGCACACCCCACAACATAATTTTAATCCTTACTCTCAAGAGTAATGCCTTGCTTTGTCCAAAGACTTATTGAAGGTTGAGAGAGTAAAGATTTATATATGTTTCAAAAGGGTTCAGCTTTATGTGGAATCTGATCTTGGAAATAACACTTAGTGGCTGTGTGTACTTGGTCAAGCCACTTGGCTGTTTATATTTTTATTTTTATTTTATTTTCTTAAAGATTTATTTATTTATTTATTTGACAGAGTGATGGAGAGAGCACAAGTAGGCAGAGCAGCAGGCAGAGGGAGTGGGAGAAGCAGGCTCTCCAATGAGCAGGGAGCCCGAAGAGGGGGGGGGGCTCGATCCCAGGACCCTGGGATCATGACCTGAGCTAACGGCAGAGGCTTAATTGACTGAGCCACCCAGGTGCCCCCACTTGGATGTTTTTAGTTTCAATTTCTGTGTGAGCTGGGAACCTCTGCTTTCATATCCCAGGTGCTCAGCTACACACTTTACATGTATCACCTACTTATCATCACGATTACTGTGTGATGGACTTACTAGTATTATTGTCCTTTTACTGATGAGGTGAGGGCTATAGAGAGAGGTTAAGTGAGCTGGGATTTGAGCCCAGACAGTCTGCTTTCTTTGGTCTTAACCACAATTCTGAACCGCCATGGGAAATCGTCATGCAGAGGGCCTAGCATACAGAAGATATCCCATAAACATGGGCACCTCCCCAAATAATAGCTTAAACAGAATTACTGAATTGGTGGAAAAGAAATCTGCATCCAGTAACACATTTTTTTTTTTAAAGATTCAGTTATTTATTTGAGAGAGAGAGAGCACGCACAAGCAGGGGGAGTGGCAGAGGGAGAGAGCGAGAGAATCCCAAGCAGGCTCTCCCCAAGCACAGAGCCCAACATGGGGCTTGATCTCACAACCCTGAGGTCATGACTTGAGCCTAAACCGAAAGTCAGACACAACTTATTGTGCCGCCCAGGTGCCCCAGGAGCACAATATTTTTGAAAGGGTAGTCTGTGGGCCAGGTAGGTCAGATTCTTGGACATGACCTGACACCTACTGAATCAGAAACGCAGAGAGTGAAGCATGGGCATGCTCATGGCAGTCTTTTGGCAAATGTTTTGAACTCCCAAGCTTATAAGCTATCAACATGAACTTGGGGGGCGCCTGGGTGGCTCAGTGGGTTAAAGCCGCTGCCTTCGGCTCAGGTCATGATCCCAGCGTCCTGGGATGGAGCCCTGCATCGGGCTCTCTGCTCAGCAGGGAGCCTGCTTCCTCCCTTCTCTCTCTGCCTGCCTCGATGCCTACTTGTGATCTGTCTGTCAAATAAATAAATAAAATCTTAAAAAAAAAAGATTATGAACTGGGAGTCAGAGTAACTGGGACACTAATATAATATCGGAAACATATTATGTGACTATCTGGGACAGCCCTCTGTAGTTTGGAACTTGCTCTTATGTGTGTATTCAAATAATTTAAAAAATACATGTGTGCATAGTCAAAATAATTTCAAAGCAAAATTCCAAGAAATGGTTTATAGTCAGCTTTTAAATACAGCCTTTGTGATCAGCAGAATGATTTATGGTAGCGAAGAGGAAATAATCAAATGATACTTGAGCGACAACCATCCTTCCTACTAGACTAAAGGCTTTGTGGGTTGTCACTAGTCTCTCTTGCTACCCTGTATCCTATATTAAGAACAATATATCATGCCTACATACAGCTGATATTTAATAAATATCTGTATAATATTGCACTTTTCCTGCCTAAAGCCAGGAAGGTCTATAAAATGCTTTTTACCAAGGCCAACATATTTATAGTGGCTTCCATAGGCAGAAGGCACTTATCAGAACAAGTTTCCACTGGAAGAGTGTCATGCTTTTTAAAGTTTCTGAATTCAGCTAGATTTTGCTTTGTCAAATTAATACAAAGTAAAGCACAAAGGCACAATTACATAAAGAGATTCCAAGGACTTCCTGCAATTAGCATGTTAACTCAGAGATGAGAACGTGGCAGAGCTGATGTGAACTTGGTTGTGATGATGCCAAATTAGGCAAAGACAGAGAAGAGAGGGCATTTGGTTGCTGCATTCCATGGGAAGAAGGTGGTGTCCCAGGAAATTAGTAAGGAGAACTGGTAAATAACACATCTGTGCTTTAGTCAGTCCTAAAGGAATATGGATTGTGATTTGCTGTGAATACAGGCACAGACCATATGTGTGCAGGACCACAGGTTTTTATATAACTTTAACCAAACAACTGTCACCTACCGTCTGCCTTCTCACTAGCCAAACTCACAGAACAATAATTCGGGAGGGCAACCCATCAGACTTGGTGATGCGATTATCAAAGCAACTTGAAGGTACCAAAGCTAACAACTACCAGATTAATTATTTTTCAAAAGAATGGTTCCTTTTCAATGCGTTCAAGGCCATTTGATCTTTATTATCTTTTTTTAGAAACAGGAAATTGACTTGAGGAGGGCCAGTACTCTGTCAAGAACATAGGGAAAAAAAAAAAAATACACCGTATCGGAAGAAGGGTTTCCTAACATGGGAGGGTGGTCCTCGGACCACAGTACAATTCCTATTAACACGCTAAGAGGCTCTATTAAGTGAAATTCTTCGACCTCACTTTCTTTGTTTTTCAGAAAAAAAAAGCGGAATAGAGAACAGGAACATTTAGTGACAAGCGATCCTTTTCTGTGTCACCGATCTCTGCACTAGTTGCCAGCAGGGGGCGCCAGAGCCCATTGAAAGTTGATTTTTGTCTGTCTGGGATCTGGTCATTCAAATTACACCACCCTGAATCAAATTATTGTTGGGAGAGGGGGAGGTGTCATGGAGTTATCTGACTTCCCCTTTCACTTTCTTAAGGAGGAAAAAAAAAAACCCAACTTTTCATTAAATTGTAAGCGATATGCTGTTACATCATTACTCATTAATCCAAACAGTCTTCTCCAATCCAAATGCAATTAAAACGGAGTTTTCAGACATTTATATCCTTCCTCCTGGGTGCGTGGCCCCCTCTGGGAACTCCTGCTGGGAATATTGCTTTGATAACACGAATATGTGTTAGCAGGCCCTGGGAATGGCACCGGGGAGAGGGAAGGAGGCAAGCTGGCCTGTCCGTTGAAGAAAGGGGGCCTGGAAGATGAGGATAGGTGGGGTTGCCTTCTGTGGTGACAGGAATCACCTGCCCCAGAGACCAGGAGCAGAATCATTCACTCTGTGGTTTTAGACTAAAGAATTGCCTGCCAAGGTTCATGTACCAAATGCATGGGAGATTTTGGGGGGCGGGGTGGGCCAGAGACAGCAGTACGATCTAAGGCTTTTCCCTAATTGTGACACTTCCAAGTGAGGTAAATTACCTCTTTGTAGAGCAATTAGACTTGCACCATGTTCGACCATCTTGTTAGTTTCTGACTCAGATGAGTATTTTTGAGAATTGCTCAAGGAAATTAAAATGTCAAGCTCTTCAGTCTTTGACAGTTTGTGAATATTTTATTTTTTTCTTTTATTAGGCTGACTTGGGGATAAAGACCTCAAAATGAGTGCATTCTGTTTGTTCTGCTCACCACCAAGTGAGAGATAATTTTACATTTGCATTATTATAGCTTCTCTTTCAAAGCTTGGTTTTCAAGGGGACTATGGGAACAGGAGAGAATGCCACTTGCCCCACCTTGAGGAAGGCTGTGGGTCAATGGAAGTGTTATCCGATTTCAGATTGGAAACATGAGTCAGTTCCAGCCAGGTGTGGAGGGATTTGGGGTGTGTGTTTTGGGCAAGAGGAAGCCTCACAGGGGAGACCACTCTCCAGGGCCATGTTGCCCACTTTTCCAGAAGGGCAACAGAATGGAAAATGATCGTTGTGCATGACACTGTTGTGACTCAAAACAACAATTAAATCAATTCATCAACGATATCAAATAGGAGCAATGGAGTTTAGTCAGATAGAGTTTGTTCATTCCAAGGCAAGAGTCGGATGTTGGATAAAATCTAGGAAGGATTTTCTATTATGCTGAAATCTTGTGGGGACAAGATACTTTGATCTGATCTGAAAACTCAAAGAGCACCGTGTACTTCCACGTAAATTTCTGTGAAATCTGATATCTGTAGAGTGGGGAGGACACAAGAGCACTGACCTGACTTCAACAGGTTTAATGGGGATCATTTAATTTAACTGCCCACAATGACAGCCCGTTTCCAGCTTACTATGTTTAGCTTGAGGTGTTCCAGATCTACGTCTTATGTGTGGATGACGATCAGACGCTTTTCTGCAAGCCTACGGACATGTGCCATATTGGTGTGGAAACATGACCCTTCTTGTCGCCTCCATTACCCAGCAACACCTAGGGAAGATGTCAGTAGAATATAACCCAAATATGAAATCCCTGTTTTTTTTTTTTTTTCTATTTCAATTAAGTGGTTAAAGAACAGTCTACAAGCTGCTGAAAGGCTACCATCACCGAAGGGATGAGATACTGAGAGAGACTTGATGAAAAATATCAGGAAAATGGAACCACCTGCCTTCTCATGATTACTGCTTTTGTGTTTAGGGTCTGAAGAATTGTGTGGGGGTGTGAGGAGAATATGGGCCATCCTCTAGGGGGAATCTGGAGGAAAGGAACTGTGACAATGGGAATTCCCTGGCTTTAGAATAGAATCTTTGAGCTTTAAAGGAAATGTGGGTGTCATACAGTTCAAATCCTACATGTGATAAAAAGGGAAGTAAAATCCCAAACAGGTTAACTGAGAGGATAAAAGATTTTCCAGGATACCTTTATGGTTCAACCATTATTATCAACCTCAATCCTGAATGTTGTCCTTCTCTGTCTCCACTAGGTTCACAGCACAGAGGCTTTGGAGACACAGAGATGTTTAAGACATGGACGCTGTCTTCAAGGAGACCACACACAAAATATTCATGAGACTGGAAATCATTTGATGGCAGGAGTTTTGTCTTCGTCTGTTCGTCCCAGATTTGCCATTGCAAAAATGCTTCTTGAGCGAAGGTACTGGGTAGGAGGAAAGGACACAAGGAGGAAATATCCATATCAGTGACTTAAAGGTGCATCACAGAAGCTGTTTTAGCAGAGCTGTCAGGGAAAAGAGAAAGTCTCCAGACAGACAAGGCAGGGCGGGACATTTCCGAAAGAGGAATTAATATGTACATAGTACTTGGAGAACTGTCAAGGAGCTTCATGAAAGATGATGTGGACGGCCATGCCGGCAGCAAGGTGGAGAAATGTTGACACGTAGAGACAGAGTCAAGAAGATGGTTCAGGAAACTGGAACATTAGTCCAGGTAAGAGTTGGTGAGGATCAGAACGGAGGTCATGAGTGTCCTAAGGGGGAACAGATCATGCACTTAAGAACCATTTCAGAAACAAAGACGCCAGGACTTGGTGATTGTAGAATATGTGCGGAGACAGAGGGAGGGTGAGAGATTCTGATAACCTGAAGGTGCTGGGATATAGTTAACAGAGGTTTGAGCTGAAAACCTTGAAAGGGGATCCTGAAGAACTTGAGGAAGGGAGCAATTTCCCTATATGAGGGAAGCGTTTTCCTTAGGACAGAATGAAGATAACACTCAAATTTTAGGGGTCAGAACCACCTCCAAGCAGCCAAATTGGCTGAAACATGTGTGTCTCTGTGTGTATATATGTGTGTGAGTGTGTTTGTGTGTGTGTGTGTGTGTGTGTGTGTGTATGACAGGTAGAGAGAGAGGCAGACAGATAGACACACATGTATTTTATTTTTTAATTGGTTAACTAATTAATTAATTTAAATTTTTTTTTTATTTTGTTATGTTAGTCACCATACAGTACATCATTAGTGTTTGGTGCAGTGTTCCATGATTCATTGTTTGCCCATATTAAAAATATATGTGTGTCTACATATTGCATGGAGCACTTAGTGTTACACTAGACACACACATATTTTAAATTTGATCGTAGCAATGCACTTTTATAGCAGAACATTCCTCTGCCCTAAAGTCATGAGCAAAATTACAGATTTGTCAGTGTAACCTTATCCTCCCTTCCTGTTTGAGAGCTTCCTATCTTTCCACAGACTCGAAACAAGCCCCAGCAGGTCTGATAGAATTAAAATCGCTCTTTAGGTGTAAAGAGCCACGGGCTCTGCTGTGCCGCACAGAAGGTACTTTTGCTGCTGTGACTCAAAGGACCGTGTGGTGGGGAACATGGGGGTGGGGATGTCCACTTGGGACACTGGCTTCCTGTCTCCTGTTGCTTAACTAATAGAGGAGAGAAATGGCTCTTAAGGTTTCCCAGTTTTCTGGTATTCACTCAGACCTACCACCCCTCCATGCCTCTATACTCCCAGCAACTCAGATGCTCTACCCACTTGTCACTTTCCATATGCATGTGTATCTCCTTCCTGAGACGGCGGTTCCCCAAACCTACTCGCCAGCACGGGGCCCGAGGTAGCCGGTCACAATGAGTGAGGGCTGACCTGAACTTCAGGGCTGTGCTGAGTCAGAACGGTGAAAATGGGTATCTTTGCCTTGTTTCTGATCTTCGTGAGAAAGCATTCAGTCTTTCACCGTCAAGTGTGATGTCAGCGGCAGGATTTTTCGTTCGTTCTCTCTATCGAATGCAAGTCATTTCCCTCTGTTCCTAATTTGCTGTCATGAATGGGTGTTGCATTTTGTCAAAATGCTTTTTCAGTTGATCATATGCTTTTTCCTCTTTAGCTTGTTGAAATGGTGGATTACATTGATTGAGTTTTGAATAACAAACCAGGTCTTAGTGCCTGGAATACATTGCACTTGGTCATGGCATGTAATTCTTTTTCTACGTTGCTGGATTCAATTTGTGAATATTTCATTGAGGATTTTTACATCTAAGTTCATGAGAGATATTAGTGTCTAGCTTTTCTTCTTCTCTCTTTTTTTTTTGGTACAGCTCTTTTATGATTTAGTATCAGGACATCTAACAAAATGAGTTGGGAAGGGTTCTTCCCTATTCTATTTTCTGGAAGGGCTTGTGTGTACAATTGGTGTTAATTCTTTTTTCAATATTTGGTAAATTTCTTCAGTGAAACCTCCTGGTCCTGGAGACTTCTTTTTGGGGAGCTGTAAATGACAAATTAAATTTCTTTACTGGTTCTAGGACTGTTCAGGAACCTATTTCGTCTTCGTTGAGTGACAGTAGGTTGCATTTTTAAAGGAATTGGTCCATTTCTTCAATGTTGTCAAATTTATAAGCAGAAAGTTATTCGTATTACTCCCTTATTATCCCTTTAGTGGCTGCAGGATCTACAGTAATATCCCCCATTTTATGCCTGATATTGGTGATTTGTGTCTTTTCATCTGGTAACTTTGTCAGACTTATGAGAGTTTTATTAACTTTATTGAAGAAACCAGCTTTTTGCTTCATTTATTTTCTCTAATATTTTCTCAATTTCAAGTGCATTTATATCTGTCCTATCTTTATTATTTTTTCCCTACTCCTGCTTGCTTTATTTTTATTTTGCTCTTCTTTTTCTATTTTCTTGAGGTAAGAATTATATTTCTTGAGGTAAGAATTTAGATTATTGATTTTGGAGCTTTTCTCTTTTCTACTGTCTTAAGTGCTGTCAAGTACCCTTTTGACACAGCTTAAGATGCACCCCACATATTTTGATATATCACATTTTTATTCAGTTCTTTTTTGTTTTAATTTCCTTTGAGATGTCCTCTTTGATCCGTGGATTATTTTGAAATGCACCATTTAATTTCTAAGCATTTTGAGATTTTCCTGTGTTTTTTTTTTTTTTCTGTTATTGAGCCCAAGTTTGATTCCATTATGGTCAGAGAACATAACTCTGTATGGTTTCAGTTCTTTTAAATTTGTGGAGGCTCATTTTATGGCCCAGGACACAGCATCTTGGTGAATCCTCCACTGATGTTTGAGAAATGTGTGTACTCCGTGGGGTGGCTTCTTTTGTTTGTATCAGTTAGATCCTGCTGGTTGGTTGTGTTGTTAATTCTGTATTCTTACTGAGTTTTTGGCTAGTAGTTCTGTTATTTGCCATAAGTGGGCTGTTAAGGTCTTTAGCTATAATGTGTCTCTCTCTCCTTTCAGCTCTTGCTTTGTTTTGTTTTATATATTTTGAGGCTCCCCTGTTTGCTGCATATATATTCAGAATGGTTATGTCTCCCTGGTGGTTGAGCCTTTTATCATCATGCAACGCCCTGACCATATTTTTTTTTTCTGTATAATCTATTATCTTTCCATTTTTCTTCACTAAATCCATTTCATTTGAGATCATTATCATCAATATATCAGGTGATATATGTCTATACATCTGGATGTAAAAATTACTTTTGGTTGCAACAGGCTCAAACTCAATGGAAACTAAGTTAAGCAAGAAAAAGTCAGAGTGGATAGATTTCCATGACTGGGAAGTTCCAGAATGGCCATTCTCATTTTGGAAACTGCTGAATTCAAGAGGGAAAAATCATTCTCTCTCTTGTTCTTTCTCCCCAACCCACTTCCGTTTTCTGTGTTAGCTTTATTCTCATTTATGGTTTTTGGACAGTGTCCAAGATTACCATCTACAGTTCTTCTCATGGCGTTAGCCATTTCAGATCATCTAGATGGTCAGTTTTGCCCAGCGGCTTCTGGGAAACATCCTAGGATGGCTTTGATTGGTCTGGGGCCTGTGTTTTGTTCTCATGTCTAATCCATTACACATTAGATCATTGTAGCCAGGAGAATAGGCTATTCTGATTGAGTAGTTTGGATCATGGTCCCAACTCTATATAATTGGACCAACTAAAGAAGAATAGGAAATGATGGGGTGGGGATGAGTTTCTAAAAGGAAGATACGGGAGATAAAAGTAACCAAAATATTATCTAACATTCAGAAGTCAAAAAGATACTATCATTCAAAATACAACTCCCCTATTATATAATTCATGTGGAAATTATTTGAGTATCCATTGAGGCAGTAACAATGAAAAGCCAAGTTGTTTCAAAGGCCTGGGTAGGCCGCTTTCCTGAAAATGTTTATGAAAAAAAGTATGAACCCTCTTTTATACCAGCATCTGTAACAACCATATTTCTTCTCTTGCTATTAATGAGAACTTAGTGGAAGCAAAAATATTGCCCCATTTGTTCAAAGATAAGTTTAAAGATAAGGAGTCTTATATGCAACTGATAAATTATTGAACATGATATCTGAAACGAAGTGTGTACTATATGCTGGCTAATTGAATTTAAATAAAATAAAGAAAAATAAAAGTAAAGATAAGGAGTCTTAGAGCCTGGATAGCTTAGTTGGTTAAGCATCTGACTCTTGATTTCAGCTCAGATCACAATCTCAGGGCTGTGAGATAGAGCCCAGTGTCTGTCTCTCTCTCTCAGAAAGGAAAGGCAGGAAGGAAGGGAAGGGAAGGAGAAAGAGAAAGAAAATGGAGTCAGAGGAAGATAGGATTTGAATGATGGACAGATTAAAATACTGAGAACACCGAGGAGGTCATTCTACCTGCCAGTAAAGAGATAGGCACAGAGTTAAATGGGCAGCCAGCATATGGTAAGGCTAAGTGAAATAGGCATGTATTAAGTAGAGGAAAAATGGGAAAAGGTTAGGAAAAATACATAAAAAGAGCAAAGTTTCAGCTAACGTGTAAAAGGAGCAAAAGAGGAGCACATGGGTACAAATGCAAACAAACTGTGGCAGATAGACCGCTTTGCATCAGTGCCCTCCATCCTGTCCTTCTTCTCTACCCACCATGTTCAGGCCCACCTTGCCCACCCTCTCTGCAGGGTCAGTGAGCCTCCTAAGCAGCCCACAAACCACTGCATCATGATGGCCCTTTTAGGGGCTCTTCATACCTTGTTACTGCTGACCTTCTCGAGGTCAGCGACTATACCTTCTTCATCTCTGTGAATGTGGCGATCAGTACATTATCGCAGGAGAGTTTCTATTTCAACTGTAATCTCAGAGCTGGTCACTTCTCCTGGAAAGTTATTCCTTTTGGTTAACAAAGGCCCCGTTTTCAGGGAGAACTAAGCCTTCCCTTTGAAGGGTAGTTTCTTTTAATGGACTGATATACAAAATTATGATCATTGTGTAGACCTCTCCATCCAGCAAGAAGGATGTGAGCATTACGGACCTCCACAATCCTCCTTTCTTTTGCTTTGCTCTTGGGAAGAAGTTCTGCTATGTGGTCCTGTGCCTGTGGGGCCAATAGTAGAGGAGACCTGCCGACCTCGTTCAAGTGCCACCTTTCCTGGAATCCCTGCTGACATACTCACGGGTATACAGTACCTCTGCCTGCTCCCCGCCAAGCTCTGATGACTGTTTTGGGGGTTCCCTGGCCTGCTGGTTGTCCCTGTCTTCTTACTCATCTCTCATGAGTGATGCTGGTCTAGGCATTCTGGATCAGAAAGTACCCCAGTCCCAGACTCCCTGGGTTTGTCTGCTGGGAGCTGGAAATCTTCTAGTTTCTCATTGCGCCAAGGAAGTGATATTCTTCCAGGAGCACTGGTCCTGGCAACCCTGGGTGCTGATAACAAGCTTCACTGTCATCCAAGGGCTGAGGTCCTTCCTGCCTTCTTTCTTAGCTTTGGGTATTGGCACCAACTGCCCTAACCCATATAATTTCTTCTGTTGCTCCTGTTCTCTTTCTTAAAGAAAAAATACATAGATACATGTATTTATATATATGCATTTATTTTATACATGAGGCTTTACCTTTCCCAAACTGTTTCGCCAATGTGAGGCCGGGAGATTAAATTGTCTCGGGGTAACTCAGACCCACCAGCTGTTACTGCTGGTTTCCTGTGATTGTCAGTGACTTCATTGACAATGTATGTGTGATCTTTCAACATGTCCACAAGTGGAAGGAAAACAAAAAAACCCTGCTGCTAGAAGAAAGTTTCCTGATGTGTCATGGAGTGCATCCACATGATGAAACTGGATCTCAGGACAGTCCTTTCAAATGACTCCCTGGCCCCTCCGCTTCTCCTTCATCTGATTTTAGCAGCCAGATCCCAAAGCTATGCCACATAGAGAGTAGAGTCTTCAAAATGTGCAAGCATGGGGTTCTGGAGGAAGGAGGAAGTGAGAGCAAGGCTGGGCCACCCACTCAAGGCTCATGCCAGAGCTTTCCTCTGGGCAATTCTTGGATTCCTAGCAGCTCCATTTCTAGGTATGATTTCAACCACGGTCCTGCATTCTTTCAGCAAGCGACACTGAAATATGGCCCGTGGATGGAGTGGCTTCTCTCAGGGAGCTTACAGTCTGGGGGGTACCGTTATATTTATTGCCCAGGTAACTGTGACTTTGAAATGTTGAAGCGTCAGAATAAAGCAGGTGGAGGAGAGCCAGAAATGCCTCCTTGAGAAGAAGCTGACTCAGCAGTAAAATTTGGTACAATCTTTTATTTCACTTAACATGACTGAGCTTTTGCAAGCCAGTGCCTGTGTTATGTGTCGTGAATACAAATGCAGGTAAGACACAACCCCTACCCTCTCTGCCTCTCCACGGTGGAGAGTCACGTAAATCTGCAATGAAATATGTTGTCACAGTCTGTGGAAGAGAAACTGAATTCACACAAGAGGGGCTGACTTCTCCAATCTCCACAGTCCTGTCAGAGTTACATGAACTGCTCTTCTTACATGTGTTCTAGCTCCTGGTTTATCCTGACCACAGGACTGGGACCACAATGCCAGCAGCCAGTAGTTACTGAGGTCTCACATGTGTCAGGCAGTGGTCCATTTGCTTCCTATGTATTATTTCATTTAAGCATAGCAACACCTCTGTGCTGTAGCTACTGTTGTTAGCCACATTGTATGGGTGATGAAACTGTGACTTTCAAACATCAAACAATCTGTCCGGGTCATGCTACAGGTAAAGAAAGGTAGATACAGGATTCCAATCCAGACTCTAATTATTCTGTTCAGTTGTCTTCCTGGAATTAGACAGGAAAAGGAGGGAGAAGTGTGTTCCCCAGACTGGGGTCATCTCAGCAGTAAAGGTACAGAGACATGAGAGGGCATAACCATATCAGGAGTTACAAGAGTTTGGTGTTTCTGAAACCCATGGGATACCTGAGAAATGACGGATGGGATGAGGCTGAGGAGAAGGAGGGCACGCATGACAGATATTGATAAACCCCTTTTTCTGAGGTTTTATGCATAGTCATGGTTGATATTCTGAAAGGCAATTTTTGTCAGGTAAAAAGGAAATGAAGAAAATAAATACCATGCATTAAAAAAAAATCAAGACAATAGGGAAAAACAAAACTGAATGGGTCAGAAAAAGAGAATAATATACTTTAAATGGAATGTAGTGTAGTGTGGGGGATAAATCCATACAGAAGCAGGAGCTCCCTAAAGGCAGGGATATTAATAATAGAACTAATGATAATAGCAATCAAGTACTATCTATTTTATTCAGCAATGCCTAGAATAGTGCCTGGCTCATAGTAAGTACTCAGTAAGTACTTATTGACAGGCTGACTGATTGACTGAATGAATGAATGAAGCTAATAAGATTTTTGGACCCAAATCACAGAGGTGTCTGAGCACTATAGTAGTAAAGATTTTAAATTTATTTTTTCTCTGTGGAAGGATCTTGATCAATGGTTTTTGAATGGGACAATGATACATGTGAGTCTAAAAAGAATATCTTGGGTTACAATGGGCACTCTGGACTATGACCATCTTTGGCAAGCCTACAAAAATGGACAATTTACGGGCCCTTTACAGAAGTAGAGCAAAGCATGAAGGTCATTCATTCCTTTCGAGATATGTGTGAGTGGCCCACTGATACGGAGATGTCCAGTAACCATTGGAAAGGTGAAGTCTGTAACTTGGTGGAAAAGTCAGCATAGAGAAAGATTTGTGAGTTCAGCATTCATACGGCAACGAAACACATTGAGGAGGAGAAACGTGATGAAGAAGAGAGAACAGACTTTGGGGATCTGCCTCCCTAGGTGGTGGAAAACTTGGGTCCAAGGAGGGACAGGGAGAAGAAACAGTTAGTAATGTTGCAGAGAAACACTCAGAATAAAATGATGGAAGAGGCATTGATATGTCAAGCACAGGGGAGTGACTAGACTATGTGCTATAGAAAGGACAAAGAAGTGATGTGAAGATCCCTAGAACTGGGCACAGAGATGGCAAGTAGTGATCTTGGACATTTGTCTGAGGGATATACCACATTCTTATGAGTCATGAAGTAAAAGGGAGAGGGCCCTGAGAAAGTATTAAACATGCTTAGGATGTCTGAAAAGGAGAGGGAAAAAGTGAGTAAGAACAAAAATAAAAGATAGTCATGCTTGCTTTGTTTTCTGAATGGAAACTCTCCAACCAATTGAAGAGTAAGGAATCAGCCACAGGGGAGAAATGAAGAATGTGAAAATAGGTACCAGAGGAAACAGCTGAGAATAGAGAGGAACACAGGTGGAGCAACTGGACCATGAGAAGCAGTGTTTCTTCTGTTGACAGTAGAAGAGTGTTGGTTAACTTTGGGAGTACCATATGAAAGATCTTAGCATTCTTTCTGCAGTAGTAAGATCATTTTGAATGAATGAATGAATGAGCCTAACTCAGACTTATCTTCATGGGAGTTGTTTTGTAAACCACTAATCCAGCTTGTGGAAGAGATTGAGTAAATATTTTATTGGCTGAGTGAATTAGGACATGTATGAAGAAGAAAATTCATTCTTGCTGAAAAGGTAGAGTTGGGATCACGGTTCTGTGTGTGGAAAGTGGGAACCTCATTGTGGGAAGTAGGAAGTAGGCATGACTAACAGGTGCCCCTCAGCATTCTGTGCCCAACCATGGCTCCATGTGAATTTATAGTACTACTGATTAGCTTCTATCCCATCATTCTCCTAACGTGACTCAGCTGACCTGGAACTACAGGGTGGACATCAGAAAGGCGACAACATGGAAGGTTAATTTGGGAGAGTAGATGCTTGCAAGACTGATGTTGAAACAGCTCCCCCATGGTATCCAGTCATCAGGGACTCAAGAATGATACATCTGGCAAGTGGGGTGTTGAAGTAAGTTCAACAAGAAATTTTAGTGGGGATTAACAAGTGGACTGCAGAAGAATAAAAGTTTGCTTGCATTTTTTAAAGTAACATTTGTCAAGTGCTTTCATTCCAGGATTTCTTGTACTTACTACTCCCATAAAGAGATAAATATCAGTATCACTCTCAGTATTGCAGAAGGAGAAGGAATTGGGTTGTACAGAGTTAAGTAATTTGCTCAATGTCACACAGCTAGCACCCCAGGCCATCCAGTTCCTGAATCTGATTTCTTAGTCTCAACAGTCCAGCATCTTTGGTTGTATTAAAAAACATGAATTTCAGAATCTGAGATACTAGAATTGGATTAGTTGTTGGTGGTGATATTTAAGAAAGTAGCCTTGTGTGTTAGGTGGTTGAGAGGCTGTGAAGGTAAAGGTTAAAGATTTTTTATGTCTAGATAGGTCAACATTGAAATTTCCCTGTTTGATTATCAGAAAAACCCAGGCATGTGGATTTCTCCTGGACACCCTCCTCTTCCCTTATAATCATGTGTGTGCAGATTGATTTAAGTTTCCAGAAGCTGAGTTAGCATCTGTGTTTGGGAAAGCTTCACAAGATGCCCTGAAGTTCTTCTGGCTTCCCTTATTGGTTCTCAGTGGGTTCCCCAGGTTGGTTGGGATATCAATTGCACTTCAACAGCACGAAAAGTCCTTCACGCTCATGATTGAACACATTTTTGGAAAAAATAAGGACTAAGGCAATCCTAACTGTCTGGTTTTTAAGTCAACTGCTTAATTAGGAGTTTACCACTTATAGGCAATTAACATGGAGTTTAATGGACCTTGTTCTTCCTCGTCATTAGCTTGACCACACTCTGATAGTTTTGTCTTCTTATTGAATGTAGCATGTCCTGGACAGACACCTGTTAACAAAAGATACCCAGGTTTTGTAGATAGTTGTTAAGACTCTTAGTGCCAAGGAATTGAGAACATTCTCCACATAATCTACCCAAGTCAAATAGGTTTTAAAAATTGGGAGGGGTCCTACATGAGTGGTCATATGTCCTCATTTTACAAGGGAAGAAACTGGCTCAGCAAGGCAGAGGTTTTTCTTTCCCAAGGACCTTGGATAGTTAATACCATATCTGGCTCATGAAACTTCTTTTTCTGGCAATTTGATGACCATGGTAGAGATTTTTTTTTTGTTGAGCTCATAATCCACTCTCCCTTTCCATTTAGTAACAGGCCATAATGTTTACTGGGGCACATTGCTGCTCCGCCAAATCTCCCACCTTTCCTTGCAACAAGGTGTGGTCATGTGACTACATTTTGGCCAATTTTATATAACCATTAGTGTCACTGGGATCTTCCAGGAGCTTTCTTTAAAAAAGAAGAGGCTTGCCTTTCTTTCTACACTCACCCATTTTCTTCTGGAATATGCATGTAATGGTTGACTTCAGAAGGAATTTTGGACCCGAGGATGTAATGAGGTTAGAAACCATTTTTAGAGGACCAATTTATCAGGATGCTGGTTTTTGGCATCATGAAGGTGATCTACCAGTTCTGGAATACCCATCTCAAATCAAGAGTTATGAAATGTGAAAAAAGAAACCTTTCTTTTACTTAAGCAATAATTTTCCAGATCTCTTTTACTCACAGCAAAATTTAATCTTAATGAACTCTTACATATATGACTTTCTGCCTTGGAGATATTATTCCGATATCTGTGTGACCTCCTGTATTTGAGTTAATACCAAGATACTTTGCGTTCCCACCTACTTTTCTATGGGAATTAGTAACCTCGGGCTCCTGGCAGCTTTGGCGATTTGACACATTCCCTTTTCCTAAATCACCATTGTAATGTTTGGGTCTCCCATAATCTTGAGGAAATAAAGAAAGATAGGAGCTTTGTGGTCAGGTAAATACTGAAGACCATTCTTCTATAGTTTAGGGTCTCCCATTCTGCTCCAGAGATATCAAAAATTAGAATTCCCCTGGGTCTACAGCTTTCTATGACTGCTTCTAACTTTGGTGGTCCCTCTGCAAACCCCAAGACTGGTTGTTGACCAGAATCAATCCAATCTTGACCAAAGGAAGTATTTTCCAGGTATGACATATCCACACATATGGAGCATGTACACACACAGCTCCAGACTGAACCACTTGCAAGAATGAGTGTGAGAAGCAATTTTGCAGCATTCTAGATTCTTTATCTGGAAATATCCCAATAACCATAAACTATGTGGGAGAAGGGGCTTTGGCAGTACTGTTTCCTCAGCGCTTGGCGCAGAGTAGGGCCTTTGATGAATGAGTTAAAAGAAAGAAAAAAGGAGAGAGAAAAAAGAAGATAAAGAGATAATTGTATTCGCTAAATGGTGTGTGTGTGTGTTTAGGTCAGTTTTAGGTAAAACTTTGATAACTAGGCTCCTTTGTTTCTTATCCAAGGTTCTCTCACTTATTAGTGAGTTTTGCTAATGAGGACATTCTCTTGAATTCAGGGTGCCAATGCCTTGCACTCAATTAATCTCTCCACTCAGTAAACTCTGCTGCTGGTTTTAAAAGGCCCCAGGCCACTGACCAAACATATTCCTCAGAGTAATTAGCTTTAACCTCTCCAACCTTTGTTTTCTCTTTTGCAGCCCCCACATGTTGGGGATTTCTGCAGCTTCCTTGAACTCTGCTGTAGGGAGTCTTTTTGGAGGAAGTGGTTTTTGTGGGGGGCCTTGGGGATTTGTCAGTTTCTATGAACCCTTGGCAGGCCTCAAGGCTGCTGGCCTGTGACAGGGAGTTTGCTCTCAAAAGACTCACATTTCAAAGATCTTTGTTGAAGAAAGACTGGAAGTCTCAATCTAGATCCTTGGGCTCCTGTGAAAATGGAGATGATGGGTTCATGGAACCCAGGGAGGCAGCAGGAAGTCCTCACCTGATAAACAGGGAGGAGCGAGAGTAATGGTAGGTTTGTATCTCTCCAACTTAACTGCAACCTGTAGGCATAAAGCTATCTCTTTTAGCTTTGCTGCAGCTAGCCCAAGAGGTTACCTTTAAAAAGTGTAAGTCCCATTTCATACAATTCACCCATATAATAGCATATAATTCAGTATATTTTAGTGTATTGGTACCAATTCCTTCAAAGAACCACTGGTCACCATCAGGGATCTCACTCAGGGAAGGCTGAGCGCTTGTTCAGATGAACAGTTGTCACTGTTCAAAAGATGTTCGGATATTCCTGAGAACTGCCTTCAGAGCTTACAGCACATTCCTTTGAGCCTTCCCTATGGTGATGAATCTTTATCCTTTGAGGGTGGAGTTGACTTTTTGGAAACAGAGTGTTATTCAGAGCCAGTTATGTTGGATGAAGCCTGGGATGGAGACATGTAATAATGTTTGGGGTCAAAAACCAAGAGGTGGATTTAAAATTTTTATTTATTCTTTTGTGTGGCTTGGAAGCAAGTCCTAAATGGAGTGGAAAAAAAATCATTTGACTTTAATCTCTCAATTTTCTGTTAAAAGGAATACAAAAAATTTTTCCCCTTATCGCACATGGTCTCCTCACTAGAAAGAGAGGGGTCGACAGAATGCTGAGTCAGGACATCGAAGGGGGGAAAATCCAGGTCCCACGGCTTGCTTGCTGTTTGACCAGAAGTATGCCCCTTCACTCCACCATCTCCTCACTTCTGCCCCTGTAATTGAGGATAATACCATCTACCTTGGATATTAGGTGAAATCATATGTGCAAGTCTGATTTGTAAACAGTAAGTTGAAAAATACTGTGCACATGGAAAGGGAGAGTATGTAGTCCTAAAACACTTAGTCTGCCACTTCAAAAAAAAAATATATATATATATAATATGTGTTATATATATTATATATAATAGATATATATCTATATCTATATATACACATACTCAGAAAGATAGATATATCTTCCAGAATTGAAACCATGAGTATTAGGGATTGGTTGGAAGATTTTGCTGGAGGCATCAGTTTCTAATAGGGCCTCATTTGGGAAAGAGTAAATCAATGATGAGTCTATTACTCTGGCTCAATAATCTTGATCAACTTGTGCTTAAGGAGCCCTCGAGGTTCACTAAAGATACATTTTCTGTGTTTCTTTCTTCCTACTCTTCACCTAGCTAACTCCCAACCATCTTCTATATTTCAAATATCACTTCTTCATGTATTCTTTCCTTCATAGGTAATATATTTCTGATACATATTGCTGCAGCAAATATATGCTTCTTTCCTATGAAAATATTTTTTCTGTTTATGATTGTGTATCATTATTTGCCAAAATCTCTGTTTAGATCAACTTTGTATTTCCAGAATCTAGCACTGGCATGAGTAAGTATATAGAAAATGTTGATTATCTCTACAACCAGACTCTTCTTTCTCTAAAATCCTTAAGCTTGATGGGGTAGTTCACATTGAGTTCATGATGTATTTTTCTTTAAATTTTTATGGGGTAGTAAATTTGGAGAAAAGGGAGATCTTAATTTAGTGGTAACATTCTACTGAAGGGGAAACTGAGGCTTAGAAAAGGAGGTACTTTATTGAATGTCAACCAGAAACAAGAATGTACACAAGAGTTTCTGTATATGTTACCTAGAGCATAGCCATAAAGCAGACTGGTGTTCACAACCAGCATTTTGTTGCATTTCTGTGAGCATGTGCCAGGCACATTGGTATACAGAATCACATTGAATTGCCTCAATAGCCCTGTGAATAATGACTGTACTGTTGGGGTAACTTGAGGCTTGAGTCCCTCTGTTTCTCATCCTCTGCATCAGGGCTCCCACTCAGACCTCCTCAAATAAGTAAATGCACTGTGCTTGTGCCAGCTATCTTCTAGCCACAGGTTCTGGCCAAGCACCTCAGGCCACCTTCCAATAAGATCAATGATTTAGTCTTATAAGAATTCCAGACCCATCACTGCCTTTGAGGATATACCATTATGCCAGATTACAGAGAAAGTGACAGAGGCTCAAAGAGGTGGTATGGTTTCCTCAAGGCCACAAGAGTGCAAGTGACAAAGCCAGGCAGCGAGACTGCTGCCACAGTTCCAATTCTGTTTTCCCCACAAAGACTGTTTAAGTGCATGAACGAGCTTTCGGGAAAGAATGTGAGTATTCAAGTCACACTGTGGGAGCCCCCGTGAAGAGCTGTGTCCTTGTTTCTACAGAGCTGATAGCACTTGGAGCAGGATGCTGGTTGCTGATACCTGTGCACAACCAAGTGTCTCTAGAACCAGGGAACTGACCACTTAGAACTGTAGGCAAGATGTTCTTTCAATAATTTTCAAGTCCAGGTCCTTGATTTTACAGTTGAGGAATGGAGGCCCAGAGAGGTACAATGAGTTTCCATGGTCATACCCTGAGGGCTGGGGACAAGAGTGAGATGATAGCCCAGGTCCACCCCAGCTACCCAAGACCTCTTTATACCTCACTATGGGGAGAATGAATAAAGAAGGGTATGGATTGTCAGGCACAAGGATGTGTAATCATGCAGTGAAAGGATCCTCTGTTGGCTGCATTTAGTGCTTAATGTTTGAGAGCTATGGAGAGATTAAATTGGGGTTGACTGATGAATGATGGGGACAGGGCAGCCACTTACATCACACCCCTCTTGGAGTGTGTGGATATGAATAAAGCCGCCACTCCATTCCTACTGGATGTGGTTTGTACCTTAGTTGTTATCAGTTACACCGTAATGACCCTATCCTGTATCCATTTAGGAAGGATTAGTTGATATTCAGCTGAATAGAGGCAGGTGATAACAGGACGACCATGGGGCCTCCTTACAGCATACTTCGTAACACTTCCTTGGTGCTATTCATATCTCTCAAAAAAGTTCATTTGTGCTAACATCATGTGGCACTTTGATTAGAATCCTGGTGCTATCATGTGCTATATTCACCCCAGGACCTGGGGCAAGAGGTAAGCCACACTTCAGTTGCAGGAAACCAATGCTCACTGTAAGAAGCATCAGGACAGGGACTCTGTCAGTCCGTTCATGGTGGATTTTCAACATTGGGTGAACGTAAATACTTGGGAAGAATACTCAGAATTAAAGGTACTGGGAGCTGCAGTAGAAGTAGAAGCTATTTTTACAATAAGGAGAGGAGGGAAGGAAAAGTCTCAGGGCCCAAGGCAGAAACCATGATGCTAACAGATGACGGTGAGGAAACAGAGCTGTCTACATCTTATAAAACACGTTTTCTTTGTCGAGAGGGATAATATTCCAGCCGAAAAGCACGGAACATGGAAAGGGAAATATAGGATGAGGAAATGCTAGGGAGCTTATGGTGTAAGGAAAATCATCAGTGCAGAGCCTGATGCGGGGCTTAAAGTCTCAACCCATGAGACCTGATCTGACTGGAAACCAACTGTTGGACGCTTAACCAACTGAACCACCCAGGGGCCCCAGTAGAGACAAGATCTGAACTCACATCTCAGTCTCACACTTTTTCCACTAAAAACTTAAGAATACAATGGTAACTCTAATTTCTGAGAAACTGCAGAGGACAATTCCAGAGGACTGAAGATGGACAAATCACTCAGTGTTAGGTATGAAGGGAAGGTGGATATTAGAATTTACATCTGAATTTTGGATCTAACCCCAAGAAAACTCTACATTTGAGAAACAGCATTTAGAAAAGGAAGCAGTGATCACCAGGAACTGGTATGGATTAGCTGAGAATAAGAAAGGTGATGACAAATGTGCATCTTCCCTTTCTGATGGGGTTGCTAGACTAGCCAAGCACTGGGTCCAATTTTGATGCTGTGTGTCAGTTTCAGCAAGAGACTGGGAAGTTTCCTTCAAGATATTTTAGAAGAAAAACTTGAGGCATGAAGGCTGGATTATAGTAAATTTCAGTAGCCACACAGTGGTTGAAGAACAGGGTCATCTTAGCTAGTCCCTAAGCCTGTTCGTGACCTCCATCATAATCATTTAATCAATTGGTTGAAATGAAGACTGAGATTTTAAAATTTCTGATGTGATGGGGTCTGGCAAAATTGTTGGATATGGACCTGGGGCCAAGACTTCGGTCCAGAAAGGGTGTTTTTTTTTTAAATATTTTTATTTATTTATTAGACAGACAGAGATCACAAGTAGGCAGAGAGGCAGGCAGAGAGAGAGAGAGTAGGAAACAGGCTCCCTGCTGAGCAGAGAGCCCGATGCGGGGCTCGATCCCAGGATCCTGGGATCATGACCTGAGCTGAAGGCAGAGACTTTAACCCACTGAGCCACCCAGGCGCCCCCAGAAAGGGTGGTTTTAAGATGGGGACACACTCAGGAAACAGCAGCAATGATGACCTGAGCTGCAAAAGAGTTTTAAAGAAGAGCTGAACCTACCAATTGGTGTCTGCGTGTGTCTGGGGAGAGTTCAGGTGACTCTAGATGTGGGGATTGGAGCCAGGCAGAAGGGATATTCAAACTGGAAGGAGAAGAGACACATTAAAGGAATTTTTTAGTCATCGTCAAATAATCAATGGGCTTTTTATGTGGAGAAGAATTGTCCCTTTATTTTACTTATATACATTTGCTTTTCATGTCTTTCTTCCAAAAAGGTTTTGAAGTCAGTAAAAAGTATTTAAAATCAACTCTGAGTAGCTTCAAAAGTCAGACGTAGGGCAAGTGGTGAATAATGGTAAGGTGCCACCCGAACTATTTGAGTTACGAAACAAAAGGAATGACTTGCCTGAGCAAGTAGTGACCTTCCATTTCTGGAAGTATGCAAATGCAAGGTGACCAGAGTGACATGTGAACACACACACACACACACACACACACACACACACACACACTTATACTGAGTTGACCTCCAATGCAGTCTCTGTACGTATTTATTTAGGTTTGATCTTTCTCTTGTTTTATTGTTTTATTTTCAATATTTAAAAAATAACAAGCACACTGTAGTTTCAACAAACTTTAGCCTCTGGCTCCAGTCACTAATGCCCTCTACAGCTAAACCCCAGCCTCTGAGGGTTAAGATGGTCTTTTTGGAATATAGCTAATCAGACCTATCTTTCAGAAACACATAGTAACCATGAGTTTATTGTTAAATAATTTCCAGTAATTTTGGAAAGCAGACTAGAGACTGTGGCAGATCTGGGAATAAAATCTAAAACAAGACTTTTTCTCCAATGCCCCAGGGCTTGCTCTCTAGGCAACACTTTTGTGTGGATGGGCACTTCCTCCTCTCTCTCCTCTGCGCATTTACAGATTTGTCTTGCCCTTGACAGCTCTTTAGCTCTTGGGGGAGGGGGACCATAAGAGGCTGTTGACATGGCCAAAAGAGGGATTTCACATTTCATCTAGGGACTTTATGTTCAAAGAAAGGGAAAGAGAAATAGAACACGACTCCCTGCTCCCCATCCAAGCAAGGACAAATCAAGCAGGTATGAAATTACAACCATCAGACTCTCTGTGCCTCCAAGAGTCAGGTTTGCAAATGCAAGAGAGCAGACAGCATTTTTCTTGAGGAAGCTTTCTCTGGCCTCCCCCAGAACATTACCCTTTCCCTTCTCTGACCTCTGTGCATACATCTGCATTGTCACTTATTTCCAGGCTCGTCTGTCTTTAAGAGGCAAAGTGACAAAATACTTGGAGTGTGTGTCCTGGAACATGCCTGCCGGGGTCCAAATCCCAGGTTTGCCACTTACTGACTCTGTGGCCCTGGGCAGTTCTCTCACTGGCACAGTGAGAATAACCGAATCTACCTCACGGGTTCGTTGGAAAACATCCTGAGATCATGATGCCTTCAAAATCCTCAATAAAATTTAGCTGCTGTGATGACAGTGGCTTATAAGATAGGCTTTGTGATCTGACCTGCCTGGGTTCAAGTTCTTGAGTTGTGTTGTGGTGTTCTGTAGATAACCTGTCTTCGCCTCAGCCTTCCCACTATAACCACAATCTCTTTCTCAGAGGGATTGTCGTGTGGCTGATGCAGGGAACATGCCTTGCCCGTAAACCTCAGGGAAGACTACTCACTGGAATGGGGGTTTTCAGGGCAGGGGCTTGTGCTAGGTCCTCATTCTAAGCTCTTAGCTTGGGGCTGGCACATAGTAAGAGCTGTTGAATCTGTGCTCTGGCTTTTTTGGTTAACCATCTCCGTGCCCGCCCCCAGCGCACACACCCACACAGACACACACACACACACACACACTATATACACCATAGAGGCCCACACACATATACAATGTACACATACCATATATACAAATACCACACTCACACGTGAACCCCATGTATACCTCATACACACACTACAATACACACCATACACACACCACACACACACACACACGCACACACATTTCCCCTCTCCCCAAACTGCTCTACCGAGCAGAAGGGAGCACTGTCATTTTCAAGGATATGATTCAGCTTCTAGGGCCTGTTGCTACAAGCTTGAGGTCCTTCATCAGGTGTGCCACCTCCCCGGAAAGGCATGCAGAGTGAGTTCCAAATTTGCATTTTGGCCTGAGGAAAAGGGTGTGGAGGTATTTTTCCCCCCTCTTGATTGTTGAATAACACATCTCACCCAGGCCAAGAGACCATTTCTCCAAACAGAGGTATCGGTGAGGCTGGTTATTCTTTTTGAAATTCCACACAGCTCTAGTGAATGCCGCATGTGTCACCGTTAACAGGCTTCTCCCCGAGTTGTCAGCACCGCCGGAGATGATAGACCTTCATGCCACATTTCAGAGAGGCACAGAACACCAGGGCTGGAAGGCATCCTGGAGAGTATCTTTCTTATCCAGTGGTTCTCAAACTTTACTGGGTTTTAAGATCCTCTGGAGCTCATGCTGTTCATACGTATTACTGAGCTTCAACCCTCAGGGTTTATGATTCAGTAGGTCTAGTGGGTAGAGAAGGGTCTGGAAGTTAAAATAAACTAAGTGATTCTGATACAGATGGATACACCGATGATACTCTGAGAAAGACTGGAATCTCTTTCCACAGGTGGAGAAAACTTGGTCCCGGTCATCAAACAAATCACCCAAAGACTTAGTGGCAAGTCTGGGAATGGGCCTCAGGTCTATTTGCATCTAGTGCTTTTCAGTATTTGACTTGAGTCCATTGGTTCTGTGTTTATATCTTCAAGCACTTTAGGATAAGTCTGTGTGGAGAAAAGCATTGACTTTGTCTCAGAGGGAAACAAGGCTCCTCTGTGGCCTTAGTCTTATTCTCTCTGGGAGACCCGCTCTTCCCAGGGGAATCCCTTTCCTGGCTGTCAAGTCCACTGGTTAATTATGTAACTCTTAACCAAGCTTGTCCAGACTCCCACTGCAGAGCATCACAAGGAGGGGGAAGTTAAGTCTTAGTTAAATTTGTCTGTGCTTCTTCTGTTCAGAAGCCAAACTTACTCTCCGGAGAAACACTCTCCAAATCTTCAGAGACTTCCTGACTGTTTATGTCAGTTGTCAAAAAGTTACATCCCACAGACCAACTCTGGCCCACCATCTGGTTTTGTAAATAAAGTTTTATAGGAAAACAGCTATGGACATTTGTTTACATATCATCTCTGGCTGCTTTTCTGCAGAATGGCAGAGTTGCAATAGAGACCATATGGCCTAAAAAAAGTAACGTATTTTCCATCTGGCTTTTTACAGAAAGACTTTATTGATCTTTGGCTTACATTGTTACCTGGGGCACTCGGGAGCCATGGGAGGCATAATGCCAATTAAACCTGAACATGCAAAACAGCCTCCAGTAAGTGCAATGATATACTCTACGACATCCCTTTCCACCTCGTAGTGTAGCTTGTACTCCTGATGAAATCATGGCGACCTAGACTATCTTGCTGAACAGTCCTGGTCATTTTGGAAAGTAATTCAATAGGCGAATGAAATTTTTGTTAGTGATGTGATTTTTTTTTAATTTTTATTTTTTAAAATTAATTAATGAATTAATTTGTTTTACTTGAAATAATGCACTGAAGAGTCTGTCGTATCAAAGTGTATCCTAGGTTAGGTTTGATAAGACATGATGTTGGCTTTTATTTTTTATTAAGTGCTAGGCATCTCTTCTCTGCTTATCTTTTTCATTCTCATCCACCCTTCAGTGAGTAGGTTTGCTTCATGTTTGCATGGGTATGTCACTACCTTCTTTGATCTAGCGTCTTTGTGAAAGCAGGTCCAGAAGGCCTGGATCCAGAGCAAAAGGATGCTCCTAGAAACAGATTCTTTTTCCTTCCAATTTTTGTTGTTGCCTAGTGATAATTTGGAAGTGTCAAGAGAGATTCCAGAGACCTGAGAATTTGACACAAAATGTTTTGAGAGCCATTTTTGAGAAATGATCCTTGAGTTATATTTTTCATTACACCTCTCAATTTCATATATGCTTGTGTATTCACACACCCTTTGGCCATTCAGATGATTTCTACTATAAGGAGAGATTTAGTGTATAAACTCCTCATCAAAGAATTTTTATTGGGAGACAAGAACAAAGTAAAATAATATACGAATAATATACCATTATCATGATAGGAGTTCCTATAAGAGAGAGAATTTCAAACCTGCTTTTACAGGAAAACTGGACTCATACTTAAGCCCATAGGGATTGAAGTTAGAACACCTGACTTGAAATAATAGTATCTATTTTATAGGATGTCTGTGTGAATTAAATAAGAACATTTATTTATAGTGTAGGCATGGCAGTTGGTGCTCCATGAAGACTAATTGTTGTTATTATTATTGTTGTTGTTGATGATGATGATGATGTTATCCCCAGCAGGGATTAAATTAGGTAGGGAATTAAATCTGTAGTCTTACTCAGTACACATGGCAGAAGGAGAGTTTGGAAAGCGATGTTGGTTGCGGATGATGGGCCCTCCTTAATGACATCTCCTTACTGATGTCCTTTATCCTGTAACTTGAAATCCTTCTCCTCTGACTTTGAAATAAGAGTGACCTCCACTTTGGTTATTAGTATACCATTAAACTGCCACAAGTAAAGGCTTGGAAAGTCCTTGAGTGTCTCCTCTCTTCTTGCATGATTGAGTTTGCGTGAATATAGAATCCTACCAATTCCATGGAGCTGAGCCTAGATCAGCCTGCTGGAGGATGAGAGATCATGCAGGACTAAGTTGCCACAACTAAAGTCACTTTGGACCAGCCCACCCCCAAGCATGACACAGAAGCTCAGTCAAGATCAGCAAAGCTGCCTACCTACCTCTCAGCTTACTGCAAATACATGAATGAGACCATCAAGGTCAACCCAGATTAGTAAAACTTCCCAGATAACCTCTAAGTTCATGAGAAATAATACATGGCTATCCTTTAAAGCTACTAAATTATGGACTTGCTTGTTAAACAGCAATAAGTGACTGGTAGAGAATGTAGAGTGTCCACTCAGTACTAGCAGATGATTAGTTCATGAAGGGAATTAATTTCAAACCTTGTGGGGTCATCAGATTCTTTCCTTTCCTATACAAATGGGGGTGGTCTAGAAGCCCAGGAATGAAAGTCATGCAAATTAGCACATGTTTCCTTTGTTAAAATACCAAGCCAATCCATAGGGATGGCTAATGAATAAATAATGTGATTGTTAATATGTTAGAATTGAGGATACATTCTGAAGTACTTATCACTGCTTACAGAAAAGAAGTCTCCTGGAAAGAGACACACCTAATTCAGGCTAAAAATAGCACAGCTGAATTTCTGGGAAAGAAGACAAGAGTTTGGAGGAAAAAAATATTCAGCCAGGAAAAAAAAAAAAAAAAAAGTGGTTTTCTTTTTCTGTAGACATCTTGGGCTTCCTGAATGCCTGTGTCAGCTTGTTAGTGATAAGGAAGGCTGCATGAGGTACTATTATGGTTTAATGTGCAGCAAGAGACAGATTGATTTCTAAAGGGAGAGCAGAAAAGCAGAAAGAGAAGCCATGGGTGAGAGGGATGGAATCACCCAGCTTTGATGCTGTGCTTTGTGGGTGATTCAGTGCTTGCTTGCTTGCTGATAGGGTTGAAGAGGTCTGCACCCCAGCCAAATTTAAGCATTGGAAAATCAAAGCAATGAGGAACTGCCGCAAGGGTTCTTCACCTTCAGGCCTACAGCAGAATTGTGAGGTGCAGATTGTTCAAGTCGGTGAACATCATGTGACAAAGAATCAGAGTTCATTACAGAGAGTGTGCAAGTATATGCCATTCTTTCAGTTACTCATACAATTCTGTTATACATTATGAGCCCATAAGTGTGGTATAAAATTTTCATTCATACCTCCACTCATTGAAGATATTTATTAGGACAGATAATGTGCTATATCCTGGAAGTACAAAAATGAAAAAGAACATGGTCTATGTCTTATACAAATTTATAGGCTACGGGGAAAAGACAGAGGAAAAAAAGTGGCAATGACCATATTGAAAACCATCATGAAGTGGATACGAAGTACTGCTTTTTCCTCCATCAAGTCCTGAGTCTTTTGAGAGGCACAGAGAAAAGCACATGGATAAGCAACATGTCATCTATGATAGTGATACAGACTGGATTGAAGGAGATGATAGCAGATCCATCACCCAGAGGTCTCACTAATAATGTTTGAGGCCAGAATTAAACTTGGATTGATATGCACTCAGTTTTATGTCTACCTTCCTTCATTTTTATCTTTCTTCTTATCTGTAAAATGGGAAGGGAAATTGCTGCCAGTTGATGATTGAGAATCTGGATATTCAAGGGTAAAAATAATGTTACTTTTAGATGTGTCTTAATTGATTTTACTTTAATACTTCTGCCTCCCCACATCATGTTTGCTAGTATAACACAGGGAATGGGCAGGAAGAGTTGGGTTCTCTTGGAAAGGAAGAGGATCCTGTGTAGGGAAATATTCCCTCTCTTTGAGCCCAGAGGATTGGGAAGGAAGTCAGAGATGAGAGAGGAAGGCAGCCAGGTATAAAACTCTGCCTTCTACTCTGGAGGTGGAAGGAGATGTGCTGGGTAGATGTCAGGGACTATGTAGGGCAGAAGACCGTGGTCCATGCCTCTGCCAAGGACTCAAAGAAGACACCGAAATGCAGGGCAACCACAGCCAATAACTTGGATGTGGTTTGAAAGAACAGTCTGGGGGCACCTGGGTGGCTCAGTTGGTTAAGCATCTGACTCTTGATTTCGGCTCAGGTCATGATCTCATGGGTTGTGGGATTGAACCCACACTGAGCTCCATGCTGAGTGAGGAGTCTGCTTGAGGATTCTCTCCCTCTGTCCCTCCCTGCACTTGTGCTCCCTTTCTTTTTATCTCTCTCTCTCAAATAAATAAATAAATCTTATTTAAAAAAGAGAGAGAGAGAGGTCTGGCATAAACAGGGTTTTATCAATTGCCTGAGATTCACTGGTTGCAGAATAGCAGAAAGAATACTAAGTTTAGAGCCATTGGGTCTGTAATGAGGCCAACTGAGGAGACCCTTGAACAGAAGCCAAGGGATGGCTTCCTGGGCTAGGGCTGGAGGGAGGGAGTGTTCTAGACTCGAGATTCTGTAGTGTCATTGAGAACAGACATTGTAATGGAGCACATGGAATGAAGGCATCTGACTCAACTGAGCTGAGAAAACTCTACAGAAGCATTCATTGAATTATTCATGGATATTAATTATTGTCAACATCCCTCATACCAAAGAATGAAGCAAAACCAAGGAAACCTGATAAAACACCGCCCACCATAAACTCAAATATCAAACCTGGGCATTACCTTCCACACAGTTCCATGGGGTCATGTCAGTCATTCTCCCATATAACCAGGAATGAGCAGGGGTGGGGAGGAGACCAGGGAAAAGAACGATTATTTCAAGGAGATGGCCTTAAATACAACTGAATAATTAAACAACTGATTAGATTCATTTTTCAATTTGCATGGACCACATTTGAAGATATTTGGCAAAATGGAAAAAAAATAAAAATATTTGGCAAATTGGGATTCATGTGAAGAAGAGTCAAGTAACAGTAGAGAAATAAAAGAGACACATGATCTTTGTTCACTGAAGTTTAATTCCACTATAGAACTTCAGTCTCTCTGGTGGTCCATAATTCATCTCTTATTTGCCTAGGTCTCTACAATCTTGTGACTAGGATGGTAAGTCCCGTTAAAAGTGAGTACATTACGTATCATTTGCTATATAACTTGATGTCTGGTGAATAGTAGGTATTTGACAAATGTTATGAAAAATGAATGTTTCCTTCTACTATTTAGCATATTCAAATTGTAATAGAGGTCCTAGCAAAGGGGTGAAAAGGTTTGGGTTTGGGTTCATTTCACTCCTGTTCCATCCCTATCTCTCAGAATCTGTTCTTAACCTTTCTCCAACTAACTTTAAATTAGAAGAAATGATCAGAATCTAATTTAGACAAACAAGTGGCAGATAACAATGCATTATGTCCTGTCTCCTATAGACATTGGTCTATTAACTGATTCTAGTCCTTGGCCTTGGGATGGGCCAATTCCCACCATGGGGGTGGGACTTAGTGGGACAGATGGAAGAGAGATATTAGGTTGGGAGACTCTTCAAATTACACATCAATGACACTTGGTTGTTCCACTTAGGTGAATGTCCCTGCTTCAATAGTAAGCTTTGCCCATAAAACTAACTGGTAATACAGAGATTTTCATGGTACACAGACAACACTCTGTCTTAATCCCCCAAAAGGGAAAGAAAATCTAGTCTTGGAGTTTTAAATTTCCACCCCAAATGAGCTTTCTAGTATTTTTCTTTTTCTTTTCTTTTCTTTTTTTTTTTTAAGTCCAATTTCTTAACCTCCTCCTTGTGAATGAAATATCACACAGGCATGGGTTTCTGAAGGTTATCTGTAGCTTTGGCTAAAATGGCTATAATTGGAGAAATGAAATAGTGCTAACTGCAAAGCCTGAATAACATTATAACATTATGCAAAATGAAGGCACTTTAGAAGAATAAAGGAAAGATGACAATGCAAATCAGAGCCAGTGAAGGTCAGACGTTTTGCATAAAGTGCCTCACAGTGTAATTCATGTGAACTTCGCCCGGGGAGAGAAAAGTGACTTATTAAAGCACAATGCTTTTTCAAAGAGCATTACCGTGAGGCTCTGGATCTGCTTACAAGTCCCACAGGCGGCCGTGAGGATTGGGTGAGGAGCTGGGTATAGGCATAGCCAAGCTGAAATTATAGAACCTTTGTGCGGAAATAAAATATCTCAACCCTGTGATTGCACTCAAGCTGGCTTTCTTAACCCTCTGATGGCTGAACTAATGGGTGGTTACTTTGGGAACAGGACTAGGAAGGTATTTACAGTTATTTACAGGGTAACATGTTTATTATCATCTTTTATTCTCAGAACCATGTGAAGCAGGAGGTTTTAGTTTATTCTCTTTTCAATTCAGGCTACTGAGGCTCAGAAAGTTGAAGACATTTGCTTGTAGGACTTGTAAATGTTGGAGCAGACACATAAACTCTGTTAGACTCTGAGGTCTAAGATGAATCCTTGTACCATACGGCCTAGAAATACCTGTTGTCTGTGCCTATGAGAAGATGAGTCCTTGCACTTGGAGTGAGGTCTTACACATGGTAGCAGGATTCTTAAGCTTGACTTTATAGCATCTTTAGTCCCCTCACATCTAATGTCTGTCTTTGTTTCTCCTTCCATACCAGGCTCCCTTGCTCTAGGACAGAGGTCCAGACTATTTCTGGACTTTAACTTCCCATCCTCTTTTTCTGGCTCTAGAGAGGGTAGTACTCACACAGAGTGCCACTGAGGGGCTCCAGTGTGACACAGAGCAGGAAGTGCTATATAGTGCTAAAACCATAGACCAAGCATCAGGCTTCCTGGATGGGACCTCCAGTTCTACCATTTACTAACTATGTGAGCTGGGGCAATTTTTTTTTTTATCTCTAAAAAATGGGGTAATACAAATATCTAGCTCAAAAAGTTTTATAAGGAAGAAAACCAATCAGCTGTTTAAAGTTATTATACTGACTTGCATTGTAGTAGAGGTTCTACAGATGTCAACTCATATTTTACAAAAATTAATACCCCACTGGCACACTCAAGCCTAGGATAAATTTTCCACCATGACCCTATCTTTCTCTCAAAAAGGCTATATATATGGTCAGTCTCACACAGACTAGCCTGATCATTAGAATCACCCAAAGTGCTGGGTAAATGTGCAGAGTCCCAGTGTCATCTTAGACCAGCAATCTGAGCTGCACAGGAAAACTTAAGGAGGTTTTCAAAAATACACTTGTCAGGCCCTATCTAGTACCCAGAGCAGCTAAACCATCCAGGCTGGTGAGCTGTAGCAGGGTTTTAGCAAACATCCTCATCAGGCAGGGGTACCAAAGGCAAGTCCTCATAAACCAGGACCATTAGCCCCTAGAAAGTGGAACTCTTTTTGTATAATTTACACAGATCAATACTTCATAGTATACTACAGGAGAGGACATTGGCTTTGGCAATACTGTAAGTGCCGGAGGAATTCGATAGAGGAAAAAAAAAGCACATATGTTACAGGGGAAAAAGAGAAACTCTTGGGCTCCAGATAGACTTGAGCTCAAATCAGTGACTCTAATGAAGTTACTGTAGGGTGCCTGGGTGGCTCAGTCAGTGAAGCGTTTGCCTTCAGCCCAGGTCATGATCCCAGGCTCCTGGGATCCAGTCCTGCATTGGGCTCCCTGCTCAGTGGGGAGTCTTCTTCTGCATCTCCCTCTCCCTCTGCTCCTCCCTCTGCTCATGCTTTCTCTCTCTCATGCTCTCTCTCAAATAAAGAAATAAAATCCTTTTTAAAAAGTAACTAAGATAGTTACTCTATTATGTGAGATGTTAACTATTTGTTAGGGTCGTTGTGAGAATTATCTATGGTATTAATGGCTGGCTTCTAGTAAACATTCAGTCAATGGTAGCTATAATCTCTCTGGGTTAACATCTTCAGAAATAGCTTTCTGGAGACCGTTCAGAAGACTTAAGTCAAGCTTTAGAGAAAGAGAAGTTTTTATGTTATAAATATATATTTATAAGAGACCAATATTCTCTTATTTGCAACCCCAACCATTCCTAACTGATACATATGGCTATTACTTTCTTTTCCTTCTCTAAAAAATGTGGCCTTCTTGATCCTCCTCATTTAATTTTACTCACAAATCTCAGAGAAGAAAGACCCAGAAGGAGCCCTTTGTTTGGTAGAGAGATGGATAAGACAAGAAGACCTTGATCCACCAGCGTGTTTCTTCCAGGAAATATTTCTCAAATGTTCCTATTAATAGCACGCACTTCTTCTGAAGCTTTTAGGAAATGTCACCTAGAGCCCAGCCAAGTGGAAATGACAATTACCTGGTTGAGACTAATGATTCATCCAATTTCTGGAAACTGCACCAATGCCCCCCAGAAGAGAACCAGTCCATTGTTTCAGTACAATGTGAAGCATTTCCAACAGTTTGCTCAGCGTCTCCCACCAGACCATAAAAGTCAAATTCCTGAAACCCAAATGAGCTTGAGCATTCTGAGGGGATTGGGGGTTAGGGATTGGGGTAGAAGATTCCTTTGCCACTTTAGATATAAGCCTTTATACGTGGGGATTGCTGCACATGGCTATTAGTGGAAATCTTACTTTTATCAAGTTTCAGGGACTATAAGGGTATGAATCATACAGAAATTGTACAGTCTCTTGAAACCACCGTGTGTGGTGTAACACACTTCCCATTGTTGCTACTCAAATATCAGAGGGTATTTTCCTGGATCCAGGGTCAGCAAGAAACAACATATGCTAATAGATGGAAGATGTGGGTATCCACACAATATGGTCTACAGGGCCCATAAAAATTGCTGTCCTAGAAGTTTTCTCCCATCCTGTTGTTGCAGTGCTAGAAATTTCTGCATTTTGTGGCTTTTCGTTCTCTCTTAAACACTTATGTTGCTAAGAGAGGATGACACATGACAGCTTAATAAGTAAGGTATAGGTCAAATTACTGTGACCTCTCTCAACTAGAGGACCCAGACAAACAAAGCAGGAAGTCCTAAACATGTTGTTTCTTTTCTTGTTTCGTACACTTGCTTTGTACATTTTTGCCCCACTCCCCTTGACCACATGTTCTGGATCTGCCTATATGGTATTGATCATCAGTATTTAGCTGAAGAGGTGGCCCAAGAGTCCTGTCCTCCGTGAAGCTTCCAGCTTACCTGCTTAGAATAATGCTTCTGTTGCTGCCTTCGTGCACTGTGACTCATGCACTGCTCCCTTTGCTCCTACCTCGTTCTTTTTTCACCATCCCTGCCCTTGTAGAGTTTAGAAAGGGAAATAAAGGTTAATCCATGAATCACACTATTCAATATAAAATTACCACTCTGTAAAGCATTATCATTATCATGTAATCCTTCTAACAATCTACAATCCCACGAGTGCCCAGGGTCAACTGCAGATGCCTAGATCAGCCCTTTTCTCCCTTCTGATCACAGCTCAATCCTTCCTTCCACAGGGAAGCCCTCATTGACCTGACCAGCTCAAATTCCCTTAGAATATTCTCTTGTAGCCAAGGGAATTTGAGCTGGTCAGGTCATTGAGGGCTTCCCTGTGGAAGGAAGGATTGAGCTGTGATCAGAAGGGAGAAAAGGGCTGATCTAGGCATCTGCAGTTGACTCTGGGCACTCGTGGGATTGTAGATTGTTAGAAGGATTACATGAGGCAATGAATGTCCTACGGAGGTTTCTAGCACTTGGTATGTACTCAGTAAATGGTGCCCATTATAGTTACTGGTACTGTGGATTTATTATTATGACTGTAAAGTGCTATCATATTCTCTAGTATGGCCTTTTAGCCTTTGGCAAAGTAGGCTAAAGTCACCTAGATATAAGGTCTGTCCGTGACCTAATTATTTGGGGGGATCAGTTTTTATGCCATGGTATGTGGGATGGAAAAAAAAAAAAAAAAAAACCAACAACTGTACTGATAAACCACATGCCTGATGTTGGTATCATTTCTTTACCCTCCCTCCTAAGTCACAAATTTTTGGTTTCTGGCCACCATTATAAGTTGAAAAGTAGAAATCTTATTTCAGTGTTTATCAAAATTTTAAATGTGCGTATCATTTGACCCACCAATTTTCCTTCTAGAATCTAATCTATGGAAATACATGTGTGCCTCAAAATATAAGTCCAAGATGGTTCTTTGCAGCATTATTTATGACAAAAAATACTAGAAATAATGTAAATGTACAACAGTTAGAAAGTGGTTCTGTACATCTATGTGCTATCTATGAAAGATAGTGTTTAAAAAAATGAGGCATATCTTTATGAACTGACATATCAAGAAGTCCAAGGCATAGCTGGAAGTGAAAATGAAATAAATCACATCTGGTATGGTCTCTTTCGTGAAAATCAAAGGTTAAAGCAAAACGGTTTGTGAATCACAGAGACAATGAATACTGTGATGGTCAAGAGTGCATGCCCTGAAGTCAGAAGACCTGGGTTGAAATCCCACTGCTACTGCTTTCTAACTGGGTGAGTTTGGGTGAGTTATTTAACTGCCCTTGCATCCGTTTTTCCATTTGTAAAATGGGGGTAAATATAGCATATACCTTACAAATGGCTAACAGACACATGAAAAAATGTTCATCATCATTAGCCATCAGGGAGATTCAAAACAAAACCACATTGAGATACCACCTTACACCAGTTAGAATAGCCAAAATTAACAAGACAAGAAACAAAAAGTGTTGGAGAGGAGGTGGAGAAAGGGGAACCCTCTTCCACTGTTGGTGGGAATGCAAGTTGGTACAGCCACTTTGGAAAACAGTGTGGAGATTCCTTAAGAAATTAAAAATGGAGCTTCTCTATGACCCTGCAATTGCACTACTGAGTATTTACCCCAAAGATACAGATGTAGTGAAAAGAAGGGCCATCTGTACCCCAATGTTCATAGCAGCAATGGCCACAGTCACCAAACTGTGGAAAGAACCAAGATGCCCTTCAACAGACGAATGGTTAAAAGAAGATGTGGTCCATATATGCAATGGAGTATTATGCCTCCATCAGAAAGCATGAATACCCAACTTTTGTATTAATAGGGATGGTACTGGAAGAGATTATGCTGAGTGAAATAAGTCAAGCAGAGAGAGTCAATTATCATATGGTTTCACTTACTTGTGGAGCATAAGAAAAAACACGGAGGACACTGGGTGAAGGAAAGGAGAAGGTAGTTGGGGGAAGACGGAGGGGGAGATGAACCATGAGAGGCTGTGGGCTCTGAGAAACAAACTGAGGGCTTTGGAGGGGAGAGGGGTGGGGGTTTGGGTGAGCTGGTTGTGGGTGTTAAGGAGGGCACGTATTGCATGGGGCACTGGGTGTGGTGCATAAACAATGAATCTTGGAACACTGAAAAGAAATAAAAAGATAGTATATACCTTAGAGGAATATTTTGAGGAGTAAATAATTTAATATGTACAAAGTACTTAGGGTATTGAATACTCCAAGGGCTTATATGTGATTACTATTACTATTATTAAGTCTATATGTAAACACACAGAAAAAGGACCATAGAGAAATTGCAGATTTTTCAATAGTAAAAACAGGTAACACCTGTACATTTATCCTAAGTTTCTGCTTCATTTAACCAAGGATATGCAATGTAAGGGAGGCATGCATGACCCCATGTAGCTCACCTTGTCATCACTTTCATGTCACTCTGGAGCCTTGGATCCTCATTGGATCCAAAGCCAAAGGTCACACACTCCTTCTAGGCAGGGCTTCACTGTGTTGAGAAAGCAGTGTAGAGAATGTTCACTGTGGGTGAAGGACATACCTTACCAACCTGGGCATTTTGATGTAAGGAAGAGTTTGCAAACCTCAGGCTGTCCTGGATGACATGACCTGAACTCGGTTTTAGGGATGCCACGTGTTCCTACTGGGGAGAAAGCACAATGAGCACCTGGGTGTCTTTCCAAAAGTAATATACCTGCACCCAGCTTTCTAATGAATCAGAAAGCATTTCCTCTTGTTCTGTACCTGTCCTCTCCCCTGTCCATGGCTGTACTTTCGTCATTTGATTTTGCCATTGAGTTTGCCCCAAGAACACAAGTCCATTTTCCTACTTACTTCCACTAAACTGCTGATGATGGAGCGATGACAGGGAGAAGGCAATCCACAGAGAGGGGCTTTCACTTGTTAGTCCTTATATTTCTTGATGGTTGGATGTTTTTGCAATGAGAAAATATCATGTATGAGATACCTGTGTGTGCTTTTTACATAAAAGAAAGGAGTTATTGCCTTCTTCCTCATAGCATTTATCTATGTGGTTGACATTTGGGGGATCAAACAGTATAACAAGAGGTCAAATTCCATAGCTCTTTTTCTAGTTCTAAGGGAATAACTTTATTTAGTTTTTTTTTTTTAATTTTAGTATTCAAATGTTTACATACAGAAAAGTAAAGATTTCATTATAATGGATGCTTATACCTTGATTTAATACTTCCTAACATTTTGCTGCATTTACTTTATCCCTTTTTTTCTTAACATTTGCTTAGTGTTTTAAAAAAGTTTGTATTTTAAAGCAAATTACACACATCATGGCATGTTATTCCCAAATATTTCAGAATGCAACTGTAAAAAAAGAAATTAGGCTATCATCTTACATAATAAGAATACAATTATCATATCCATAAAATTAACAGTAATTTCCTAGTGGCATGTAATGCCCAGCCCAAATTCTAAATGTCTTCAATTATCTTTCATAGCTGATTTGTTCAGACCACACACTGCATTAGTGCACTGGGGACTTTTTTGTGGCTTTCTGAAAGGCATCTGAAGGACATCAGGATTAGGAGGAAAGATGGCAAGGGGCCTTGCTTTCCTTGGGTGATGAATTTGCCTGGCAGAGGCCAAGGCACGCGGCATTCTTGTTTAATGACCAAGAACCAGAACAGCAACAGGCCTGTGATTACCCAATGATGTGAGTTTGGACTTGAGTGACCAGTATGGAAATCGCATGCAAATCTAAGCAAACTATACAAACTTCCCACAAAGGGGTTAGTGAGAATTACTACACTTATTAGGGAAGAGAATATGTTCTAAAGTTTGTTCGAGGCTTTGCTGGTTTATAGCAGTTTTAATTCCATTTTCCCTCTCCAGAGAAGGGTAAGTTCCCTGAGTTATCACCTGTCTACAGCATTCTGCATAAAAATACAGTCTTATGAGGGCTCTGTAACAGAACTTGCTAACTCTGTGTTGGTTAAAGCATCAGAAAAACCAAACACCCTCCAAGAAAGAGGGTGGACGAGGGATGCTAGGGATCACGTCTGAATTCCCTGCACAGCTTTCGGGTTCTGACTTTCAACAGTGAGAAGGGAATCGAGAAAACATTTCTCGAACACATACCACGTCTCAGGCACCACATGTGCACAGCTGACCTAAACAGTCACCACAGGATCCCAAGTAGGTATCAACCTTATTTCCTCTAAGTAAGGACATTTTCCACTTTCCAGATGAGGGAATGGAAGTTTAGAACATTCTTTCA
Organism: Martes martes; assembly: GCF_963455335.1. Taxonomy (NCBI): domain Eukaryota; kingdom Metazoa; phylum Chordata; class Mammalia; order Carnivora; family Mustelidae; genus Martes; species Martes martes. The sequence continues at coordinate 14,078,783 of NC_137891.1, read as the reverse complement.
AATCATCTTCTCAAGGTGGAGCAGGAAGAAGTCAGGGGCTCCACGGCCAGACTCCATGCCAGAGCCCTCAGTCTTTCTCCTTCTCCTTGCCAGCTCACCGTTCCTTCCTTTTTCATCTCTTAAAATGCCCAGCTGTAGACGCTGGCCAAGACTGAGCACTGGGAATGCCTATATGGCAGAGCGGCGCTCAAGAGGCTGATTTGCAAGAGTATCTTTGGGTTTACTTGTTTGTTCTGAGCTGCAGTCTTCCTCGGGAATCAAGCCCTATGTCATCTACTCTTAAAGTAACCAGTCTCTGAATTCAGTCCAGGTCGTCTGCCCTATTTTTGCCCTGCTGGATGATTTTCCCCTCTTTTACCTGGGTTCTCATCCCTTCCTTTTTCTCATCCTTATCATCTCCTGAGAGATCCATCTCTGACTCTTCAGAGTCTAGGTTAAGTCTCCCGGGAACACTCCCTGAGTTCTCTGGCCATCTGCTTTTCAGCATGTATTTATATACATTTAGTTGCTATTTATGATGAAGCAGATTAACACAGAGCTTAAGTAAGTGGGCTCTAGAACTGACCTGTCTGGGTCTATAACCGAGGATCGCCTATTTACTAGCTGTATATGTCTTGGCCAGGCTGCCTAACCACAGTGTGCCTCCGTGTCCTCATCTATAGAATGGGCTAATGATAGTAGCCAGTATTCACTGGATAGCAGTGCTGGTTAAATCAGTTGCTCTATGTGAAGTTCTCAGAACAGTGCCTTGCACACAGCAAGCACTCAGTCATTGTGAGCTATATCCTTTTCTGGCTTACTTCCTCAATGGACAGTGGTTCTGTTGGGGCAAATCCTGTATCTGCCTCATTTGCTCTTCTATTCAGTATCTCCCCACATTGTGGATACTCATGAAGTATTGATTGCCTGCTCCAGTTACCACCTTTCCTCATCACACACCTTGGCGTCCTACTGAATGCTTGCCATGTACTGGGAACTTTCATGTAGAAAATTTCTCGTGCCTCTCGTCCATTAGTTATTATTGGCATAACAGTTCTACTGACAAGGAAAGTAAGGTTCGGAGAGGTAATCTGCTCTGCCCTGGGAAAAACAGCTATTGAATAATTGATGTAGTATTGAAACCCAGCTCTGGGGACCGTGGGCCCTGTGCTCTTGCTCTTTTTTTGTCCCCAGGCTGCCTCTTTTTGCCATGGAGTGAACAATGAACCTTATATAAACCCTATGTAAATAGGAGGTCTGGTTTCATGAAACCAAAGCCAAAGCCAAGTAAGCAGAAGGTGACAAAAGCGTCACAGTCACCTGATATTTTAATAATAATAATAAAAAAGATATCTCCTTTTTTCCTAGATACCAAAATGAATGTTGATTCCCAAGTGGAGATGGAAAATCATTAAGACCTCTCCCACAGAGGTCATAGCTTTCTTTCTTTTTTTTTTTTTTTAAGATTTTTATTTATTTATTTGACAGAGAGAGATCACAAGTAGACAGAGAGGCAGGCAGAGAGAGGGAGGGAAGCAGGCTCCCCACTGAGCAGAGAGCCCGATGTGGGGCTTGATTCCAGGACCCTGAGATCAGGACCTGAGCCAAAGGCAGAGGCTTAACCCACTGAGCCACCCAGGCGCCCAGGTCATAGCTTTCTGTAGAGAGAACTAAAGACCCACTTGCTAATGCTGATTTATAAGTAACCATAATGGCCATCTTGGGGCACTCTGAACTGTAATAATTCCCAGTGTGGGATGGCTGAGCTGGAGGACTGGTGAACTGTGATGTTTGTCCTGAATTAAGGGCAATTTATGTTGGTGCTTCCCAAACTTTAATGTGCTTCTCAAACTTTAACCTGGGGGCCTTATCACAAAGTCGGATTCTAAATGAGTGGGTCTGAGGAGGGGCCTGAGTTTCTGCATTTGTAACAGGTTTCCAGCTGATGTCGATGCTGCTGGATCACAGATGATCCTTTGGAAAGTAATGGTTTATGGGATTTCCTTGGGCTGCATTCTAGCCAAACACAGTGTTTCCAGTAAAGAATGGTCTTTGCAGAGAGGCACCTGGGTGGCCCAGTCGATTAAGCATCTGCCTTCATCTCAGGTCATGATTTCAGTGAAGGTCCTAGAATCTAGCTCCATGTAGGGCTTTCCTGCTCAGCAGGAAGTCTGCTTCTCCCTCTCCCTCTGTCCCTCCTCCCTGCTCATGTGCTCTCTCTCAAACAAATAAATAAAACCTTTAAAAAATAGTTTTTGCAGGAACAGAAAGAGCAGGAGCCTTCTGGGGGAGCTAAGTGCATTCAAGTCCAGTTCTGCAACTTAATGGGAATGGAGTCATGGGCCAGATTCTTCTCTGGAGATGTGGGTGTCCTCGTGCATAAGTGAGTGTGGTGCATATTGGGAAGAAGCAGCGGTTCGATGTAAATTACCTGTAAGGTTCTGGCAGTTATAAGATTGCATGACTGCCTGACTCATTCTAATGCCTAAACTGAAGTTGAATTATTATTTTAAGAAGGGAGTTGCAGGGGGTACCTGGGTGGCTCAGTTAGGTCGAACGTCCAGCTCTCGATTTTGGCTCAGGTTACGATCTCAGGGTGGTGAGATCAAGTCTGGTGTTGGGCTCGGCTCTCAGTATGGAGTCAGCTTGTCCCTTTCCCTCTTGTTCTCCCCCGGCTCTCTTTCTCTCTCTTTCTCCTCCAAATAAATAAATGCAGTAAATAAAAGAAGGTAGTGGGGAAGGGCTCAGAATCTGGTGAAAGAGATCAGCAGTAGCCATGGGAGCTAGTAAATATCCCAGAACCTGCTGTTCACGATACAACTCCTTAGCCCTTTTCTGCTGCTCTGTGCTCTGCGTCCATCCCACCAGATGGCCAAGAACATTTTGTCACCATAATACACAGGCTTTGGTCCTAAAATTTCCTGGCCATGAAGACATCCTTCATGACATTGACTTTAGCTAGAGCAAAATAGACATGGAATTTTATTGCAGGAGTGAATCTTGGATGCCACAGAGCCAAAAGACCTTATTCCAGAGAGGGGAAGAGACTTATCTAAGAACACACAGTCAATTGGAAAGCAGTTTGAGCTCAGAGCTCCTGTGGGCTCACTGCCAGCCCTATATTTTCTCTGCAGTATAATTGAATGCAACGTGCAGGGTGTCCTTAGGCAGCTGTCATAAAATAGCATTCCCGTGTGAGGTACACTACCTATGTTTCCAAGTTGCTCCTGACATTCTTATTTTAATTCACTTAGCCCATCCTGCTTAAAAATAAGATTCCTAATACCTTTCTCTGGTATTAAGCAGTAGGTATTATTGGCAGTAATTGAAAACATTGCACTGGAAAGTTGCCTTTCTCCTCCAATCGTATGTGGTGAGAATTATGCCTATTTCCCAGGGCCTGATGCTACCATCTTGCCCAAAGTACACTGCACATTTAGAAGTGCTTTCTGTTTGAGGGCCATGAGAGATCAAGCAAAGTCAGAAAAGAAGACAAGAAACACATGGGAGAAGACTGTGAAGTTGTTCTTGGAAAACTGAAATATGCCCTCACCACCTTCCATGTTTCCCATCTCCCACGCTTTCTGTGGAATTTGCCTTCTCTACTGCATTCAGGACTTTTAAAATGTGGCTCTCAACAGAAATGAAGGGAGGGAGAAAGGAAGGAAGAAAAGCTTATCATTTCTCTGTTGGTTAATGTAAAACTTTGAGAACACTCTGTATCATAGAGTATGATTGGTGTTCATTTCCTCCCACAAAGTGATATATTAAGAACACTATGAAAAGAGAGATGTACTTTCACAGGTAGACTCCATATCTCACATGCGAAATCATCACACTGACCACTGTTATTGTCTTCAGGCACACGATTCATCAACATACATTCAGAGATGATTTGGTATCAGGCGCCATGGAAGTTGATGCATGAGCTACAGATACACATCATACATGGAACCATGGCTCCCACCGTGGTGAATTGCCAGGTCCCTTCCTATGAGAGAGCTGCCAGAACTATAAAATGGCAGGTGTATCCTTGTCCTGTCTTAATGTAGCCAACCATTTCTGCCTCCCATCCCTCCCACTGTTCTCAATGCCAGTCTTGAACATTATACTCCTTGTTCGCTACCTCCTGTCCCACACTGTTGTTGATCTTCCTAGCTCCTTACTTTGTAATTTTTTCTTCTGTTCATTTCATCCTGTCATTCTGTCTTAGTCCCCAGGACCACTGTTCCAGCTCTGCTCATCTTCCTCTTCCTTGACTCACCAGGTCATATTCCCTCTCTGGCTATGCTGTTCCAGGCCATCTGGATAGGCTCTATAGTGAACATTGTCCCAAGAGCTCCAACATTATGTAACTTAAAGGTTCTGTGCATTAGCTTACCTATTTCTTCTGGGACAAATTACCACACTCAGTGGCTTTAAACACAAGTCAAGTATCTTACAGTTTAGAGATAAGAAGTCCAGACAAGATCAGGCATGTTTAGGGTGGTATAGCCATAGACAGGAGATCATAAGTCCAAAATGGACCTTACTGGGCTAAAATCATGCTATCAACAGGGCTATATTCCTTTTGCAGGCTTTAGGGGAGATCCTGTTTCTTTGTCTTTTCTAGCTTCTAGAGGCTGCCTAGAATCCTGGGCTCATGGCTCATGGCTCCTTCCTCCATTTTTTAGCTGCAAATGCCCAGTGAGTCTTTTTGGTGCTATCCTAACTGGTTCTGATCCTTCTGCCTCTTCTCCATTTAAGGACCTTATGATTACATAGAACCACCCAGATATCATAGGATATTCTCCTAATCATAAAATCAGCTGGTTTTAGCAAACTTTATTTCATCTGCAAACTTAATTTCCCCTTGCCAAGTAATATTCCATATTCATGGGATTCAATTCATTCCCTGGACCTGGGAGAAGACTCTACCGAGGGATGGGCAAGAAGTAGCTTGGGGAGGCATTGGTCAGAGAAGATAAAAGAGGCCTTAGAAATATTCTTGCCACTGTCCCTCATGCCTTGCTATCACTTACTTCACAATTTTTCCAAGACTCACCCTATCTTGCTAAAAAACACATTAATCACTCAAGACTACAACACAAATCCAATATGTAGTTATTGCCGTCAAAAAGATAAAGCAAACATGCATTAAATATTTAAATTACAACCTAAGGAACATCTATTATTCAATGCAAGTTATCAATGCAATAAACAATACTCATAAATAGTTTTAGATGTTTTAAAGACAACACTGTCAAACAATGAACTGAGTACTTTCCATGCAGACTACCTTTTAATTTCTAAAATAGCTTGGGTGTTATTGATATTCACATTTTTCAATAAGTCAATATAGACTCAGAGAGGGTTGGGATATTGCAAAATGTCACATAGCTAATATATGGATAGGTGGGATTTGAAGCTGGGTTGGATTCCATGGCCCAGATAGGACCACTAGGCAACACTGCCACCTTAGGAGTTCAGAGGACAGACCCATCAGGGGAGGAGTGTAGTAGCTAAGAAATGCTTCTTGAAGGTGGTGATATGTGAACACACATTTAAAAGGTTGCTCAATGGGAATCCCCTTAAAATTCCTCTAAGACTATAGGGGAAATCAGAACTTATTTACACTCCAATTACCAAAACAGGTTCACCCCCAGGGCTTGCCTGTGCTATTAAGACTGTGCATTTACGAACTGTGCTCCGTTTATTTCAACTTCCAATTCCCATTTTGGGGAGGCAATTAAAAAAGTAATCCTTGTTTTCTTTAGGCCTTAGATTAGCTCTTCCCTGCAGCCCCAGAGGGAACATTTCTCAGCACGGCCAGATGAGGGCCCTTGGGTGTGGCGAAAGGATGATTGGGAAACTGAGTGTGGGGGTGCTTCCAATGTGCTCTAGGGGCCATTTTAGGGAGCACAAAGCAACAGATGGAAATTACTCGTATCCCTTTAGAGACTGCAGACCGCACAAGTCATTCATTCATGCATGCATGCATCATCAAGCAAGTCATGACTCCTAAAAATCTAAGAATCCATAGGAGACAATACATAAAAATTATCCTCTGTCAACAGTTATCCTCTATCAACAATACAGACTCAAACATAGCAAGTAAGTATTAAGCACAAAGTGTCAGGAGTCTGTCATCTATACATAACACACGCATGTATGTGTTGTACTATATTCTAATGTGTTTGTGTACATTTTGTAACTTCTACTAGGGCGAGATCTCTTCGGATACAAGACTGTTAGAGCCACTTTTCCTTCTTTAGAGAGCAGCACATGCATTCCTACCCATTAGGAAAGCCTAATGATGATAGTGTTGAGGCAGATATAATGAATTATAATTTACCAAGGAAGCTCTGAGGAGTTGGTCAAGCATAGTTGTTTTGTTTTGCACCAAGTCACTAATTCTGAACCAGGAAAAGACATGGTTTTGCTCCTTAGATTGTTTTTTGGAAAGAACCTAGAACTCAGGGGTAGATTGGTTTTCAGACATCACAATGGCGCATGCGAAGCAGGACCGCCTAAAGCTTAAGATTCTGAGCTTCAGAGGTAGAGAGATCTACTTCAGAAATTTGCTTCTGCCCCTTTTCCTTTCTGGGATATCATGGTTCATATGCTAAAATATATCCGTGATGATGATAATTAAGTTCATGTTCGTTGAATCTATAGAATGGCCAGACACTAGTTTAAGAGGTTACATGTAGGAGATCATTTCTTTCTCATACCAACTCTCCAAGGTAGGAAATGATGTTATTCTCATTTGTTAGATGGACAACCTGAGGCACAGAGAGGTTAAGTAATTTTCTCAGGGTCACCCAGCTAGGTATTGACAGATTGGGACTCAGTCAGATACACTAGCTACAGAGCCCATACTTTATTATTATTAAAATTCCTGTGATATTTGTGACTTCTCCAGGGGGAAGTTACGTGAAGAATTATGGTTTCAATAGAACTTGGTTTCTCAAACCTGAGTTTGGAACCAAAGGTGCCTCTCTCCCACTCTCTAAAATTATGAGCATTATTAAAGTAGAATACACATCATCTGCTTAGAAGATTTTTTTGATTTTTTAAAACCCATTGAGCAGGTGGCTGGTATTCCTGGGGACTAGACTCCCTCACCATACCTCTCTAAGCTTCTGTAAGTGAAGAAGTCTCCCTCTGCGTGGTGTGAGATTGTTCGTGCTACAGTGGTTGGGACCAAGAGGAACAGTTGTGTGTTCAAAGGAAAACTAGAAGGTTTAGGCAACGGTTATACCCAGGTGGTCAGCCTACAGAAGATAAGACTCAGTGCCCATGGTAGTGGTCCTGAACCATGTGACAGATGGCAGTTCCACTGAAGACCATTAAGCATCATGGTCAAGACTGAGAGGCATAATGTGCTATGTAGTAGGGTGACCTGTGTCTCACACCTGACTTCATACTTCTGAGCTATGTGTGTCAGGGAAAATACTTGCGAAGCTTCACTTTCTTTGTTTGCACAACGGAAACAGTAATACAAATCCAAAATGCCTCATTTGTGTTTCTGAAACCCAAAAATATCTGAAAACAGGAAATATTTTCATAAGCCCATGGCAAACTCACTTGACAGCTAAACTTGACCTGAACTAGCATGAGCTTGTTATGGCTGTCTCTCTAATGTGTTTGATTAAAGCACAATATCCTGGGCCCTGCTGATGGTCAGATTAAATACAACATATATACTCTATTACTGTTTTAAAATAATTAAGAGAGCGATGAATTTAAAAATGCATCTTGCCCCAAGAGTTGTGGATAGGGAGTAGTGTGTCCTACCAACCACCTCATTAGGTTTCCATGTGGATTAAGTGGAAAAGGTTTAGCAGTTACTAACATACCCTAAACCACCAAATAGTCTGTTTCCTAAATAGCCATTGCATTCTATGTATTAGGTACTTCAGTGAAGCAATTCTGTTGTTCTGTGCCATCAATTTTATTCTCCTTATAAGAACATCATAATGCAGTGTTTAACGTGCTTCAGTATTTAGGGCGCCTGGGTGGCTCAGTTGGTTAAGCATCCAAGTCTTGGTTCTGGCTCAGGTCATGATCTCAGTCAGGGTCCTGGGATTGAGCCTCATGTCAGGCTCCTTACTGTGGAGTCTCCTTGTCCCTCTCCCTCTGTCCCTCCTGCAACTCCTGAGCATGGACTTTCTCTCTCAAATAAATAAATAAATAAAACCTTTAAAGTGCTTCTGTATTGCCTCCAGGATTTTTTTCAGGATGCCTTCCAAATGCTTTTGTTTTTTTGTTTTCCTTGCTTTTGTGATTTTTAGGAAGTTTCAACTGCTAAGTTTTTTTTTTTTAGTTTGTGAAGCAGACTTATTATGTTCCTTACTCCAAAGACACCTGAATGGTTTGCTGACTGAAGGAAGAGCCCAGCTCCAAGGTGTACAAAGCAACAAGGCATCATGTCACTGCCTGCCAAGCACTGTCATGAGCTGCCTTCAGCTGCTAAGGGGAACTCCAGGTTCAGAGATAAAATGCAAAAAATAGGCATCTTAGACTTTGAGAGTTGCAGTGCTGCCTCACAAAGAGTGGAATTGATTAATTTTTTAACTAATTATTTTTTATTGTGTTATGTTAGTCACCATAAAATACATCATTAGTTTTTGATGCAGTGTTCCAAGATTCATTGTTTATGTCAACATCCTATGCTCCATGCAGTCCGTGCCCTCTTTGATACCCCCACTAGGCTCACTCATTCCCCCACTCCCCTCGCCTCTAAAGCCCTCAGATTGTTTCTTGGAGTCCACAGTCTGTCATGGTGGAATTAGATGGAGTTCAGGAAGGCCACTTTCAGAATGCTGTGAGAAAAACAACCAAGCTTCCTTACAGATGGATTCACTGAAAGACGGAACAGGCTACCTATGGTTTTATGAAGCTCCGGCTCACTGGCAGTGGGAAGGCGAGCCTGGACACACTCTTGTCAGGGGTATTGGAGCAGGGTTTCAGATTCCTCAAAGTGGTTTGCATGCCGTGACCTCTGAGAATCCCCTGAGATTCTGTGAGCATCAAGGAAGACAGAGAAAACAATGCAAGGCTCCGTGGAGAAGCCAGGAGCTCCCCAGACCTCCTGGTTCTGCTTGGCTCCTGCATTGTTGTCCTAACTGGCCGGATTGGAAGGCTGAGCTAAGTGCTCATCAGTGATGAGCACGTTTGACTCTGCTTCTGTCCAAAGAGCAAAGTGGAGAAAAAAAAAGAGTATGGAGTTCTGGAACCTCTTTCAACTGTGATGAAGAAAATCATTTACATTTCACATGAAATTGTGGACCCACTTGACCTTTGCAGAAACCAAGAGGAAGCTTCTCCGTCTTTAAATGATCCACTGCTAATGCACAGTGACATTCTTTGGGGGAGGGGCTAAGCACAGCACAGCCCCTTTCCCTGTCCCAGCTCTGAATCAATAAGAGACACAAGGGGGTTGATGGACGGAGAACGGAATGCCAGTTTTCTTACTGACAAAGACGATGCTAGAGATTCAGGCAATGTTGGGCTTTCTGAAGTTGTTTCCTAGAATTAGGCTGGCTTTCCCACCGGCCACTGATGTGCTAGAAAAGTTGAGTTCTCTTTGGTATAGGACTTTATTCTACATGGTAGAGAGCACAACTTCCCTCAGCCAGCAGTTATGGGATGTCAAAGGGGAGAGAAAGATGAGCTCTGGACACCCCATGCTTTGTCCAGGACTTTCCAATTCAGTTGTTAGGGGGTCACCATGGAGAGTAATAGGCAGGGAGATGGGGGTGTTTGGGGCAATTTTTTTTTCAGGGAGACCTGTGGAATGGGGAACACGTATTGCCCATCTAATTAGCCTTTCCTTGTTTGAAGGCTTTTTTGAGAGAAAAGAATGTATATCCTTTACAGTTTTGGCAGCATTCCGCACTCCTGCCTAGAATTTCATAGTTGCAAATGTTCACATAAAAAAAAAAAAATGTAGCTAACCCTGACCTGATGTTTGGGAAAAAAAGAAGCGAAGTATTCTCTCAAAAGGAGGGCTCCATATAATCGCATGCTGATGGGATGAGAAGCATCCCTCCAGCGTTTTCTTTAGATGCATCTGTGCAGAGCGAACCAGCTGCGTGAACCTGGCCAAGTCATGTCACCTCTGTGAGTCTCTTTTCCCTCAGGGGTTAACCCGGTGGGGAGTTGGATGGCCGCCTTAATCCTTTCCATCCCTCTCGCTCTCTCAAGCTCTGGTCTCCTATTTCCAAGAACAATAATTACCGCAGAAAATATCATCTTGCCCTAGATTGTGATCTTCATGACTTCATCTGTGTGAACAAACATCAAGAAACAGCTGAAGCATAACACAGGATCTACGGCAATGTCAAGGGCCCTTCCTGAAAACCTCCAGTGGAGATAAACTTTCAAACAAGCAGCATTTGTGCGTCAGGAGGGAGGCGGGAGAAGGTGGCAGAGTATGAAGCAGGGTCTTTATTTAGGGTGTAAGCTCCCATTTCCTGGGACAGTGAGAACTTTGTCTTTTGGGAAAAGCCGTGTGAAGTGTTTGCCTGTGTTGTCACTTGAGGACAGAGAAGAAGAATGACATGTGTATGAGCTGCTTCCTTCCTAAATCCTTCAATCCTTCTCTTCAACCCAAGCCGGCAAGCTCTGTGGCTTCTTGCTAGGCTGCTGTGCTGGGCCAGGCCGGTGCGCAGACATGCGCACACACACACCCCAGTGTGTCTACACACAGGAATAGTCAAACACTTTCCTACCACTGAGCTGAGCAAGGATGGGATCCCCTGGAGGAAGGGTCAGTGTGTGACTTCACCCTCACGATGTACACTCCTCTCGAGTCACATTCTTAAGTCACCTGGGGGGACTGAATTCCTCCTGCTTTAAAGCCACCCAGACACTGTGCACCTGTCTCCATTAGACTATTTTTCCTAGTGGGGCACTTATTTTGCCTCCTGTTGGCCCATCCCCATTAGACCGTGAGCTCTTTGAATGCAAGGACTGTAACAAAATTAGTTTGTTCCCTAGTCACAAGCCTTACCATATAAGCAGCGATCAATAACTGCTTTGTAAAATGAACTTAGGGTGAAGGAACATAGGAAACACCATTGGGGTTTCTGCTTCTCTTACAGCCACCCCCCTTTTACTAAGAACAACCACTGCTCGCTAGTCGGGGTGGGCCCCCGACAGCATGTTTCTACAACCTGGGACCTCCCAGGGCAACAGTGGAAGAGACCTTGGCCAGTCAGATTCCCTTCGGCAGGCTGAGAGTTAGGAGCAGCAGTTCTCAGGGTAAGAACCAAGCTGTAAGGTAGCTTGCTTCTGCCAGGTATCCAAAGAAACAATGTAAGCTCTGCAAAAGATACAGAATGAAGCCTGTTTTCATGAACAAAAGCAATGCTTGTTTACTGTACAAATTCAGGCAATGTATACGATTAGGATGTAGAAGTTCATCTTTAAGAATGGCTAAGAATTGGGGCTCCTGGGTGGCTCAGTCTGTTAAGCACCTGACTCTTGATCTCAGCTTAGGTCATGATCTCGGGGTCGTGAGATTGAGTCCTATGTCTGGCACCATGCTCAGCGTGGAGTCTGCTTGAGATTCTCTCTCTCCCTCTGCCCCTCCCCCTGTGCAAGTGCTCTCTCTCAGAAAAAAAAAAAAAAAAAAGGCTAAGAATATTTTGCCAAAGAAAAATAGTAAGGGGTGGCTGGTGCTACAAGATAAAAACAGTATGGTAGCAGAGAAGTCTAATTATTGGTAAACCAGGTAGGAACTCTCTATCTAGAGGTACTTATTCTAGGATTAAATGTACCATTTCAGCTTCATGCAGAAAAAAATACATATATTTATTTAATGTTGCAGGGACAGTTGATTTTACATTTGGATGACAATGAAGTTAGCCTATCTTAAAAGGAGCATAAAAATAAATTCACATAATTATAAACATAAAAATAAAATAACAGAATCATTGTTAGAAACTAATATTAAAGACCATCTTCATACTTTGAGGTGGAAGAGGACTTTCTGAGCAGGAAAGGAAACCCAGAAAAAGTTTATAAAGAAAAAAAATAAAACAAAACAAAACTAGCAGCTTTGGTTATGTTAAAAACTAATATTAATAATTTCAAAAAACTGTTATGAGACTCCGTAAAGAAAGAAGGTAAATAACTGACTATAAGAAAGTATAAAATACATAAGAATATAAAACACAAAAGAATATCTCCAGGATACAAAGACCTTTTACAAACCAAGAATTAGAACACAAACAATCTAACAGAACAATAGATAAAGACATACTTTAAGACCTTTTATGGAGGTAAAATAGTTTTTTTTTTGTTCTTGTTCAAAGCAATAACTAAACAAAAGCGTAATTTTTTCTGTGCCCCCAGATTACAGTTTATGATGTTATGTTCTGTGCGGGATCAGCTCTTCCTAAATACAAGTGGTGTGATTTTTAATGTTGAATTCACCTAACTCATTTTAAGAGAATGTGTTGAATGACCACTTAAATTCATTTGACAACTCTTTGTCAATAACATGGCTACTACACCTGGCACTTGTGTTAATACACGGGAAGTCCCAGGAGCCCAGGAAAGGAGGCAGTTAAGCAGAACTTAAGTCATTAATTTCCCTTCCCCGTTTCCTCTTCTCTTTCACTTGGCTACTTGAAAGCAGGAGCTGTGTCAGATGCATTTTTGTATACCAGTATTTGTCACAGTGTAAGAAAGGAGGAAGGAAAGAAGAAGAGACAGGAGGCAGAATGGAGGAAGGGAAAGTGGGAGAGGGAGGAAGGGAAGGCAGGCAAGCAGGAAGGCAGGGAGGGAAGGAAGGAAGGAAGGAAGGAAGGAAGGAAGGAAGGAAGGAAGGAAGGAAGGAAGGAAGGAAGGAAGGAAGGAAGGAAGGAAGGAAGGAAAGGGAGGAAAGAAACACAAATCCTCCATATCAAATTTGGCAGATTCCATCCCCGGTGCAGTTCTTCCTCCAGCCACATGATGGCGGCATGAGCCTTGCGACGGTCCGGGCGCTCCAGAGTCTGGCACATTAATTCCCCATATGTTAAAGCCCGGGGCGCCTGGGTGTGTTTGTGTTTGTGCCTTCGGAGTCAAAGCTACACCCAGCATCAGCACTCTCAGCTGAGCTGTAGTGAAGGTCGACAGGAAAATCATCAAGGATTTCACGGGTTTTCTTTCGAGAAAAATCCCAGAAGGAGTTTGAGAGTCAAAAGGACTTTGTAGTCGGTTTCAAATGGGGAGAATTTCCTTAAACACACAGCATCTGTTCAGCTGGGTTTGCAATCTGTGTGCAGGCACTGCAGTTAATGAGCCACCGGCTTGCTGCTCCCAGGGCCAGGCTGGAGCAGTCAGCGGGTGGAACGATGGGAACTGCAATCACCAGTTCTGCACCAACATGCCCCAGGATGGAAAATGTGATTTGTGACACAGCATCTAGGGAATGATCATGAAAACGCAATTGCTCCGGGCGGATTGCTCTGTCTTTCAGCTGCAAAGATGCTTCACATCCTATGAGAAGAATTGGGGTTCTTAGCTTTTGTTTCCCTGGGACAACCAGAGGCACACCCAGCAACTGTCCTTCTGCCCCCAGTTACTGAGCTGTTTCTTTGAACCCTGGAGAAAGGTTGTCCCTGAACCAGGAAGAACCTGCCTCGGCTCCCACTTGAGGCGGCCTCCTGCCTGTTCAAGCAGGGCCACCCGTCCTGGATGCGGCTTTGAACCCGTTCGTCCCATCCTCTGCTACTGGGACTATGCTATGATGTTTGTTTGTTTGTCTGTTTTCTGCCTTTTGAACAAAAAATAAAGTCCTCATATATGTCTTTGTAGTCTATGCACATTTGTCATTTTGTCTGCATTACAGCCCAGAAACGAGGCAGTGGTCATTGACATGATCTTACAGAAAAGGACCCCAAGAATCAGGAAGATGACAATGATGTGTGTCCAGAGTCCCCATCTCCCCAGCTCAGTGATGACAAGCAAGGACTCAGGTGGGTAGCCCAGGTCTGAGAGCCTGTTTGCATCCTTTAGGTCACCTGATGTCTCTGAGGTCCAGCTTTTTCCACTGTAAGTTGAAGAGAAAGATGCCAGTCTCCTGGGGCTTGGGGAAACCTGAATGAGGTCATGCATATCCACGTGCATACAGTACTAACTCCTACAGAACTTAGCTGAGGCTTACGTCATCTGTGAATGGGAGTAAGTGGGCAAGCTGTATATCAGGCCCCTTTTTACACCGTTTCTCCTCCTTCCAGCCCCATATTCTATACACACAGTTCCATGCAGTTTCTATGGCTTTTATGGGAGGGGGCAGTCCTTTGGCTTGAAGTTTCTCTGACTCACTGTAGAACTTACTCAGCTTTTAAAGACTATAGGGGAAGTTCACACTTGAGGGGGCACTCCTGACCAAAGGGAGGATGGAACCGTTGGAGAAATCATCCTCTTTTCATCCCTTCCGGCCAACTCAATGGCTCAGAGACGTAGTTCAAGTGGGGGAGAGATTAAGCCACAATCACTCCCAGTGCTGACCAAACTGATAGTGTATTTTTTTTTAAGATTTTATTTATTTATTTGACAGACAGAGATCACAAGTAGGTAGAGAGGCAGGCAGAGAGAGAGGAGGAAGCAAGCTCCCTGTGGAGCAGAGAGCCCGATGTGGGGCTCGATCCCAGGACCCTGAGATCATGACCCGAGCTGAAGGCAGAGGCTTTAACCCACTGAGCCACCCAGGCGCCCCACTGATTGCGTATTTTTGCATTCATGTTCTGGTTTCACTCGCTGGTGCTTCACTCATGTTCCCTGGGGTCCCCTCCCAGATAAACCACCTCACTGCAAACTCTGACTCAGGCTCTTCATTTGGGAACCCAAGCTAGGATGAGATGGGATAGAAGCCAGACCTCTGATCTCTGACTCCAATGTCAGGACGCCTTCGATTAACACACACATGCACACAGACATAGGTGCACACACACGTACACACGGACACTTGCTCCATTTCCATAGCAAGCAGGTGGAGCAAGGAGTACGTTTGATGAGCTCTGGAGTGTTATCAGAGCATCTCATAGGTTATCAGCCCCCCCACCAAAGGGCAGAAAGTGTTTGTCAGGTCCCTTAAAGACACGTGTTCCTGTGTGTTAATGAGCATTAGTGTCCAACCCCAGATAGACTGACGATAGCAATCACCTTCCACCCGAGGCTGGCATCAGGTGGAGTCAGAAACTGTCTCCAAGCTGTGATTTAAAGGCACCATTAGACTCTGTGATGCAAATATATTAGATGGGTGGGGTGACATGTTCACCTCCGGCTCTCTGCCACACCAGGGTGAGCTGCAGCTTGCAGGAGAATGGCGGTTTTAGGTGAGGGCTACTGGCCCGCAACCACTTAAACTACCACTTACGGATGGCCAGTTATGAGTCAGCACCGTGCTAACAGTTCCATGCACATCAGTGTTTTCTTAAATTTACCTGGAGTGGGATAGTATAGGCCAGTAGGAGCCTATACTCCCCCTTCTGTCTTCATTGGTCTGAAGGTGGGGCTTGGGCATCCAGAAAGTTCAGCCCCCGAGGCAGCGGGGGAAGCAGTGAGTGTCGCAGAGCTGGTGGGACACACGGCCGGTTAGGAGCGGAATGACCAGTCACACACAAGCCTACCTGGCTCTGAAATGTACTTGCCAAACTTCTCTTCTAAAAATCCTAACAGACAGGAGGCTATGCCTGCTCCTCCAGGGGAGAATAGCAGGGGGCCAAGAGCAGCCTAGAAAATCCGTTGACGTCCCATGCTGCCTCTTTAAAAACTGCTGATTTTTTTTTAATAAAAAGATAAGATTTTTGCATAATTTTCTGTAAATCGATGCTCCAAGGAGACAGGCTGTTGTACCTGCGCAGGTCATTCACACTGTACCACGGTTGCAGGGAGATCGGACGTTCTGGTTTGAACAACTCAGTCCTGATCTGTTTACCACCCCCTACACGGGAAAGAGAAAACTGTCCCTATAAGGGGATGGACACAGATGGTGAGAAGGAAGAATGTGGGGAGGAAAAGGGAGTAAAGCCTGAGACTCCTTCAAGATCACCTCTGCTACTATTTCCCATCATAGTGGGAAAGAAGAGTTCTTAGTTTTGAAGATGGAGTCATTAAAGAGGTCACAGAATATCCCTTACCTTCCGTTTCCGAGGCCAACAAACATTTTCTGGAAAGGGTCTGACAGTAAATATTTTAGGCTTGTGGCCCATCTGGTCTCTGTCACAACTACTCAGCTCTGTGGCTGTAACATAAAAGCAGCCTTAGACACGACAGAAATGAATGGGCGTGGCTGACATCCAATAAAACATCATTTACAAAAACAGGCGGGTGGACGGATTTAGCCTGTAGGCAGGAGCCGACCTCTGCTCTATTTGCTTACTTACAAACACGAGCGAGACAATTAGCTTAACTCCTCCTATCCTCACTGGACTTATCTGTGAAATCTCAAAGTAAGGGCTGGGCTAGATGCTTCGAACAGCCACCTGCGCCTGCCCTCACGTGTGCGCATGCGTGCACAATGCCAGCCTTCGAAACCTGGATTTGCTTTCTGAGTGAAACGAGGAGGCTTAGGGCAGTTGGGTCTAATGCTGCCCATGTAATCAGTGTAAGGCCACAATTTGCTCCCAGGCCTTCTGGTAACTGAAACTGATGCTCTTCCAGGCTATGGCAATATTTCTAAGCGATTCTTTGCCAATACTGCTAGCCCAGAGATCTATGAAACTATGATTTCATTTACTTTCTCTAGGTGGCTCTTTGCCCAACATGCAGACAGTCCAGGAATGTACCAGCCAAGCCACTTTTTTTTTTTTTTTAAACAATTGTACCTAAGGTTGAAATCTATTCAACTGAGCAGGTTGACTTGGCATCCTGTAAGCAAATGTCAGGAGCCCCATTTCTAGGAGTCCCGCCTCCCGCATCAAGAATATATTTGGGAATGCATCTGAAGAACCTCCTTATTCTGACCATGCAGCTGTCTCCATTCTCACAGGGTCACATGAGCTCTCAGAGAGTCCAATCCCAGTGACACCAGCATGCTGGAGTCAGTAAATGCACTCTCTGTGTCGTTGCTCTAAATGGCCTCTCTGGAAATATCCAAGAGGCCGGAAGTCACTGTGGTCCAGATGCCTGCTCATGCCATCACTCATTTTCCCCTCTATTTAAAATGTCACTCTAGCACGTATTTATGTGTCCAATGATCCTAGGTGCCCAAATGAAGAATAAAAGTGCGGTCTTTGCATTTGCCCTCTAGGAGCTATGGTGCCAGGACTTATGTTAGATACTTAACTCTGTTACATATATGATGCCACTAAATTCTTCCAGCAGCCTTGTGAGGTAGACATTATTGTCTTCATTGTGGACAAGACATGTGCCAGAGCGGCCCCTCTCCCCCTTGGAAAACTGCGGGAGTTGGCTCAAATCTTCCCCCCGCGGGTCAGGAGAACGTTCATCCTCCTCGAGATCACTGTGAGGTTATCAATGGGTGCAGCTTTCATGCTTACTCTATGATGACTGAAAAATATTTGCAAGTGGATGAAAAGAAAAGGGACAAGCCTCAGGTCATAGAGATCCATAGACCAGTAGCCCTTAACTCTTTGGGATTGTAGGTTTGTTTTGAAATATAGGGTTAAAATTTAGCATCTTTTTCCTTAAAAATGTGCAATTATCCATAGTTTTCACAACATTTCAGAGGCTCCATGAACAAAAACAAGTATCTGCTAAATGTAGGTTACTACGGTAGATGCTGGGCCATTGCTGGTGAACTGTGGTCACTGGGAGCAGATGCTCTTAGAAACTTCTCTCTGCACCTCTCTGTACCCCATCACCCTATGACTGCAGTGACACTAGACCCACTTCCAGCTGCAGCTCCTATATTTCTCTGCCCGAGGGCTTTCTCTTACAGA
This sequence comes from Martes martes, assembly GCF_963455335.1. Lineage (NCBI taxonomy): Eukaryota > Metazoa > Chordata > Mammalia > Carnivora > Mustelidae > Martes > Martes martes. The sequence goes on along the minus strand of NC_137891.1, from coordinate 14,060,919 downwards.
TGGATTTGCCATCCTCATGGCACCTGGAGTGCTAGGAGATGCATGTCCTGGAAGAACAGCTCTCTAGCAAAGATTGGCAGGTGTATAAATATCCCGGCTCCCTTCCCCTTGAGTGGGACCAACCCAAGGCACATGCTCTGCATTGTCTCCTGGTTTGCTCAGTGGGGCTAGGCTCAGTTGCCCACACCGACGATTGTCTTCTCTTTCCCCACTCTCCCACCAGTGCCTCCTTCCTTGTCAAATTCAGCTGCACTGGTATCCTTGTTTCAGAGGCTGTTTCTGGGAACTCTAATGAAGACAGCCCATAACAGTTTTATGTAAAATGATTTATCCCTTATGCTATATAAGGTGGGTTTTAATGGGTATTTGTTTTACAGATGGGGAAATCTGACACACGAACAGGCTTAATAACGAGCTCAAAGGTCTAAGAAAGATTGATCTAAGCTCATCCTGGACCCAGGTCTCTTGATGCCTGGCCTCTTTTTTTATTTATTTGGACAATAAAACTGCTATATGCTAGGCATTAGGTAAGACATTGGGAATACACAGGATAGTCAGTCAGATAAGGTCTCTTATGTGGAGTTCACATTCTAAGGAGTGGAGAGAGATGGGAAATCCATATAACAATGAAATAATTATAAGTTTGATGAGGAATATCAAGGAAATACATAGCATGGTATAAGATTAAAAAAGAGGTAGAAATTGGAGGAAAGGGCAACCTTCAAAAGGACTCAAGAGAAATCCTCACACTCCTAGGTTCTCCCCTAGTTCATTGTACCTCTGCTCTCACCTCCAGCAAATGCTGAATGCATAGTAGGTATCAGTAAGGAAAATGGACATAGTCTCTTCTCTGAGGAGTTTATATTCAGGTAGAAGAGACAGGGAATACACAAAGAAGTAGATAAATGAGGAAAGATACCACTTAGTGATCACCACTTTTAGAAGACATAAGTGATAAGGGGGCACGTGTTGGCTTTTTTCGATAGGGATTCCCTTAAGTCCAACTGCCCTAAGGCGTACTTGGGATGTAAGTAACTCACTTCTCTTCTATGACTCAAGAATAGTAGTAGTAATATGCAGTTCTTGAGAAAGTCTGGGGGACAAAGTGAAAATCAGTTGCTGGATTCTATGGTTCTGATGAGGAACCGCAGTTGAGAAAGTTATTATTTAGGCAGAGCTCTGGATATCAAGGAGAAACAAGCTATTGAGGATCAGAGCTTGCAGGGTGTGGAAAGGCCACTGCCAAGCCCTGAGACGGCTGGTGAGACTAGAGCATGTTGGATGAGATGGGAGGGGGAGGGAAGTGGGACTAGTGAGGTGGGAGAGGACCATAATGTGGGTAGTCTTGTGCATCAAAGAGCATATAATTCATAGAAAGACAACAATCAAAGAAGGGAAACCAGATAAGATGTTATTGCAGTATCTGGCCAAGAGTGGGTAGTGGCTTTAACCAAGATGGTGGTGGAGTCAACAGGACTTGCTAATGAATTAGATATTGGGAAAGGGATGAAAAATCATAGGGAATGTCTGGCTTTATGAATGGTTGATGAAAGATGGGGCCATTTACTAGGATGGGGAAGACTAAGAAGGAACAGGTATCCAGGAATAAATTCAAGAATTCTATTTTGCCTATGTTACAGTTGAGGTGCTTATTTAAATCCAAGTGGAAGTATTAAGTTGATTACTGAGTATGTGCATCCTGAGT